>NW_024429189.1:95465840-96065840 GCF_017639785.1 Mesocricetus auratus | reverse complement strand
CTGCCATTCGCTGCATGGATATGTAAAAGTGCCACGTCTTCTCAGCAAACTGACATTTTAAAAATAAATATATAATGTTCCTCTTTGTCTCTCAAAGTCACAATTGATTTAAAGGGCATTTTATATGACAATATAGTCACCCCACATTTCTCTTGGTTACCCTTTACATGAAATACCTTTTCCTTCACTTCACTTTCGTTCTTTGCATATTGCTGGATCTAAGGAAAGTTTTTTATAGACACCAGATAGTTGAATTCTATCTTAATTTAATTCATTCACTAGTTTATGCCTTTGTGCATGTATGAAGTGTGCACGCACATGCGTTTGTATTCATGTGTATGTGTGCACATTCCCACGCACATGCATGTTTTTGCATTCGTGCATGTGTGGTCACCATGGTGGTGTATGGAAACCAGAGGATAGCCTCAGGTGCCAGTCCTCATCTCCCACCTTACTTAAGAGAGTGTTTTTCTTGTTTTGTTTGATACTATGTGCACTGGCCGATTGGCCCCTTGAGAGTCCTGAGAGTCTTTTATCTGCACCTCTGTCTTGCTACAGGACTAAGATTACAGAGCATGCTACTGCCTGGCTTTATGTGGGTCCTGGGGACTTTAACCTAGTCCTTGTGTTTGTATGGCAAGTGCTTTACCCACTGAGCCTACGCCTTTTGGTTAGGAATAAAGAATAGTGGGTTGGGACCGCAGGTGGTAGGTCCCTGGTCCGGGCCGGGGGATAGATGGCGTGTGGTTGGGGAAACGGACCTGTAGACCGGACTCATATTGAAAGTTTTACTGAGGGGGAGGTAGGAAAGTAAGGTAAAGAGACAGACAGGGAGAGGACAGAAGAGAAGAGGGGGACAGAAAAGTCCTGTCTGCCCCTGGGGAATAGCAGGAAAGAGCGAAAGTGAGGATGTGAAACTAACCACGCCAAGGATACTGGAAACGGGGTCGTACTATCTATATTTGAGAGGGAGAAGTCACTTACACGAAAAGCCGAGAACCAGGGTCAGCACACTCTGATCTCCGATTATGATAGCACCCCAAGAGAGAGTACACCTCCTCTCCCAAATTCTTATATCCCCTCCCTACTATGTACCTGTGACCACGCCCTAGTGGATGTGGTCAATGGTACACATGCCTAAGACCTCTCCTTACAGGTGGGTGGGGCTCTTTTTTTAAGGGTCCTTTGCATCTTCATGCAGACTACGAATCCATGGAAGCCTGGGCTGACCAGGGTACTGCCTGAGTGCATTCTGCCAGGTGACAGGGCAGGCCAGCATAGTGCCTGAGTCCTTACACTTTTGACTGAAAAGTTCAATCTACATACATTTAAATGAGTTTCTGATACTTTTGCTATTTTGTTGTTTCCCCATATTCCAGTATTTTGCCTTCGTTCCCTCTTCTACCACTTTCTTCTGTATTTTGCTGTTTTGTTTTTTGTAGTTCTGTTTTTATTTCCTTCTTATTTTCTTTTGTGTATTTTGATATCTCCCCTCTAAATGTTTCATTCTCTGAGACAAGGTCTCACTTGCTGGTTTGAAATGTCTGTGTAGACCAGACTAGTCTGGAACTTGCAGTGATCCTCCTGCCTCTTTCTGGGAACTAGGGTTACCGGTGCTGGCCACCATGCCCAGCAATGATGCACCCATTCTTTTAAAATAAGTATGCTGTGGAATTTTTTCCTTAATTTGGAGTCAAGATCATTCTTTCTCTGTTCTTAGTAAACAAAGCCAGGTCTAGCTGTCTGTCCTGGTCTTTTTCTCCCATGTGGCAGCGTTACTGAATGATGCCTAGGGGTTCCCCATGGTCTTTTAGTTTCCTTTGCTGTATTACATATTGATCCTGATCAAAGTTACTATTCTTCTTTCCTTGATTTCTAATAAATTTAGTTATACTTTAAATGTTTCCACTTAGAGTCTCATGAAACTTCATCTAGCTTTGTCTCATTGTTTGGGACACAACAGCAACAGTTTCATATTGTTACCAGTCAGTATTTCCTACTTTAAAATTTTTGTCTTTTCAAGACATTCAATTTAGGGTATTGACTATTACCCTCACATATCTTAGATTTTAGTCAGCAGTCACAAAGTTATTAAAGTAAAACAGTGATGCAGACAATTATCAAACAATTGCTGCTTTACCTCCACCAGCCAACACAACAATATAGCAAAATAACTACAAATAACCGCACCCTCCAAGAAACCTCCCTATTGACCAAGTTAAACTAATAAGAAGTGCTTTCCCAACTGCTGCTTCCAAGGAGTTGAAAACAGTTATTGTAGAATAAAGCTAGAAAGGTTCAAGCTAATATTTCAATGGAAATTCCTAGGAGGCTTTTGCAGTCTGGTGAAATGAGAGAAATTTATTTGGTCACGTCATTGAATTATTTTATAGAAAACTTCAGGTCCTGCTGTGCTCTCTCTGAGAAACATAATGTCTCAGTGGCCACACACAGCCATACAAGTATGACCCAGACCCCTCCATAAACTAATATGCACTTTTGTAATATATTAACATAGTTAATACTCACATATTCATTCTTTTAAATGAAAATAACCTTAGAGAAAAATAGGATTTTTTTATTTTTTAAGGTTATAACAATGATTACATAATTTCCCCCCTTTTCTTTCTTCCCTCTAATCCCTCCCTCTTTAACCCTCTTGCTCTCTTTCAAATTCTTGCCCTTTTCTTTAATTGTTGTTATGTATATACCTACACATATACATATCTTAGTATATATAAATACAGTCTGATCAGTCTATATAATGTTACTTGCATGGATATGTTTTCAGGAATGGCCATTTGGTATTGGATAAACAATCGGTGCATTCTTCCCTGGGAAAGACTATTTCTCCTGCTCTCAGCATTCTTGAGTTGCCTGCAGTTCTTTGTCTAAGGTTGAGGCATCGCGATACTCTGTCTTACATGTTAGCATGTCTATTGGTGACATCCTTGTCCAGGTCTCATTTAGGTAGCCATGTTGGTGACTCACCCCACACTGACCATATATGATCTCACCTGTTGATGTACATTTAAAATATGTTCTACCCATATTTATAAACACCCGTAGTTCTATGACCCGTCAGAGTGAAGACATTTCTTCGTGGCTTTCACAGGCATCACACATATCCCAACTTCTTAAACTGTAACTTTCAACCCCTGTGAGATCTTATAACTGAATGTGGGAGTTGGGAAAAATCGGGCAGCAGCAAAAGGTTGCTGAATGTGTAACAACGAAGCAGCATTCAAAATCAAATGAGGAACAAATCTGAAGTTTCAGGCCATCTTCACCCATGTTGCATCTTGAACTTCATGGAAGCTTTGGTTCTGAACATACATGTGCATTTTGTATTGCACATGCCACGGTGCAAAGTAGCACTGAGGTTCCCGGCTTCTGCCCGGGGTCACAGATGGCTTATTATGGATGCCTTCCATAGTCTTTGGCCGCAAGCATCTGTGGCCTACTGTGTGTCCTGCTCCTGTTTCTTTAGCAGAGCCTGCGGGTTGTTGCTGTTAGAGAGAGATCAGAGTCAAAACAACCAGAGAGTAGCATGCAAGTGGCATCGCAACATGTTGCGAGTAAGGTGTGCAGGCAGAAAACCAGGTGCAGGACAGCTACCTTGTCTAGTCCAGCACTGCAGCCGCACTAGGGAAACACTGGGGTTGAGCTCAACAGAGGCCAGGGAACTTTTCCTACTGTTTTGAAAGTGGCTGATACGTACATACGTATGTATGTATGAATGTATGCACATATGTATATATAAACCTTGGGCTGTTATCCAGAGCTTCTGTATCAATTCATCCTGTTCCTGAGCATGTTATTTTGATGCTTCCATAAAGGAATGAGACCTTGAAGTTTCCTAGTTTGCAAAAGCAAGCTGGCAGAGGCAACACACACTAGAAATGCATTGATGTGGACAACATATTGGCATGACGCTCGTGGAGGGAGGGGCTGAAGATGAGATTCAAAAAGACCACGGAGAAGGAGTGGCTTTTGAGCACAAAGAAAAGAAGGAAGAAGCCGGGAGAGAAATGAGGAAGGAATAGGAGCTTGGAGTAGAAAATCTGGTTTGTGCTGGGTCCTGTTGCAAGGGAGGCAGAGGACATGGAGCAGAGCCAGAACAAGCAGTTTAGCCCCAGATCTGATGAGGGAAGGAACTCGTGACGGGTGTGAGGAGGAGACTTGTCACTTTGTTTGAAAGGGACAAGGTTGCTGTTGTAATGAAGCCTAGAGCTGGAGCAAATATACCAAGGAAGAGACTATGTAGATACCCGGGCAAGCAAGATAGCCAGAGTGTTGGAATCAGGAGCCGCCTTGGGCAAGAATTCGGAGGCTGAGAGTTTAATAGAAGAGGTTGGCAGGTCCCTGAGGGCTTTCAAAGAGAGTCCAGAGAAGGCCTGACTGAGTAAACCAAGTCTTGCCCGGAGAAAAGGAAACGCTCTGCCTCCACCAGCTTCCTCTTTCCCAGGAAAGGAGATACATTGTTTTTCTAGGCTTAGGGAGACAGTGTCTTTGAGGTCGATAATTTTCAAATGGGAACCATTGAGAAAAACGAGGAAGCTGGGACGCGAGGGAGGAGTGTGACCAAGTACTTGTTCCCTGTAGCGCAATGAGTCAGTTCCCTCTGACACTGAAGTGTCAGCGTTTTTAGTGTGTCTCAGAACAGACAGAGAATTCCAGAGTCAAGCTCCTCTGGCCAGTGTCCTGACCCCGTCGGCTCACAGGGAGGGTGTCGGCTGCTGCTCTTCTCTGAACTTGTCTCCTCACCTGTCCCACAGAGGTGGCAATAGTCCTGAAACACTGGCTAGGATGAACTACACCAAGTACTCTGCAGGGTTCCCGTTCGTTGTAAGTGTCCCCTACTGACATTTCTAATGATATTATGATTATTGTGATAGCTCTACTCTTTTTTTCTTTTTTCATTTTTATTGATTCCCCAATCCCACTCATCTCCTAGTCCCTCCATATCTGCCACTCACTCTTGTAGTGCCCCCCCCACCAAGGAAAGCTAAAAGTGAATAAATATAAGATAAAAATAAACAAAAATTAAACTAAGAAAAAGAAAGAAAAACCCATCTTCCCATCTTCTTTCCCACCTCCCAACCCCCTCCTCAATTCATCTTAGTGGCACTGGGAGCTGCTGTGTATCATGTAGTATACACTTTTCTCCAAACAGCTTTATTTGCAAATGTTCATTGTGTGATGGGTTGTTGGTCAGGTTCAAGACCTCTGGCTTTGGTGCACCATCAATACTGGACCCCTGGAGATCCTGCAGCTATGGTTCCACGGCACCAGTCCCTTCACACCCTCTAGCAGGTCATAAATGGGGTAGATGTTGGGGTGTGTCAACTCCAAGTCCTGGATGTGTGCCTTGGTGGTAGCTGAGTTGGTCAGTCCAGGCTGCTAAGACCGCTCCTCTCAGGTGAGGGGTGGAGCCAGTTCTCCTAGGCCCATGGTGAGGGATGGGTCGAGCTTTC
This sequence comes from Mesocricetus auratus, assembly GCF_017639785.1. Taxonomy (NCBI): domain Eukaryota; kingdom Metazoa; phylum Chordata; class Mammalia; order Rodentia; family Cricetidae; genus Mesocricetus; species Mesocricetus auratus. The sequence goes on along the minus strand of NW_024429189.1, from coordinate 96,060,363 downwards.
CCAAGTGTGGACAGGCCAGCTCTTCTATTGGGGTAAGGCCAGCTTTCCCATGCAGGGGTCTTCAGTGTCCATTATCCCAGGGCTGGGGGAGGATCAGGGTCATCTCTCCTGTGTGTGTGGGAGCAGGTCACTCTGAGCCAGTGAGGGGTGTGGGGTCAGTTCAGCAAGGCCCTTGTACTTCAAGAGTTTTGCATGGGCCCCTGTGGTAATACGGGCAACAGACATCTACATAGACCCCAGATGCTGCAAGACTACAGACCCAGAGGCGGTCATTGGCAGCAGCTTGGAACTGGATGTCACCATGACCCCAGGTGGCAGCGCAGGCCTCTCGAATCTGGATGGGCCCAGCAGCAACCTGGTCCTTGAGCTCCAACAAGGCATGGTGTGACAGTTCAAATCCCAGGCAATCAATCATCCAGATGGCAACAGGAGCCACAGACCACAACACAGACTCTGGATGTGCCAGGGCCACAGACCTGGAAATGGCCCCAAGCCACAGCTCAGGCCCAGGCATCAATACACCCTGTGCTGGCCACCCTGATTGAGGACACCAAGATGGCCTAAAGTGTCAGCTGGGACATCTACATTGCCTTTGGTGGTAACAGGTGTAGTGCCCCACATCCAGGAGACCACAAGAGCTGGGCCCCATCCAACTTACACATCCAGTCCTTGTTTGGAGGAAAGTATGTGAATTAAGAAATGGCAGGCAGAAAAATTATAGATGCTAAATAAAAGACAGAGACACAAGATAGAATCAGGAGGGCTCCCCAGTGAGAAGTCCCCAGTTTATTACACACTTTATATACCCCAAATCAAAAGTGGGGGAAGGCCAAGAGACTTCCTTACCAAGATACAAAGAACAAGCAAATGTAATTACCTTTTCAATACCCAAAACATCAAGTAACCACACCTTAAACCAAGTATCCTGTTGTTGAGGTAAGATAGCCATTAGTTTAGCCAAACCTCAGGCCAAACATTCTGCTGTTTAACCTTGAGAGAGCAATAGTGGGTTTGAACTCTCTGACCTTAAGTCAAGATGAAGCAGAGCCATCTTTGTGGGCCCTGACAAACTGGAACCTCAGACATTGATGCAGGCCCTGGCTATAGTGGGGCCACAGACACAGACATGGCTTTAGGCAGCGATTCAGGCCATGACAACATGATGGCCATAGGTGGCAGCGCAAACCACTGAGGGTGTCATGGTCCTGGAAGTAACATGTCCTTCAGACTCCAAAATGGTCACAGATGGTGTCCCAGAGGCAGGGGTCTTTGGTGGCAATGTGGACCATGAACATCACCAGAGAGCCAGGTTGCAGAAGAACCATGGACATCCCTGGCCTGGATGTCACATGGCCCCAGGTGACTGAACATTCAGATTTGCACTGTACCAGCTGCAAGGTGGCCCTTGAACAACAGCATGACCCCAGGTGGTGGCCCAGATCTTGGGCATCTGCCTGGCCTTCAATGGTACTAGGAGCTATGGATGTTACCACAGACCATGGCTGCAGCAGAGTCACAGACCCAGATATGGCCCCAGGCTGCAGCTCGGCCCAGTGGGCACCAGATCTGCATGGCCATGGCAGCTGCATGACCTTCTGACACGGACATGGCCTCAGGTTTCGATTCAGACCCCAAGTTTCTACACTGCCTTCCACGACAGCAGGAATGTCAACACAGTCCCCTGCTATAGTAGGGCCATGAACCCCAGACATGGCCCTCAGCTGCAGCCCAGGTCCAGATGTCTCCATGGCTCTGGGTAGTAGGTAGCTCGACTGTTTAACAAGGGATCCTGTACTTGGTTTGAGACACCTTCAGAGCCCCAGACTCTAGTCCTGTGTTCAAGAATGTCAGGTAGGTCCCTTCTTCCTGTTCCCTCCATCTTAGTCCTAGAGTTCACCTGTTCCCAGGCTCTGATGGGTGTCCTCAGCCAAAATGCAACGTCAGGGGTGAAAGGGAAGGACAGTAACAGGGAGGATGGAGAAAACCGGCCCTCGGGCTTCATAGGCAGATAACAATGTCCTTAAGGTTGGCTTGGAGCTGCATGTGCCACGGTGACAGGGACTTCGATTGTAAGCCGCTGACCTCAGGGCATGGGAGGAGAGTGTCCCTAGGGTCCCCATCCCCCTGCCAGGAGTGGGGCAGGAAGAGAGGCTGCTGCTCTGAAGACTCAGTCACAAAGCTCCCGGTGGTAGGTTACTGGTTACCACCTAAGCCAAGCCCTTGATCTGCATGTTTGAGGAAACCCTTTGTTCCTTTCAAATCTCTATTCTCTCAGCTGGCTGGTACAATGACTGAAACAGTCAGGGATTTTTTTCTTTTTTTTTTTTTCTTTCTTCCCTTTCTCTTTGGATTTTTAAAAATAACTGACTTGTGAGTTCAGACAGAATTGGGTTCCAGGTTTGGTCCAGGGCCAGGAACTTCTGCATCCTTTGAACCCCCTCAAAGGCCTGGCAAAGAGGGAGAACCTGAAGATTAATGGGGGCAGGGGAGGACAGAGATGCACTCTAGCTCAGGGTCTCATATAGAGATTGACAGCGTGGTGAACAGGATGTACATACCCTGTGATAATAGGGAAGGGTTTGACAGACACAGGTGGTGAATGAATTTGCCGTCTACAATAAAATAGGAAAAGTCGTTTGTTTAGTAGACTGCAAGAGGTCTGAGGCACAGTCAGAGTCCTGCCTATAACATTCTGTTGGAAGGCAATGTCTCCATTTAGAGAAGCACTTTGGGGTAGGATGAGTGTCTTGTGTGCAATTTCCTAGCATGTACATAATGACATGCAAAAGAAATGTAGCTCAGATTAGCTGGTGTACAGTCTAGGAGGTTAACATGAGTTGCCCCACACATAGTTTCCAGTTTTGTGATCTGTGGCGTGCAAATAAGGTCTATGCAAATCTGGGAAGCCCTGGCTGACTAAAGTTCCATCCTGAACAAAAGTTTTGATCATAGGGCATTTGGCTCTATGGTATGCAACATTTCAAGGCTAGTGACAATTCCTTAATTGGGACTAGGCTTCATTTTCTGGTCCCCTATCAATGGCCTTCCATCCACAAAAGACACAGAAAGAATGATGGGGATTCCTATGCTGTCTGAACTCCAGGTACTCCATCTCTTTCTGGAGCGCACTTCTCTTTGATATAAAACCAGAGGCCCTGGGAGAGGAGGCTGCTTTGTGGGTTCATGCCTGACATTGTTCGTCACTTTCCACACGCACTTCGGATTCTCAGATCTCTGAGAATGCTTTTCAACACAGTGCCTCAGTTATCGGCTACCAACTGTATTTGACCTTCAATGAGACCCTTTCTCCCATCCTGAGACAAGATTATCTCCAAGGGACAAACAGGAAGTGAGTATGCAGTAAATATTTGTTGAGTGAATGGACAATTGTTTTTAGCTTTTATTACATGCCAGGGCTGTTTTAAGAATTGTTTTAACAGTGAACAACAGAAGTTCTTGACCTTAATATAATGTATATGGGAGATGGGCAGCAAGCAAATAAGGAAAAAATTGCATTGCATGCTCGATCATAAACAGTTCTAACAAGTGGGCAAATGTAGAGCAAAAGAAAGTATCATTGGCCAGGGCAAGTTGCAGGTAAGAAGTCAGGAAAGTCCCTCTAAGGCAGGAACATGGGAAGCAGAAGTCAAGAAATTGAGGGGCTCCTGGGAGCCCTCTAGATTTTTAGTCTAACTTGGTCTGACTGTAAGATTCCAAATTTTTTCTATTGGCGTAATTGATTTTTAAAATTATTTTATTTTTTACTTTCCAATCCCAGTCCGCCCCCCCCCACTTTCCTCCCACTCCCTCCACTACCCCCTTCTCCCATCTGCTCCATGGAGAGGGTAGGGTCTCCCATAGGAAGTTACTAAGTCTGTCTCATCATCTAGTTGAGGCAGGACCAAGGCACCTCTCCACCCCTACATCCCTGTGTCTAGGCTGGGCAAGGTATCTCTCCATATAGAACAGGTTCCACTAAGTCAGTTTGTGCATTAGTGTTAGGTCTTGGTCCCACTGCCAGTGGCCTCATACATTGTCCCAGTCACACTGTTGTCACCTATATTAAGGGAATCTAGTTCAGTCTTATGCAGGTTCCCCATTTGTCAGATCTGAGTCAGTGATCTCTCAGTAGGTCAGGTCAGCTAATTCTGTGAGTTTCCCCATCATGGTCTTGACTCCTTTGTTCATATTTTTGCTCCTCCCCAACTTTGATTGTTCTCCAGGAGCTTGGCCCACTGGTTAGTTGTGGATTTCTGCATCTGCTTCCATCTGTTTCTGGAAGAGGGTTCAAGCTTCTCTGTGGTTATGGATTGTAGGCTGGGTAAGATTTCAATCTTTTAAGAAAGGTCCTAGAGTTCTAGGAAAGATTACTCTTCTGTTGCTGTTACAAAGTGCCATGACTAGCCAACTTAGAAAATACAATTTAATTGGGAGCTCAGCATTCCAGAAGACTGGAGTCCATGACCACCATGGTGGGAGTGTGGCACATGGAACAGAAGCTAAAACCTCACATCTGATCTGCAAGAACAAGGCAGGAGTGTGGGGAGAGAGAAACAGAGAGAAACTGGGAATGGCTTGGGCTGTTGGGCCTCAACTTCCACCCCTAGTGACAAATCTCTTCCAACAAGACTACATCTTCTAATCCTTCCCAGAGAGTTTCACCTGCTGGGGACCAAGTGCTCAAATACAAGAGCCTATGGAGACCACTCTCATTCAAACACCAGACCTAGGAATCTAGAACAAAATTAGGGATGTCCACTGCTCCCATATTGCATGACTGTGGTTACACTGTTCTTTGTAACCCTAAGATTCTAAGATTGACTGGAGAACTGATGCTTAAATATACCAGGAAGCAATATCTACCCTCTTCCCCTTACTCCTAGGAAATAGGTTTTGAAAATCCAGTTTATTTTATTTTCTATTAAAAAAATAGATTAAGGAAAAAAAACAGTCAGAAACATCAGTTCCGATTCTGTTACACAGTAAACTGTAGGCAGCACAGGGGTCCTTGTGTTCACAGATAAGCTCCTGGGGAGCCTGGAATGTTGGCACACAGGCTTGTTCCTTCAAGGGAAGGAATGTTATACCTGGTACTCACCCCAAAAGCTGGGAGTGAATGTGAATTCTTTCCCACTGTCCTTTGTGCTATTATTTGTGGCTGGAGACCACACCCTTTCCTAGATCCTTATCATAAATTTGTTTTGCTGTTGTCTTTTGTTTTGTGTGTGTGTGCGTTTTTTCAGTCAATCTACAGAACCTATGTTTATGGAAGGTGTCACATGTACATTACAAAGAGTTTTAATGTAGTCACATCTGATCTTTATTTAGCTTACTTTATTCCTAAGGAAGATCTATGTATGCTTTATTGTGCACACTGGATTGAGTTAATTATCACTAAGAAAATTTCACCAAATTGTGCTGTGTTTAAATATGCTTAAAATAAACCACTTGGGGTCAGACTCCCAAGGTTTGAAACAACCTTGGCTACTTAGCCGTGTTAAACAGAACTGTCTTTTTGCCTCCCACAGATGATCACTCTGTTGGACGTGGAGGTTGCAGAGACCCCACAACTTGGAGATGGTAAGAAAATTCTTAAATAGAAGCTGAGAATAGGAACTCAGTCTTCCCATCCAAGGAGCCCTAACCATAAGCGAGGGTGAAATACCATGGCTTCCTCTCAGTTCTCTGAGCTAAGCATTTTATGCAATTATTGAGGCGTCTTTTAGGAAAATATGCAGAGACTTCATACAAGTGACTGTAAAACTCTTGGTTTCCTGAACAAGGAATCATAGATGGTGCCAACTGGAGAGGCATAGGAGCTAATGTGAGAAGAGCCTTGAAAAGGGGAGCAAAATCCCTGTCAAATTATTTTGCAGTCTCGACTGTGGTGATGTACTATCTGGATCCCCTCCAAGAGGACCGTAAAGAGGGAGATCCTCTGGACCCATCTCAGTAGGCGGCCACTGTGCCTACATTTAATGAGACTGATTTGGATATGTCTGCTGCCTCCCCTTTCAAACACCTCCATTTTATAACCATGTACAGCAAATATTCGTCCTTATCAATCTGATTCAGAAATTCCATCTCTGCTGCCTCATTTCCAGAGACTACTCATAGAAGATGAGAGACATAATGAACAGGAAAATGATCGGACCGAACCTCTCACCATGCCAGCTCTTACAATGCCTGTGATTTTAAACCCTCCAGACCCAAATGTGTATCAACATTACCAATTTACTTTTGAGTTCTCAGAGAGTTTCAGAAAATCTGTTGCTGCTAATGGCATGCATGCTCTAGTGACTGACACTATATGGGAAAATTTAAGTAGGGATATTGTTACATCCTTGGGATAATAAGCACGTATGTGAAACTTCCACCCAGGACAATACTTGGTGTGGAAAGCAAAATAGTATGATGAATGTGATGAACAGGCAGAAAGAAACCATAGCAATAATGTCCCCATTAATTCACCTTGGGGAGTGGGACACTATAGTGATGCTCTACTATAGATGAATGGTTTGGCCCAGTGTTGTTGGTTTTTTGTTTGTTTGGTTGGTTTTTGTGAGACAGGGTTTCTCTGTGTAACAGTCCCAGCTGTCCTGGAACTCGTTCTATAGACCAGCTTGGCCTCAAACCCACTGAGATCTACCTGCCTCTGCCTCCCGAGTGCTGGTATTAAAGGCATGCACCACCACCGCCCCATCTGGCCCAGTGTTTTGACCAAGTACACCTATGCACTACAAGCCCAGAGCTCTGCTCCTGATCATGGAGAAACCGTAGACTCTCTGGCTACTAAAATGGAAGGTCAGTGAGTCTTGGTCCAAGTTTCCTATTCAAGTTAAGAGGCTGTACATCAGAAAGTAACTCACGGGGAAAGTAACTCATCAGGCAGTTCAAGTTTGCTGGAGCCACCAAAGAGTGTAGAGCTGCCCTAGCACTAGTAAAACAAGGTGATTTTTCTAACTGGGTAACAGTCACTCAAAATGTTGGCAGCCATCTCCTGTTGCATTGGTCACTGCAGCAACTATTCAAAAAACTTTTCAAAGGGGACCTTGCTTTGAATGCAGAAATAAAGGATACTGAAAAAAAAGTGAAAAAAAATCTAGTAATCAGACCCCTTTCCTTTGCCCGTGATGTCAAAGAGAAAAACACTGGGCTAAGGAATGTCAATCCAAATTTGACAAGGATGGTAAGCCTTTAAACTCCCAAAGGGGCAATCCCCAGCCCCAGAGTCAAGGGCGAAATTGACCCCAACAATAAAAAATGAACCAGACTCAAAAGTAGTATCCAGTCATTAAATCCCGTAGCATTAAGGACAAGATCATCTGAGGATGAACCTTATATGTTGACTTTATACATGGAAAATTATTCCATTAGAAGCATTTTAGATACTGGGAAAGATTATTCAGTGATTATCAAGAACAGGGCCAATATCTAGAGGCCCACCTTTACAAGATGTTAGGGGTAACAGGATTCTTTAAAAATACTAATATCAGGCCGGGCGGTGGTGGTGCATGCCTTTAATCCCTGCACTCGGGGGGGGGCAGAGGCAGGCGGATCTCTGTGAGTTCGAGGCCGGGCTGGATCAACAGCCTCTAAAACAATACAGAGAAACCCTGTCTCATAAAAAAATACTAATATCTTAAAATGGACTGATGAAGATTCTTCCTCTGGCACTGTGCAGGCTTCTATTGTCCCAGGACTCTCATATAATCTGTGGGGAAGAGATACAGTGTAACAAAAATGCAAGCAGTGCTTGCCATTGCTACAATGAATCATCTGATAATTAGAATACAAGGAAGTATAACCCCCCTAATTGGGGTCATTGATCAAGGGCCATCCATACAGCCTTTAAAAATACAATGGGTCTCTGATGACCCAGTATGGATTTATCAATGGCCCCTTCATGGGGAAAAATTAAAACAGGCCCAACCTCTAGTGCAGGAACAATTGCAGCTAGGACATAGGACCTTTAGTCAGTCCCTGAAATTCCCCTATTTTTGTAATTCATAAAAAGACAAAGAATAAATGTCCACCATTACATGATCTCAGGGGCATAAATGCTACCAGGAGAACAGTGGGGAATTCCGGCAAGGGCTCCAGCTCCTACTATGATTCCTCAAGGACAGTCAATGTTATACTTGACTCAAAAGATGGCCCTTTCTCTATTCCTTTACATCCTGATTATAAGAAATATTTTCCATTCTCTCTTCCTACTTTAAACAACCAACAGCCAACGAGTGACCTGAAATCAGTGGAAAGTTTTATCAAAAGGGGCTTTAAAAAAATAGCCCCACTATGTGACTTAAGCTGGTGCTGATTGAATTTCCCAAGCTATTGGTCATTCGTTGGGTTGGTATGTCCTTATCTGTCTGTCACTACTAAAGATGGCTGTGTTGTTTACGTTATTTTCCAGAGACTGTCAGGTAAACTTTATAAGAAATATAACACCTGAAGTGGAGGGAAATTATTAGCTTATTAAATAATGTTGCTGCTAAAGTGGTAGCTCATAGAATTATTCCCTTACTTCCTTATCAATGACTTGTCTTTCCTTCCTCCTCATCACCTCCTGGGATTATATACCAACAAGGTAATGGGATTATAGAAATTTATGGATGTCATAATTATCTGTAACTCCTTATTTACAAAAAAATTATAGATTTGATAATGGTGCGAAGGACACTACATGAACTACTTACTGGTAAAGAACCTGCAGAAATCACTATGCCACTAAATAAAATGCATGTTGATTATTTGTTTCACACTGATACTGATTGACAGGTAATATTATCATGTTACCCGGGATCTACAGCTAGTCATTATCCCAAAGGTCCCCTTTTAAGATATTTTTGAAGATACCCCATGAATATTACCTAAAATTACAACTAATAATTCTTACAGAGATCTCATTTAATGCTTTTACCGATGGCTCTTCAAAAGGACAGGGAATTTATGTTTTATATACAAATTCTATATCCTCCACAAAAAATACTGTACCCTCCCCAGATGTCTGAACTCACTGAAATCAGTCAGCTGTTATTAGATGTTTCTCAGCCACTGGATATTGTAACTGACTCTGTGTATTGTGCTCAAACCATTTCTCTTTTAGAAACAGCAAGACTTAAACCCAAGCCCAATACTTATCTTATTTCATAATTATTTCTCTCCCTTCAGATGTCTATATGACAACAAACTCAACCTTTTCCATAATTCATATTCCTGCTCATTCTAATTCGCCAGGACAGTTAGCATCCACTAATGCTCAAGACGGTGCACTGACTGCCTCCTCGCCCCTACTGCCTTCTGTACAGGCCACTCAAAATCTCAAAAACTTCTTCATCAAAATGAAAAGTCATCATAAGTACAATTCTCTTTACCTCACGAACAGGCACAGCATATCATTTATGCCTGTCGCTTTTTCTTCTTTCACCCCACTGCCCTCTGCTGGTGGAATTAGTCCTCAAGAATTAAAATTCAATGCCATTTGGCAAACAGATATCTCAGAATTTTGAAATTTAAAATATGTTCAAGTAACAGCTGATACACTTTCAAATATGATTGTTGCTTCTGCTCACAAGGGTGAAAACATCTTGGATGCCATCAATCATTTATTATACACTGTTTCCTTTCTAGGACTCCCATTACAACTAAACACTGATAATGGGCCTGCTTGTACTAGCAAGTGCTTTAAGGAATTTTGCAATATATGGAATATTAATCATGTTACTGAAATCCCTTACAACTCACAGGGTCAAGCTATCGTGGAATTACACCATCTAATACTTTAATGGCAAATTTTTAAAAGTAGAGGGCAATACACCCACCTAAATCCTTACATTCTATGCTACATGTAGCCATGTTTACTTGAAAGTTTTTCACTTTGAAGGGTAATGCTTCTTTTGTTGCCCAAAACATTTTCCCTAAAAGTGACACAGCCTAAAGTCTTTGTTAAATGAAAATATCTAGAAACTAATCAATGAAAATGACTAGTTCCTCTAATGTAAGAGTGAGTATGATAAATGACGTCCCAGATGGCTCCAGCTCCAGATACCTGACCAGGATAGCACTGACTTGGGGAGACATTAAGACTTTAACTCATTGTCAAGACCTTGTGAAGACAATAAGGACACAATACTAAGACCCCAAAATGATGCTGTTATATTTACTAACTATTTTACATGTGAATTCTCAGCTTGTCAATATAGAATCCAATGTCAGTGGGGAGAAAACACATGCCCTAATAGAAGACAGTATGATTTTGTTTTGCCACGCTGAAGATTGTTTTTATTGCCTGTACCAGTCATGATTATTGGAATGCAAAGAGAGGTTTCAAAAATGCTCTGTATGATTAGTTGTTTTTCTTTGACACAGGGTTTCTCTGTGTAGCTTTGTAGACCAGGCTGACCTCAAAGTCACAGAGATTCACCTGCTTCTGTCTCCTGAGTGCTGGGATTAAAGATGTATGCCACCACTGCCCAGCCTCTATATGACTAGGAAAACTACAAACATTACAGCAAACATATTAGCAGAAATTAACCGAGAAATGGGTGAGTTGAGGACCACAGTTTTACAAACTAGAGTTTGTTGTGAAGAAGTATTGCTGTGATTGGTGTAATAAAAAGCCGAATGGCCAATAGCTAGGCAGGAGGTATAGGCGGGATTTCCAGGGAAAGAGAGGAAGAGGAGGGGGAATCTAGGTGTGCAGGAGATGCCAGGAGACACCGAAAGGAAACAGGAGGTGCAAGATGGAAGAGAGGTAACACCATGTGATAGGATGTAGACTAATATAAATAGGTTAATTTAAGTTATAAGAGCTAGTTAGGAACAAGCCTAAGCTATAGGCTGAGCTTTCATAATTAATATGAACTCTCCATGTTGTTATTTGGGAGTTTACTGGAGGAACAGAAAAATACTAAGATCAAAACTACTGCTACACATATTACTTGTTGCTCAAGCATAATCTTGTTTGTCAGCAATTTCCTGGCATGTGTTGCTATACTATGGCTGATTTTTCTCATACTATCGATGATGAAATTAATGATCTGCATAAAGAGATAAACAAAATTTCTCAAATGACCTTTGAATGGCCATCATGGTTAAGATGACTCTCCTCTTTCCCTTGTCCTCTGCTAGTTAGTCTTATAATTCTGTTATGCTCTCCTGTACTAGTTAGAATAGCCATGCAAGTAATGTATATGACCTTAGCCTCTACTATATCCACCATTTTCTCTTTAAACGTGTAGGAGGCATGGACGTCCTTGTGCTCACATTTAAACATTAGAGGAACCTATAATGCTGGCATACAGGGTTGTTCCTTAAAGGGAAGCAATGCTATATCTGTTATCTACCCACAAGGCTGGGGAGGGGTGTACACTCTAGCCTGGTGTGGCAGGAGACCACACTGGACTCTTCCCCAGACCCTTTTCATAGACTTATTTGTCTTAGTCACTCTATAGGACCTGTCTTATGGAAGATGGCATGTTTGTAAAGGGAAGCCTTTTTCTTGAGAGAAGCCTTCCCGCCAGCCTGGTTTTAGAGCCGCATCAGTCCCAAATAAACACACAGGAGGCTTTATTAATTATGAAGCTGTTGGCCTTGCTTGTTTCTTACTGGCTAGCTCTGACTTAAGTAATTACCCCATAATTGTTAATCTAAGTATTTCTCTTACCGGAGAATAGTTCCAGGCTTCCTACCCCATGGCGTTACATCTTGACTCTCTGTGTTTCTCCTTCCCAGAGTTCTCCTGGACTCCTAGTCTCACCTATCTAGATTCCTATTGGCCCAACAGTGCTTTATTGACATATCACAGGACTTCCCACATCAGCATGTTCAATCTCTATTTTTGCTTACTTTGTTCCCCCAAAGAGTCTTACATGTGTTTTATTGTGCACACAGAATTGAGTTAATTATTAACAGGAAAAATTTCACCAAATTGTGCTGTGCTTAAATGTGCCTAAAATAAACCACTTGGGGTCAGACTCCTGAAGTTGTGTTGAATGGAACTGACTTCTTGCCTCCCACAGATCTTCACTCTTCTGACTGTGGAGGTCTCAGAGACATCCTGCAGTAAACACATGGTCTAATGTTGCTCTGAAAGTTTAGTTGCAGCAGTTTCATATGCCTAGTCACAAAGTACCTGAAAATAATAGAGAGGGATGGGGCCCTCTGGTGGCAGTGCTGTGCCTAGTTCTGGCACCTGAGGCTGATGCTTTTAGGGGTGGGCAAAGTCTCATCAGTCAAAACCCTAGTAGGCTTGATCAAACACTTAGAAAATGATTGTGATAGTGTAGTGTTTTGAAAGAAAATGCTCCCCCCAAAGGGAGTGACACTATTAGGAGGTGTGGCTTTGTTGGAATAAGTATGGCATTGTTGGAGGAAGTGTGTCACTGTGGGGGTGGGCTTTGAGATATCCTTTGCTCAAGCTACTCCCAGCGTCACAGTACACTTCATGTTGCCTTCTATCAAGATGTAGCCAGCACCATGTCTGCCTGCACCACCCAGAAGTTGGTACCAGAGACTGGGGTATTTCTGTGAAAGGCCTGCCTGAGGTTAAAGTGAAAAGTTTTGGATTAATGGCATTGGCAGAGGAAATCTCAAAACAACCTAGTATAGACCCTGTTGTGTGGTTATTAGTGGTAACTCTAGTGAAGATTTAGAATGAAAAGGAGTAAGCTGAGCAAATAAAAATACAAATTGTACAGATTGAGAAAATGGGTACCAGGAAGTTGAATAGAGCTAAATCCTGTGTTCAAGGGGATAAACAGATTAAGAAATAGAATAAAGGGAGTGAACTTAGGGCAAGATCCACTCAGCTAAATTTCCAACTTCTGAAAAGTAACTAAAGAAAAGCTTAGTGCTGGCTGTGGTAGGGCATGCCAGGTATGGTGGATCTTTGAGTTTGAGGCCAGCCTCGTCTAAAGATCCAGTTTCATGACAGCCAAACCTAGGCAGTGAAGAACAGAAAGCTGGTGAAGATGCAGTCGAACAAGGGGTCCATGTTCCAGCCCTAGAAAGCAGGAGAACTTGGCAGCTTCGACCATTTGGCTCTGGCTTTAGACAAAAGTATGGAATTTGCCTTGGCACCTGAGGAAAGCTGCTGAGGCTAGGTATGTGTCAGGGGTGTCCCTTAATGGAAGCCTAGTGAGGTCATTTCATGAAGTTGTGAAGTTAAAGCCTGAATTGCCTTGGAGCCCCCAAGCTGTTAGAGATGCCAGAGTCGTGGGATACCTGCCAAGGAGAGCTGCTAACAGCCCAAGAGAAAGAAGTGAGTTGCAGTCAACAAAGCTGAACAGAGTTGGAGATCTGAAGAGCGTTTTAACATCAGATATGGAGACAGAGTTTGGAGTTTGCCTTGCTGGTTTTCCATCCTGCTTTGGTCCAGTATTTCCTCACTGCGTTCCCTTCCCTATGTTTTAGAACGGTAATGTATATGCTGTGCCATTATTTGTTGTAAGTAGGTGATCTGCTTTTTTATTTTAATTTTACAGAGATTGCCATGAGTCTCAGAAGAGATTTTGAAGCAGGTTTGAGACTGTTATAGACCATGGTGACTTTTGAAGTTAGATTGAATGCATGTTTGCATTTTGGGGTCAGGGAGTGGAATGTGATTGTTTGAAAGAAAATAACCCCCAAAGGGAGTGGCACTATTAGGAGGTATGACTTTGTTGGAGTAACATGTGGCCTTGTTGGAGGAAATGTGTCACAGTGGGGGTGGGCATTGAGGTCTCCTATGCTCAAGATACTCTCTGTGTTACAATCTACTTCCTGTTGCCTTTTGATCAAGATATAGCCAGTACCATGTCTGCCTGAACACTGCTATGCTCCCCACCATATGATAACGGACTGAGCTTCTGAACTGAAAGCCACCACCACAATTAAATGTTTTCCTTTGTAAGAGTTGCCACGTTCATGGTGTCTCTTCACAGAAATAGAAACCCTAACTAAGGCAGACAGCATGCATATGATCTCTAGAAGTCCAAACCAGACCATAAGCTAGCATTAAGAGGGTAGGTGGGCACAAAGTCACAGCCCTAGCTGAGGAGCTACTTGCATGTGATTGCTTTTGGGAGAGGGAAAGTCAGTTTTCTTTAATAATGTGACACCTGGTCTATGACACCTGGTGTATCAACCATATTGTGTCCAGGTGCAGCTGGTCAGCACAAACTGGACTTAATGGGGGTTGAGGGTGAATATAAAGTCAGGTGGGTAGGGAGTTAGGGAGGATCTGGGAAAGAGGGATAAATATGATCAAAATACATTGAGATTCTTAAAGAATTAATAAAAATATTACTTTTTAAAGACTAAGTTAACCAATGATTTCCAGTCACAAGGATCTCATGAAACAGTAGGCTTTACGAAACTGGAATGAAATGGATGCTTCAGTCAAGTAATGTGTAAAGTGTATTGTAAAGCAAGATCTTAAGGGAGGTAATTCTTGTGTTTCCTAGAGGTTGGAAAAGGCCACATGGAGGAGCTGTTGCTATTTGATCTGGGTTTTGGAAGGACATGTACTTTGAGAAGTATGGCTTGTTAGGGGCCAGGTTGGCTGACTCAATGGGTATGTGGAAGGATCCTGGGCAAGAGGAGGGTGGTTCAATTTGGAAGAGTATGATTTGGACTGTGCCTTTCCATTCAGCTCTGCCTGCCCATACCAGATCCAGGTAATTTAATTAGACACCAGCTCTTAAAAAGGATACATCTGCTAAGCAGATGGTATCTTCCATCCAAGATGAAGGTACAGCTTTTCCAAGGCATCTAATTTGTGAGGCTGTAGAGGGGGATCGAAATGCAAGATGCTATGATCATCCTTCAACAACACTCACACATTACACACCCTTTCCATGACTGTACCACCACATACATTAGACATGCCTGTTGGCTTTGTCTGGGACTGGAAGCAGAGAGTCCTACTGGCTGGGAACCTGGGGATTATCCTTGCTTGTTGTCACTCAGAAAAGAAGAAAGAAGAAAAGGAAAGTGATCAATTCACAGAGCCCACAAGAACACACACACAAAAAAAAAAAACAATGAAAAATGCCACAAATAAAAGCCATTCTCTGTTGGGCACTTGCACAGAGCCAAACAAGTAACAGCTGTTTCAGGTGTGTGGTCTTGAGTTTCTGATCCTTTCTGAAGTCAGGCCCAGTTCCACAAAGCAGCAGGCGATGATGTCACATACCTTTAATCTTAGCACTCCAGAGGCAGAAGCAGGTCGATCTCTGTGAGTTTGAGATCAGCTTGGTCTACAAGTGAGTTCCAGAACAGCCAGACTGTTACACAGAGAAACCCTGTCTCAAGACAACAACAATAGGAGCAACAATAGAACAAAATTAAGCCTTATATTTTTCTTTTTTGTTTTGTTTTCATTTAAATAACATTTTCCATTTGTATTACATACTGACATCAGTTTCTCTTCCACTCTTCCCATTTCCCCACTTCCTCTAACCTCCCACCCACCATCCACCCCGACCCCCACTCCCCCAGTCAAGTCCTCCTCCACTCCATTCAGAAAGGAGCAGGCCTCCCAGAAGCCTTATATTTTTCTTGTCATTAGTCCCTAAACAGTGTAGCAACTACTTATTGCTATTAGGTATTATGATTAATCAGTATAATTAATCTACAGATGACTTAAAGTACATTGGAGAGTAGGTTATACACACACAGGCCATTTTACATAAGGGACTTACTCACTGAAGGATTTCTATATTAAGAATCCTAGAGCCAGTCCTCCATGGTTACCAAGGGAAGATTGTACTGTTGAGTGTCTATTTCTCTTCCCTACAATTTAAGCTTCCAAGGGCAAGAATTTTGTCTGTTCTGTTCATTGTGGGCTTTGTAGCATTCAGAGCAGTGCATTCAGACACGGGCTACAGTTTCCTAAATATTTGTTCAGTGAGTGGAAGAATGACCAATGTGGGTCTTTTTGAACATATGATGAAAGACCCCGGCCCAGCACAGGTGGCTGAGGCCTATGGAAAATTCCTTTCCCCCACAGCTCGGCCGAATAGTCATTTTTTTGATCAGAAAGAAGCTCAGCTCAAGGTCTTTACAGCTGAATAGTCACTACTATCTCTGTCCAGGCAGGACACAGGTGTCTGCTATCTGCATAGCGTCCGCATAGCCAGCCCAGCAAGATTGGGCAGGCACAGAGACCTATTGTTCCTCAGATAGGGCCAAGGCCGAGACTTGAGTTCTGAGAGAAACCTCAATAGCCCTCATTCTGTGAGCCCCGGCCTCATTGTCCAATCAAGGTCCTGTAACTAGGCTTCTTGCTTCTGTACTCCGCTTTTTGCTATAAAAGGACCCCTGAGTCCCCAGCTCGGGGCTCTCAGTTCCCGAGACTGAGATGCCCCGGGTACCCGTGTATTATCAATAAAGCCTCTTGCTGTTGCATCCAAGCTCGTGGTTTCGTTGATCCTTGGGTTTGGGTCTCCCTCCCGTGAAAGTCCCCCGCTTGGGGTCTTTCAATGAGAATAATGCCATCAAAAGCCTCTTCTAAGAGTTACAGCCAGGAAACCATGAGATGGGATTGGAATGCAGGTCTGCATGTGGTTAAGACTTTGCTCTTTTCATTCTCCTCCGCAACTTGCACCTCTCAGAGATTGTTGGTTGCTCCTGGTTTAGCTCCAGTTCCTCTCATTGATATGGCAGCTCCCATTCATCTGGCTTGTTGACAGCTGAATCCGGGGTACCTCCTCTCTATGTGTTGGAAGAAGGGAGAATATGGGAGGCTGGGGGTGGTATGGTAGTGGGATCTCCATGCCTTGGATGTGCTGTGATTGGGTAGATGCCTAGCCCCTCTGGAATACAGACTACCAGCAAGGAATCACTAAGCCTTTTACACTTGAGCAAGTTGAGTGCAATCAGCTCAGCCTGCGGCTAATGAGTTGCAGAGCTGGAATTTGAATCCACGTTTCCAGAGCTCACTTGTCATGCAGAAAGGACTCCAGTTAATGCTTCCTGGCTCATTCTTCCTAAAGGTAACAGCTGTCTGGCCAGAAGGTCCACTGGCAACCAATTAGGACCTATGTGTCTCATTCAAGGTCAGAGCTTTTGGGGACAATGTGAAATTCACTTTTAATTCATAACTCCTTAGTTGTATCCATTTATGTAAAAACTTTCATGTTATTTAAGCCCAAACCCCCTTCGGACTTCAATGGAAGCTTTGAATCTATGTGGAAGGTCAAAGTATTTCTTTGAAAGTGTGTAGAGACCTGGTAAAAATCATATTAGCATATTCATTATCATCAGGGTTCTTTGAATGTAGCTTTTTGCTGTTCTCTGAAAGTGATTGGAAGACTATGGCTCTTTTTTGTTCAAAAATTCCTGGTCTGAAGCAAGGCTGTGGCTGCCTACTGGGTGCTGCAGCATATCTTCCGACAAGCAATAATGGATCTGTGTTGCATAAGGTAAGTGTTATCCATGAGGAGTCTTCACAGTGACCGAGCCTTGTTGGATTCTGGAAGACATACCTCTCCCACTCATTAAGGATTATTTGTGGCACAACCCCAAGACAGTTCTTAGCTGGTTTTATATGAAAGTTAGACTCATTGATAGGAGGGCTATAGGGAGGCAAAGAATCAGGGTTGCACCAGTGCTGACAAAGTAGAGGGTCAATTCTAGTAAGTGCCAAGACCATTTGAGGGAACGTTTAATAACCCTAATGCCTAGCACTCTTAGACTATTTGGGTCCAATTCTTAATGATGAGTGAAAGAGATAATTTGGTATGAAAAGTTTTCAGTGTTCTAAGGTAACTTCACACAAATATGCCTATTAGCAGCAGAGTACACCAAACAGGAGGTGCTATTGAGTCATCCCAGCTGATGTCTGGGCAGCTCAGAACATGGTAAGAAGGAGTTAGTGTCTATACTGAGAAGGTAAAACCAATAGAACCTGATGGCCAAGAAAATGCTGGAGAACTAATATTAGAGTAGGAGATGGGAGAGCAGACAGGGATGGATTCTATGTTCCTTTCATTCGCCACTTCTAGTTCTAGAATACTAGTTACCCTATTTGAGGCGAGAGCTGAATCAACCCCATTTGGGGATAAAGGATAGACACCTCCCAGATGATTTTGGTCATAGAGGTTATTGTAAAGCTATGTGTAGAGATTCACAGTGACCAGCTATGCTGATGACCCTGTCTGGATTAGGACTGGTTCTCACCCCCTCCTTTTTCTTGTGCTCCTCTCCCGAGGTTTGGGCTGACTCCCCAGGCCTCCATTCTGTTTTGAATGGTGCAGTCTGTAGAGTCTTTCAGCTTTCAAGATGTCCTGGGACTTCTCCTGGGACAATGGTGCTGCAGGAAATGACAAGGGAAGGGACACAAGATTAAAAGTTAGGAAGCAGCTTTATTGCGTGAATATAACAGGGCCTAGGCAACATCAGTCCCCAAACCGAGCTTCGGTTTAGTTAGATAGAGCGTTTTATGCCGCTTCTGTCCCTTGCCTGCTTCCTCACCCCCACATAGCAACCCAGAGTGACATATTTTGATTGGCTATATTAAGCTTGTTTAGCGGAGTTTGCTAAATTCCTCCATAAGCAGACATTTTCCTCAAGCAGAAGAATTAACCACAAATCATTTATAGCACCGAGGGGAGAGGTGAGTAACTTGGCTACGGGCCAGACAGAGCGATAGACCACAAGGGCACCATCCAGCTTGTTGCACGTTTTTCCATCAGCTTCTTAGAAACTTCTCCATTTTGATGCTCAAATCCCTTTTAGAGTCTATCTTAACCAGGGCTTCTGTTACTGAGAATGAACACCATGACCAAGAGGGTTTATTTCAATTCTCAGTTCTCAGGTTACACTGTGTCACTGAGGAAAGTCAGGAACTGATGCAGAGGTCATAGAGGAGTGCTGCTTACTGGCCTGCTCCCTGTAGTTTGCTCAGCCTGCTTTCTTATAGGACCCAGGACCGCCACCCCAGGGGTAGCTCCACCCACAATGGGCTGGGCCCTCCTACATCAACCTTTAGTTAAGAAATGTCTTTCAGGCTTGCCTACAGCCCTATCTTATGGAGGCATTTTCACAGCTGCAGATGACTCTAACTTATATCAAGTTGACATAGGACTAGCTATCACAAGGTCAAAATAGCACCATCTAATCCAGATACCTTGAGAATATAACAGTATCAACATACCTGGACAGGGGCTGCCACTTATCTGCAAGAGTCTCCAAGTATTAGAGGACAGGATTCCTTAGTGTGTGTGTGTGTGTGTGTGTGTGTGTGTGTATGTGTGTGTGTGTGTATGTGTGTGTGTGTGTATGTGTGTGTGTGCGTGTGTGTATATGTGTCTGTGTGTGCGTGTGTGTATACATGTGTATGTGTGTGTGTGCATGTGTGTTTAGATATATCCTTGTTCTAAGGCAAGGTTAGCACATAGTTTGTCAGATTCTGTTTTACATATTTCAAAAGACATGGTGACTGGCTTAGGGAGCTCAATCATTAACAGTGAAAAAGACAAGAATGCTAACAAAAGCTTTTAAACATATATATATTTTAAAAGTCTTTATATATTTTATATATATAAATACTTGTATTTATATATAATCTACATATTTTAAAAAAGTATTAGAAACAAAACAGAGACAAAATAAAATTTTTCCCAACTATCACTCATCTAGGAACCAACAGAAGCTTTTAGTCATGTTTTCTGCTTGCTGGGGTTGTGGCAATCGGGCCTACAGCAGGGGTTAAAACAAATGCAGATAATGTCAAGGAGTGCAATATATAAAGACATAAAAAATAATTTACTTGTTTCTGTAGGTAGTCAAATCCTCACACTCAGTGACTCTTCTGGCATCAGAGCATGGCCTCTCCGGATGGTCAGTTTACATAGTGTTGACAGGTCAGGAACATTCCCAGTTGTAAAAAGCTGGCTTCATTCTATTGTGCTGAGGCCAGGAAATCATCTCCAGCAGATTTATTATAATAGGGAAAGATTTAAAAACAAGCACTCATTTCCAGCAGGGTTTTATGTGCAATGCCAGGGACTCTACTGTATTCTGAGAGTTAAAGCTTGACTTTACTTACCTTCTTATGTGGCTGGGTTAGTTTTGTAATTGTGCTGTCAGAAAATGTGTTTAAAATGCTGCAGCTGTAAAGCCTGGTACAACTTTGGAGAACAATGTAGATATCAAAGGACTTGGGTGTTGTCCTCTTAACGCTGGGATTAGAGGAGGAGAATGGAAGACCAGGGTAAATGGTATGGCTGATGAGCCAGTGTTCAGGTCCCAGCCACTGGTGGTAGGCTTGGGTAAAAAGTCCCTTGTCCATAGCGCCATCATATTTCAACTTGTGGGATGAGTGCAGAGTACTTGCCATCTGCCCCTCCCTTGTTTGAGATGTTCATAGTGTGGTCCAGGTTCCAAAATGCCCCATTAGGCAAAAGAATCCATCTCCTGTTGTGTGAAACTTGAGGAGTAGCTCACCTCTGTCAGTAAGGAGGGGGTTTGGTGGCCCTGCCTGCACACTTGGGAACAGGAGCAACAGGCTCTGGTGAGAGCTGTTTTCCCAAGTGTTCTTATTCTGTAACATGCAGCACCTAACTTGCAATTATTCCAGTGGGGTCTGTGTCCCATCCAAAGAAGGAGTACTATTTTAGCCTGGGGAATATCATGCAAGTGTCATGTATTTTACATTTGATCCATATTATTGAAGTAGTAAATCTCCATATCTAATTTTTATCAGCATACTTTGCAAAAGTAAAACCAAAGTGAACTCTATTAGCATTATGTTCTTTATATAACAAGGTATTGTAGAGTTTGCCTTAAATCCTGGCCTATTGTCTGACCCTACAATAATAGGAATATCAGGCCCAGGGGCACTTTCTTTTAGAAGTTAGGCTACTGCATAGAAAAGACTTTTATCCAACCCAAGAAAGTACAAAGACAAGCAAGTATTTGTAACTCCTGATTTGGGGAAGTTCTGTAAAGACAACAACAATTTTTTTTTAAATTGGACTTTTCTAAAATCCTGTATTTTGGGAAGTCACTGTCAAGAGTTATTTTGGGAACAGGGTCTCATTGTTCACAGGTTCATCGAATATTCTGGCAAGCCAGGAAACATAAAAGTGTCGGTCTAATATGGTTTCTAGAGCTGCCTGGCTCACATGAGTTCTCTCACGGAGCTATTTAACAAAAGCAGGGACAATGGCCTCAGGATGGCTATCTTTTCATATTTAAATGTTCAATAGCCCCCATTTTCAGTCTTAAACAGCCATTCCTGTTGCAATTGGGGTCCCATTTACTTAACAGGCTGTAAATTAATGTGGCTTGTCACAAATGCCAGTTCTCCCCTCCCCCAATTTTAGGGAAGTTTCTAGTTCTGTTTCTCCATCTGCTCTGTGGTTGCCCCAGCACTAGCAATGTTTCCCTTTTGCACGTATCAGGGGACAGATGATTTTACCCACATTATCAGCAGTAGCAGCTGGGGGGGGGGCATCATTGTCTATCTGAAGATGTAGTCCATTGCCATCTGAATATATTTTAGTTTTCATAACCTCCTTTTCAATGGTAAGTTGCACATCCGTCACATACACGTGAGGTAGACTGGTGTGGACCCCATATAATTATAACTTCTATATTGTACCATATATAACCCCAGGACTCAAGTGACTTCCTTTATTGTAGGATGCACTTGGCTAGAATTTAATCTCTGTAGGCCCAATGGTTTCTCTGATCAAAAGGACGGGCAACTTATCAGAGAGGTCTCGTTGTCCCCTGAGTTCTGGTTCACCATGGATCTCAAGGGCCAAAATATTGGGTGTCCTCTTTGAGCCTTTTATCCCTTTTTGTGTAGGATTTCAAGATTTGCTGAACACCCAGAAGGACAGCTTTATTGGTCTTATGCTTTAAACTCTGTATAGCATTTAGATAAAGTCTAAGCAAAGCAACCCAAGGAGTTTTAAATAAAACTGGCTTAGATATGGCTCAGGTTCCCCAAGTGGCTAAAGTTTAACAGAATTATCAAACAACTGAAGTGATTATCTGGATTAGACACACTTTTGTCTGTTTGTTTGTTTTTCTCTGTGCTGCCCTGGCTCTCACTCTGTAGACCAGGCTGATCTCAAACAGTGCTGGGATTACAGGTATGTGACAGCGCACCTGGCTTTTAAAAAGTTTTTTTAAGTTAGTTTTTGTTACCAAGAATAGGTCATTATCACCTTAGGAATTCTAATAAACTCTAATTATTAAACATACCATCCTAAAGTGCTGTCTTAGTTAGGGTTACTATTGCCTCGATGAAACACCATGACCTGGGGAGGAAAGGGTTTATTATCCTTCCACAGCACTGTTCATCCTTGAAGGAAGTCAGGACAGGAACTCAAGCAGAGCAGGAACCTAAGGGCAGGGGCCATGGAGGGATGGTGTTTATTAACTTTTTTTAAAGATTTTTAAAATTTAAATTAAAAACAAGCTTGCTTCACATGTCAATCCCAGCTCCCTCTCTCTCCCCTCCTCTCCCTGCCCCCTCCCACCAGGATCCCCAGTCCCCCACCCAATCCCAACTCCATTCCCCAGGGAGGGTGAGTCCCTCCATGGGGGATCTCCAGAGTCTGTCATTTCGTTCAGGGCAGGGCCTAGGCCCTCCTCCAAGAGTTCAGGCTGAGAGAGCATCCCTCATTGTGTGATGGACATCCAAAGTCCATTTGTATGCCAGGGATAAATACTGATCTACTACCCAAGGCCCCATAGATTGCCTAGGCCTCCTCACTGACACCCACATTCTGGCTTCTCAGCCATCAGTCTGAGATCCAAGGACTCCCCCTTGTTCAGGTCAGCTGTTTCTGTGGGTTAAACCAGCCTAGTCTTGACCCCTTTGCTCATCAGTCATCCCTCTCTGTCACTGGGTTCCAGGAGTTCAGTTCAGTGTTTAGCTGTGGGTGTCTGCCTCTGCTTCCATCAGTCACTGGATGAAGGTTCTGTTTCCCAGACTCTCTGGCAGTTGGGATTGTAGGCTGCCACTCCCCTGATCCAAGTCTAAAATCCATATATGAGTGAATACATACTATGTTTGTCTTTTTGTGACTGAGTTACCTCACACAGGATGATTTCTTCTAGTGCCATTCATTTGCCTTCAAATTTCAAGATTCCATTATTTTTTCCCGCTGAATAGTACTCCATTGTATAAATGTACTACATATTCTCTGTCCACTATTCACTTGAGGGGTATCTAGGTTGCTTCCAGGTTCTGGCTATTACAAATAATGCTGTTATAAACATGGTGGAACAGACATCCTTGTTGTATGAATGTGCATCTTTTGGGTATATGCCTAAGAGTTGAATTACTGGGTCTTGTGTTAGACTGATTCCCATTTTCCTGAGGAATACAGGATCACAAACCCAGGGGTGTCCCTACCCATAATGGGCTGGGCCCCTCTACATCAATCACTAATTATAGGCTTGACTACAGTCCAATTTTTATTTTTAAAAAGTATTTTATTTAATTAAGATTTTTTCATTTATTTTACATGGCAACCACAGTTTCCTGTCCTTCCACTCCTTCCATTCTCCTCTCCATCCACCCCTCCTTCCTCATCTCCAAAAACCAAATTGAGGTAGGACTGAGCTCCTTCCTCTGCATCAAGTCTGGACAAGGTAATCCAGCATGGGGAACAGGTTCTGATCTCACTGCTTTGAGACCTGCAAACAGACTAAGCTACACAACTGTCACACACATGCAGCAGGCCTAGGTAGGTCCCATGCAGGTTCCTCTAACTGTTGGTACATAGTCCATGTGCTCCCATGAGCTCAGGTCAGCTGTCTCTGTAGGTTCCTTAGTCATGACCTTGACCCCCCTGGCTCATATAAGCCTCCTCCCTTTCTTCAGGAGGATTCCTAGAGCTTGGCCCAGTGCATGGCTGTGGATCTCTGCATCTGTTTCCATCAGTTACTGCATGAAGGCTCTCTGATGACAATTAGGGTAAGTCACCATCTGATTACAGTAGATGCCAGTTCAGGTCATCTTTCTACGATTGCTAGGAGTCTTAGCTGGGGTCATCCTTGTGGGTTCCTGGGGAGTTTCCCTGGCATCAAGTTTCTCCCTAACCCCAAATGCCCCCCACCAAGACATCTGTTTCATTACTCTCCCCCTGTGTCCTGCCTCCAACCTGCCTCCTGCTCCAAGCCTATGCAACCTGCTCCCTCAAGTTACTATGCCCCCATAACTCCCACCCCTGCCTCCAGTCTACCCAGGAGATCTTCCTTATTTCCCCTTCCCAGGGAAACCCATGCATTCTTCTATGGGCCCTCTTTGTTATCTAGCCTGTCTGAGGCTGTGAATTGTAGCCTTTATTCCCTAATAAAAAGATATAGACTAACCGAATGGATTTGAAAACCTTTGTCTACACCAAAGAAACACAGACATACATCAGGGTAAAAGGATAGAAAAATATATTCAAAGCTAACAGACCTAAGAAACCAACTTGTATAGTCATTTTAATATCTGGCAAAAGAAACTTCAAAAAAAAAAGCACCTCATCAGACGAAATAGGGATGAACACTACATAATAATCAAAGAGAAAAATCTAACAAGATGATGTTACAATTCTTAACATCTATGCACCAAACACTCAAGTTCATATAAGAAATATTACCAGGGCTTAAATCACATATTGATCACACACACTGATAATAGGAGACTTCAATACCCCACTCTCAGCAATAGACAGGTTATCCAGACCAAAAATTAACAGAGAAATGCTGGAGCTAACTGATGTCATAAACCAAATAGATCTAACAAATATTTACAGAACATTTTACCCAAATACAAAAGAATATATGTCCTCAGCATCTCATGGAATATTCTCCAAAACTGACCACATACTTGACCACAAAGCAATTCTCAAATGACATAAGAAAATTGAAATAACACTCTGCATCCTATCAGACCACCTCAGATTAAAGCTGGAGTTCAACAATAACAAAAACAACAGAAAGCCTATAAGCTCATGGAAACTGAACAACCTACTACTGAATGAAAAATGGATCAGGACAGAAATTAGAAAAGAAATAAAAAACTTTCTAAAATTTAATGAAAATGAAAATCAATGTACCCAAACTTATGGTACATAATGAAAGCAGTTCTAAGATTCAAGTTCATATAACACTAAATGCCTACATTAAAAAATGAAGAGATCTCATATTAGTAACTTAACAGCACACCTGAAATCTCTAGAACAAAAAAATGAAGTAATAATGCCTAAGAAAAAAATAGATGGCAAGAAGTAATCTAACACTGGGTTAAAATCAATAGCATAGAAACAAACAAAAAATACAAAGAATAAATGAAACAAAGAGTTGGTTCTTTGAAAAAATCAATAATATTGACAAATCTTAGCCAATTTAAAAGATGGAGAGAGAAGATCCAAATGAACAAAACAAAGGGGAGACATAAAAACAGACATGGAAAAATCCAGAAAATCATAAGGAAATACTTTAAAAACCTGTACTCCACCAGTTGGAAAATCTAAAGGAAGTGGATAATTTCTTAATATAGACCAGCTACCAAAGTTAAATCAAGATCAAATAAGTAATTTAAACAGACCTATAGTCCTTAGTAAAATAGAAGCAGTAATTAAATCTTCCAGTAAAAAAAAAAAAGACCAAGGCCAGAATTCTACCAGGCTTTAAAAAAGGCTTATCCCCAATATTCCTCAAATGATCCCACAAAATAGTAACAGAAAGAATATTTCCCAATTCGTTTTACAAGGTATTTACCCTGATTCCTAAACCACATAAATACACAGTAAAGTAAGAGATTGCAAACTAATTTCTCTTATGAACATAGATGCAAAAATTCTCAATAAAATATTTCTAGACTGAATCCAAGAACACATCAAAAAGATCACCCACCACGATCAAGTAGACATTATTCCACAAAAGCATGGTTCAATATATGTAAATCAATAAATATAATTCACCATATAACCAGACTGAATGGCAAATTCACATGATTAATGAAGGTTCAGGCAGGAGGCTTACAACAGGTGGGTTGGGCTGACTAAAAATGGCTAATGAATCAGTTCATACATATATTCTTCTCAAGGCTCCTTGTTCTTCAAAAAGAGTTTTTCCCTAAAGTTCTCTTTAAAAGTTTCTCTCTAAAAGTTTTCTCCTCAAAAGTTCTTTCCTTAAAAGCTCTCTTAAAGTTTTCTGTAGGTGTTCTTCTTAAAAATTCCCCTAGATCCTACAATATTTCCAGTTTACATACCCACAGATACACTTAGCAAGTCTCTGACAATAGCAAGGATACCAGGCATGCATATCTCTCAGAACCAGGAAGACAGACAAGGGACTGACAAAAGCAAGTCCAGGAAAACTTGAGTCTCAGGGTATGTGACTTGTAAAACGTTCTGTTAACTGATCAAAAGGTACTTCTCAATTCTATATCAAAGGGAAAACCAAAGGCTATGTAGTATGAGATCCAGAGGCTGCTGCTTCCAGCCTCAGGGTAAGCAATGGGGTGTCTCTACCACGGACACCCCAGTGAAAAACCCCTTCTTCTGGGCCTATTTGAGAATACAAAGTACCCAGTACATGTTCTGTATATCAAGATTATGCAGCCAAATTCATAGCAACAGATATTCTGGAGTCTGTATTTCTTGCAGACTTTGCAAGGCAAGTTTTCTCATCAGAAGTTAATTCTGGTGGGTTGATATCTAGAATATTAATTGCTACTTCTATAATAAATGATAAAGTCTCTCATAACATGATCATCTCATTTGATGCAGAAAAGACCTTTGACAAAATCCAACACCCCTTCATGATAAAGTCCTGGAGAGATTAGGGATACAAGGGACATACCTCAACACAATAAAGGTACTTTACAGCAAGCTGACAACCAATGCCAACTTAAATGGAGACAAACTCAAAGCATTTCCACTAACACCAGGAACAAGACAAGGTTATCCACTCTCTCCATACCTATTCAATATAGTACTTGAAGTCTTAATTTGAACAATAAGACAAGTGAAGGAGGTAAACGTGATATAAATAGGAAAAGGAAGAAGTCAAAGTATCTTTATTTACAGGTGATATGATAAGGTACAGTGACCCTAAAAATCCCTCCAGGTAATTCCTACAGCTGATAACCACTTTCAGCAAAGTAGCAGGATACAAAATCAACACACAAACAGAAGCTCTACTATGCAAAAATGACAAATGGACTGAGAAAGAAATCAAGGAAACAACACATTTCACAATAGCCTCAAAAATATAAAGTATTTTGGGGTAACTCTAAACAAGCAAGTGAAAGACTTGAATGATAAACACTCTAAGATACTGAAGAGCCTGGCACCACCAGGGAGGCAGAGGCAGGAGAATATCTGTGAGTTTGTGGCCAGCCTGGCCTACAGAGTAAGTTTCAGGACAGCCAGAGCTACAGGGAAACACTGTCTCAACAAACTAAAAAAATTAAATAAATAAATTAAATATATATGATATCAGAAGATGAAAAGACTTCCCATGCTCATGGATCAGTAGCATTAATATACTGAAAATGCCAATCCTACCAAAAGCAATGTAAAGATTCAGTGCAACACTATCAAAATTCCAACATAATTCTTCACAAAACTTGTAAGAGCAATTTTCATAACCACCTAGAAACATATGCACAAAAAACCCAGGATAGTTAAAACAACCTGGAATAACAAAATAACTGCTGGAGGTGTCACCATTTCCAATGTCAAATTGTACTACAGAGATATAGGAATAAAAATTGCACGGTGATGCCACAAAAACAGACCTGTTGGTCAATGGATTCAAATTGAAGACCCAGAAATAAGTTTACACACCATGGATACCTGATTTTTGCTAAAAAAAAAAAAAGCCAAAAATACACAGTGGAAAAAGGCAGTATCTTCAGCAAATGGTGGTCAAACTGGGCAGATGCACGTAAAAGAATGCAAATAGATTATACTTACCACTCATCCAAATTCAGCTCCAGATGGATCAAAGACCTCAACATAAGGCCAGATACACTGAATCTGACAGGGGAGGAAATGGGGAGTAGCCTTGAGCTCATGGCACAAGAGAAGACTTTCTGAACACTTATAGCACAGGTACAAAGAACAGCAATAATGAACCTCACGAAACTGAAAAGGACACCATCATTTGGACAAAGGGTCGTTTTACCAGCACATCCAATACAAAACTGGGCATCAAAAAAACCCACAAATAACCCAGTTTTAAAATGGGGCACAGAAATAAAGAGGGTTCTCAGAAGATGAAGCTCTGACTGAGAAGCACTTAAGAAAACGCCCTTCAGGCGCCTATGCCCAGTCTTAAGGAGGCATTTTCTCAGTTGAGGTTTCCTTCTCTCAGATGGCTATAGGTGTGTCACGTAGACATAAAACTAGCCAGTACAAGTCCCATGCTCTATAGATCTTGTATAAGATCTAGCTGTAGGCATTTTCCTTTTCTTTTCTGTTTTTTTGTTTTGTTTTGTTTTGTTTGTTTTTTGAGACAGGGTTTCTCTGTAGCTTTGGAGCCTGTTCTGGAACTTTCTCAGTCCAGGCTGGCCCTGAACTCACAGAGACTGTCTGGTCTCTGCCTCATGAGTGCTGGGATTAAAGGTATGTGCCTCCACTGCCCAGTAGTAGGGCATATTCTTCATCAGTGATTGACAATTGCAGTGCCACAGTGTGGGGCCTGGGTACTGATGCAGTTTTCTCCAGAGCAATCACTTGAATGGAAGTCAGATACCTGCTTTGAGTCCAAGCTATCTGGTGTGATTTCCCCGGGCAGGTGGTTGGTAAGTTCTTCCCATGGCACTGAACCTCTCTTTATTTCCTTGATGGCCCATTTGATTATTCTGAGCTGGTTAATCAAGGATTCTAATTTGATAGATTCTATTTTGTTCTGTTTTCAAAGTATTTAGTTGAACGTATGTAGCTTGTTTGCTTTGAAGCATTTTGGTTAGGCATTTGTTTTTTAGGGCTTTTGTGGTTGTTTTGTTTTTGCTTGTTTGTTTTTTGATCTCTAAAGGCATTTGGATTTTTGTTTACTTTTAGAACTTTGAAGGCATTTTGGGTTATGCTTTGTTTGTTATGCTTTCTTTTGTCTTTGGAATGTTTTCATTTATTGTCATTTGACCATCATCTGACACTCTTCCTCAAACTCATAATTTTTAGTTTTTCTGATGCTTTTCCTGTGAACTTGTTAAGCCTTTAGCTTAGGAATTTTGTGAACACCTGGAGATAAAGACTCTGAAGAAAAGAGGCACTTGTTCTCTCCACTCAAAAGTATGGCAGTGTCAGGGGGTGTAGGGCGTGGAGGTCTTTGGCTACAGACATGCACTAGGGGAACCCAGAATGCTAAGCACACAGGGTTGTTCCTACAAGGGAAGGAATGCAAAACCTGTTTTCCACCAAGAAGGTTGGAGTGGACATGCTTTCTAGCCTGGTGACCTTTGCACAATCTATGTGGCCAAAAACTTTCTGGCACTGGGCCCTCCTCTATACCCAGTCTCATAAACTTTTTATTCTCGGTCAATCTATAGAACCTATCTTTATGGAAGGTGTGACATGCACTTTACAAAGAGTTTCGATGTAGTCACATCTGATCTATATCTAGCTGAGTTTGTTCCTCAAAGAGATTAGGTAAGCTTTGTTGTGTATGTAGGACTGAGTTGGTCATCACAGAATAGTTTTCACTAGATTGTGCTGTGTTTAAGTACACCTAAAATAGACAACTCTGGGTCAGACTCCCAAAGTTTGAACCAACACTGGCTCTTGGGTGATGTTGTGCTGAACTGTCTTCTTGCCTCCTATGGCTCCTCACTCTACTGCCCATGAAGGTCATAAAAATCCTGTGCTGGATAGCTTTATATCAACTTGACGTAAGTTAAGCCATCTTCGAGGAGGGGATTTCAATTGAGAAAATGTCTCCATAAAATCAGTTGTAGGCAAGCCTGTAGGATATTTCCTCAATTCATGATCAATGGGGGAGGGCCCAGACCATTGTGGGTGGAGCCGTCCCTGCTGGTAGTCCTGGGTTCTTTATGAAAGCCATGAGAGCTGGGAGGTTGTGGCTCATGCCTTTAGTCCCAGCACTTGGGAGGCAAAACTCTGTAAGTTTGAGACCAGCCTAGTTAACAAGAGCTAGTTCCAGGACAACCTCCAAAACCATAGAGAAATCCGGTCTCGAAAAACTAAATAAATAAATACATAAATAAACAAATAAATAAATAAATAAGGAAAGCCATGAGATGCAAGTCAGTAAGCAGCACTCTTTCATGGCCTCTGCTCTCCTTCAGCTCCTGCCTCCAGGTTCCTATTTGAGCTCCTGTCCTCACTTCCTTCCATAATGATGAACAGTGAAAGTGTGAGCCAATTAAACCCTTCCCTCCCCAACTTGTTTTTTGGTCATGGTGTTTTACTGAAACAATAGAAATCCTAACTAAGGCAGACTTTCCCTGGGAACACCCCAGGATGTACAATGGAAACTCAACAAACCCCATGCCTGGATCAGAAAAGAAATGTTATTGGCTTGCTGAGAAAGACACACAAGGAACTGGTCACCCAGCATCTTGAGTAACCTCTTGCATAAATGTGCAGGATAACCTGAAACCCAAATTGAGAAGATGGTCTGGGGTAAAATATGAAAAAGTCAATCCCAAAAGCAGCAGGTAAGACTGACCTAAAATACATATCCTCTAGCCAGCATTGCCTGTCAAATATATAACAAGGTTTCCCAGAATGAGGGAATGTTTAGAGATAAACTTATGGGTACTGCAGCCAGCTTTATGTATAATTACAGACTTTCAACTTTCAGGTATTTGGAAAATAATAGGAAGATGTAATTAGTTAAAAACCTGGCTTTAAGTTTCCCTCCATGGAGAACATTTGCTACTTCTAAATTGGTGTTTCTGCATACAGAACTATAAGTCCTAGATATTAACAAAAGACAATGAATGAATAGCCTACTTTAATTGGACTTTAGAAGCTTCTGAGACAGAGGTGCTCAATCTGTGGGCCATGACTCCTTGGTGTCTAAGGACCCTTTCCCAGAGGTCACCTAAGACCACAAGACTCATAAGAGTAGCAAAATAACAGTTATGAAGTAGCAATGAAAATGATTTTATGGTTGGGGGTCAGTACAGCATGAGGAGCTGTATTAAAGGGTTGAAGCGTTAGGACGGTTGGAGAGAAGAAACACTAAAATTGATAGTTTACAGAAAATGAACAGAAAACATTTGAAAAATGTAACAGGGCCCTAAATCTTAGTAGGGTCTCAGCCCTTAACACAACTGATTCCATGATGGAAGTATCATTCAGGCCATAAAACTTAGCATGTAGACAGCACCACTTGTCAAAACAAGCAAACAAACAAAGACCTAATCCATCAAAGCCCATAGTTCTGGGAAAGTCTCTAAATGTACTAACCTTGCATTTGGCTTCTGTAGTTCCACCTCTGGCTAACTGTTCTTGTTAAGTGAAATACATCAACCCAGAATCTGGTTTTTGTGCTTAAAATTTCACCCTGAGAAAGGTTCTGGGCCACTCTGGGATTCCAAACACCCAGTATAGTAGCTGGCTAATAAAGACTTTCTATTGACTTAAACTTATGTCAGAGCAGTTGTCTCTGGTGGATATCCCACAACAAAAACAGCATCAGAATTAAAGAATTAAAGGTATTGGAGGAACAGGAGACCAGAAAGAAAATCTCAGAGAATGTGTCAAAAGTAAAGATAAATACTGAAGAACCCAACACATCTCAACCCTCTGCTGCCATCTGTCCCTCTGTCCCCTCGCCTCCTCCAACAGAACTTCAGCTTCCTCCTCATTTACTACCCTTCTATCCTACTCTCTCCCTAGAAACTCCCAGAGATTTATGCCATGCTCAAGAGGAATCAAATTCTATAGTAAAAGGAAAATAGTACAGCTCCTTTAAAACTAAAACTGAGGAGGAGAGGGGTCTTGGATACTGTCTATACTCCCTGGGCAAAAGTAAGTGAAATCTTTGCCTATGGGCTTCTCTTATTACTGAAAGTTTTCCTTGTCCCACCTGGTCCCGCTGCCCTTGGGCCCCAAATAAACACACAGATGCTATATTAATTATAAAGCTGTTGGCCCATGAGTAGAGCTTCTTATTGACTAGCTCTGTCTTCATTATTAACCCATTTCTATCAGTCAATGTGTTGCCACAAGACTGTAGCTTACCTGGTAATGCCCTGGCGTGTTGTTACTCCTTCAACAGCATTGTGACTCTCTATGTGGCAGGCCCACTCTGCCTACATTTCCCAGAATTCTCCCTGTATCCTAGACCCACCTATCTTCTTGCCTCATTGGCCGAACAGTGTTTTATTCATTAACCAATAAGAGAAACATATATACAGAAGGACAACCCCCATCATTCTCTGACCCTTAGAAAGAAGTTCTAGGATGTGGTAAAGAATCTCATGTAACTCTATTAGCACACGAACCAAGGTGTTTCTAGCCTATATCAATTAATCTAATTATTGTTTTCAGGGAGAAAGTCAAAAGAATGGTTTTTGCTTGGAAGAGTGGAAACCCCACCTTGAGGACTTTTGTAAAATAGATGCAGATACTAAAATGCTAGCAGTAGGTTAAGAAATCATCTTTCTGATCTTATACCAAAATTATTCCCACAAGCTACTGATTGGGCCAAAATAATACAACAATGTAAAATAAGACCAGGGGAAATTGTACCTGACTTCTATGTCAGGTTTCCAAAAACATCAGAGTACTCAGGAATTCTCCCTCAGAATGTTGAGGGTCACAGAAATGATGTCTAGTTCCTGGGCTTTGGCTATGGTGTGCTTTGGGAGCTTTGTCCCTGTGTTATATGGCATGTTCCCTACAATTGAAACATTCCCTACAAATGAATATTTCCTCTAGGAGGGAAAGGGAGACTCCCTAGCCATAAACAGGAGAGAAACAAAGGATATGCCTGAGAGAATAAGACAATTCTTGAAGGCCCCTCCCCAACAGTGTCAACAGGAGTACAGCTCCTGGGTAAAGAGATGTATGTCTGGACCATAGAGTGGCCACAAGCTGCAGAGTAGCTCTGGAGTGCAGGGTTTTGGGAGTCATAACCCATGTTGGGTAGGCTTCCTAGTGATGCAACTGCTTTTGAATTATCCCTGCTCCTTGTAAGTAACCCTAATCCATACACATGTTAGTAATTCCAATAAAAACTCATTAGTTCTCCAAACTAGACATTGGCACAATCATTACTTTAGTCTATTGTGAGATCCCTTTCTTGAGTGAGTTGATTTTCCTTATTTTTCCACAAATTGTCAAAAGTTTTATATACAGAGTTATGAGATCTGTCCCTCTCACAATTTGTGAATCAGGATAATCAAATGCATTTGTCTCCTTAAGTTTGTAAAATAGTTCATACCATACCATGGGCTTTTAGATAGATTAGATAGATGGATGGATGGATGGATGGATGGATGGATGGATGCTAGATAGACATGAATGGATAGATGGATAGATAGATAGGTTCAGACAGACAGACAGACAGATAGATAGATCACACACACACACACACACACACACACACACACAACCTACCAACAGAAGGTTCAAGAATGCAGTAATTTTTGAGTCCATGAGGCTGGATGCCTCAGCTGGTCTTTGCTATGTGTTGGAATTCTGAATAAGTAGGCTCCAATGCCAGCAAAGGAATGGATTTTCCAGTGAAGCAAGCTGGCAAAGAGAACAAGCTTCCTTCTTCCATATCCTTTATATATGCAGCTATCAGAAGGTCAAGATTAAAGGTGGATCTTCCAACATCAAAAGATCTGGATAAAAGTGGGTCTTCCCACTTCAAATTATTTAATTAAAAAAACCTCTCACAAGTGTACCCAGCCACTTGGGTTTAGTTAATTCCAGATGTAGTCAAGTTGACAATCAAAAATAGCTACCTTCTGTCCACCCCTTGTCAACTTGACACACAATCTATCTTCTTATGTCATGCTTAATTTCTAAATGAAAACAATAACCAGATCATAATTATGCCTAACACGGTATAACTATCCCATGTACAATAACAAAAGCATTATATATTTAACTAAGTTATAATTATGGCTGATATAATTGTCCCTCATACAACCACAAATGCATTATAAATTTTAGAGTAGGGGGAAATGTCTCCTGAGAGACATTCTTTTAGTATCTCAAACTTAAATATGATAACCACTGATATTCTCTTACTTGACGGTACATTGCATGATAAAGAAATTGAAAGAAAGCACAAATATCTGTATAAATACTTCTTAAACTATGACAGAAGCACTCAAGTCAGTTATAATCCTCAATTCTGCAACTGGTCACGTGGCCTTAGCTTGTATTTATAATTACCATCCTCTTCTTTCCACTCTTCAGTTTCTCTGCCCTTAGCAAGCACCTTAGCAGATCTTGGCTCTTTTCCTGGAGAAGTAACCCACACCTTCATTGCTAACGGGTCTGTGCCCTTTGTCATCCTGCCTGGATTAGGTTATGACTCAGCTCCACTGTTCCAACCTTGGAGTTCATGCTGAATCTTTGCTTCTGGAGCCTCTTGTGGAGACCCAGTACCCCAGAATGAGTTCTTCCTTTACACAGGCCTCTCCACTCCCTCCCCCTCACTCACCATCACTCTGCTGGAGGAAGCTCAGGTTGTTCTCTTTCCATTTTATTTCCCATTAGGTTGTCTCTTCTGGCTTCCTCCTTTCTCTCCCTGATCAACAGGGAATGAAGATATAGTCTATCAAACCTATACCAGAAGAGAAAGGACCCATTTCTTCCTCCTGAAAGCTTGGGGTCTCTGAGAGTTCTCTTTCTTGGAGCACCCTGCTTAGTTGAGTGGTAGTAGTTAGAAGAACTGGAGAAATTTCCATAAAAGTTTCCCTTTCAGGCTGATGATTCCACTCAGTTCCCTCCCACATTAGTTGAGTGGACACACTGGAAAAGGGAGATGGAGCGTGGCCTGAGGGGGCAGAGAAGGCAGGCTTGCTTCACCATCACTCTTAAGGACACACCTGACACCAAGGGGCTCCTTTTTTTTTTTCGAGACAGGGTTTCTCTGTATTGTTTTGGAGGCTGTCCTGGAACTCGCTCGGTAGACCAAGCTTGGTCTCGAACTCACAGAGATGCACCTGCCTCTGCCTCTCGAGTGCTGGGATTAAAGGCGTGCGCCACCACCGCCCGGCGGAGGCTCCTTATTATTATGGTATTTCTTCTATGCACCTAGGACACACAACATCTTTCATGTTAAATTATTTTTCATAGGGGATAAAGATAAAAAAGATCAGTTAAGCCGGGTGTTGGTGGTGCACGCCTTTAATCCCAGCTCTCGGGAGGCAGAGGCAGGTGGATCTCTGTGAGTTTGAGGCCGGGCTGGACCGATAGCCTCCAAAACAATACAGAGAAACCCTGTCTCATAAAACCAAAAAAAAAAATCAGTTAAGGTTGGAGCTGTATCTTGGAAGTAGCATAATTACTTAATATGCATAAAATCATTAGATCAATTCCTAGTACTACAAACAAACCAAATCAAAGTCCCCACAACAACAAAGCAAACAACTGAGAAGTCAGATATAACAGAGTAAAGGATAGAGAGAAATCCAGAGGAGAGCCTTTCCCTATCAGGTCAGAGAAACAGGCTGCTATGTCATGGGTTTATTTTTCTGTAGCTTATTATATGATTCTGAGCAACAGGCAATGCCCAGGCAACATTTATGAACCCAGTTAAATGGAGACCAACGGTTGGATTCTAAAGTCCATGTTCTATCTTCATCGTATCTGGTTGTATTGACATGGTTCACTCTACTTGCATTTCTGGGACTCAGCATCCATTCTATATGGCCAGAGGTTGTCCCAGGGATGTAATAGAGCAAACTCTGAGTGACGGTAATGTCTCCTGAATGTATTGGTCTCTCGAGGAATAGGGAGGCTAAGGCTCAGTACATCAGACTCCAGCTCTGTGTCTAGAAGCTGGGATTGAGCTCAGTCCCTCCCTAGCCTGGCTTATGGGGTTCCAGAAAATCAGCACCCAGGCAACAAGATAAACTTTATTTGGCTGTTGTCTTGAGGGATGGGGAGAGAGATCTTAGCCACAATGACCACTTCCCTCACTGTGGCTCAAATTTCTGCCCAGGCTCTGCTAAGTGTGGGCAGCAAGGATATATAGGGCAGCCTAGGTTGGGAAGAGACCAGCTCCAGAGGTTTATGGGCTCATGTAGAGCTTCATCCAAGCTTGTCACATGAACATTCCCATCATGGATACTACACTTTGGAAGGCTCTGGTCCTGGGGCCTCTTCTGCCAACACTTCTGCTGGTATTTGCAGGTGAGTCTTGGCCATGGAGACATGAAGGTCAGCACTCCAAGGTGGCAAAATTGTGTTCTAGACAGGAACTGAGTCCCAGGGAACCTTCCTGGGCTGTTTGTACCTTATCCATACTGTAGACCTTTTGGGGACAGGGAGGTAGTGAGAGCTCGGGCATCAGAGGAAGAACGTAATGCAGAGGTGGAGGCTAAGAGGCCTGGTGGCAAGGAAGGAGCCTGGGTTCTGTGATGTCAACTCCAGACTTCCTGGCTATCATGTCTAGAAGTCTGAAATTATATGTAAGCATATATATACATATATAATGTATTTTATAAGTATATATATAGAGAGAGGAGAAGGGAGAGAGGGAGATGGGAGAGGCAGGGAAGAATGCAAGAAGGAAGGAGAGAGAGAGAGTGAGAGAGAGAGAGAGAGAGAGAGAGAGAGAGAGAGAGAGAGAGAGAGAGAGAGAGAGAGAGAGAGAGAGAGAGAGAGAGAGAGAGGAATAAACCCAAGTAGCGAATCCTGGATCCAACAGCATCAGGTGAACTTTCTAAGCCTTCCTTAGTCACAGACAGACAATGTGACTATGAGCAAGTTCCTAAACCTGTCTGAGTCTCTGCTCCCCAGGGAAGTGAAGGCAACAATCCTATCCTTCAACATTTGGGCTGTGGGTGAGATGAGCCCCTATATCTGGAAGTGGTTTCTAAGCCATCGGGTGCTATGTGGAAGGTGTCAGAGCCCATGGTACAGTTCTCTGCCATCTGTCTTTCTCTGTCATCGCAGCACTACTTGTCTTCCTCTTGCAACTTGACTTTGAAAAAAGGGTTCTTGTTACTGGGACCCTAGAATTTAGCTCACAGTCTGAGCACAGTAGGGGTGCAATGGCACACAACATGGCAATTAAACCACTGCTCTGAATCTCCAAACACTGTCTCCAGGAGGTGGGCAACCTTTCTTACTCCAGAGGACAGACCCTATGATAGGAGTAGTGAGTGCTTTGTCTCAGTCCTGACTTCATGGGGCTGAATGAAACATACTTGGGTGGAATGTGCTCCTGTTTTTTAGGTTGCTTCTATTTCCTATGAGAATAGAGCAAAACTGAACATGGTTGAGCAAGTATTGGGGTAGGGTTTTGAATCCTTGGGCATATGCCGAAGAGCAGTTTAGCTGGGTCATGGGGCAGATTTATTTTTAGCTTTTTGAGAATTCCCCACAGGGTTGTTTTTCTCTCCACCAGTTTTCAGAGGTACAGCAACAGTTTGCAATCACATAAATAGTAACTAAGGGTTTACTTTTCCCCACGTCCTCACCTGCCTTTGTTGCTAGTTCTTGATCTTAGCCGATCAGCTCTGAGCAGGGTGTAACTGTAGCTTCACTTACCTTCTTTCTTAGTTGCTTGGTGGTGTTAATTTCTCCCTTCTCTCTGGGGCTTGTTTCCAGTATTCTGCGGGGCTTTTTTGATGAACATAGATTCTTTTAGCTTGTTAGTGTGATGGAAAGGCCTTCATTCCATGGCATGTAGTTTTACTGGGTACAGATGCCAATCTAGATTGGCATTTGTAGTCTTTTAGAAGTTGAAGATCATTACTTCAGGCTTTTAGATTTTCCACAGAGAAATCAGCAGTTAATATGATGGGGTTTCCTTCATATGGGAGTTGAGAATTTTTCTCTTTTTGCCTTTTGTACCCTCTCTTTGTTCAGTATATTTAAAGTTTAACTATAACATGCATGCTTTTGGTCTTGTCTATTTGCTGGACTGTGTGTTTCTTGTATTTATATGGTTGTAACTTACCTTAGTTTGAGGAAGTTTTCTCCCATAATCTTGTTGAAGATGTGATCTTTGCCATTGACATGGGGTTCTTCTCTTTCGTCTATTTCCATAATTAGAAGACTTGGTCTTTTTATGTTGTTGTATAGTTAGTTTCTGAATGTTCCTTTTATGTGCTTTAAATTTTTATAATTATTATTTGCTTGAGTGTTCTAGTTCCTCTTGATCCATTCTATTTGTAAAGCTTTTCCCTGGGGTTTCTAATTGTGTTATTATTTGATTCTCTTTGTTACTGCTTAACTTTTCTTCAACATTTCTCTCTTTACTGAATTCTAGATTTTGTTCCTCATTTCATTCAGCTACAGATATTTTCTTGTGCATTTATTGCTTTCCTCTTCAAATCCATTAAGCTGTGCTTTTGTATCTTCCTTAAATTTCATGATTTATTTGATAAAGTTTCTGATTGTTCTTTTTAAGTTCTGTGTTCTGGGATTCAACTCTGTAATTCACCCTGGAGGACGTGTATGTGGGACTGGTGGGTATGGGGACAGGGAATACTTTATTGTCCTTTCATATTCTTGTATGTTTTTGTGATGTTACCTGGGCACATGGACTTCTTTCTTTGACTGTATGCCTGTTGTGAGATTCTAGGCTGCATTATATTGTGTCAGTGCAGGGACTGAATGAATGGAGGCAGGCTAGAAATACCTGGTGTTTGATTGGCTCATTTAGAATTAGGTCTGGGAATGTGGAGATGAAACAGAGATGGCGTGAGTCAGGGGGACTCAGTATACAATGGCTATATGTGAGGTAAGTATCCAGAGACATGCCTATAAGTCTAGACATAATACAGGGGCAGGTGGGGACCAGAGGATGTCCTAACCAAAAGGGTGTGTAAGGTGTGTGTCTGAAGCTAGTGTGAGGACTTGAGGATGCAAAGGTGATGCACAGGCTGCATATCCAGAACTAAGCTAGTGAGTCTGGGCACGGTGCAGGGGTAGGAGTGGGACAGAGAAAGCCAGCAGGAAAAGACGGTGCAAGCTACAGAATTAGGCCTGCACATGAGGAAAGCAATGCTGCAGTCTTGTAGTAGAACTTTTTGCTGAAACCTCCTAAAGTCTTGCTGCCTGACGCAGCCAAAGAGCAGTACAGCTGGGTCATATGGTCCATTTCTTTGGCACATGACCAATCATTGCACCCTCTGTCCTCAGGCCCAGAATGACATTACTGTGTCTTCTTTCATACATGGCTTTGATTCATTCCTCAGGTGTTGTGGGGTATGTTGTTGTTGTTGTTATTGTTTTGTTAGTTTTTTGAGCCAAGGTTTCTATGTGTAGTCCTGACTGTCCTGGAACTCACTCTGTAGACCAGACTGGCCTTGAACTCACAGATATCCACTTGCCTCTGCCTTCTGCGTTCCGGGATTAACTTCATGCACCGTTATATGCACACTTTTTTTAAAAGCTCAAAATGTCCTTCTTGACCACGCTTTCAGAAGGACTCCTCATTGTTTTGTGGCTGCACATGCTGAGTGTCCTGAGGACATTCACTCTCACACAGCAGTCATATTTCATTTTCTGTTTACTTCTTATGGTTCATTCCCATTCTCCTCAAAGGCAGGTATCAGAGGTAGTGTATTCTCCTTTGAGCATGTGTGCTAGGAATGTATTTTGACTTGAGTGAGCCATTGCTCTATGTCTCTGGAAGTGTGGACTCAGGAAAAAGGACAGTTTTCACTACTCATGGGACAGGCCTTGGTAGGGGTCACTTACTGTTGTATATCGATTCCTCCAACAATGAGAAAGTGAACACAACTGGTTTTTGGTTTTTTTTGGTGTTTGTTTGTTTGTTTGTTTTTTGTTTTCTCAGCTGGGAAGCCTTTCATCTCTCTGAAGGGCCCAGATCAGAGGACAACCACTTCAAATTTAGTGTCTTTTAACTGCACCGCTGGCCCTTTCAGCTCCCAGAACCTCAGACTTGACTGGTTGAAGGACAATAATAAACACCTAGCCTCAGCCCCACAAATGTATATCAACGAAGATGTTTACTATGTCACAAGCAAGGCATAGGTGGCATTGGCCAAACAAGATATCTTTTCTCAGATCACCTGTGAAGTCACCCACGCGGACCTCAATGAGCCCCTAAAAGTAGCCATGAATCTTTCCCAAGTGCTCCTAGGTGAGTGATCAGTGAAATATGTGCTTGGGCCACACTGGTAGCATGGAGGATTTGCTGAAGGTCCCATTTTACACATGGGGAATAGAAATTGATCATTGTCAGTGTTGAACACATGAATATGGGCTGAGATTCCACAGGCTGGCTAGCTGGGCTTTGATCTTAGCTGAATAATTTCCTAGACTGCAGAATATTGGTCATGTGTCTTAAATATTCCAGGTCCCAGTTTCCCTAAAAATTTGGAATGAAACCAACACGTATTTTGTGAGTTTCCTCTAAATATTAAACCAGCTTTTCCTTCTAGAACACCAAGAACTATGCCTAACACGCTGTAGGTTGTTTATGAATGTTTGACCTTGCTATTGTATAGGCCTATCATCCCTCTATAAACATGTTTGTCCTGTTTATTATCATTGGTAATGTTTAAAAGGTTCTAAATATATATTATTAGCTGGAGCTTGCAATCTCAGCTCCTTGGCAAACAGGCAGGTATATAACAAGTTCCAGGCCTGTAAGGATTAACACTGAGTTCAAGGCCAGCCTGGACAACTTAGTGAAATCAAATAAAATTAGTGGAAAGTGGGGCTAAGGACCTACTTCCCTTGGTGGAGTGCTTGTCTTCTATGCAGAAGACCCTGCGTTCTGGGAAATCTTCGGCATTGTGTAAAATATTATTCACTTAATAAATAATGAACAGCTGCTGTGTGCCAGGCACTGTTGTAGGTGTTGTGATTATAGAGTCCCTGATCTTGTGGGACAATTCACTTTAATAATTCCCATAATTATACGTCATGATATGGAATGTTTAAAACTCTGACCAGATTAGATATCCATATATCTCCAGCCTCGTTTCATGAATACTTATACTTGTCCCTATTTATCTTACATGAAACATACAAAAATTGCTCATTTAAAAAGAGAGTAAACTCATGAACTCTCTTCACTCGTGAACTCCACAGCACCTGTATAAGAATTTTGCAAGATCAAGCCACTTGACATTCCAGCATGGAATGGAGGTCCTCATGGACCCCCCCCCCTTTCCCTAGCTGTGGACCTAATGACAGTTGGTAGTTGCTGAAAGAATGAGAGTGAGTTTTCATTAAGGGTGTGGTCTTGGCAGGGCAAGCATGCTCCAGTGTCCCAAACCCATGAGTATATAAGCAGCACATATTAGACTGGCTGGGTTGTAAGAAAAGAGGGGCTGAAGGAAGGGCTCAATGGTGGTAGAAGGATCAGGAATTCAAGATCATCCCTGGCTACATAGTGACTTCAAGGTCATGTTTTATATTTTTGGTTGTGAGCCTAGCCTTCAAAGGCTAAGCTATCCCTCCAGCCCCACTAAATCAAGTTTTAACAAAATGACTGAGAGTCCTTGGGACAGGGAAATAAGACAGTACTTAAATTTCCCCTCTGTTTACCTATTTTTCCTGCCTAGTTATCCCCACACTGAAGATTACCACGGAACCTCTGGAGATCCATGATCATGGGCATCAAAGAGTGAACCTGACTTGCCACATAAACAACTTCTACCCCCAAAATGTGGAACTCCTCTGGATTAAGAATATGGGCAAGATCCTGACTCTGGAGGTCCCTCAGGCCACCAGAAACTCTGTTGGGACATACTCTCTAAAACACACCTTGCAGGAAAAAGTCACATTGAATGAGAGCACCCAATTTAGCTGCTGCGTGTTCCCATATGACCAGAATCCACTGGTGGTCAACATCACCCTGGGAGCTCAGGTCCCCCGTAAGGGTAGAAGTGTGTGCCTTGTCCCCTTTGTATCCTCAGGGTATTGTGGCTGAAGGGCTAGAGACTCAGGGAAACCCTTCATGAAAGTGGAGACAAGAAGCCCTTCCTGGTGAGAATGCTGTTGCATGGCTAACCCCAGCTGCACCCCCTTCTTCCAGATCCTTCCACCATGAAAGGACTCTCCTTTGCTGCACTTACACTATTGCAGGTTTTTCTTCTTAACCCTTGGTTGCAAGACATTGCCAAGATTAAAGGTATCTGGACTCCAGATATTCTCTGGGAAGACAACTAACTAATCAGGACAGTGAATTTAGCTGGATGTTTCTGGAAATTAAGTTTGAGGAGCTCAATAATCATTGCCTCCCTCAGCTAAGAAAAAGGGTCACACAAAGTGGGTGTAACCCCCCTGTCACTCCCTTCTCTCTGCTCCTTTTATTTTTTTTCCCATGCACACAAGCTGCTGGTGGTAATTTCTTTTATTTCTTCCCCATTTCAGTCTTTCCAGACTCATACTATTTCTCCCACAAGGGGGCACTGTGGCGCTACAACCCAGAGCTTCCTTTGATCCAGCCATGCTTCATATAAGGGAGGCAAAACTCCTGTTCTGAAGCAGTGGTGTTGGTGCAGGTGCACAGTCAGGGAAACATAATACTAGGTCAGGCATGGGCAAGGCCTGAGTAAGGCAATGTGTGAGCTTTTCTTTACTGTGCATGTGGGCTCTGTGCAGTATATTGCAGAGCAGGTAGCTGCTACAGAGAAGTGGAGAGATGCCAGGCAACCAAATAGCCCATTCCCACAGCAGGCTTCCATCTTGATTTCTATCCAGCTCTGTGGCAGAACCAGCCTT
Source organism: Mesocricetus auratus (assembly GCF_017639785.1). Lineage (NCBI taxonomy): Eukaryota > Metazoa > Chordata > Mammalia > Rodentia > Cricetidae > Mesocricetus > Mesocricetus auratus. The sequence goes on along the minus strand of NW_024429189.1, from coordinate 96,017,539 downwards.
TTCTGGTTTCTGTGATAATTCTCAGAGGTAATGATTCCACAGACCTTCAAATTTCTTTGGGTCCTATTTTGGTTTCCCAGCAGAAATAAGAAAAATATCCACCTAGTGGGATGTACAGATCTAGGTAACAAACTCCAAAATAATGCTTTTTCATGGAAAGCAAGTTGCATTAAATTTTTAAATTTTTTTCTGTTTTATTACTATTGTGAGAATTTATACCTGACTACTGTGTTTACATCATTTCAACTCCACACTTGCCTCCCCAACTACTCCCATGGCCCCCATTCCCTCTCAGCTTCATAATCTCCTAATTATTGTTATGTATGTATGTATTTATGTGTGTATGTATGTATGTTTACTTAAATAGATATGACCTGCAAATATCTCTGTGGGAGGGTCTCTGGTTTGTACCCAGGAATGAAATCACTATTCATGTGGTAGTTCCTTTTGTAATTATTTTGGGAAATCTCAAAAAATAGCTTTCTTTGATGGCTGTATTAATATGTATTTCTGCCAACAGTAAATAGGGTACCTTTCTCTCCACATGTCCTCCAACATTTGTTTTCAGATTCATCAGTGATAGCCACTCTCACTGGGTTGAGGTGGTATCTCAAATTAGTTTTAATGTACATTTTACTAATAGTTATTGGCCACTTGTGCCTCCTTTGTTGAAAACTTTCTGTTTAGTTCATTTACCCATTTGTTGATTGACAGTTTTGTTTCTTTGGTGTTTAAATTGTGCTGTTCTTTATCAATTCTGGATTTTAGCCCATTGTCTGAAGCTGGTGAAGATTCTCTTCCATTCTTTGGGCTGTTTGCTTGATGATTGTTTCCTTATTTTTCTGTCGTTCCCCCTGTTGATACTTGGGATTGGTTCTTGTGCTGTTAGTGATCTACTCAACAAGTTCTTGATCTCCAGGTATCTTGAATATGTTTTCTTCTGCAATTTGAGTTTCAGGCTTTAAATTAAGGTCTTTGATCTATTTTTTAATTGATCTGTCTACAAGGTAAAAAAATAAAAATCTAATTTAATTCTTCTACGGGTGGAAAACAAGTTTTGCTAGCATCATTTATTGAATAGGCTACCTTTTTTCAATGTATAATTTTACTTCCTCTGTAAAAATAAATTAAGCATGCATAGCTTTGACTTTTTATTCATGGGCCTTCTATTCTTTTCAGTTGGTTCCCTGTCTATTTTATACTAGTACTATGCTAGTACTTTATCACTATAACTATGTGCTATAATTTGAGGTCAGATATTATAAAGAATTCAGTGGTGTTATTACTCCTTAGGGTTGCTTTGACTATTCATGGTTGTTTGTGGTTCCATATTAATCCCTTGCATTGCTTTTTCTAAATCTGTGAAATATGACATCAGAATTTTGATACGTATTATGTTAAGTCTGTAATTAATTTTGGTAGTTTAGCCATTTTCACAATATTCTACAAATCTAGGAGCATGGAATGTCTTTCTATTGTCTAGTATCTTCTGTGATTTTCTTTTTCAATACCTTGAAGTTTTCATTGTAGAAATCTTTTACTTCTTTGTTTAGATATATTCCTAAGCACTAAATATTTTTGGAGTTATTTTGAATTGGGATACCGTTTTGTTTTCTTTCTTTTCAGAATTATTTCCTTTAGTTTTTGAGATCATAATATAATTTCATCATTTCCCTTTCCTCCCTCCAAACCCTTCTATATAATCCTTCTTGGTCTCTCAAATTCATGGCCTCTTTTTTTCATTAATTATTGTTATATGCTGTACTAGCCAAGGTTCTCTAGAGGTACAGAACCTATGGGGGTGATTATTAATGTATATATAAAGGGGGGTTATTAGAATGACCTTCAGGTTGTGACCTAACTATCCCAACAATAACTGTCTACTAACGGAAGGTACAAGAATCCAGTAGTTGGTCAGTCTACAAGGCTGGATGTCTCAGTTAGTCTTCCATATCCACCGGAATCCTAAAGAAGTAGACTCTAATACCAGCTAAGGAATGAACTTGTTAGCAAGTGTGGGAGCGAGCAAGCAAAGAAAGAGAAAGCTTATTTCCTCCACGTCCTTTATATAGGCTTCTAACAGAAGGTGTGACACAGATTAAAGGTAGATCATCCCACCTCAAAAGATCTGGATCAGAATTAAGGAAAAAAATACTTCACAGGTATAGCCAGTCATTTGGGTTTTAGATAATTTCACATGTAGACAAGTTAAAAACCAAGAATAGTTAACAACCATCACTTGTGTATGTGTGTGTGTATACATATATTTTTCTGAATACATGACATATATACTCCTAAACACATAAACACAATCTGCTCAGTCTATATGTTGCTTGTAGATACATTTTCAGGGCTGACCATTTGGTACTGGGTAACCAACAATACTCCCTCCAAGACTCAAAGACTAAGAAAAATGTAAATATTAGGCATGAGAAGCCCCCTTTTGAGTTGTTGATCAAGACACCCCAAAACATACAGGCTATTGCTATTGTCTTGGGTGCCAACTACCCAGGGCTAGTAAAGTCATAGATTTTGGAGAACCTACAACCACACTTTCTAAACTATCATAACCCCTGTCTGCATTTTAAATATTTGTCCTTGTACACAGGTGAGTGTAGTCCTCACCCCTCCATCAAGGAACCTTCTCTTTGCAACAGATGTAGACCATTAAGAAAACCACAATCAATAAAAATACAAAGTTGTGGAGTCCAGTCCTGATGGCTACATCTATAAAATGGCTTAACACATGAGGCCTGGGGGACACTGTGAAAGGGAGTGAAAGGATCATAAGAGCCAGAGTATTAGGGAGTTCACTATGAGATTCTGTCTCCTAGAAATGACAGGAGCTATACTCATAATGCTTTGCCAACTTGACTGACTAAATATGACCTAACAAAGATAGTAACAACCTACATGCTAAAATGGATGAGGAAAAGACCATGAGGCTTGATGCTACACAAAGAACTACAGGTAACTAAGGAAAGCTAGGAGTGGAAGAAACAGTTTTCCCAAGGAAAGAGCATACCAATGTTATGTAATTCTTTCTGAGAGTACTTTTGGTATAAGTGAAGACTACTTTTTAAAATGAATTTTTGTGTTCTGAAATGTTACTGTAAACTTTTATTAGGTCCAAAAGTTTTCTAGAAGACTTAATAGAGTCTTTAAAGAATCATGGCATCATTGTTTGTTTTCTTGCAAGAGATAGAAAAGGGGTAGATCCAGATGGTAGGGGAGGTGGAGAGGAAGTCGGAGGAGTGGAGGGAGGGGAAAGCATAATCATGATACATTGCATGAAAAGAAAATCTATTTTCAATAAAAGAAAAAAAGAATAATATCATCTGAAAGTAGGGATAATTTAACTTCATCCCTTCTGATTTTTTTATCAATTTCACATCTTTCGTTGATCTGAAAGCTACAGGTAGGACTTGGAGCATGATACCAAATAAGAGAGGGGAGAGTGATTATCTTTGTCTCTTTCTTGATTTTAGAGGAAACACTCTCAGTTTGTCCCCATTTAAAACTATGTTAGCTTTAGGTTGTTGCACATAGCCTTTGTTATTTTGAGATATATTCCAGACTTTTACAAGTTCTTCTGGAACTTGAAATACATTATTCTAGGCTCATTTGGCTTTTCTTATTTCCATTGTGAAGTCAGATTTTATTCTGATGGATTCTCCCTTATATGTGATTTGTGCCTTTTCTCTTGCAGCTTACATTTAATGTTTTAATTTTAATATGCCTTGAAGAATTTCACTACTGGTCCCACTCTGTATTCTGTGTGCTTCTTGTATCTGTATGGCTTTCCTTAATTTGGGGAGGTTTTCCTCTATGACTCTGTTGAAGATCTGGTCTATGCCATTGACCTCAGATCCTTCTTTATTTATGACTATAATTCAAAGATTTTGTCTTTTCATGACATCCCATAATTCTGTATGCTATTTAAATGTTATTAAAATATTTGTTCATATTATTTTCTTGAGTGGTCCAACTTTATCTTCAGATTCTGATAATATAGCTCCTATTTTGTCCATCCTACTTGTAACTCTTTTTCTGAGTTTTGTAATTGGGTTGTTGAGTTTTTCAGTCCCATTTTTATTTCAGCTTGAGTTTTCTTTAACATTTCTATTTTTTTTTACTGAATTTAGTTTTGCAATTCTGGATTTTTTCTTGTTTTGTTCATCCCTGCATTTGTCTTTTCTTGAGTATCTTTCAGGCATTTACTAATATATCCTTTAAGTTCATTTGGGCTGCCTGTGTCTTCTTTAAAAACTGAATTCTTCAATAATGTTTATATTTTTTCCTTTACATTTTTGTCTCATGGTTCATCTAGGTATCCTTCAGTGGGAAATATTTCTATAGGACCACTGATTGTGGGGGCAAGGCATGCCATCTTGGTCATTCATAGTTGTGTTTTTGCAATGTGACCTAGGCATGTGGATTTCTTTCCTTGGTTGAGTGTCTGAAGTATGAAGTATGATTCTTTCCTGCTTTCATACTGAGATGGTGCAAGAACTGTGACAAGAGCTAGACTTGGGTTCTGAGATGGAATGGTTAGTGTTGATTCTTGGTAGACTTACTAGGAAGATCCACTGTGATAGCTGTACTTCTAGAGCCAGAACTATGCAAATGGGCTAGGGAGAACTCATCAGGAAAATCCAGTGGGTGACTCTTGTTCCCAGAACTAAACCTGAGAGCATAAAAATGTCACTTTCAGAGTTATGAGACTTTTCAGGAAAAAACAATGTATGAGTTACCTGTGTTTATTTTTTTAAAGATAATAACACTCTCTCAGATCCTCTGAGATTTTAGTGTTGTCATTGATACTTGAAAGTGATTACCATTCATCAAACATTCAACATCAGCTTCCTTAAAACCCCAAGAAATAAGATTCACCCCACTTTGCTAATGAGGAGTCAGACGCATGGGAAGTTAAGTTGCTGGTGTGTGCATGCATGTGTGTGTGTGTGTGTGTGTGTGTGTGTGTGTGTGTGAGATATACAGATGTAGTTTGAGTGGACCCCAAAATCTATGTTGCCAGCCTCTCCATATGACCTGCCTGAGCATTAAGAGATCTCTCCTTAGCAATGACTAAAGGAAAGACTGAGTATAAGGTCAGAGGCCTAGACCCTGGGACTAGACTACCTGGTTTTGAACTCCTGTATGTGCCACTGATTATGGACTTGGACATGTTCTCCCATCCATTGCTGCCTTCCTTTTAGTGTTGTGAAAGTCTCTGTGAGCTCCTATGAGCCCAGTTTTGTTTATTCTGTGTGTTTCCTTGTGATGTCTTTGACCGCTCTGGCTCCTACAATCTTCCCTCCCTCTCTTCAGCAGGATTCCCTGAGCTTGGCCTAATGTTTGACTGCAGGTCTGTATCTGATTCCAGCAGTTGTTAGATGAATCCCCGCTGGTGGCTGTTGGGCTAGGGACCTGTCTATGAGTATATCAGTCTATCGTTAGGCAACATTACATTATCATTTTTTCTCCAGTTGTGTTAGGTTCTATCCTAGGTCTCTGGGCCATTCAACATCTGGGTCCTGGCACTCCAGGCAGTATTGGGGTGGGCTCACTCACATGGCATGGGTCTCAGACTGGACCAGTCATTGGTTGGCCACTCCCAGGATCTCTGAGTTACCCATACCCCAGTACATCCTATAAGCCAGACAGACTGTAGGTCAAAGGTTATATGGATGGCTTGTTGTCCCAATGCCTCCACTGGTAGTCTTGCCTGGTCACAGGAAGTGGCCAGTTTAGGCTATATATCCTCTTTTGCTTGGAGTCTTAGCTTGGGTCATCCTTGTAGATTGCTGGGAGTTTCCTTTGCACCAGATTTATACCACACCCTGAAATGACCCCCTTTCCAGTTGGCTCTTTCAGTACTCACCCCCCACCTCACCCCACCCGACCCCTCATGTTACTAGTTCCACCTACCCCCAGTCCACCCACAAAATCTCTTCTATTTCTCAGGGAGGCCTCTTTACCCAAGTATTTCTTATATAATTCCCTGGAACTAGGACAATTGTGTAAGAAAGCAAAGTCATTGAGCGTAGAAATGTTCACAAATGAGCAGATTGCTTATCAAATTAGCTGTGGTTCCAACCTTTCATTGCTCAGCACCTTCGTCTCCAGCAAGATTTTCTGTTGTAGAAATGTCTTTGGTCTAAAAGCAGGACTTCTGGGATCACACCCTGAGTCCCTTCAAGTTGTAATAATAAGGATTTTACATTATCTACACTAGACCAAGAGCTGAAATCTGTCTAATTTAGACATCAGAGAGCTGATTTGGCCTTGGAAAATGTCTTAATTTCAAAATCTCAGAAACAGAGCAAAAACAGCATACGCAAAGTGTGGTTGGCTTTGATGTTGGCATAGAGTCCAGAATCTGGACCACCCAGCCTTCAGTCCAGTGTGCTGTTTCTACCATGCTGCTACCTCATGTGAAGACACTGTAAAGGATCATAATGGGATTTCCAACCCTGCACCCATTGTCTGCCATTGTGAACACATTGTATTGTATGCTGGCAACTCCGACCGAATCCATTCTAGAAGCCATTAGGTCCTAATTTCAGAAGACTAATGGTTTGGTTTGTCACTGTAATATAATGTAACTTCTGTCTCTGCTTTACTCCCAAGAGTTGCTACTTGAGACGCTGTACTATTTAACTTCTCCAAACTGAAGAGTTCTATTTTCTACTTAAAAAAACTTAGTATCTTTGTCTCTAACACTTAGTGTCTGTGAATCTTCAAGTCTTAGAATTATCTAGTCATGGAGTAAGCCAACTGTTTTTGTAATTTGCTAAACGAATTTGATACATTTTCTATAGCTCAAAATGAAAAGAAGAAATACTGGGATGTCTCTTCTCAACTCATCTTCCCAGCCATCTATCCAAACCTGAATTCTCACTCTCATGCCACTGTGCACTTCTCTATTCCTGCACCTACTAACTGATACCCAGATCCTTATTTGTAGCAGGCACTGGCTTGGCCCCTAGCAAATGGCCCCATTCTCAAAGGACTTCCAGTAGATTTCCTACAGTAATTATTTGCTTTAAATGGATTTTTGTCTCAGTTCCTCCTTCAGTGAGAGTGTTCCAGTCTTCAACTGCCCCAGATTTGGTGGCTGTCACTTGCCAAGTACAGAGATTCTATCCACAGGAAGTGTATCTCACCTGGCTGGTGGATTGCCATGTGCTCAAGAGAATAGAGCAAACTACACCTAAGAGGAATGAGGATGGGTCCTACACTCTGGAAATCTCACAGTCGGTAAACACGTCACTGCAGAGGCCTGATCAAGTACTCACGTGCAAGGTAGAACATGAGGCTCAGCCTCCCATCCAGGCCAGCATTATATTGTCTATGACACCCTGTATCATGTCCAAAGCCATTGGGAGCCTAAGTAAGTTCACCTCTTCTCTCTTGGGCATATCAGGGTCACCTTGATTTCCTCGTTGCATTGCAGAAGACCCTAGGAAAATAAAGAGTTTCATAATCATTGATGTCTTGTCCAAATTGGGAGTCTGTGGTTTCTTGAATAGGCAGACTGGTCTCCAGCCAGTGGCTTCCTGTAGAGTGACCACCCCGAACAGTTCTTCCATTTCTACTGGGAGAACATTCTGTCAGTTCAACCTCTTTGAAAATGCCCTAGAGAAAGTTTAGCTTACTGCTGATTCACTAGTAACCATGAGATGTTTGTCACTAAGAGTTTGGCTTAAGGTAGTCCTAGGAGTATTGGGGTAAGCTTGCCTGTACATTGTTCTGTAATATTTAAACAGCCATGTCTGAGAACAGCCTTATGCTTACTCTAATGATAATTATTTCTATGTAGTTACTTCACAAACATATATCCTTTGTTCACCAGTCTACTTACCTGTAATAGTGTATAAATCAGTTTCTATTTATAGAATCCTTTGAGGATTAAATGTTAATATACAATGGATATGTAGTTGATATGTTGTCTACACTAAATTTAAGCTGTTACTACTATTTAAATTTATGTAAAATTGTTTTCAAATTAAATTTTAATAGTTATAGTTGTGTAAATTTAGGCAACACAGTCAACCATCTCTCAGAGATCCCATTTCTCCATCTATAAGATGTTACTAATAATGCCAATGTTTGAAGATTACAACAAAGGTTACTTTAAGTAACCACTAGACCATGGAGACAAGGGATTGATAATATTCATGTTGTCACATTGACTGATGAATGTCAGATCTTTAAGCAGTGTGTGTTGTAAAAACAATTCAAGATAAGTTTCACAGGTTTCTTATTTCTGAGAGCTAACCATAGAACAATGAACCCAAGAATGGAATCAGAATTGGGAAATACTGGGAACTCCCTGGCTACCAACCTCAGATAGATCATTTCAACTCACATAAGCCCATTTTTTGGCATTTTTGCCCTGTGTATTTCAGGTTCAGAGAAATCTGTCCATATTTTTGTGGCCTTCCTCCTATGCTTCAAGGGACTTCTGGTGCTGACTGTACTCACTATCTACATATATAGGCGGTGGAACCTGTAACAAGTGAGTTTGAAAATGGGCCTTAGTCCTTAAAGAACAAGGTTGCAGCCTTGGCCATGGGTACGAGAGGACTTAAGAATAAATACACAGAATTCACAGGATATGCCCTTCAAAGAGTCCAACAAATGTTCCCTGGTGTCAAGAAGAGATTGCAAGTATCTCTTTTTTCTCCAACTATCATTTGGAGTTCTTAGAGGTTCCTAACCCTGTGAATTGTGTGGTATCCTGGAGTTGAAAATGTTTCTAGTTATGTTCCTTGGGATTCTGGGTATAAAAGTTGAAAGTGTGTAAATGGAATGATAATTAAGACCCAAACTCCAAAGAGTCTGCCCACACATTAAATTTTCCTGTGATGTCAACCAATAAGACATATCCAGAAGAATGGATGTACCAACTGGTGGAAAAGATGACTGCACATATGGAAGAGAGGCCAGGACCCAGAAAGAGGTGTGAGGTGTAATAAATAGAGGCTTCATTTCTGATATTGCTTTGATAAGGAATTCAGAACAGAGAGAGAGAGAGAGAGAGAGAGAGAGAGAGAGAGAGAGAGAGAGAGAGAGAGAGAGAGAGAGCTGGCCACTACTTATTGTGTATTCATCAATCAATAGAATTAATACATGAATGAAGAAACAAATGAGAAAATGATTGTCCCACTTCTACATGGTCTGTAACATGTTGCCTTCTACCCTCTCTAGGGAGCTCAAATGGAGAGAAGATTCAAGGACCTGTTGATGATGCAAGACTCCTGTTCTTCACTCTTCCACCTTCTCCACAGATGTGCTCCCTCCGTACATTGTCAGACATGGACTTGGGTTACCTAGGGATGTTCCAGCCTCGAAATGCTGAACTTCAAATGAGCTCTGTTTACACCCAAAGGCAATTCAATGACAAGGAAAACAGATGTTCACTGTCTCTGATTGTGGTCAACCCTTAACTTTCCAGTTTTCACTAGTATGTAGAATTTCTTACAGAAATTTAAGTTTATGATTTAATTTTAGCAGACACAAAACTTAAAATTACTGCAGTGTTAAAGAAGCATTTTTCTATCTTTAAATGGATAAAAACAACATAAAGTATCTCTGGACTTACTATAACATTTTGCAAAATGTTAACATTTTGCTCATGTCTTCAAGTTTCTTTTAAACATTGCCCTGCATTTGCTGGTTTTCTTTTTCAATCATGGTATTATACTGTTATGACATGCATAACCTTTAAACATCATATAGTATTTTTGCTTTTATTTTTCATATCTATTATATTGCATTTAGCATTGTGAAACTTTATTTCATTTTATACTTAATGCACCCTGTAAATTTATTAATGTTGAAACATATAGCTGTTTTATTCATTTTGCACTGCTGTGCAGTCTTCTCTTGTAACAGTATGCCATATTTTATTAATCCATCTCACAATGGACACTGAATCTTTGTTCAATGCTTTTGCTATTACAGTTTTGTGACATTCTTTTCTTAATCTCTAAACACATGGGAGAATCTTTCTTGTTCCTCAATCAGGTTATAGAAAGCAGCAGTGTAGGTAACATTTCCATGCTTTGTTACCTCAAAAATAAAATCTCAATTTTTGAACATGTGTTCTCACTCTCTTAGTCTCTCTTTCTCTCTTTCTCTCTTCCTGATTATGATGGTCATGTATGTATAATAGGTGTCAGTGACCTTTTATTCTCTACAAGGTTAGGTGATCCAATATAAACTGATACTTGTTTCCTCCTTTACTACATATTAAATTTCTATAATCTGGAGCTGTGTTGATAAGCACTTTATTCCATTAATCTACATGTCTATGTCTATCAAGACTATGCTGCCTTAGAATAGTTTTATAATTTTTGTTGACCTACATTTTCTCATTCAAATTATTGTGGTTATTTATTTTTTATTGTTTCTTTGTGGCTGTGCTTTTATATTTTAAAGGAAATTATTCATTGCATAAGCATTCTAGAAATGGCATCAAACGTGCTCCTAAAATATCAGTAGAATCAATGTGGCTTAAATGTCATTATAAAATGTTCTTTTATATCAAAACCCTCACAGTTGAAATTAGGTAACCTAAATAAACCTAACCAGGAGCATAAATCAGAAAGAAATGAATGTTAGTAATTGTGGCCACATTTACTTTTTTCCTGATTTCTATTTTTTTATTCCTTGGTAATTTTAATTATTTTCACCACTCTTGATCTGTGCTTATCCTCTCTCTCTTCCACTAAAACTGACTTGTGGTTTGAATGAGAAATGTCCATTGTTGTATGGGCCGGTTTAGGAGGCACGGCCTTGTTGGAGAAAGCAAACTGCTGGAGGCAGTCTTTGAGACTTTAAGGTCCATGATGCTTCCAGTTGGCTTTCTCTACTTCTTGCTTGCATTTCAAGATGGGAGCTCTACGACTCCTATTTCTGATGCTATGTTTGCATGGCCTCACTGCCATCATGAACTCCGTCTGGAACCATAAGCCAAAATAAACTCTTCCTTATATAAGTTGCTTTGATCATGGTGTTTAACTACTGAAATCATGAAATTGGTATGCTGATTAGCTTTCTATCAACCTGACACAGGCTGGGTCATTTGAGAAGAGATAACCTCAACTTAGAAAAAAATGCCTCCATCAGATTGGCCTGTGGTCAAGTCTGTGGGGACATTTTTTGATAAATGATTGATATGGGTGGGTCCAGCTTACTATGAGAGGTACCACCCTTGAGCAGGCTGCCTTAGGTTATATAAGAAATGTAGCTGAACAAGCCCTGGGCAGCAAGCCAGTAAACATCTTGACTCCATGTCCCCTGCTTCAGTTCCTGACTTGAGGCCCTGCCTTGGCCTTTCTCAAAGATGGATCTTCGGGGGGAATTGTAATCCAAACAAACCCTTTTCTTTTGGTCATGGTGTTTTATCATAGCAATAGAAAGTAAACTATGAAAAGTAAGACAGAAGTTGGTACCAGAGAGTGGATGTTGCTGTGAAGAACAGGCTAGAATCATCTGAAAGGTGGGAACCCCAATTGAGAAAATGCCTTAATAATATCCAGTTATAAGGCCTTTTCCTATTGATGATAGATAAGAGAGGGCCCAGCCCATTGTAATAGTCCTGGGTTCTATAATAGGCTGAGAAAGCCATGAGGAGCAAGCCAGTAAGCAGCACCCCTCCATGGCCTCTGCATCAACTCCTGCCTCCAGATTCCTAACCTGCTTGAGTCCCTGTTGTGACTTCCATCAAGGATGGGCTGCAATGTGGAAGTGTAAGCCAAATAAACCCTTTCCTCCCCAAGTTGCTTTTGGCCATGGTGTTTGATCACAGCACTAGACACCCTAACTAAGACACACTATAATAAAGCAAAGGGTTCCCTTAAGACAAGACCCTACCAAGCTAAGCTTACAATTTATGAAAGAGAGCCCAGGGAGACCTCTGCTAATTTTCCTGGAAAGCAACTGAGTACAAGAGCAAGGATAGTTTTGAACTCTCTAACCTTAAGTCAATATGGAAGGGAACCATTTTTATGGGCCCCAACAGGAAGTCAGGAAATACATTGATTGCATTGAGGGTGAGGTTGCATCTTTGTTTCCACAGATAATGAAAAGTTATGGATTCCTTCAAAATTCATAAAGATTTGACCAGGGGAGACCTGAGAATTCTGGCTGCAGACATGAAGGAATAAACCAAGAAAAACTACAAGACAGGTGATGTACATGTTGATCCATCTACATGAGAACAGCTCTCACACTCGATAAGACATGACAAATCTTGTTGGCTATGGAGTCCTCATGACTTATTACATGCCATCCTTTCATGTGGCACTAATGGAGATTTATATTACAGTTTGGTTATGCAATCCAAATGCATATTTGTTATAAAGTTGACAGATGCCTTTGAATTGTTCAAACATAGAGCAGAAAATCATCTTTAACTGATTTGTGCACACCACACATTCTATATTTGTGTTAACGCAGATATGTGTGTGACCTGTAAGAGTTCGTGTGTCTTCAAACAAAAGGACCAGTCACCAGCGGAGACAAGTAACCCAGGTGATCCAGCCTCACAGAATCCTCCATTACCATTTCCTCAAAAACTGCATCCAGAAAACTTCAAAGTAGCTAGCTAAGATTGCCCAGTTAAGCCCTGAACTTTCTCATAACACAGAGACTGGACAACAAATTATATAGATAGCTCTTCCAGGACTTACTATTACAGGGCCCCCTAAAAATGCCCCTCACAGACAACAGGAACTGATTTTAAGAATGGGAAACTCACATTCCCAAGAGGTGGGGTGGTGGAAATAGACAGACAGGAAGTGTGGTAGCTGGGTGGAAACAGCACACAAGCAGGGAGAAGCAGGAACTCCTCTCTTGTCTGCTGAAACATGTAGGAGGTAACGTGTGGCTTTGGCTTGCCCCTTCTTCTCTCGGATCTCCCAATATTTTCCTCTATATCTGGCTCCCGGTTTTTATTATCTACACCAATTAAGAACTCCATTTACATTTTTGCACCCGATGTAGGGCACTAACCCATGACCCTGAGATTAAGAGTCCCATGCTCTACCAATTGAGCCAGCCTGGCTCAGCAGGCAAGAGAGGGAGTTCCTGTTTCTCCCTCCTTATATCCTTTTTCTGCCCAGCTACCTCACTTCCTGTCTGTCTGTACAGACCTCCAAATCTCTATGGGTAGCTAGTGGCAAGCTCCATTTTATGACCTTCAGAAAAGCTGTTAGTCTTTTGTTCTTCTTTTCTCTTTTCCTTCCTTTCATATTTTCTATCTTTTATTCATCCATCCTTTTTCTCTTTCTTACTTTGTTTTATATTTTTTGACTGTCCTTCTGTATTTCTTTCTGTCTGTCTTTCATTCTTCTTTTTTATCTGTTTATCTTTCACTCTGTCTTTTAGCCTATTTTCTCTCCTCTGTCAGTCTTTATTTCTCTACCACTTCTTTCTTCCTTTTTTCCTCTCTTGATTCAGTTCTTTTATCTTTTATCTTTTAATTTTATTTTCTTTTTCTTTTATCTTTCCTCCCTTTTTCTGTATTTCTGCATTTCCTTCTTTCTTAGTTTCTTTTTTCTTTTTCATTTTTCTTCATCTTTACTTAATTTTTTCTTCCTTTCTTTTTTACTTTCTTTGTCTTTTATTTTTCTTTCCTTCCTTCCTATCTTCCTTTCAAATTTTCTTTTGCAATTTCTATCTTCTCTATTTCTGTTTCTTCATTTTCCCTCCACTTTCATTTTTCTTTCTTCCAGTCTTTTTTGTCTTTCATAATTTTCTAACCTTTTCTTTCTTTTTCCTGTCATTACATATTTCCTTTTCCCATATCTGTGTCTTTTTTGGTTCCTTTCTTTTTTCTCTTTCATTTCTTCCTTTTTTCATTTATTTGTCTTGCTTTCTTCTATTTTCTTTTTATACTGTCTCATTTATTTCTTTATGTCTTTCTTTTTCCTTCTTTGCCTCTCTGCTTTTGTTTCTATCTACCTGCTTTTGTTTCTTTCTCCCTTTGTCCTGATTGATTTATTTGCTTTCTTTTTTTCATTTTGTAATTTCTGTGTTTTTCTTCCTTTTCTTCCCATTTTCTCTCTTCCCCTTAGCCTTTCTCTTTTCTTCTTTACTTACCTTCTTCCTATTTCTTTAATTCTTCCTGTTTGTCTTTCTACCTTTTTTACCTTCTTTCTTTTCTTGTTATCTTTTTATTTCTTTTTGTTTTTCTTTCTCCCTGTCACTCATTTGTCCTTTCTTTCTCATTTCTTTGCTTTCAGTCTTTTTTTCTTCAAATTTTTAACTTCTGTATTCATTGTTTTCCTTCTTTCTTTTATTTCTTTGTTTCTTTCTGCCTTCCTCCATTCCTTTCTGTTTTTATTTCCATTTTTATTCTTCTTTCCTTTTTCTATCTTTTACTTTCTTCCTTTCTTTTCCTTTCCTTTTATTGATTTTTCCTTTCTTTCTCTGCTGTTTTCTTCTTTCTCATTTAATTATTGTGGTTTTTCTTCCTTTTTCCTTTCTTTCCTTCTCTCTGTTTCTTCTTTCTATACACCTTTCTTCCTGTTGTTGTTTTTCTCTCTGTCTTTATTTCAATTTTCTTTCTTCCTTTATTCCTTTTTTCTTCCTTTCTGTGTTTTTTCTTCTATTCTTTCTGTTTCTTTTCTTTCTGTCTTTTTGCTTTCACATTTACTTTTTATTTTTTCATATTCTATTCTGTTATTCCTTTTATTTCTTCCTTTCTTCATCTTTGTCTTTCTTTTTTCATTTTCTGTCTCTTTTCTCTTTATCTTGCTTTCTTTTGTTCTTTTTCTTTTTTATCTCCTTTTTGCCTTTCCTTCTTTGTTTCTCCATTTCCATGTCTTTCTTTCTTTATTCTTTGTCTTTCTTTCTGTCTCCATTGCTTCCTCTCTTTTATTCATTCTGTTCTTCTACCTTTCTTTGGCTTTTTTTTAGTTGCCTTGATTTCATCCTTTATATTCTGTCTTCATTTCTTTATTTTTCTCTTCCTTTTTCTTTTTTACTTTCCTTCTTTTTTCTGTTTTTTCTCTCTCTCTCTTCATTTTTGTTTCCTTTCTTCCTATTTTTCCATCCACCTGTCTTCATGTTTCTTAATTCTTTTCTGCCTTTATTTCAGAGTTTTTTCTTCCTTCCTTTGTCTTCATTTCTTCTTTTGTTCTTTTTGTCTGTTTTTTTACAGTCCATCCTTTTTGTCAACTTCCTTTCTTCTGTGTTTGCTATTATACTAGACTACAGATAGATGCTACTCTACCATATCCGTGTGTATTACTGTACTAATTCATCCAAGTGCACCACTTTCCTACCACCTTTGTGTTTGTGGCTGTGCTACCTTCACGCACATTTCTCTGCTAGAACATCTTTGTGCCCATCTGTACTACCACACTCTTGTATACCACTCTTCCAGCATCTGCAGTGTTGTAAGAGTATGTGCATAGATGCTGTGGTACTTGAGCATCCATGGGCAGTGCAGTACCAGCTCAAACATGTGTAGTGCTGTACTACTACAGCTGTGTGTTCTGCTGTATTCACACATACATGTTCTCTTGTGCTGCTTTAGAAATGCTGTGCTTGTCATGACCTACAAGCATCTGCATTACACAGGCGGTTAGCTATAGCTTATGGTTAAAGCTCATGGTCTGTCAGCATCTATGTTATATTCTGCCTGTTGTTCCTGATGTTTTTGGCATCTTTGTACACACTGAACTTAGCTCCTGTGTTGAACTCTTCATATATATATTGACAGACATGTGTCTGTCAATTTTGCTTCCACACTGAAATCACACACAGTCTAATGCATATATACAAGACATGTAATAGTTTGTAAAGCTGTTCTTTGTCCTTATTTACTTAATGACAAGAATTAAGGCTTTAAATGACTTGGAGACTGATCCCCTATTAACACCTGAACTCCACATTCTTTCAAAAATTACTCTTCTCTCACCTTCCCTCTAATCATTCTCCTACGTTATCTCCTTGGCTGCATTAGTCTTTCTACAACCCCTTCTCAAAGCCCTAGTTCAGAAAAGATAGAAAAACTTTTATAGATCTGTAGAGGTTTGAATGAGAGCATCTTCAATAGTCTCATATATTTAAATGTTTGGTTCCCCAGTTAGTCCGGGAGTGTTTGGGAAGGCTAAAGGTGTGACCTTGTTAGTGTGGACTTGTCAGAAGTGTGTCACCAGGGGTGGTCTTCGAGATTTCAAAAGCACACACCCGTTGAGTCATGCTCTCTCTGTCTGCTGTCTGTAGATTAGGGTGTAAGCTCTCAGCTACTACTCTAGAACCATGCTATCCTGCCTGCCCCCATGTTCCTGCCGTGATGGTCACGGACTAACCCCCTGAAACTGTAAGCAAGCCCACAGTTAAATGCTTTCTTCTATAATTTGACATTAATGGCATCTCTTTCACAGTAACAGAACAGTAATGAAGACAGAAGTTGGTAATAGAGACTGGCACCATAAATGATATCAGTAAGATGGTTAATCCATAAATTGCAAAATACCTTAAAACATTTGCTAGAACAAACAGGACTATTATCAGTTTTCTGTTATAATAGAAGGAGAAGATGAATAATAAATGATTAGTGGTAACCAAGGTTGTTTCACCCCATGAGCAAAAGCAACAATCATAATTTTTTAAAAAGTACCAACCATTTGAACATATTTTAAACATCCAAATTCTAAGATATGAGTAATATGTTGGTCAAATGGTGTTAGATTTTAACCCTCAAGGATTAATTATGCCAGCAGAGGGCAGTGGTGTGAAGGAAGAACAAGAAGATGACACTTGTGAGATTTTTGAGCTGTCTGGAATGAAAGCACTGGGGGTAAGAATGGGCTGCTGCATTAGCTTGAGCATTCGTGGATACTCACAAACCTGGCAGATGAAATGAGAACAAACATGAGTTATTAAGGGAGGTTGAGTTTGTTGTCATATAGATGTCTAAAGGGAGAGAAATAATTGTGAAATAATGTTAGTAGTGGCTTAGGTTTAAGTCTTGCAATTTCTAAAAGAAACAGTTTGAACACAATATGTAGAGTCGGTTACAACAATCAATGGCTGAGAAACATCAAATAACAGCTGATTGATTGCAGTCAGTCGGACTGCTGAGCTGTAGAAGTAGGGGTGATTAATCTTTTTGTGCAGAATATAGAGTTTGTATATAAAACAAGCTCCTTGTCCTTTTGAAGAGCCACCAGAAAAAAGCATTAAGTAGGATCATGTAACGGTGGAATATTTATTCTTTGCCCTTTTATGAATTACAAAGATAGGAAAATTCCAAGGACTGACTGAAGGTTCCATACATTGTGGCTGAAATTATTAGAAGTTGGGCCTGTTCATCACCATCCTTGCCTTCAAGCTCTATTATAGAGCTATAGTCCTGAAAACAGCTTGGGATTGGCACAAAAATAGACAGGTAGACCAATGGAGTCAAATTGAAAACGCTGATGTTAACCCATACAAGTATGAACACTTGGTTTTTGACAAAGAAGCTAAAATTATACAATGGAAAAAAGAAAGCATCTTCAACAAATGGGGCTGGCATAACTGGAGGCTGGCATGAAAAAGATTGCAGATAGATCCATGTCTATCGCCATGCACAAAACTTAAGTCCAAATGGATTAAAGACCTCAAAATAAATCCAGTCACACTGAACCTCTTAGAAGAGAAAGTGGGGGGCACCCTTGAATGAACTGTACAGCCACTTTGGAAATCAGTATGGAGATTCCTCAGGAAAATGGGAATCAGTCTACCACAAGACCCAGCAATTCCACTCAGGCATATACCCAAAAGATGCACATTCATGCAACAAGGATGTCTGTTCCACTATGTTCATAGCAGCATTATTTGTAATAGCCTGAAACTGGAAGCAACCTAGATGCCCCTCAACTGTAGAGAAAATATGGTACATTTGCACAATGGAGTACTATTCAGTGGAAAAAACAATGGAATCCTGAAATTTGCAGGAAAATGGATGACACTAGAAGAAACTTCAGTCACAAAAAGACAAATACGGTATGTATTCACTCATATATGGATTTTAGACATGGATCAGGGGAGTGTCAGCCTACAATCCCACTGCCAGAGAGTTTGGGAAACAGAAGGACCATAAGATAGATATGAATGGTACCCCAGAGAAGGTGGAACAAGGCAAGATCTCCTGAGCAGATTGGGAGCATGGGGGGAGCCAGGAAAAAGAGAGGGGGAGAAGAGGAGGGGAGAGAGGACATGGGGGAGCAGGAAGGTTGAGTTGGGAGAAGAATAGAGGAGAGCAGGAGGAGAGATACTATAATAGAGGGAGTCATTCTAGGTTTGAAGAGAGATCTGGCACTAGTGAGATTTACAGAGATCTACAAGAATGACACCAACTGGCAAACTAAGCAGTAGTGGAGAGACTACCTTAAATGCCCCTCCCTGATAATGATTTTGGCGACTATTTTATATACCATCCTAGAACCTCCATCCAGTGACAGATGGAAGCAGAGGCAGACACCCACAGCTAAACACTGAACTGAACTCCTGGAACCCAGTGACAGGGAGGCAGGAGTGATGAGCAAAGGGATCAAGACTGGGCTGGTGAAACCCAGAGAAACAGCTGACCTAAACAAGGGGGAGATCTTGGGCCCCAGACTGATGGCTGAGAGGCCAGCATGGGACTGATCCAGACCCCCTGAATGTGTGTGTCAGTGAGAAGACCCAGGCAATCTATGGGGTCTTGGGTAGTAGATCAGTATTTATCCCTGGCACACAAATAGACTTTGGGTGCCCATCCCTCAATGAGGGATGCTCTCTTAATTTGGACACTTGGGGGAGGGCCTGGAAGGAAATGACAGACTCTAGAGATCCCTCATGGAGGGCCTTACCCTCCCTGGGGAATGGAGTGGGGATTGGGTACGGGTTTGGGGGGGCTAGTGGGGCTAGTGGGATGGGGAGCAGGCATGGAGGGGAAGGAGAGGGAGCTGGGACTGACATGTGAAGCAAGCTTATTTCTAATTTCAATATATAATAAAAAAATTTTAAAAAGAATCCCCCCAAATGAAGTTGGGCCTGTTTTAAGTGTTCCATGTGAAGGGGCCTCATCATTCCTTAGTCCAGTTTTCCCTGGGCAAAGGCAAAAGGCCTCTGACAGTGGCCTGTGCTCAGCAGGCAGACACATGTGCAGGGCTGGGGTGGCCTCGGGGTCCCTCTTGCAGAGATGTGTCCAGAGGGTTTTCCTCTTTATAGTCTTCCTGGAGCGTATCCAAGTAGTAGTACATTATTGCAGTCCAGATTGTGAAATAATGGGCAGCTTTTATCCCCTTTTCAGGGTCTCTTTTTACATTAGCCCCTATGCATCTTCAATTTTGAACATCCGTGGTTCTCTGTTCAGAACACCAAGGATTGAATTTTACAGTCATTTACACAAAATTGCAGAGATGCTGCTCTGAATGTTTTGCTCCCCTGGTATTAACAGACATCACAATAATTGTATAAAATATTTTACCTCAATGGGTAGGACCCGTGCTTATTTCACTCTTTTACTTATGTCAAAACCCGTTGGGTGAAATGACCGAAATCTGACCCTCAACTTCTACTTATGGAAAAAAAATGAAGCTTCTTCAAGGGTCAAGTCCCACATACTGGGTACCATTTTCAGGGGTCTCTTTGACCCTGCCCCAGGACCTTCATAGTGACAATTCATAGGAGACAAGAAGGCAATTTGGTCAACATGTCTCAGTAGTAGATGTTGGTTCAAATTACTAGAGTCTGACTCTGAGTATTTTAGGCATATTTAAGCACAGAACGATTTGGAGAAATTTTATTCTGATGATAATTAACCCAATCCTGCATTTACAACAAAGCATATATAAATTTCTTTGAGGAACAAAGTAAGCTAAATACAAGTTGAATATAAAACTGTAAAGTCCATAAAGATAGTATGTTGACTGAGAAAAGCATATTTATGATAAGGGTTTTGGAGAGGATCTGGTACCAGAAAAGTCTCTAGCCACACAGATAACAGGTACAGCATTACTTCCCTTGAAGGGACAACCCTGTGTGTTTAACATTCCAGGTTTCCCAGTGTTTATCTATGAATGCAAAGACCTCTGTGCCTCCTACAAGGACACATATCAAGTAAGAGATTCTGCTGGAGAGCCAGGGTTCCAGTTAGAGTAAATGTAGGGAATGTGGGATATAGCAGAACAAAAGCAGGATGCAGAAGCAGTAAGTAGACGTTGTTAATGAGCTTTGATTTTGTCCTAAGGGTAACAAGTATTTCTATTCTGGGTGGTCACATGGTCATGCCTGCGTTTCTTAACAGATAGCTATGATCTTGGTTTGGGAAAAGACCATAATAAATGTCTGACATGACACTATGAATGTGATATGACAGAAACTGATGTCAGTTGGTAGTGATAAAAACAGGTAGATTTAAGATACATCGAGGATGTTTTAGCAATAATATATACTCTAGGGACTGATGAAAGGACAGTGGCATCCTACACTTTTGGAAACAGGGTAGTGCCATTCACCAAGCTGCGGATTGCTAATAAAGACCTAGGGTGCATTTTTCTGAGTGACAAGGGGAAATAGTTCAACAAATGGAAACTATTCAGCAAATAAGGTAAAGTATAAAAACAGTGCAACAGACCCAGCAGGACTTGGCACTGGTAATCTTCCCAATACTAGTCTCAACTTTACTATCAAGGGAGTAAATTCAATTTACATTGCTGGCAAACATAGGTGGGAAACTGAAGGAAAATGGCATACAGAAAATGTGAGACCAAAACAGGAACAATATCTCTCTCAGGTCAAGATTTCTGTTTGCAGTTAAAGAATAAGTTCCTGTTTTTCCTGTGCTAAATTCTTGTAATAGTTAAAGAATAAGTTCCTGTTTGTTCTGTGCAGGTTAATGTTTCTGTTTGTAGTTAAGGAGTAAGTTCCTGTTTGCCTTGTGTTAAAGCCTTACAAGTTGAATCCAATGTCTGCAATGAGACCACCCTCCCTGATTTTTTCCTTTTCTAATGGGCTATATTGCTTGCCTGCAGTGTAGGGAAAAGGGAAGGCAATGGAACCTTCTGGTGCAGTGGGAGGCTGTAAGTGGGACGGCTGGGCAATCCCATGAGCTTCTGCAGTGAGAAGTCATATGGCAAAGTTCTGGGACCAGAGCACCAACCACACACTGTACAAACCCCATAGCCCAGGCTGATCTGTTGCAACCAGCTGACGCAAGGCTAGCACAAGGACTTCTGCATGGGTCCCAGCTTTCCTTCAAAGCTGTCCGTGGTGTCCTGAGTCTGGCCCTGGGCATTGCACTCTGCACCCACTACATACAGATCTGCCACATGCTGCCATCAACCCCTCAAAACTCTGCCATCTCCAGAGTGACTTCTCCAAGAGCAGCATAGCTCTTGGTGATAGGATAGCCAAAATCTTCGTTAACTAGAGGGGAATAAAGTTTGTCAAAATTTGAGAACACAAGACAGAGGAGTATCTAAATTACCAGTCTTGTTGCCCTTGTCACTCATCCATTTACCCCAAGTGGGAACACATAAAGACAGGTAAAACACAAGACACAACAACAAGTGGGGTCATTCAGAGGGTCACCAGTTTTTCCAAATGGTGTGGAGTATCCCTTTACAATGTGTGAAGATTTATCACTGTGATTGGTTTAGTAAAGAGCTGAACGGTCATTAGCTAGGCAGGAAGAGGTTAGGCAGGACATCTGGGGACAGAGAGCTCTGAGAAGAAAGGAGGGTAGTCAGAGAGAGAGGGGGGAGGAAGAGGAGAGGAATCTAAGCATGGGAGAGAGGCCAGGAGATAGAGAAGAAACAAGACATGCAGGAAGAGAGCTAACAGCCAAAATCCACATGGACAACATGTCGATTAATAGAAATGGGTTAATTTGAGTTACAAGAACTAGGTAAGAGCTGGCCTAAGCTATAGGTCCATCATTCATAATTAATAATTAGTCTCCATGGCATTACTTGGGAGCTACCTGGCAGGACAGAGAAAAACTCAATACATATGATATCCAAGATAGAGGTTCAAATATCTAAACATAAGGCCTAAGGAAGCTAAAAAAATTTCTGGACAAGGAATTGGATGCAGCTTCCTAGCCCTGCAGTTTCTCTGGCAGGTCAGTGCTCAGTGACATACAGAAGTATGGCTACCAGCTAGTCCCTGTGGGCTGGAGCCAACCACCAACGCCGTGTGTTAAGTTGAGCCATGTATTGGCTGATATGCAGTTTAATATTTGTCTCACATGGTCAGAAAATGTTGCAGATGGTTAATAAAGCCAGTCCAGACACATAAAACCTCTAAAAAGGTACAGTGTGCTTTAAAATGTACTTAGATGGTGAAGAAAAGAAAATGGTATAGACAGTCATAGAAAAATAGCTTAAAAATAATAGTCTTTAAAAAGAGAGTAATAAAAAAAAGCCACATAAGAATGGAAAATATAACACAGGGAGTTTGGACCCTAAATAGTGTTTGTTAATTTTGAATTTTTTGAATGTTAATGAACACAGAATGGTAGTTGCTGAGAGACAATGGATTGTGGATGGGACTGCTGAATTAAACCAGCCTACATACTTTAGGGATGTCTTGGCTTCAGAATGGAAGGCAGAAAATGTATTGCTTTGGAGAAGAGGTTATGCTTTTGTTTCCACAAAAAAAAGTCCCATGGATTCATTCAAGGTTGATAGAGATCAGATTTGATCAGGGGAGACCCCCATGAAAATCCTTGCTACAGACATAAAGAAATAAACCTAGAAAAACTACAATACTGGTGACCTTTATTTTACCTTCTCAAACACAGAACAACAACAAAAACATGTTTAGCTGACTCATGCAAACTGCACATTCCATATTTGTGTTAATACAGATATATATGTCACCTTTAAAAGTTTGTATGTTTTCAGAAAAAAAGACCAGACACAAATAAAGACAAGTAGTCCCAGTGATCCAGCCTCTCAGAGTGCCTCTGTTGCAGTTCCCTCTGAATCCTACATCCAGAACAACTTCAAAGCTGAGATGGTACAAGTGCAGGCAGGACTTCAGATAGACCCTGTGGTTTCCATACACAGAGACGGACAGCAAATGATACAGCTAGCTCTCCCAGGACTTAACTATTATCTTAATTTTCTCAGGTCTCCTAAAGATGCCATCACCCCCAGACAACAGGGGGTGATCTAGAAAGTGCCAGAAGCCTGATACAAAAGGGCCACCAATAAAGAGTTGGTAGCAGGCCTCTCCCCTGGTGGTCTCACTCCCCCGGGTGAGACCACCATTCCAACTGAAGTGCCTACACAGGAAAACTTATTCTTAACCAAGATGGTACTCTGAGAAGAGTAAACACGTCAATACAGGAAACGCGTTTAGTTTTTACTCTAGCCCTGCTGGAGGCTGTCTTTCCTCCAGTGTCTGGGGTCTGACCTCACAATCATATTCAACCAGCTAGTCTGAAAAGAACTGGTACATACATGGGTAAAGAAGTCACTGCTCCAAGGAGAAAAGGGTTGCTGCTCCAGGCCATCAAATTCCTAGACTAGGGCAGTGGGATTTAGTGTAAATTTACTGGATTAGGAAGGATTAAAATACTGCATGAGAGTCTTACAGTGTGAGAGAGATAAAAAAAAAGTCCTTAATTCCTTGTCAACACAAGTTTTATAGTATTTATTTGGAAAGGCTCATATTGTTATGGGTCTGGGCTTATTCAGAAATTTACCAGTCCAGTTATGAATAAATTTAACAAAGAAGAGGCTTTATTGAGACTAGCACCAGGACTGAACCCAAGAGTCCGTATTCTCAAGATGTAGCCTCAAGCCACATTAGTCAGGGGTTTATAAAGAAGAAAACCACAAGGTTACATTCTGGGGGATGTGTCAGCACATATATTGACTACATGCATGTGTCCTGACTATGTGTGAGCAGGGGCATAATTAGCAAACAGATGTCTTTGGTTATCTTGAGCAAGCAAGCTTGTTTACAGAAGCAGAAACACATGGTTAGCATTGTAACCATTACCTTTCATGAATGGCAGTTTTAGTCAAAATTGTTTAAGACTAGACAATTGTGAGAAAAAAAACAACAGACATTCCAGGAAGCCATCTGTTCTTAAGCAAGCTGCCTAGCAGGGTAAAAACTGGCTAGAGGCAATTTTTTTAATTTTTTATTATTTATTTTTAAGTTTAAATTTAGATTAGAAACAAGGTTGCTTCACAAGTCAGTTCCAGGTCCCTCTCTGTTTCCTTCCCCTCTTCCCGTGCCCTCCCCTCAACCCCCCCCCAATATCCCCTCATTTCCCCAGGGAGGGTGAGGCCCTCCATGGGGGTGTCCATGGTCTATCATTTCATCCAGGGCAGGGCCCAGACCCTCCCCCAAGAGTTCAGGGTGAGAGTGCTTCTCACATTGTTGGATGAGAGTCCAAAGTCCATGTGTATACCCGGGATGAATACTGATCTACTGCCCAAGGCTCAATAGATTACCTAGGCCTCCTCACTGACACCCCCAGTCAGGGGGTCTTGATCAGTCCCATGCTGGATTCCCAGGCATTAGCCTGTGATTCAAGAGTTAACCCTTGTCAGGTCAGCTGTTTCTTGGGGTTAAACCAGCCCAGTCTTAATCCCTTTGGTCATCAGTCCTCCCTCTCTGTTACTGGCTTTCTTGAGTTCAGCTAAGTGCTTAGCCATGGGAGTGTGCCTTTTCTTCCATCAGCCACTGAATGAAGGTTCTATTTCCCAGACTCTCTGGCCATGGGATTGTAGGCTGGCACTCCCCAGATCTATGTCTAAAATCCATATATGAGAGAGTACATGCAATGTTTCTCTTTTTGTGACTGTGTTACCTCACTCATGATGGTTTCTTCTAGTGTCATCCATTTGCCTGCAAATCTTGTGTAAATGTACCACATTTTCTCTATCTACTCTTTAGTTGAGGGGCATCTAGGTTGCTTCCAAGTTCTGGCTATTACAAATAATGCTGCTATGAACATAGTGGAATAGACATCATTGTTGTATGAATGGGCATCTTTTGGATATATGCCTAAGAGTGGAGTTGCTGGGTCTTGTGGTAGGTTTATTCCCATTTTTCTGAGGAATCTCCATACTGATTTCCAAAGTGGCTGAACAAGTTGGCACTCCCACCAGCAATGGAGGAGTGTTCCCCTTTCACCACATCCTCTCCAGCATAAATTGTCATTGGTGTTTTTGATTTTAGCCATTCTGACAGGAGTGAGATGGTATTTCAGAGTTGTTTTAATTTGCATTTCCCTAATGGCTAAGGATGTTGAGCACTTTCTCAAGTGCCTCTCAACCATTTTAGACTCCTCTATTGAAAATTCTCTATTTAGTTCTGCAGCCCACTTTTTAATTGGATCCTTTGGTTTTTTGGAGACTTGCTTCTTGAGTTCTTTGTAAATTTTGGAGATCAGCCTCTGTCAGATGTGGGGTTAGTGAATATTTTTTCCCATTCTGTGGGCTGTCTTTATGTCTTGCTGACTGTGTCCTTTGCCTTGCAGAAGCTTCTCAGTTTCAGGAGGTCCCATTTATTAATTGTTGATCTCACTGTCTGTGCTACTGATGTTATGTTCAGGAAGCGGTCTCCTGTACCAATTCATTCAAGGGTACCACCCACTTTCTCTTCTAAGAGGTCCAGTGTGGCTGGATTTATGTTGAAGTCTTTGATCCATTTGGACTTAAGTTTTGTGCATGGCAATAAACATGGATCAATCCGTATTCTTCTACATGCCAGCCTCCAGTTGTGCCAGTACCATTTGTTGAAGATGCTTTCTTTATTCCATTGTATATTTTTAGCTTCTTTTTCAAAGATCAGATGTTCATACATGTGTGGGTTAAAATCAGGGTTTTCAATTCGATTCCATTGGTCTACCTTCTATTTTTGTGCCAATATCAACTGTTTTCAGGACTATAGCTCTATAATAGAGCTTGAAGTCAGGGATGGTGATGCCTCTGGACGTTGCCTTGTTGAACAGGGTTGTTTTGGCTATCCTGGGTCTTTTGTTTTTCCATACAAAATTGAATATTGTTCTTTCAAGGTCTGTGAAGAATTGTGCTGGGATTTTAATGGGGATTGCATTGAATCTGTAGATTGCTTTTGGCAGGATTGCCATTTTTACTACATTGATCCTACCTATCCAAGAGCATGGGAGATCTTTCCATTTTCTGAGGGCTTCTTTAATTTCTTTCTTTAAAGATTCAAAGTTCTTGCGACACAGGTCTTTCACTTGTTTGGTTAGCATTACCACAAGGTATTTTATGTTGTTTGTGGCAATTGTAAAGGGTGATGTTTCATCTGTATATAGTAAGGCTACTGATTTTCTTGAGTTGATCTTGTAGCCTGCCACTTTTCTGAAGGTGTTAATCAGCTGTAAGAGTTCCCTGGTAGAGTTCTTTGGGTCATTTATGTAAACTATCATATCATCTGCAAACAGTGAAAGTTTGACCTCTTCCTTCCCAATTTATATCCCCTTGATCCCCTTTTGTTGTTGTATGGCAATGGCTAGAACTTCAAGTACAATGTTGAAAAGGTATGGAGAGAGTGGACAGCCTTGTCTTGTTCCTGATTTTAGAGGAATTGCGTTGAGTTTCTGTCCATTTAGTTTGATATTGGCTGTTGGTTTACTGTATATAGCTTTTATTGTGCTTAAGTATGTTCCTATTATCCCAGATCTCTCCAAGACCTTTATCATGAAGGGGTGTTGGATTTTGTCAAAGGCTTTTTCAGCATCTAGTGAGATGATCATGTGATTTTTGTTTTTCAGCTTGTTTACATGGTGGATTACGTTGATGGATTTTCGTATGTTGAACCATCCCTGCATCCCTGAGATGAAACCTACTTGATCGTAGTGAATGATTGTTTTGATGTGTTCTTGGATCCGATTTGCCAGTATTTTATTGAGTATTTTTGCATCAATGTTCATGAGGGATATTGGTCTATAGTTCTCTTTTTTAGTTGTGTCTTTGTGTGGCTTGGGGAACAAGGTTATTGAAGCCTCATAGAAAGAGTTTGGCAAAGACCCTTCTGCTTCTATTGCATGGAATACTTTGAGAAGAATTGGTATAAGCTGTTCTTTGAATTTCTGGTAGAATTGTGCACTGAGGCCAACTGGACCTGGGCTTTTTTTGGTTGGGAGACTTTTGAAGAATGCTTCTATTTCCATAGGGGTTATAGGTCTATTTAAATTGCTTATCTGTTCTTGATTTAGTTTTGGCAAATGATAGCTATTCAGGAAGTCATCCATTTCCTTTAAATTGTGGAATTTTGTGGAGTACAGGTTTTCAAAGTATGACCTGATGATTCTCTGAATTTCCTCAGAGTCCATTGTTATATCCCCGTTTTCATTTCTGATTTTGTTAATTTTCATGTTCACTCTCTGCTGTTTGGTAAGTTTGGACAAAGGTTTGTCTATCTTGTTGATTTTCTCAAAGAACCAACTCTTCGTTGCATTGATTCTTTGTATTGTTTTCCTAGTTTCTACTTTATTGATTTCAGCCCTCAATTTGATTATTTCCTGGCATCTACTCCTCCTGGGGGGAGTTTGCTTCTTTGTGTTCTAGAGCTTTCAGCTGTGCTGTTAATTCTCTAGTATAACTATTCTCTAGTTTCTTCATGTGGGCACTTAGTGCTATGAACTTCCCCCCATAGCACTGCTTTCCAAGGTTTGGGTATGTTATGTCTTCATTCTCATTGAATTCTAGGAAGTCTTTAATTTCTTCTTTGACCCAGGAATGGTGCAGTTGTGCATTATTCAATTTCCATGAGTTTGTAAGTTTTCTGCAATTTGTGTTGTTGTTGAATTCTAATTTTAAAGCATGTGGTCTGATAAGATGCATGGAGTTATTCCAATTTTTTTGAAGCTGCTGAGGTTGGATATGTTGCCAAGGATGTGGTCGATTTTTGAGAAGGTTCCATGTGGTGGTGAGAAGAAGGTATATTCTTTTTTATGTGGATGAAATGCTCTATAGATGTCTGTTAATCCCAGTTGGGTCATTACTTCTATTAGACCCTTTGCTTCTTTGTTGAGTTTCTGTCAGGTATTCCTGTCTAGTGGTGAGAGTGGTGTGTTGAAATCTCCCACTATAAGTGTGTAGGGTTTTTTATGTGATTTAAGTTTTAGTAATGTTTGTTTTACGAATGTGGATGCCTTTGTATTTGTGGCATAGATGTTCAGGATAAACACTTCATCTTGGTGGATTTCGCCAGTGATGAGTATGTAATGACCTCCTTCATCTCTTTTGATTGATTTTATTTTAAAGTCTAATTTGTTAGATATTAGGATTGCTACCCCTGCTTGTTTCTTGGATCCATTTGATTGGACAATTTTTTCCCATCTTTAACTCTCAGGTAATGTCTGTCTTTGAGGGTGAGGTGTGTTTCTTGTATGCAGCAGAAGGATGGGTTCTGTCTTAGAATCCATTCTGCTAGCCTGTGTCTTTTTATGGGTGAGTTAAGGCCATTAATGTTGAGGGATATTAATGACCATTGATTGCTCATTCTTCTTTGATTTGGAATGGTTGGTGGTGGTGGAATTATGTGTGGAATTTCACCCCTTTATTCTTTTGGCTCTTGGTAGAGAGGGATTTCTCTTATGCCTATGTTTTTCTGGTTGTAGTTAACTTCTTTGGGTTGGATTTTTCCTTCCAAAACTTTCTGTAGGGCTGGGTTAGTGGATATGTATTGCTTGAATCTAGTTTTGTCATGGAATATCTTGTTTTCTCCATCTATAGTGATTGAGAGCTTTGCCGGGTATAGTAGTCTGGGCTGGCATCCATAGTCTCTTAGTGTTGGTAGAATATCTATCCAGGACCTTCTGGCTTTCAGAGTTTCCATGGAGAAGTCAGGTGTAATTCTGATAGGTCTGCCTTTATATGTTACTTGGCCTTTTTCCTTAGCTGCTCTTAATATTCTTTCTTTATTCTGTATATTTGGGGTCTTGATTATTATGTGGCGAGGGGGACGGACTTTTTTTGTGATCCACTCTATTTGTTGTTCTGTAAGCTTCTTGTACCTTCATTGGCATGTCTTTCTTAAGGTTGGGAAAGTTTTCTTCTATGATTTTGTTGAATATGTTTTCTGCCCCTTTGAGGTGGTTTTCTTCTCCTTCTTCTATACCTATTATTCTTAGGTTTTTTTTTCTTTTCATGGTGTCCCATATTTCCTGGATGTTTTGTGTTAAGGATTTGTTGGACTTAAGATTTTCTTTGGTTGATGAATCCATTTCTCCTAGTGTATCTTCAACACCTGAGATTCTCTCTTCCATCTCTTGTATTCTGTTGGTAATGCTTGTATCGGTGGTACCTGACTATTTGCCCAGCTTTTCTATTTCCTGCCTTTCTTCAGATTGTGGGTATTTTTTTATTGTCTCTATTTCAGTTTTCAAGCCTTGCACTGTTTGCCTTGTTTCTTGCAATTTTTGGTTTATCTTTTCATCCATTTGTTGCCTTTTATGAATTTTTTGGTTTGTTCTTTCTTCCATTTCTTGCATTTTTGGTTTGCTTTTTCTTCCAGTTCTTGTATTTTTTGGTTTGTTTTTTTTTCCATTTCCTGCCTTTTTTGCTTTGTTTCTTCTTCCATTTCTTGCATTTTTTGGTTTGTTTTTTCTTCCATTTCTTTGAGGGATTTTCCTATATCCTCTTTTAGGACCTCTATCCTTTTCATGAAAGAGGTTTTAAGGTCGTTCTCTTCTGCTTCATTCGCATTGGAATGTTGGAGTCTCTAGAATCTGGTGGTGTCATATTTGTTTTTCTGTTGCTGAGTGTGTTTTTGTATTGTCTCTTTCCCATCTCTTCTTCTGGTGGGTGCAGAAAGAGCCCCTTACTGGTCTGGTGGTTAAGGGACTAGAATTCCCTTTTGGTGGGTGCTAGCAAGTCGAATTATCTGGTAGTTCTTCTTTTGCTTGTCCTCGTTCTGGTCCCATGGGTGGAGAAGACGACCAGGAATCTGGGGTGCTTAGCCTCCCACCTGGTCCCCTTGTCCTTTTGCTGGATATGCTGGTTTCCTGGTCTCGTTTGTGGGAGAGAAGTCCTGGAGTCTGGGGTGTTTGGCTCCCACCGGGATTGGAAGCTCTGTGCAGTTCCCAGGTGATCCCCAGGCACTGGAACACATGCCTCTATGCAGGGCCTGTTGTACTGGGTCCTGCCAGAACTAGAGGCAATTTTTGCTCCTTAGACTTTTTGTTTGTTTGTTTTTTTGAGACAGAACTTGTCTATATAACAGCCATGTAAGCAAGGTTGACCTGGAACTCACAGAGATCCACTTGCCTGTCTCCTAAGTGATGAGATTAAAAGCATGTGCCACCACCATCCAGATGCTTTATAAATCTTTTAAGCACAATAATTTAAGCTTTAAACATAATGTTAGCTATCACAATGCTTGATATTTTTTTTACATATATATGAAAAAAGAACTCATCAGGCCACTAGAGGTGGCATCTTGGAACTGGGGCTCTGCGTTCCATTCATACTATCACTCGTGAATGAACTCACAAGCCAAGAAGATTCACAAACAAGAACATTTCACTTGTAATGCCTTCAGCTAAGGACATTTTCTTTGAACTTTCCTGATGGTTAATTTTCTATGTGTATTTTATTGGAATTGTAATTACAATAAGGTTAGGTAGGTGGATGGAGAGACAGAGTGATTGCTAGCATATAGGTATGGATTTACATATAACCTTCATCAACACAATCCTTTTTTAACTTCAGAGACTTTTAATGGTTTGGGTCTGACCTCTGTCATCTTCTTGGCTAGTATAAAGCTTTGAATAATCTCAGAACTCATCTATAAAATATATATAGTAAAATGAGCCCTGGAGCACATGGGTTTCATCTGACTGTGTCTAAACCATCTGGTCTGTGGAGTTTCCAGTGAGCTCTGGGGTCCAGTTCAAAGGAAGCCTGTCCAGGCTTAACACAAAACGCTCATTGGGGAAGAGCTGTTCTTAGTCAGGTGTTGTCTTAGTCTAAAAAAAAAAAAGGCAAGCACATATAGACTGCACATCAGTTTGCTACTGCCATTTATCTAACAAAGTTTTAGAGAAGCAACAATTTCAACTGTCTATGATTTATTGCCCGGGGAAACTCAAGGGAACTCCCTTGTGTGAGCGACTTGTTTTCTTGCTCTGAACACCTGAAGCCATCTGAGCAGGAGAGGATGTGTGACTCTCACCTTGGCCAATTCCTCTGGTTTGTTTTAATTTGCTAAGTAGGTCACTGCATTGTCATGTGGGACTTCCTGTCTTTGGGCTCCCTCTGCTTTCCTCTTGCTCTCCACTGCACCCATTGGAACCTGCAAGAGCATGCGAGTGACTGGAACTGTCTTGCCGTCCTCCTCAACAACCAGGTCCACTGGAAATTGTCCTGCTGTCCTCAGGCCAGAGGTGGTTCCATGTATCGTGTGTGACTTCCTATGTGAAGCAGTGCGTCTCTCATTTCTCCCCCAGGCACGACCCAGACCATAGCCTCCTTTCAGTAGAAATACATTAAAGCTCCTTTCCCCACAGAAACATTCTGTCTTAAAGTAGGCAAGAGATTCTGACTGTCTCTTGCAGCAATTTTGATATGCAATGTCAAAGCTTCTGGTTGTTGTTTCAATTTGTATTTAGAAATTTGGAATCCACAGTGTTGTATAGAGCAAAAAATGCATAAGGTATTTGGAGGATGTTATTAATACAAACATCATTCAGCCACTGTGAAAATCACTAGTAAGGCTGTTGCTGAGGGGGAATTTCATTTGGAAATCCCTGTGAGCAGATACAAGTCTGCCACTGTGTGAAGTCATGGTTCTCACAGGGTTAATTCCAAAGGTGACTGCCTAGACTCTCACCACAGCCATTGCTTATCATCTTCAGTGGAAATAATTTATAGTTCAATCTTATATGCAGGCATACTAAGTTAGTATTACTCCTCAGTATCTTATTAATAAAATTAGCCAAATTATCTACCAGTCAGTCATATTTGAAAATCTAATGATATTTTGTATTTTTAATAAAGGCTCAGAAATACTGTTGTGGAATATGTGGTACAGAGAACTGTGGTCAAATTAATAATTGGAGTGCGGAACCTGACAGAGGTGAAGACTGATATTGATTTCTTTCCTCTAATATTTGGAGTTTTAAAGGTAAATAAAATGAGATAACAAGACACATCAAATTTTTTGATCACTCCTCCCTATTTGTGAGCACAAATTCCTTGTTTGTCTATATGCCTTGAAAAATTCACTGCTCATAGACTTCCCAGTCCAATGCATTATGTAACAAACTCAGGCTGAGTTTCAATCAAATTAGACTGCATGCTGAATTTTTCATGAAGGAATATTTAAAACAAAATGCATCTTGGGCCCAACAGACTTTGAAAACAAACAATTATGAGAGTTCAGTGAGAAAGTGTCAGCCGTGGAGAATTCTACAGTTTAGAAAACCAATGGGATCTCTTTGATGCATATTAACCATAACAAAATCAACAGAGTTCTTCTGTAACTCAGCACTAACTGGAGAGCTGTGCTAGCTTTGGTCTTGGATTTTAACTAGTTGTGAAAGCACAGACTAAGTTGTTCTTGGGTTGAACTTACATGCCTCTGGGCATACTTTCTGCTCCATCCACTTTGATAGCTTTCTTCAGTTGGATTTGTCTGCTTCCTCCCTCCTAACTCTTGCTCCTATGGGAAAATGAAGACACTCAGTCAGTGACATGCACACTGTAGAGGCTTTTCTGGGGTAGTGTCTTTCAGTGTTCCATCTTCCAAATGACACTGTTGACCCTCTGGCATAAAAGTCATTCTTTGTATGGAAAGATACCAACATTGATTGACAAACTGCAAGTCATGTTATACCTTGTTTTAAATTTTTAGCCATATCTTTTTTTTATTTTATCATTTTTTATTTTAATTTTCAATAGCTTGTTTTACATGTCAATCCCAGTTCCCTCTCCCTCCCCTCCTCCCGCACTCCCCTTCCCCCCCACCCCCCCACCCTATTGCCAAATCCTTCCACATAGGGGATATCTAGAGTCTGTCATTTTACTCTGGGTAGGGTCCAGGCACTCCCCTAAGAGTCCAGGCTGAGAGAACATCCCTCTTTGTGCTATAGGCACACGAAGACTGTTTGAATTCCACGGATAGACACTGATCCACAGCTCAGGGCCCCATAGGTTGCCCAGGCCTTCTCGCTGACACTCACATTTGGGGGTCCAGATCAGTCCCATGCTGGCCTCCCCACTGTCGGTCTGGGGTCCAAGAGCTCTCCCCTGGAACTTGACAATTAGAAAATAATGAAACAATGGTTTTCAATGGGCTGTGCACATGGCAGGAAGAATGGATCAATTACCAGTGGCACACACCTTCAATCCCATCTCTCAAGTGGTAGAGGTAGGAGGATCTCTGAGGTCTGTAAAGTAAGTTCCAAAACAGTCAGGCCTACACAGAGAAGTAAAATCCTGTCCTGAAAAAGTATTTTACCATTAGATTGATTCATCTGCTAACTGACTCTGACTTTTAGGTCACTTTTTTTATTTGGTTTTTTCGAGACAGGGTTTCTCTGTATTATTTTGGAGGTTGTCCTGGAACTCTCTCTGAAGACCAGGCTGGCCTCGAACTCACAGAGATCCACCTGCCTCTGCCTCCTGAGTGCTAGGATTAAAGGCATGCGCCACCAACGCCCGGCTTAGGTCACTTTTAAGACTCTCCCTTTTCCATTAAAACGCAAATAATTTTGCAAGTAAAAGTGGAAAAGATGAGAATATTCCATTAGGAAGGAATGGAGAGAGAGAAGAAAGGGCAGGGAGGAAGAGGGGCTCCTAGATGGATGTTGTGGGACAAATCTCCTTTTCCATCTTTAATGAGTTCATCTCAAAGATGAAGTGAGAATATTTTTTTAATTGACTTCACTGTAAAGACATCTCTAGGACCCAAGAGACAGATCAGCAATTGCTACATTCTTTGTGCCATGTCCATTGAAAACCATTACACTTGATAATACACTATTTAAGAAGACATATACTGAACCCTCCTAGCAGTTTACTAATCAAATGATGTTGCGTCAGTTGCATGAGTGTCTTTCTTTTTGCCATGCATGCTATTGACAATTAGGGTAGCGTGAACAAAGTAGACAGCTAAGACAACATGCCTTTCTGTTGCTGTAACAGAATACTTGAGACTCGGTCATTTATTAAGTAGAACAATTCATTTAGGCTCATAACTCTAGAAGCCAAAAAGTGCAGGCATAGATGACTACATGCAGCAAAACCGAGCCTCACACTGCGCTGTAACATGGTGGAGGGTGTCACATTGTGGGAGTGCACAGCAGCTTAGCGGTGGCAAGCACCTGAGAGGAGGAGACAAGAGTGGTCCAGGTGACTTCTAACTTATCGTCACAGGAGAAAGACCCTGTCTTCTGACATGTTCACTCCCCGGTGCTATCGCTTTGGGAATCCAATCTCTGTGTGTGTGTGGTGACAGCATCCAGACCACCACACAGAGACACCCTGAGTCTGAATTCAATTCACATCCAGACCACCACACAGAGACACCCTGAGTCTGAATTCAATTCACATCCAGACCACCACACAGAGACACCCTGAGTCTGAATTTGATTCACTCTTAACCAAGGTGCAGCACAGACTAAGAACGGAGCTGGAATGTCTACATCCTACTGCAGAGACACTTGCTCCTGGCAGTCTACAGCCCACAATAAAGGAATGTATTTCACACATCATTTCAGTCCATGGCTGCCTATTTCTGTGGCATTTCTAGGCGAAGGGACAGCCAGTGAGATATTGAAACCTCATGGCATCATAACCAAAGGCTCCCTCCTCACATCTCCATATCCCTGTCTCTTCTACCCTGTCCCTCCTCTACAAGCTGAAGGACCCATGCTCATCTTTTCAGGCAGCCTTTAACCCCCCCCCCCAGAGTCTAACTCTCTCCCTCATGGTAAATTCTGGAATCCGCTCCTTGCAGCCTCTCTGGTTCCTCCAGAGTTGATTTTGATGGGAGGGTCAGACCCAGCAGCCCTGCTGCCTGGCCATGATTCACAGCTATGACTTTTCTTTGGGAGAGAGACACAAGCTTTCCTGGTAGGAGGAAAGGATTTAGGTTCTGGGTCTGTGGAGAGATCCGAAGCAGCAGACATTTGGGGTAAAAAGAGGAAGACAGTTGGTTAGACACATGGCATGTGTAGCCAGAAGCCAAAGATGGAATTTTGAAAAAGCCTGTCTGGCACTTGACATCATGCCATGGCCTTGGCAACTCAGACAGCCTGTGGCCAAGCTGACATACAGGGGCCCGAGGCACTTGACTCCATCAAACTGTCCAGTGTCTGCACCGGCTGGTGGAGTCAGTAGCTGTGAAGTTCAATTTAAGTGCAATTGAACATTTAACCAATGCTCCCCTCCCCCACTGCCATTTATGATGCCAGTATCAACCCTGGGGTGTAAACGTCTTCGTTATTCCTGCTGCAAAGAGAAAGAACTATTTCAGAAAAGTGACAGGACAATCCATGCTACACAGCTAATAGTCTAGTTCCTGGTGGAACACTGGCCAACTCCCCTGATGAACATGATCCTTTGTGACCTTAAGGTGCCTGGAATGGCTCAAAGGCCAAGGCTGTGGCCTCTAACTTGTCCCCGCAGACCTTTATGCAAGACTGTCACGTGTGAGGACAATTACAGAAGCAGCATGGTTTCACTGACCCCTGGAAAGTTGAGGAACGCAGGGGAGAAAGACCATTGATGAACAAAGAGACATCACTGGGAAATGCTGTGCCACAGAAGCATGAGGACCTGAGTCTGGATTTCCAGCACCCATGGAGAGTGGCAGGTATGGCCACATAAGCAGGTGTGGCTGCAAACCCAGTTCTGGGAAAGGAGAGATAGGAGGATCCCATGCCTAACTGGCCAACTAGTTGCACACACACGCATACAAAACACACACATACACACACACACACACACACACTAGATAAATAAATAATATTGTAAGAAAAGGATAGCACAGAGGGTGTGGTGGTTTGAAAGAAAAAGCCCCCAAAGGGATTGACCCTGCTGGGAGGTGTGGCCTTGTTGGAGTAGGTGTGGTGCCACTGAGCTACATCCCTAACCTTTTAAATAGATTCATAAATTAAATGGGTTCTTTTTTTTTTTTTGCTTAAGTTAGGGTATTGCTATAGAGCCCCTGCTCACCTCAACCCTATGATACTCTTGCCTCAGCCTACTGAGTTCTGGGATTACAGGCTTGCACAGCCATGCTCAGCTGACTATAAACTAACTTTTTTTCTGAGTAAATATTAAGCATGCAAAATAAGGGACTCATCGTGATGTTTTGATAGTTGTGTATAAAAATCTTAGATCATAACTACTCCCCCATTCTCACACTTGCTGCCTCCTGCCTCCTGCTGGTCCCTTCCCTGTTTCCCAGTGGTCCTCCTCCTACTTTTCTGTCTTTTTGCACTTTGAAATTCACTAGGTAATCTGTTATTCCCATCTGCACTGTGTCCTACATCTGCAGGAGCTTAAGGCAAATTGGGGATGAAGGAAAAGATCTTCTCATTTGTAGACTGAAATTTTATATCCCTTACAAGCAGCAGAAAGGTGACATAATGACATGGATGCTTACACTGAAAAGAACAAGTATTAACATTTAATTTAAAGGGGTATAAACCCAGAGCGACCTCTGAAAAATATCAAAACAAAGCATAATAAAGACAATTAGAGCAAATAAGTAAGACATTCCAAAACATTGTTTTACCAAATGGAAGTTAGAAAAGAACAAGATATGAAAGAGATATATAGGAAGCAAATGACAAAACAGCCACTTAAACCCAACCACACTGGTAATCAACTAAATATATTCAGCATATCCAAGAGCTGGGTAAACAAAGGTGATACGCCCCGTGCAATGGAGTATATGTGTTATGGCATGCCTCAATTGAAATATAGATACATTATTCTTAGATAAAGAATCCAGATAGATATATTAGAATCTGTACAGAGAAGCTCACCATGTAACTCAGAAGAAACAAAACTAACACACACACACACACACACACACACAATCAGACCAATGGTTGCTAGGGCAGAGGAATAAAGTCTAACTGCAAATCAAGTAGGCCACTTTGGGAGGAGGTAGAAATACTCTGGGTCATGCATGGAGGGTGAGTTACAGTGGAGTTACCCATTTATCAAAAACAATCAAATGTATGTATCTAATTTGGGTACATTGGTTGCACATAAATTGTACCTCCAAGTCATTTTTTAAAACCACAGTAGACAAAATCAAACTGCTTTAAGATTTCATCTCACACTGAGAACTGAAGCAAAGTAGCCGGTTCACCTGTTCCAGGAGACAAGAACAGTTCTCTTTAACACCTTACCTTCTCAACTCTCCAGGTCTCCATCATCTCCTATGGCCACGACAGAATCGGGAGAATTTATTTGAGTTCCAGCCCTGCTTTGAGATCTAAGAATAGGCCTGACTTTCCCCCCAGGTGGAGTGACATTGAGGACCAAAGGATAAGAAGTGTGTAAGGAACCTAATATTCTCCATCACTCTGAAGAGAGGCTGCTGCTGTTGCTATGGTTATCGCTGTGGCTCTGAGTTCTGCTAATGTTGCTCTGCTGTTGCTACTGTTTGAGAACTGCTTGAAATAAATACCAGCTCCTTAAAACCACACACTAGGAGATCATTGCTACAAAACATGTGTTTACACTGTGTGAAGATGTGCCACTGTGATTGACTTAATAAAGAACCGAATGGCCAACATCTAGTCACGAGAGAATAGGTGCAAGAGACACCCCAAGTCACTGAAGAAGTTGGACACACGGTACAGAGGAAAAGTAACCAAGCAACATTGATTAATAGAAACAGATCAATTTCAGTTAGAAGAGCTAGTTAGGGACAAGCCTAAGCTAAGGCCAAGCTTTCATAATTAATAACAAGTCTCCATGCCCTTACTTGTGAGCTGGTGGCCCAAAGGAAAGTCTGGCTACAGAACATAGTGGCACCCACTGTGTACGAAGTCACACCACAGCTCAATAAGGCACTGTGCATTTACAGCCTCTGCTCTGGGAGCATGGGTAGGTAGCTACAGGCCAGTTAGAAAGTACTGGAGAAAGTATTCTAGAGATGCCTCATTCTATGAAGGAAATGAAGAGATGTAGAGAAGGGACACAGGTGTGCGACCTGGGAGACGTGGAGGACTGAGGCCACAGCTCTGCCTTGGCCACTCCCACTCGAGCCAGGCAGGGATTGCCCTTGCTGCTGCACTCTGCAGAGGGGTTCACTTCTTAGCACCAACTCTGCTGAGGAAATTCCAGCCACCCGCCTGCTTTCTGTTTCCTGTACCTAAGTCCTGGATGCATCTGGTCAGAGCCTTCCAAAGGAGGCCAAGGAGCCATCGCCCTCTCCCAGTTTCAACTGTCTTCCAGGAAGACAACGATGAGAAGAGCTGCAGACTCTGGTTCCCACACCCAACAATCTGGGCTCAGAAATGAGGAACTAACCCTTAGCCACCCAACCCAGAGGCCAGAGAGCCCACAACGGGCTGCAGTGGTATGCTTGTTCTGTTGAGGGTTAGGACAACCTCCACAATCAGAACCCTTGGGAGGGAAGACGGGGCACTCAGCCACCAGACCCTGCCCTGCTCATCTAACTACAGTGTGCAGCATGCCATAGGTGTTCACAAACTCCCATTGACTGACTGAGCACAGTGGAGAGAGCCATGCAACCTAAGAGACAAACACTAGGCAGACCACCAGCCTGGACAGGGAGGCCCCACATAGGCAACATGGTTCCAAAAGTCCCAGTCGGCATGCCACTGACAGCAGGCGAAAGTTACTGTGAAAGTCTAAAGGTGTCTGGAGGCTGTCATTTCTCATACCACCTTGTAGGCTAGCCCCTCCTCCTTATCTACTGACAGGAAAAGCTTCCTCTTCCTCCTAGCGGGGTGGTGAGAGCTACCAGCTGCACCAGCTCTCACCACTTTCCTCTCTGGCCAGCACCCAGCAGCACAGGTGCAGGGGACCAGGCAGCTACTCACTTGCTGACTCACCTCCGTTTCTCTTGGGAAACCTAAAGTTGTCTGGCCTTTTCCCAAGCGTTAGCTTCCTCGGCTCCTTTACCCCTTTCACACGAGGTAAGTGTGTCATCACTTACCTTGACACAGTAGCTCACCGTGAGCCCAGATCCGCTATACCTGAACACAATTCTGTTATTTTTTAATCAATATGCCTGCATTACTATCCTGAACTTCTCTTTAGTAAAAGTCCCAGATTAAGGCAAGTTTTGCCTAAGTAATAGTAAAAATATATAACCATGGTTATGGGGGTATAGCTTAGTGTTTACCTTGCATGCAAAAGACTCCGGGTTCAAGCCCAAGTACTGGAATTTCAATTAAAGATAGGACCATGACTAGAAATTCTTGGCTACATGCCTAGATGGGACTAGGGAAAAGACTTAGCTGGTAGGTGTGTGTCACCAAACCTGATGACCTGATCTCTTCCCATGTTCCCCAGGGACCACATGGTAGAAGGAAAGAATAGTCAGTCCTTCAAGTTGTCTTCCACCCTCCACATGTGTACCAAGCCATGTGTGCACATGTGCAAATTATACATACACAACACAAAATAAAACGGAATCTGAAATACTTTTAGATTTATTATTTTCATTTAATATGTCTGAGTGATTCGCCTACATATATGTATGTGCACCACATTTATGCCTGGTGCCTGCAGATGGCAGAAGAAGGTGTCAGATCCCTTGGAAATAGAACTATGGATGGTTGGGGGCTACCATGTGGGTGCTGGGAATTGAACCCTCATCCTCTGCAAGAGCAACAAGTGCTGTTAACCACTAAGCCATCTCTCTAGCCCCTAATATTTTCAAAATACTAGGACAAAGTCATACTACAGGCCAAAACTATGTTAACAGTGACTGTTTTGGGAAAGCTGTGACTACGTGCCTGGGAGCACATGCCTACAGACTAGATCTTGGGAAAGAAGATCTGAGCTTGAGTCCAGCTCTGACTAGAGAGCAAAACCCCAACTCAATCAAACAAAGTACGTGTGGTTGGTAATGATTTTCTCCCAGTATGTCTTTCCTCTTCTCCAAAAGGGGCCTTGTGACACTGTAGTAACCAGGGCCTCTAGAATCCTTTTATGATATATGGTGTGGGAGAGACTTGAGTCCAGGAGGGGAATGGTGGACCTGGGAGAGCTATTAGGAAACTGAGCCCTGAGCCAAGGAAAGTGAGAAGCACCTGTATGCTGAGGTGTGGGTGGGGCTTAGAGAGATGTAGGTGGCTTCCTGGGTCCCCCACCCATGTTATCACACCCAGTGGTGGGTCTCGTTGTGGCATTACATACATATGTGCCCTTATCCTTAGGTCTTATCCATCTTCCAGACTCTTCAAGAGGCCGAATCAAGGCAGTAGCCACAGACCTTTCCTTCCTATTGACAGAAATAAGCCATTGCTCGTCAATAAAACAGTGGGGGCAATGAAGCAGGACACCAGTGATCTTGAGACAAACTCTGGAGGGGGGCTGTCAATAGACACAGAGACTGTCACACTGACAATGGCCATTTTGAAAAAGATAAAATTGAGTCAGGTGGTGGTGGTGCACACCTTTAATTCCAGCACTCAGGAGGCAGAAACAGGCGGATCTCTGTGAGTTCAAGGCCAGCCTAGTCTACAGATTGAGTTTCAGGACAGTTAGGGCTGTTACACAGAGAAACCCTGTCTCAAAAGACAAAAAAAATAATCATTTTAAATTATTAAAAACTCACTCAAAATAAAAAGAATTCTCTTTTTAAAAAAAGATAAAAATCAATACTCACATTGCACTTACCGGGCTTACTTACTCAGAAATAATTAAAATCACTGAAGTGTAAAATAAAAATCAAATTAAAACTTAAGAGAAAGGCAAGCGCAAGCCCTGACCATCCTACTCCCTGGTGTGCACACTGCAGTTTGCCTGGCCACCCTCCTGGTATAACATGTGCTGAATCTCTTGGAGGACTCTATTGAACCACAAGAGCAGAACTGTTTGGCTTAATATGTTGCTAGGACTTTATGAAACTTTATTCTAATCATGGCTCGGAAGATATGCAAACCAAATTCAAATAAAAGCCAACACTTCACAAGCATGCAAATCAGGGCGGAAAAGGAACTTCTGAAAGGGCTGGAAATACCATCTTGTGAAAGGAGAGGATGGGGAGCTGAGGGTGGTGGAGTCTTTTCACTCTGTGCTCCAGCTTCCAAATCTCAATAGTCTCTAATCACTTCTGCAACAAAGGGATGGGGCAGTGAGGTGGCTCAGCAGGTAAACGTGCCTGACGACCTAATGACCACAGGCCCCACAC
The DNA here is from genome assembly GCF_017639785.1 of Mesocricetus auratus. NCBI lineage: Eukaryota > Metazoa > Chordata > Mammalia > Rodentia > Cricetidae > Mesocricetus > Mesocricetus auratus. The sequence goes on along the minus strand of NW_024429189.1, from coordinate 95,976,187 downwards.
CGTAGAAGGAGATAAGCAATTCCTGTGCATTGTTCTCTGCCTCCACATGCTCAGTGGGACATGCACACGTACCACACACACACACACACACACACACACACACTCACTCACGCACGCACGCACGTAAATCAAAAGACGCAATAACACAGTTGAATGTATAAAGTTAGGAGAGAAGTGAACATACTTCCGAGAAATCAGTTTGATACCTAAAGGGAAGCAGGCACTTTGCTACATGTTTGCTTCCATGAATTTGTGTTAACGAAAGAGGCAGTCATGTACAAGTAAAACACGCAGTTGTTGCAAAATCAAAGAAAACCCACTTCCCAATACCCTTAGATGTCCTAAGCCAGTGTCACAACAGTTATGAGGTTATCATGTGTCACAAATTAAAAACAAAAACAAAAGAAAACTACCCGATTAACTAATAGCAGCCACCAGAACACCAGCCTGGCTCACTGACTTTGGCACAGGAAAAGATGTTCAGTAGTTGCTTTGGGACACAGGCGAGAGCCAGTAAGATGCCTCTATGAAAAATCTAGTAAAGCGAAAGGGGCTGGGAAAGATGTGGGACAGTGTCTTGGCCACGAATTCAGAACAGCAAGGCAACTAAAGAGAACAGGTGTACAGTGAGTTGCTGGCCCAGCAATCCCATCCCTAATCAAGAAGAATGAAAATGTTAAGTTCACATCAGGACCATTCACAGCAGCTAGCTTAGCAGGAAATTGCCACCAGTAGTTGAATGCATATTCAAGTCTTGGTATATCCATACCACTGTTCAACAATAGAAAAAAATTAAAGCATTAACCGAAGACAGTACAACATATAATTCCATTTAATGAAATTATAGAAAGGCCTAATTAAATTGTGGTGACAACTTTTGTTTTGTTTTGAGACAGGGTTCCCTGTGTAGCCCTGGCTGTCATGGAACTCACTCTGTAGACCAGGCTGGCCACTGACTCAGAGATCTGCCTGCCTCTGCCTCTGCCTCCTGAATGCTAGGATTAAAGGTGTGCACATGCTTACAGAGTGAGTTCCAGGACAGCTAGGGCTACACAGAGAAACCCTGTCCCAAAAACAAAACAAAATAAAATAATAAAAACTAAGATGATAAAAAGTGAATTATGTCTGCATGGGGATGGGATGGGATGGCTCGATCGGGGGCTAGGTTCACACATTGGGTGTTTATTGAAGCTGATGAAACTGTACATTAACTCAAATGGATGTTTAGTTACATGTAAATTATACCTCAACAAATTAATGGGGTATTATTTGTTGCTGTTTCAGTTTGGTTTGGTTTGGTTTTAGTTCTTTGAAACAGGATCTCACCTCAAGTCCAGTTTGCTTTGACTCACTACGTAGCCAAGTTAACCTTGAGTTTACACTAGTGAGACTGGATCAGCATCTCAAATGCTAGACTTACAGGCATGAATCACCATGCCTATCTTAAAATTGATTTTAAGATAAAATATTACAGCTAAGTGTGACATCCATTAGAGTTCTCCCAAATATACACATAAATACTTACACATGTAACAAAGGGAGATTCAAGAGAGCCTCAGACGCGAAGGAGGTATAAAAGGGGGATTGGTTTTTTCCCTACAGATTGTAAGATTGTGGATTTTAGGAAAAAAGAACTTAGATGGAAGAAGTCGAGGAAGAAGCCGGACCTTCAATGAAGAGGAAGAGTGCTGGAGAGAGGACTTTCAAGTCCATGCTTTTTAATTCTAGACCACATCCCATGGGAGCTGAAAAGGACGCTCTTTGTTCCCTGCTGACCCTTATAACAGCACAGAAAATATGTCCAAATACAAGAGTATAAACCATCACATAGTTTGTGCTTTCATTTGTAAGTACAGAGTTGTGATCCTTTTAACACCAACCTCTCAGAAAGTGGAGGAGAGCTCTTGCCCACTCCTCTCCTGTGGCTTCCGAATAGCAGACCAATCCAGTTTTCAGCACACTGAGCCAAAGACACAACTCAGCTTTCTGGTCCCACAATACATTTTTATGCATTATCAAACCCTACATCTTACTCCCTAAAATATGAATCATCCCAAGCTTTATATCAGCCATCTTTTTATAGTCGCAGATAGGGCACATTTAAAAATATGTGTTTCTCTTTTAGAATACTGACTAGCACATACAGGCACTATTTGAGGAAGCAATGGATTGGTGTGGAACTGGAACGCAAATGCCACATTTTTCTTATAACATCTGTTTCCCCCATCTTTATTTAGGTTGGTTTTGCATTGTTAAGTGCCTCAGCTGATTAACTCAGCAGGGCAAGCTCGCTTGAACTGTGGGCATGCTGCCACTAGGTGGAGGACCTGCCCCCTCCAGTCTGAGGTCAATTCCTGGCCCTGACTGCCTGTGTCATTGGCAAGGGAGTTTTCTGAATGACAGTCCGGTAAACATGGGATCTGTTTGCTAACACTGGTAGAACTTGACTATCTAATGACAACAGGAAACCCTTGACTGGAAACAGTTTTAGAGAGATTTCCAACCCAGGACTCTGAATGTGGAGCTTCTCAGAATTCACTATTAGTGCCAGGGAGCCTGACTTTGCTTGCTATCTCGAACCAATCCAGACGGTTGTGATGGCACACACTGGTAGGGTTTGCTTAAACAAATCCAACCAAAAAAACACCTACTGCAATACAAAAGATTGACCTCTTTTGCCTCCAATTTGCTCATTTCTCCATGGCAGAAGTCCATAACCCAGGTCTGGAGCTATGTGTAGGGTACTGGCGGCATGCAGAATTTGAAAATGCAACCAAGCATTCCTGCGTACATGCCCTTACTTACCCATTGCCCACTGAGCCAACATGGACCCACTTATTTTCTTCTGGCATTTCAGACTATTACTCCCTCTCCATATCCAGCCGCCAAAAACTGCTCCAGGAAAAACTGGCCGGTGGACCCAAAAGGAACCAAACAGCAGTGTCAGAGTGCAAAGGGCAAAGGTTTTAGCAGGGGTCCCGATCCCTGTCCGAGTCGTTGTGCTTCTTGATAAAATCAAGCTTCAGCAAGAATTCTGCTCAGCCGAGCTATCTGCTCATCTGATGTCTAATCAGGTTCCTCACCCTGCTTCACCACCCAGGCGAGGTGCAGTGTCCCACCATGTCATCAGCAAGCATCCTGGCAGGTGAGTGTGTCCAGAGCCTTCCTGACTCCCGATATTTCCTGTCAGTCCTGTTCCATCCTCTGCCCCCCCCCATGCTCCCCAGCGGTAGATTCTTCTTTACCCATGCAGCATCCTGAACTCAGCCCAGGTCTACACTGCATCCTCTTTCCCATGTTGCAACAGTCCTAAATGAATCTGCTTTTGCCTCTGTAACAACGCTTCAGCTCTGGTTGTCCTTTAATGTGGGATAATTTTTATCCCATAGGTAATTTTTCTCAGAGAAACTTTCCTTTATTGTGACATTTCCTGACTTTAACCTGTGCTTTTCAGAACTATGGCTTTATGTAAAAGAGTTTGACACGCCTCACCAGTGCCATGAATGGGATGCTCAAACAGGAGGGAGGACACCTGAGGAAGGAATCTGGGAAGAGCTCTGGTGCCCGCTTCTCCTCCTGCTCTGGGATGAGTTCTGGGATAGGAATACATCTAAAACCCAAAGGCATTTAGACACCTGAGGCTCCACTTAGAGCCAGGGAAGCTACAAGCCGTAGAGAGATAGACATGAGGGAAATCCTAGCAAGAAAGTGCTGAATTCTGAGAAAACAGACACACACAGTTTCCTGTGGTCTCAGAGAAGTTCAGAGGACCATCTAACGGTTTCTCTTATTCCACATCGCAACACAGAGGTGACCGCAGACCTGGAAGCTTGGGATTAGGGTGAGGACATATGCTGTCTTTTAGTGGGAATCACAGAGCTCAAGCCTAATGATCTAAGGTCACATAATAGCATTTTCCAGAACCACCGCAGGCCAGTGCCGTTCCACACAACTCTGTGCTACACAGACTCCCTAATTGAAGGCTGGATTGAGTTTCTGCCACAGCACTAGAGGAGAACTGCACCTGATATTAGGTAAATTACATAAAAATGAAGAAATTTCTACTTTTTTCTTAAGACTTATTTAATTTTTATTTATGTATAGAGGGGGCAGTAATGTACCGTGAGTGCAGTACCCTCAGAGGCCAGAAGAGGGTGTCAGATCCCCTAGATCTGGAGCCACAGGACTTGAGAGCCTCCTGGGGCATGTGGTAGGAACTGAACCTGAGTCATCTGGAGGAGCCCTTAATTGCTGTCCTGTCTCTCCAGCCCCAAGGACAGTTCTACCAGAATGAGCATGTGGCCTGTGGAATGGGTTCCTGGCAAGGGAAATGAGAACCTGAGATTTTAACTACATGACTCGGGTGTTGCCTGCTTCTGAAGCTACGCAAAGCTCAGGAGCCGGAGCATCTTGGGGCAGAACCTGAAAAGCCTGGAAGGGAAGAACTCTGTGTTTGCATTTTAATACGTGCACATCTGTGAGACACACACCGAGATCCCCATCCTCTCCAAAGCCGTTTGGCTGATGGGAAGCGAAACCCACATTTTGGGGTCCAGCAATTCTGCACCTAGAGCCAGCTCTCTTTTTATTATACCTCATTTTGGACATATTGGGTTACTGCTTTCATATTTTAAATGCCTAACTTTCTTCAATAGAAAAATGATAATGTAGGCATAACACTATCTCAACTCCTTAAGCACTGACCATAGCTCTGCCACCCAGCAGTCATCCCTCCCGAATACCTTTCCATTTCCATTTGTAGACCTGTATTATTCAGTGTGGCAGGCATTATCACATGTCCTGAGAACTTGAAATGTAACCCTCTGAAGTAGAAAGCACAAAACACACACCAGACTTCATGTGTAAAGCAGAATAGAGGATCTAGGTAGTCTTGTTGATAACTTTTACACTTTTATGTGATTATATATTTAAATGATATTTCAGATATATCAGATTAGATAAAATATATTAAAATTTATTTTACCAAGATCTTTTCATTTCTTTACTTTTAATCTTCCCCATTCTTTCTTCCTTTCTTTCTTTCTTTCCTTCTTTCTTTCTTTCCTTCCTTCTTTCTTTCTTTCTTTCTTTCATTCTTTGAGACAGGATCATTTATAAAGACCTGGTGGGCCTAGAACTCAGTATGTAGATCAGACTGGTCAGGAACTTGCAGAGATCACCCAGCTCTGCCTCGTGAGTTCCGGGGCTACCAGCAAGAGCCTCCTCACTGAGGTTTCTTCTTATTTTTTAATATAGAAGCTAGAAAATATTAAATTACATCTTGGGTTCACATCTGCATTTTATAATTAATTTCTATTAGTCCTGCTCTGCAAAATTAACTTGATTTCTACTTTTATGAAACCCTGTACTGGGTCTTTTTCAAGGCTAGTGACTCCATAGTCCCCAACACCCAGGTTGAGTGTGGAGTCCTCTGCTTATGGGCCTTTTGCTCATGATTCTTTGTCGATGCGTTGTTGCAACTGTTAGTGACAGATGTCCAGTTGGGACATGGCACTTGTTTGATTCTGGCTTCATTCCTTCTAGTACTTCCTATTTGTAGTAACCTTAGCAACCCTACAAAGAAGAGATAATAATAAGATCTGCTATTTCATGGTGCTGTGACGGTGAGATAATAATAAGATCTGCTATTTCATGGTGCTGTGACGGTAAAATGAAATAATACACGTATAGTGGCTGGGTAGCATTCTGGCCACACTAAAGTGCCCGGTCTACACTGGTTGCCGCTATCTGATTACTTTAGAGGTCATGATTAAGGAAGACCCTTATTGTGTGTGTGTGTGTGTGTGTGTGTGTGTGTGTGTGTGTGTGTGTGTGTGGCAGGGGGTGGGGGTGGGAACATGTTCATTAATGTCAGACATAAGTCAAGTGAATGTTAGATGTGTCTGAATAGAATAGAGTGCATATAATATTTCGAAGAGGACTTGCTACACGTTACCCACAGCTGCTATATGCATAGATTGATAAGATCGGGTGTATGAGAGAATTGCTGATGGGAAAGCAATGTGAAAAGTGAGGGGCAGTTGTCAGTAGCAAGTTAGACCCTGTCCCTGACAGTGGTTCCGGGCAAGTCAGTCATCTCTCAGATGCCTTTTCTCATCTGTGGGGATCAGTCTTTGGGGACCTCTAACACTTCACTGTTATTCCCACTATTTTAGAAAGTGCTACATAAAAATGTAAATCAACAAATCAATAATCTTTGGGGCTGGAGAGATGGCTCAGTGGTTAAGAGCACTGGCGGCTCTTCCAGAGGAGCAGGATTCAATTCCCAGCACCCACATGGTAGCTCACAACTGTGTAACTCCAGCTCCAATGGATCTAGCATCCCATGCAGACAAACATGCAGGCAAAACAGTAATGTGCATAAAAATAAAAATAAATAGAAAGCACTACATTTAGGTAAATTAAAACTATGATAATTCTTTTTCCCAATATACAAAGCCAGCTATAAAATTAATTATAGGGATACCTAAATAAAAACTCAATCAATAAACGTTATTGTGGGCTGGTGAGCTAGCCTGGAGGGTAAAGGAGCTTGTCACAAGCCTGATGACTTGAGTTTTCTAATCAGGATCTACATGATTAGAGGAGAGAATGGACCCCCGAAGATTGACCTCTGACTTCAACACACATACATGGAACACATACATGTGTACACACATGTGTACGTGTCAAAGTGTGTTGTAAGTGCTTTGATTGTTGAAACTTCTATCTTAGCCAGGGTAAAGAGGCAAGAGCGAACCAGGCCTTTATTTTTGTGAGGGTGAACAGCTGGGCACCTGGACTGCGCTATGAATGATTTCCAGCTTCTCACAGTGGTTGCTCATGTGGGCCACTCCCGAAAGGTAGGCACCTGCTGAGTGTTCACACTGCCACTTAAATTAGAAAGCAAAACCTAAATACACCTGGACCCCAGTAAACATTAGCAGCAAAGGCTACAATCCTAAGACCCGCACACCAGCAGAGCCAGACAGCCCAGCGCAAAAGTCTCTCCCAGGGACAAAACAGGGGACAACAGGTGCTGGCTTCATTTTTAGTCAGAAAACCTGGTGCTGTGCCTTGACTCGCGTTTCACACAAGCACAGCCCTTCCTAGAGCCCCGGCACCCACGGTCCCTGTGTGCGCCCCTTCCATCCTTTTTAATAGTTCCGGGAAAGGCCCCTGGTGTGTAGCATTAAGTGGTCTGTGTTTGACAAGTCCTGGTGTGTGGTGAGTGTTGGCAAGAATTCTCTCCTCAACAGGCCACAAGCTCCCAAAATAGACAGCCTTCCTCCACCCCCTTTCCCATGTCTTCCCAGTGTAACCATCCTGGCAGGAATGGAGAGATCTAAAGAGACGTGGGTTACCCTCCTTTTGGTACCAGACTATTGAAACAGTGGTCTCTAGAAACCCACAGAAGCAGCTCACCTGAACAAGGTGGAGCTCATGGACCCCAGACTGGTGACTGAGAGGCCAGCATGGGACTGATCCAGACCCCCTGAATGTGGGTGTCAATGGAGAGGCCTCAGCAATCTGTGGGGTCTTGGATAGTGGGTCAGTATTTATTCCTGGTGCACAAATGGATTTTGGGAGCCCATTCTACATGGAGGGATGCTCTCTCAGCCTGGACACATGAGGGAGGGCCTAGGCCTTGCCCGGGAGGATATGATAGACTTTGAAGATCCCCCATGGAAGGTCTTACCCTCTCTAGGGAGCAGAGAGGGGAAGGGGGACTAGGAGGGCTGGTGGGGGTGGGGGAGGAGGGGAGGGAGGAGGAGCTGGGATTGACATGTGAAGCAAGCTTGTTTCTAATTTAAATAAAAAATGTGAGGTAAAAAATAGAAGTGAGAACTGGAAGAGAGAGAGAGAGAGAGAGAGAGAGAGAGAGAGAGAGAGAGAGAGAGAGAGAGAAGAAAGAGAGAAGGAAAGAAGAAAGGCATCCTTTTCACTGTTATGTGTTTTTAAATTGACTTACTGAGATGGGTGCCTTAGCTAGCTAGTGCTGGCCAGAGCCCAGGTTCTAAACCTTCAACTCCAGTAGCATCAACAGTACCGAGCCCACTGGAGCAGTGAGTCCAGACTGACAATGGAGAACTCTCTCTGCCAGAGAAAGGAGGCCTCTACCCTTCCCTGCGGGGAGAAGTCCCAGCTCTTGCATCTGCCTGGTGAGCAAGCACTTCTTGCCTCTTGGGTCCCCTTTGTATAACTGGCGAGCCCTGGGGTCCTGCTGCTTAAGGAGGATCTTCCAAGATTACCCAGAAATGATACGGCTTCCACTGCCCTAGGACCCAGAGGGTCTGTGAGCACGCAGGGGTGACCTGGCATGGGTAACTTGGAATAGAATCCCGGGCAGGGTGAGTACAAGGGAAGGAACTGAAATGATACAACAGTTAATGGACAGGGTCCAGAGAACTCTCTCGGTAGCAGTAGCATGACCTCTCCACCCACACGCCTTAATTAGCACTGCTTTTGTTGGTATTGCTACAACCATCTTAACCCTCAGTTTGAAAAGTTAACCTGGATCTGGACCCTGTCAATTCTCCTTCTATCCTCTCTTTGATCCTGACTTATCCAGGGCCAGACTGACCTCCAAGGACACTGAGACATCTTTGTCAGCACCATTCAGATCTGTTTTATAGTGTTTTAAGAGGATGGTAGACTTGCTGGTTGGCTTGTTTGTCTTAAAACAGACAATTATATCTCATTATTTTCATAGAGGACGTTACCTCACTTGCAATAACAGTTGTCATCCATTAACCAGCAAGTGATGTCTTCAGCGGCAATGGCATCTGTCATGTGAGGGAGCCAGCTATGGGTCTTATCTGATCAAAGGATGCCATTTCCTGGTTCACAGAAAAAGTCTCAGTTCCACAACAAGTGCACAGAGAGCTTTGCCAAGGTGTGCTGCTGTGTTCTGGATGAGCACCACCTCAGGAAGTTTACTGTTGTGGAATATTAGTTTAAGATGTGCTACATTCATTTATGCTGTGGAATATTTAATGATGCAAAAAATGGATTGCATTCTTTTATGTTGCATTTGTTTAACTTTGTGAAGCTGTGTTACTGTGCCTGTCTAAAATACCGGATTGGTCTAATAAAGAGCTGAACGGCCAACAACTAGGTAGGAGAGAGAAATAGGTGGTGCTGGTAGGTAGAGAGAATAAATAGGAGGAGAAATCTAAGGAAGAAAGGAAGAGCAAGAAAAGGAGGAGAGGAGGACACCAGGGACCAGTCACCCAGTCACACAGCCAGCCAAGGGTAAGAAGGAAAGAAAGATATGCAGAATAAAGGGGTTAAAAGCTCAGAGGCAAAAACATAAAGAGAGTCAGAATAATTTGAGTTAGAAAAGCTGTCTAGAAACAAACCAAGCTAAGGCTGGGCATTTATAAGAAAAAGCCTTTGTGTATTTGGGAGTTGGATGTGGACCCCCATGAATAAAAATAAACAACTAGAGGTTACAGCATCAAGAAGCCTCCTCTGTAGGTCTCAGACGAGCCTTCTACCTCAGCAGGGGCAGCTAGAGGCATGCAGAGCTGTGGCTCTAGATTGGCTAGGTAGTTTGTCTTGTCCTGATTTAGCTCAGAGAGGACTAGAGAAAATGCCTCAGCCTTCTCAAGGAATGAACACATCTCTTCTTACCCCCTGATGTGCGACCCAGATATAGATCCTATACTCTGGCCCATGCCTATGACCTTGGAAGATTGCCCCCTTGGAGAAGTGCACCCCAAGAGCAGTGCACCTGAAGAGGAAGGTGTCATGTGGGACTTCCTCATGGAGACCTGTGTCTGAGGAGAAAGGCTATTCTGCCCTGCAAGACACAAGGAGGACCAAAAGGAAACAGGTGAAGGGTGCTGCCCTGGGCTTCTACAGAACCTGGGAGATGAGCCAGGTCCCAGATTACTGCCTCTGACTGGTCACACACTCAGAGAGAGAACCCACCATCAGGCCAACATGTTTAATCTCTATTCCTTGGACCTTTAGGACTACTAGAGTTAATGAGTTGCCTCACAGAGTTGCCTCCAGACATCCTTGTGATCACTTGCAGTAATCTCACTGCAAAGTAGAGGTTCACACAGATTAGTCCACTTCATCCCTACCATAGGCAAAGAGGCATATTTTGTCATGGCTGCCATATGATTTGTCAGCTGGGGATGAGGAAACAATTTCCTGAGGTCACAAAGTGTCAATCACTAATCCTAGATTTGACCTCAGAGTTTTGTTCTTGTGGTCTGAGCCCTAAACTAAACATGCAAAGCCTTGACTTATAGCTCAAGTCAGATGTGCAAATATTACATGTTCCACCTCTTTGACCACTGTAGACTTAATCAAAATGCCTTCTTGCATGACTCCTGTGGATTCCATCGGGTCACAGGTTCGCTAGGCACTGTCTGTCTCGAGGGAGAAGGCATGGCAGCAGGAAAGTGAGGCAGATGTAGTCAGGAAGAGGAGCTGACCACTTATTTTTAATTTGAGTTCCCAGGATTCCTCCAATGGGAATAAATTATATTTACCAAGCACTTACAAGTGAGGCCCTGTATGAGTATCTTAAGTATTTTCCCCATTTATTCCTATCAATGTGTTCCACAAGACCAAGGCTTCTATCCTGATCGCACGGAGAAGACTCACTCTTACTATGGAAAACCACATTCCAAGTATATCCATCCAGTCAAACTCGATGTTTCCTTACTGATGTGCATTTGTGTTGTCTATCAGTTACTGGAAAACACACAACTTCACTTTCTGCCTACTGCTCTCCTATAATCTCACAGGCTTGTCAATTCTCATACTCAAACACAAATTCATTAATTGTTCATATGTTTTACCCTCATCCTGCTCCAAAACAAACTAACAAAGCTAACCCCTGCTTATTTTTCTGGTGTGTTGAATAATGCTACTTCAGTGAGTCAACTGCCCTAACTTGCATAGCTTTGGGATTGACCCAACTGGGAAGACAAGGAAGAAAACAAGAGGCATGGATATTAAAAAGCTGGGATTGGATGGGCTGTGCTCTCTGATGGAATTGCTGCAGAAGCCGCCCAGAAGCCCAGAACATTTATTATATTCAGCAAGAATGAGGAGGAGGCAGGTGAGCTAATCTTGGCAGAGAGTCATTGTAGGGGAGCATTCTTAGGATAGGGGAGCAATCTCAGAATGGGGGCAGTCTCAGGATGGGGGCAGTCTCAGGATGGAGGGGTAGTCTCAGGATGGGGGGCAGTCTCAGGATGGGGGGTCAGTCTCAGGCTTCAGTTGTCTGGAAGGAAGAAGCTATAGATCTTTCTGCATGCACCATTAACATCCATGCGTGTGCTACTGGACAGCCATTCTTCTGAGCCTGACCCAGGGAAGATCTTGTCATCTTGGGTTTAGGGTGCTGGGATCCTTGACAGGGCCATGCTCATGTCAATATACATTCACTCAGAACTTCATCTGCTCCCCACACTCAGCTTTCCTTCCTTGACTCCCTCCTTACCCACATCCAATTAGTTATAGACTGCATTCTGATTCTGCATAAAAATACCACAGTCCCATCCCTTCTATATTCTTCCCATCTGTACTGCCTTATGTCAAGGCCTTGGGCTTTCCCTCTGGACTAGCTCACGGACCTTAGCCTTGACAATTCCAGTATTTTCTCTACTACTGTGAGAAGAAAAGGAACGTATTGCAATTGCAAATCTGACTGTACCATTCAGATTGCCCAATATGCAATGTCCTTCCTTCTCTGGCCACTTCCCCAGTCTACCCTCATCATTTCCTGCAGATACCTGACCTGAAGTACCTTATTTCTGATACTTTGCAAGCCCCCTTGTATACTGCTTTTCCTTTAAGATTTTTTTATAAGCAGGAACTTCTCCCTAATGCACCAAAACACAATTACCTGGCCTTCCTTCCTCTTAGTCCCTCATGTGCACTGCCATTATATTATATGTACAATTCTATGACAGTTGTTACTTTTGTCAATCATTGCAAAAAACTTTTAGGCCTATTGAGACAAGAGACCATGTCTTTTGTTTGTTTTTGGTTTTTTTGTTTTGGTTTTTTGAGACAGGGTTTCTCTGTGGCTTTGGAGCCTGTCCTGGAACTAGCTCTTGTAGGTAGACCAGGCTGATCTCAAACTCACAGACATTTGCCTGCCTCCGCCTTCCAAGTGCTGAAACTAAAGGTGTGTGCCACCACCGCTCGGCTTAAGAGACCATGCTTACTCCACTTTACATTTCCAGTGTTCCAGTCAGTACCCTTTGTGTAGGGGGACCAAAACAAATTTGCATACCTCTTCCAGAAGATCAGTAGTCTGTAGCTCCCCATGCTGTAGATAAGCCAGATTATCTAGCTCAGCTTCATTCTAGAATCTAACCTCCTGTCTCCCTTCTTATGTCTGAACTGACAGGAGAGGGATGAATGTCGGTATTGCCCATCTCCAAATCTGGTCAATTGATCTCTCGGACCCATATCTTTCAGGTAGTGTAAATGGGCTGATATTTCTCACAACTCAACTTTCTTGAATAATTCAGACTATGTTTGCAACCAAATCAAATCTAGCTTTGAAATAAATCAAACCACCAATAGCAACAGCTGGCTGCCCTCAAATTACAGTACTTTCAATCTGTTCAACTAATCTTACCTTGATTGGTAAATTTATATAGTTGACCCTTATTTCACTTTGTCCTCGTGAGTTGGGGTCAGTTGGGAAAGTCTCCTAATAGATGTGTGATTTCTAACAAAGTGAAACAATAACAGTTTTGTTCATCTTTTTATAAATGGCTAATTAATTGCCTAATTTAACTTGGGAGACAAACTAAGTTTATATCCTACTGTTGAAAACAAAAGGATAATTATTTTCCTACACATAGATTTACTATGACAATTCAGCACAGGACTTAATTAACAATAAATGATCATTATATCATTTGCTAGAAATAGCAGCTCCAGAATAACTTTTCTAACGCAACATCACCACTTACAAAGATATCCCAAACATTTGTTCTGCCAGCAGCTAAACTACCTACTAAGATAAATATTAGTCAAAGAAATACAAAACAGAATTCTTCAAAAACTGCATAATGAAAGTTCCCCAAGTAGTGACCTCATTACCAAGAGTTTCCATCAACAAAGTCACCCACCCCAATTGCTTAAGTGGGAAGCAAACTGTCTTTGGGTAAACAACCAGAAATCCCCAACAATTACTTCATGAATGTTCTACATGACGCCAGTCACATTTGTAAATGATGCCCAAAGCAGGTCCTTGTTTATCACAATCTCCTGATTTTTGCCAACACAAAGAAGTTTTCATATGATTCTACTCCCCATTTGATATGGTTCTTGAGTCCCTGGATACACTAGAGATAATATAATATCCCACAGGCCAATTCAACATGGAATATACTCATTTAAATGATGTACAATCTGAATCAATAATCATTTTAGAGTACTCACTGTGCTCTGGGGAACAAACAAAACAAAAAGAAATAATCTAAATCTTCAGGGGCTCTTATGGTCTAGCAAAGAGAAAGGTGAAAGTGATTGCCACCCAAGCCTGATGGTTCAAGTTCAATCCCTGCAACCTATGTCAAGGAGGAAGGAGAGAGCAAGCTCCACAAAGCTGTCCTCTGACTTCTGCACACATAGCACATGCACACTTATAAACAAATATCATATACTACTACTAATGATGATGTAAATAGAATAAATGATCTCAGAAAGTGGAGATAATAAACTAGACATTGTCTCTGAGTATACGAAGTCTTGAGATACGATTTAGCAGGAAAACATATACCAAGGATGGATCTAAGATGAGAATGTAGAATTCATATGAAGAACAGTAAGTATCACAGTATATGTAGCAAAGTATGGTGGGAGATTACTCTAGAAAGTAGAGAAAGGCATGGGAACTTTGAATTTCTCACCCAGGGCTTTCATTGTGTACTACAGCAATTCTAGGCATCTGGTCAACCTTTGTAAGCAGTCCATGTAAACTTGAAATTTGTAGATATTCTATTGTGTTTCTGTATGTATTCGACATATGTTCATTAAATCACATTCATTTAGAGCATATTTAAATTTCAAAATATTTTCTGGTTTGATCTATGTCTAATTGAAATAAATCAGTTGAAACCTTTATACATGGAATTGTATTTGAAACATTTCATGTGTCTTCTCAGTTTTGTCTTATTGTGTTTCTCTGGTAAATTAAGCTTTCATCATTACACACTTAATTCACAATACTGCTTCCTATCTTAGATCCCACCCTAAGACTATTATAGTAGTTATAGTTATTAGTATTCATCTTTGGCTTTTAGTAGTGAGTTTGGTATATTAGTGATATTTCTAAACTTGTTTCTACCCTTTTTCTTCCTTCCCATTTTCTGTCCTTTTTTTCTATGCTGTGAATTTCTTTTCCAAGCATCTTCTTTTCCATTTTATTTTATTATTTTTGTGGTGATGCTGAGATGGAACTCAAGTCCTTGCACTTGCTAACTAAGTGTCCTACCTCTGGTCTCTACCTCTCAAGTGCTGGCATTGCAGACATGTGACACCATACCTGTCTTGTGTTGTTATGGGTATTCAATCCAGGACCTCCTGAATGTCAGGCAGCACTCTGCTAATTGAAGTACATACCAAGCTTTATTTTTTTAGATTGCTTGCAACGTATTTTCATTAGTGTACTTATTCCATATTTTTCCTTGACTATTTCAGAAGCTATTCCCCCTAGGTCTACTATTTTTATGGTTACATCTTATACCTAATAGAGTAAAATAATAACAACAATAATTATATCCTTATTCCTCAAGCAAGAATTTTACAAATTTAGCTTCCAAGGAACTTCTGAATATCTTTCATACTGTGGTTCACTAATGCTTTAATTCTGAACTTTCCTCAATTCTACCATATATTTATTAATGACATCATTGTTGTCATTGTTATTATTAGCTAATTCATTCAGATAATAGGTTTTTAAATTTATCTATAATCATAACAATTTCTTTGCCCATAATTACTTTTTACACCTTAGGCTTTCTTTACTAAATCATCATCCTAGGACACAGAGAAATCAACTAGGACTGACAAGAAGCTCTTCCTCTGCTAGAAGAGGTTATGCAGGCTGCTGGGAGAGAAAAGGCATCAGAGATCTTACCCAGTGCTAGACACTGCATGCTAAAACTCCAGCCTACCAGGAAAGGTGTACTCATAGTACAATAGTGGTGAGACTGTTTATGGAGGTAACAAACCACACTCTTGACTGAATTTGAGATCTGCTCCATGGGAGGGAATTTCATGGCTGATACTGTAAGCATGTGACTAGTAAAGTCATAGGTCCACAAAATGAAAATTTGGTGTTATTTAGTTAGTAGTATTGTCAAAAAGCCTTCTAAAGTCAGGTGGTGGTAATGCACACCTTTAATCCCAGCACTCAAGAGGCAGATGCAGGTACATCTTTGTGAGTTTGAGGACATTCTGATCTACAAAGTGAGTTCCAAGACAGCCATGGATACACAGAGAAACTCTGTCTCAAAAACTAAAAGAAAAAGAGCCTTCTAAATGTTTTTATCTATAGATTTGTGTTAATCTCAATGTTGGGTAGAGAAAGTTCTTGTTACAGTGGGTAGTGGCGAATAACGAGACATACTTTTTTTTTAAATAATAAGTAACCATGAATGCTCACCAATAGAACATCTATATTAACTCCTACACCTAAGATTCGGGGGACATCATAGAAGACAAGCAGAAAGAACAGAAGAATTGGAGGACTGGGAAGAATTGCTGTGAAATGCTATCCTCTGGACCTGGCATGGCTCATAACTGGTAATCTTCACAAAATCAAGCCAATTATATATTCCAGCTTGGAGGTGGGAGGAGCTCCCCAGTGCCCACTTCCAGCTGAGGAGCTATTAATTCTTGATAGCTGCGGAGGGAGAGAGGCCTATTTTCCATTAAGCTGGTGACAGGTTGCCCATACCCCTGTCCATAATCCTACAGCTATGTGCACATGGGCAGCACAAGATTGGACTTGTGGGTTTTTAAAAAGAAACAAAAGTCAGGCTTGAAACTGGAAGGGAGATACATTGGGAATAGAAAGGCAGAGAATGGGGATGTGTATAATCAAGATACATTGTACACATCTATGAAATTTTCAAAAAATAGAAATGTTTAAAAGAGGAAAAACTCAAGTAAAATAAAATTCCCTTCAGCAATGCCTATCAGCAGTATATTCTTCCACCTTGATTCTCTGCATTTTGAAGATTCTATCCCAATGAATGTGGTTTCCATTGTTGCTGTTGGGAAGTTGGGCGCTGCAATTTCTTTCAAACAGTCCTATTCTTTGTCCTCTGACTTAAGATCTTCTCTTAAGAAAGAGGAGGAGAGAGACTACCTAGTTTTACAGTTTCACTACAACTTATTTGTAGGGTATTTGTATATCCTCCCTAGTATACACTCTACTTACTCTATTTATTTCTGGATAATTCTCAGCCATAACTTTAAACATTGCTTTCCCCCATTCTCTTTATTTTCTTGTCCAAACCTCCAATTAGGTCAATGTCAGTTTGCTTTACCATCCTCCCTGTCATTTAACTCTAATTACTTTTGCGAAACTCCAGCTTACTTCCACTTCTGCTGAACTCTTCAGCTGTCCTCTACCATTAATCCTTTATTCAGTTATTCAACCCAGCCATTAAGTTATGCAGCTTAGCAATCCTATTTATTTCACTTTTAGGATGTCATATCACTTTTTTCACCCTGCCTGGCTTTATTTTTCTCTTCTCCATTTATATCTCCACACATTTTCTCCATAGTTCCATGCTGGAGTAACAGATCTCCTAACTAAGTATATGACTTTAGACAAATTATAGCATGTTGCTCCTCTGGACCCTCGTCTGTTAAATGGAGATAGTAACTGTATTTTCTTCATAGACATGTAGGTATTAAATGGATGGATGCGTATACCACAATGAATGGAGATAATAATTGTATCTTCCTCACAGTCATGTAGGTATTAAATGGAAGGATGTATTTATCACAATGTCTCTGTCAGGGCATAGAAATCAGCCTGGATTTTTCCAGTCAGAGAGGAAGTTATTATATACAAGAAACTCAGTAACAAAAACCATTAAAAGAGTACACAAAGCAAGAGGATGCTAGTGTGACGAGAAAGTCAGGGAGTATGGAAAGCTGACGCTGTACGAAGACTCCTCTGAGACCCCTGTGCTCCCAACGGCCAGTCTCTGGTCCAATCAGCTGGCTCCTGTCCCTTCAGCAAGGCATCCCTTGACCCCGTACCTTCAACCCTCACCGCTGGGAGGTCACTGCAAGAAGAGTCATGTAGCTGCGGCATCCACTACTACTGTCATTCCGCTGGTGTGGTCAGACGCAGAGCCAAGAGCAGAAGAGCTGCCACCATCCACTCAGGTGCAAAGTAGAAGGTCACGGTGGGAGAGGGAGGAGGGCGAGTGTGGGGCTTGGTCAGTATTAGGCGAGATATGTAGAGTGTTTATGTAGTAGGAACAAGACAGGTGCCCGCTCCTGTGGTGGTTGCAGTCTAGAATAAGAACACATCCAGTAATTCACTAACAGGTGGACTCCTAAAATGTCCCAACTGCTGTGTGTTCATTCTGATGACTCATACATGTCACCTAGAGTTTGTGGCTCTGGGTGTTTGGTGGCATTCAATAATGAGCTTAGGCACAGCTGGTTTCAACCTTTGGGGACTGTCTTCTCTGGATAAATTGGGAGTCTTGCCTCCAGAAAGTATTTGCTTTGCTTCCTTGCTGGGAAGGCAGCTAATGCCAACACCCTAAAACTTATTTTACAGGTTCCAAAGGGCTCATATTAGCTCCTCCCATGGGGCTCACTGCCCCATACCATTGTCCCATAGTTCAAGGGCTCCATCACTTGCAATGCAGATGTGTTTTCTCTCAGGAAAGAGGCCTGCCTCAAGAGCGTATCTGCCTACAAATCACCACTACTCCATTCAATGTTCTGAGGGAACATTGAGGTAATAGATGCAAAAATAAGCTCAGATGTTTCCTTTCCCTTCTGGGTGTCCAGAAAAGTATTATTTCAAAAATCTATTTTATCTAAGATCAACTTGATTTGAGTCTAAAGGACCCTGCAGAGTCTGTTTCAGTCAAAAGCTGAAATATGTATTTTATTCCATAGAGAGTAGGTGAACTATTTATTAATGGATGCTGGAAATGATGGGACCCAATCTAGGTCTCAGGATGAGAACAGGCAGTAAAACAGTCTGGCTTTTAATTTCCCATTTATCTTAATATTGGAATGGGAACATCTGCAAAGGTATACCAATGGTAATTACATATTCAGATTTAACAGGAAATTTAAATTTTAAGTAGTTAACCTTATGACTATCACACACAGATTTGACAGAACTCAAATTCTAACTTGAACTTGATCCGGTATAATCATTGTAACTGTGGCCTTCATTGTAAGTCTAACACATTTGCAGTCTGGTCTATGTGTGTGAATGGCAGTCTAATAAAAACAAGGAACATCTAGGCCAGTGATACTGTGGTCAAGTGTTCAAATCATGGTGGCTTTATCAAAGGAACAGTCCCCACTATGGTCAGAAAAACTCTGAGAATAACTTAGAGGCCTGCTGGAGTCTCTCTGAGACTGATTCCATGAGTTCTGTTTCATGGGCAGGCTCCAAATTTCTGCCTGTTCTAGAAAAAGCAAGCCCTGTGAAGAAGAACTTCTACATGCAATGATGAAAGCAACTGACGCAGGTGAACAGAACTTAGGCCTGGGGCTTGAGGTGTCTCTTAGCAGCCAAATGGAGAAAAGTGATTTTCTCAACCTAAAACAGTAACGGTTGGAAGGAAGAAAGCTCTGAAAGCTGTGACCCCACCCAACTATATAGACTACACATTTCCTGGTTGTGTTTGTGCACGCGCTTGACTAGACAGGTAGCATGGTGAAGATAATGAGTGAGAGTGTGCTGGGAAGGAAGGAGGGTGGAGCCCTTGTGGGGAAGCTGAAATGAGACTGAGCAGAAAGACAAGGTCCATCTCAGGACCAGTCCAAACACACTGGTAAACAGGGTGGCGATGAGGGGAAAGGGAGGGATCCAGGCCAAGCACTTGGCTTTGCACTTGAGCAACTGGGTAATTAGAGAAACATTTAGTCAGAACCAGGGAACTGGGAGAAGGACAGCCTGGGCAGCAGTATCAGGAGTTCTACTGGGAGCACATTGACCTGAAGATGTTTGTGGGAGAGCCAGACGACTGTGTGAGGTGTGCAGCTGAAGATACGAGCATAGAGCCTAGAGGGCTCTGAGGGGCCTAGAGCATAACTGAGGGGCCTCCTGAACTGACACGGAACTTCCAGGCTGTTCATAACTGAGTTTGCCCAAGTAGTTTGAAACTGCTACAATGACCAATGAATTCGAACAGCAGATTCAGCTTCCCCCAGCACACACACACACACACACACACACACACACACACACACACACACACACACACACACACAGAGTGCAATGTTAAAAGGTTTAGCACTTCAGGAAGTCAGCTAGCCTTGGTCCTCGCATTACCCTCTACCCTGTGTTTTAAAGATTTACTTTTGTGTATGTGGCAGCTGGGTGCAGGTGAGTGCAGTGCCCTTGCAGGCCAGAAGAGGAAGTCAGATCCCTTGGAGGTGGAGTTACAAGTGGTTGTAAGCTGCTCAACATGGGTGCAAGCTGCTCAACAGGGGTGCTGTATGCTGAACACCAGTCCTATGCTCGAGCTGTACATCCTTTTAACCCTGAGCTGTCTCTCCAGCCCTGTCCACTCCATTTTTCTCAGGCAGGACCACACAGCCATCCAAATTCCCTAGAAAGCCTTTGTAATCTTCCTCTCTGTAATCTCTCTCTCTCTCTCTCTCTCTCTCTCTCTCTCTCTCTCTCTCTCTCTCTCTCTCTCTCTCTCTCCTGGTGTGGATGAGCATCAATTCTCAATTCTGCTCTCTCCACCCTCAACTCTCTGCCTGATCTTCCTCCTAATCCTAAGAACTTTTCTAGAGAGAGAAAGAGAAAGGGAGAGAGAGACAGACAGAAAGAGAGAGACAGACAGAAAGAGAGAGAGAGAGAGAGGAGTCTAGAAGACCCCTGCTGAGCAGCTGAAAGGATGGCAGTGTCCCTGAAAACCCTCAAGAAGCCACACCTTTTTCATCCCGGCCACTCATTCATCTTCTGGGAGACTCCTCCCACATGTCCTGATTTGCCACCAGCACTAACTGGTGCATCCTTCTCACGACATACCCTCCCAGCCCCAGCCCCTTTAGTCCTTATATTCTACCCCCTCTCACCAGTCCATCTCTCCCAGTCAACATAGGTATGTGTAACACCATCAAAGTCAGCCTCACGTGAGACCTAGCCTTGAAAATGAGGAAAATAACTTAAAGCACACTTCATTCTAGAAGCTACTTATCTCTCTGACCGTTGCAAGCAGGGTGGATGGATTTTTATCATCCACATTGTTAAGAACACAGGCTCAAGAGGAAATGTAGTGACAAAGCTGAAACTCAAACCCAAATCTGTCAACATCTATGTTCTCAAACATTTCATTTTACCTCAAAACCCACTGCTATCATCCTAACCTCCATTGCTGCCTGCACCACACCTCAGATCAGAGACAGAGAATGTCCTGGATGAAGCCCTCCACAGCACACCTAAGGAGTCTCCGAGTGATCCTAATATGGGGCCAGGACTGGGGACCACTGTCTACTCAATCTCTTCCTTTACCACTGCAAAAACATCTCTTCATAACCCTGAGCTCTCACACAACTTTGCTTCTACCTCCAGCCATTTTGTTTGTTCAGTCATTGGGTCAGCCATTCAGCAGTTCCTCTTTGATCCCCGACGGTGGCTCTAGCTGCGTGAGAAACACTGGGCATCACCACAAATCAAGACAAAAACCAATCCACCATGGAAGAATGCATGCATTTTATCTGAGAGTAGATGCTACAGATGGCTAGTCAACATTTAAGAAGATGATTTACCTCACTAACAATATGAAATATGGAAATTTAGCTACAATAAGATACCATTTTACACCAAATAGACCTTTAATTGAAAGTCTGGCTACATCAGGTATTGCCAAGAGTGTGGTGTGGCTGGGGCTGCTTTGAAACGGCCAGTGGGTAAGTACGTGAGAGATGGACCAGCAGATGACATAGAAACATGTAGAAGGTGGAGCAGGAAAGACTTCCTGAAAGCTGAATCTACAGCAAGGAGGGGTGTTCCAGGCAGAGGGAGGATGGGTGTGAGCTATTCAGTGCCAAAGAGAAGAGAGTCCAAAGGCCATATCAAAGAACTTAACAATCTAAGAACCAGGGTTTGAAATGTAACATTCACTCACTCATTCATTTATTCAGTGTGTGTGTGTTAGAAGCATGTGTGGGTACACTTGCCCATTCAGGTGCATTTAGAAACCAGAGGTTAACTTCAGGTGTCTTTGTTGACCAGTCTCTATATTATTTGTTAAGACAGAGTCTCTAGCTGAATCTGAACTTGCTTTTTCTGCTACAAAGCAAGCCCCCAAGATCTCCTTGTCTCCACCCCCCCCAGTACAGGGATTGAGCACACTGCCACACCTGGCTTACCTGTGGGTGCTGGAGAGCTGAACTCAGGTTCTCATGGCTACCCAGTGAGAACTTTGCACACTGGGCAATCTCACTCACTCATTTAGCAAAAAATCCTCTGCTACCTGCCATGGACCAGACCCAATCTAAGTTTAAGCTCTACATAAGTGAATCTGTTGAGGAATACCACTCTGGCTGTGGGGTTAAGAACAGGTTGAAGAGTCTTACAGCTAGCAGCAGACAGATCATCTGTGAGGTGAACCCAGGGCTGTTTCTCAAGGCAGAGGACATAGATGCAGAGACAGGAAGGGGGTGGTGCAGAAGGAGTCAGATGTGATGATTGATTAGATGTGAAGTTAGAGAGATGAGAGAGAAGACTGGAGGAGCCACAGTCGGATATCCAGGTGGGCGATAAGACATTCAAGGGCATTTTTGCCCCAATTTGTTATAAGACACATGAGACAACCTATCTTATAAAGGAAAGACATTTATTTAACTCACAGTTCTGGCAATTTAATGACAGGGCCAGCATCTACCCAGCTTTGGCAAGAACATCATAACAAATGACATTGTGATGGTAAGGACACATGGAGATGACATTACCAGACAGGACACCAAAACCAACTCAGGACTCAGGCTCAGGCTACATCAAAACATGCTTCCTTCAAAAAACAACTCAAGGGTTCCCAAAGAACAACCTGAAACCCATGTGAGAGCCTGCTTTCAGTGGCCTAAGGACTTTCCCAGCAGACCTCACTGCTTAGCAGCACCACACTAACAGACTGGCTCCTGAGGTGCCTGCCACTGAGATAAAGGGGAAGCACACACTCAAACTAAATCCAAACCAAAGCAGTGAGCTAGGAATTAAAGAGGCGAGCAAGCAAGGCTTGTGCAGTTCAGAACCCTTATAGGGTCAGCAGACGATACTACAGGAGACCAGGAAAGGAATGGCCCACAGAGGAGCAGGGAGGCATTGTAGAGACGGGAGCAGGTGCCGCGCCCGCTGCGCAACCTGTATCCAAGAATGTGCTGAGGGTGTCGGGATTGATGACACAGAGACCAGTCGGTGGTGCAAACTTTAAGCAGGCCCCAAGAAGGCTCAAGAAAACTCCCCAAGAAAGGCTTCCCTCAAGAAAAGCTTCTGCTCCCTTCCTTACCCCTGGCTGGTTCTGCCCCTAAGACCAGAGACAGCGGTGGGTGGGTCAGGAAGAGGTGGTTAGTCTTTGGACTAACCGTGGACGAGCCCTTTTCAGGAACTTATTGCTCTGGTAAACATTTCTTATGGACACCCTATTGTTTTCAGTAAACATGTTTTTAGTAAACATTGTCTTACAGCTGCCTGCTCCCAGGCTGATGGGGAAGTGGGCCTCCGCCAAGGTCTTTTGTTCCCACAGGCAGGAAAGGTTGTGCTATAATCAGAAATGAAAATAGTCGATATGAAACACTGCTGAGGGGTCTGATCTTAAAGCATGCTGAGCATGGAGTGTGGGAACAAGACAGTCATCAGAAGGCTTAGATTAAGTAGTGGCGGGAGCAAAGACATTGAGGGCTGAGACAAGAAAGGAAAAACCAGTGAAGGAATCCTTCCAGACAAACAGCAGTACATGGAAAGGAGGCATTGCCTTCCTGGTGTTTGTTTTGGTTTTGTTTTGTGTAAGTGTGACGTAAATGGGCGTGGTGAGAAAGTGCATGCCAGTAAAGTACAAAGTTAAAATAGAGTAAGAACCAGAAGCAATAAAGACCTTGAGCAGCAATGTTCTGTTTCAGGCCCTGTTGATGTACAGCAATCCAGTTCTGCCATTCAGCCTCCCATAGTTACAATAGGGCAAGCCCCACAAGTAATAAATTGCTGAGTAAGACTCAGAATTCAGGAAGCCTTATGCCTGTCACAAAACTCTTACAAAGGACGCAAATCAGAAGGGCTAGCCCAGTAGCCAGATACAAGAAGAAAGCTCAAGAATAAGCTTCTGTGCTTGCTCATTGCGGATGACAGAGTCCTCACAAAAGTTGTCCCCATCCAAGAAGCACCTGCAGGCTCCAGTGACCTCTGTAAACAGGACAGATGTTGTCTCTGGTCAATGAATGAATGAATTTAGTCTTCTCTGAAGATCTAATGATTACCTGATGTCTGTGGCTCAAGACCACAACCCCACAATCATGTATTTTTTATGGTGTCTTGGCCCCATTTTGAAGCTACCTAGATATCGGAATGTGAAAAAGCTTCCTAGGTAGCGAGTGCAATGACATGTACTTTTTAATGTAATATTTTTATTGATCTTTTTAGAATTTCATACATACACATGTATTTTCATCATAATTGATCGCATTCACTCTGTAATTCACCCCACCTCCTCTCTGTCGGGAGCCATCCTTGTTATTTAGAACGTCTTGTAAATGTTGCCAGCCTTTTTAAAGAATAGTCCATGTGTTAAAAGAATAGCTACCTTCAGTCCCATTCAACCCTCTTCCCCCTCCCCAGCTTCCTAATGAATAGAACTTGGGCTCACAGAAATAGCTGATGGCAAAAAGGGAAATATTCCACAAACAACCCCTCCCTCTGTGACCCTTTCACCTTGCTCACCTTTAGTGGCCTGGTTACTAGGCAACAACCCCTCCCTCACTATCCTGCATTCCTCTGCCCCATCCCCCTACCTCACTTCCCCTATATTAGCCTGTGTGAAATTCTCGTTAAATGCAGCTTGATCAGCCATGTTGTCTTGCTGTCCACTTCTCTTGTCTCCTGTTCCCCTCATTCCAGGTTCCTGTAGGCTAGACCTTTGTTCTACTCTTCTGTCCCTACACCTTCCAAACTTCAGGATCCTCCCTTATTTTTTTTATATAGCTCACTAATTCTAATTTGTGCTACTCTATGCTCATGAGTGTGGGGCCTTCCACTGGAGAATGGTCAACCTAACAGAGACCATATCCTTAAAGAACACTGACTCTCCTTCCCCAAGAAGCTGTCACTCAACTAGGAGTGGGCTTGTAAGCCCCTCCCCGGTTCATGCTGGAGTGCTAAGTGACTTGATCTTGCGTAGGTCTTGTGCAGGCAACCATAGCTTCAAGTTCATGAGTGCAGCAGTCCTGTCATATCCAGAAAACACTGTTTTGGTCCAGTCCTCATAACTTCTGGCTCTTACACTTTTTCCAGCTCTTCTTCTAAGATGGTCGATGATCAGTTGTGAGTTCCTTTGTTAATTGCTGTCCATTGGAGAGTTTTGCTCTTTATCTGACCTCTCTCTGTATGTCTGGTCATTGGGATAGCCCAGAGCAAATTAATTCTCATGTTATCAAAGATACTCCTGGTACTTAGAAAATCCCAAGGGTTTTACAAGTACACATCAGCAACCTAGGACAAAGACCAAATCAATTCTGTATTAGATAGTCATTGAAGATTCAAGACCTGTGTAAGAGGCAGATAGGATACAGAGCTTCTGCCGCTTCAGCAGTAAGACAACAGATGCATGATGGGAAATGCCAAGGGTGACCCTTTTCACTGGTCAGTATAAAAGACAGTGATAATGTCATGATTGCAGGGCAGTAGTGGGTAAAATGACGGCTGTGGACAGGAAGTCCTGCAGGACTAATGAGCAGAGGGAGAGCGGAGGGAGTGGCACCCATTGCTGAGGAGAAGCAGCTTCTTCCAACAGGCCGCAGCAGCCCCGGAGGGGACACAGTGGAGGCAGATCAAACACATATACAACCCAGCCTTGGATTTTGCAGAATGAGTACAATAGGATAAAAATCAAAGGGCTGCTCCTGAGAGTCATACAACTGACGAGGCAGAGCATGGAAATTAAGCTGTGGAGTAAGGAGGGAGAAGCAGGAGGGCAGATAGGGGACGTGGATGTAGATGGCTTGGAGGTTCTAATAAGAGCAAGTGGATGTATTGAGACTGCAGGGTGTGAACTTGGGAAGGCTGGGGACTGTGGTCACAGACGGGAACGTGTGCACATGATTACAAAACTGGGACTGTTCCCAGAGGCTCTGAGGGCAGTAAAAGGGAAAGCCTGTGTGTGGTACCTCATTTTGCTTTTTATACTGAAGATAGTAAGCTCACTAAAGGATACCGTGTGTTTGACTCATCTGCCTTTGCTCTACAGTACAAAATAACGAACTTTGAAGAATAGATGGTGCTCAGCTGCCAGGAAAACCCAGGACACCTCTGAGCAGTGAACCCAAGGAGAGCGCCATTGTCCTCTTGGACAAAAACCCCAGGGACACTGAGGCATCTGCAAATACTCCCCATCCCCACAGCAGCCACAGATGACACTCACTAGTCACACACAGGGTCACACATAATCATGGTACCTGTGGGAGTGCCAGAGATCCAATGGCAATGGTGGAAGCAAGACCATATCCATCAGTGGGGGAGGAATGAGGCAAGGGGGAGGTGACAAAGTACTTCCCCATGTCCACAATCGTTCATCTCTCATAGGTGTTTTCCCTTGTGGGACTTTGTTTATCGTTATAACAGCAAGAATTAGCCTTTCTGTCCATATTGCAAATAAGGACAGCTGGGAAGGAAGTGCTACATCTAATCGCCCCCATTTTCTTTTCAACTTACCAACCAACCATATGTGGTCTAGACAACTTCGCCCCCTGCTTTGAGTGTGTACTACAAGCATGGTGTCACTCAGGAGATGGGCACTTTTGTCTCTGCCCTCTATAGACAGCAGAGAGGGTTAAGTGTGTTCCAGACCTCTCATATCCAAAGCAACTTCTTTTTTTGGATATCAATATAGTTTTTATTGAATTGTAACATCTCAAATGTAAAGTTACTGTGAAAAAATATTATTCTAAATGTCTTGGTGTAGATTCGGGTAACCCAAAGCAACTTCTTGATAACTAATGAGAAGCCTTGTTGCCTGGGGAAGCCTTGTGAAGGTTCCTCATCTGTATATGGAGATAATGGACCATTTTCTTGTTCACAGGATAGTTATAACTTAAAAGAAATAGGAGTAAATGTTGCTGTCCTGGGACAAAGTAAACCCAAAGTAAATCCTATTGAATTATTGATACTTTAAAATAGCATCACCTGTAAAGCCAGCCTCTGGAAGAAGGGATATAAGAAACTGGACTGACTGAAACCCAGTGGCCTAAGGGCAACACTGTTAAAACTATTTGATGACACTTCTTTTCCTTTTTTTAAATTTAAATTAGAAACAAACTTGTTTTACATCTCAGTTTCAGTTCCCTCCCCCTCCCCTGCCCCCCACTGACCCTCTGTCCCATCCCTTTCTTCTCCCCAGGAGGGATGAGGCCTTCCACGGGGGATCTTTACGGTCTGTTATATCATTTGGAGCAGGGCCTAGGCCCTCCCCATGTGTCTAGGCTGAGAGAGTATCCCTCTATGTGGAGTGGGCTCCCAAAGTCCTTTGGTGTACTAGGGATGAATACTGATCCACTACCAGAGGCCCCATAGATTAACCAGACCTCCAAACAGACATCCACATTCAGGGGATCTGGATCAGTCCTATGCTGGTTTCCCAACTATCAGTCTGGAGTCCATGAGCTCCCCCTTGTTCAGGTCAGCTGATTCTGTGGGTTTCCCCAGCCTGGTCTTGACTCCTTTGCTTTGATAACACTTTTTAACATATGGTGAATAAAATGTATTCAAAACCATCATATCAGGTATAGGGACAGCTCCAATGAGATTATGTAAGAGGAGAGAGAGACCAGACATGACTCCAAATGTTACATGAGAAAATGGGAAGCCATGGAGGAGACTGTTAGGATCAAAGCACATGTATACATATATGAAAGTGTCATAATGAGATCCATTGCTGATGGCGTGAATGTTTAATGTTCACGGCCTCATGCTCTGGGCAGCTGATTCCCAGCTGATGATTTGCTTTGTCATGTAGCCTTTCAGGGATGGTTCATGGGAGTCCACCCTTAACTCTTGCCTGTTTTCTGATTCCTGGTTCAAGTAGTTGTAGAAGCCCTTGCTGCACACTCCACCACCACGGAGCTTCACCGCTCTCTCCCTGCCATGACGGACTGTGTCCTAAATAAATCTGTGCACTCTTGCACTTCTTTTGTTAGAAATTTTGTCAGTGATGAGAAAATAACTCTACCACTTTATAAATGTCAGGTAATCAGAACTAAAGAAAAAGGGACGTTCCATGGGCAAAGAACTGAGTGGGGAAGTAAATGAATAAAAAATGAGTAAGCAGAAATGCCAGAAGTCAGTGGGTTCTGGCTCTGCTCAGCAACAGGATCTTTGCTAAACACAGGTCAGGTGGCAGGACAATACCTGAGTAACGGGGCAAAAGGAAGAACCACACTAGATATCAGGACCGATCCGTTGTTGATGGCAGGACATTCTCGCTAAACTAAATGTGATTCTTCTAAAACTAGCTTTCACAGGCCTGGGCCGAGACTCAGGGAACTGCCTAAAACTCTGCCAGTGTAAGACCTAAGTGCTCTGACACACATACTGGAGTAAGCATGACTCCAGAAAGAAGGGGCTACTCTTTTCCATTCCATCTCCATGCATTCCTTTGTCCGTGCTGCCATTTGTAAGATGGGAAAGGGACCAGCTCCTAGTAGTTAAGCAAATTCTGCTGAGATTTGCACCCAGGGTGAACTGTGATTTCAGAGTCCTGGGTTGTGGCAAGAGCAGGGTATAGCACCATGCCTTCCTCTCCCTTTGAATGCCCAATGTGGGCAAGAAGAAATGGAGCTGGGAGTCAGGCAACTGTCCTAGCAAGTCTCATCCGTTGACTATCAGCTGATGTTGGGAGTTTGGTCAGAGGGACAAACAGGTCCTCAGGTGCCTTTAAGCTGCTGTGGAGTAGCACTCTGTTGGAAAATGTCAAAGTCTTAACAAGCAAGCAGTTTCAGAAGGAACTCCCATGTGGAAGTAAGGGAAGGCAGAAAAATGGGCAGTCAGCTAGAGTCACACTGTCTACCAGGCTGGACACAGGGTCTGATCCTCACACTCAGGGACACAGTAATCTCTAGGCTTACATTCTCCAGAGTACAGGAAATAAAACTCAAGACAGGAGTCACCAAGGCCACTAACTGAGGACTTGTATGGAGAATGTTCCTTTTTAAAGTCTCTGTGCAATATTTTAATCACTCACTTCTTTCTCCGGACATAATGAGTAAGTTGGAAGAAGCTTTCTGGGAGAGTACTCTCCGACTCTTCTGCCAAGCCATGCTCCCCACAAGCATGAATGGAAGAAAGAGCAGATGGCCTCTCCCTGAGAGTTGGTCAGGTATACATGTCTTATATAATATGGGTCCTCTTCCCTTATGAATACACACACACATATGCACATATGTGCATGCCTGTGCACATACACATACACACATCAAAAAGTGCTTGGGTGGATGGATGGATGAATGGATGGATGGATGGATGGATGGATGGATGGATGGATGGATGGATGGGTGGGTGGATGGATGACATCATTCCCTTATATTTCATTTACTTGGCATGCCATCAACACCTTGACTTCTAGCTTCCTGATCTTCTCAAAAGTATTTAGAAATTTCCCAAAAGAACTTTGTAAAAGACCCAGCTTTCTCAGTTAAGTAGATGAACACTGCTCCGACTCAAGCTAGGGAAGCAAGATGGTCTCCAATACACCTTTCTTCTCTTTTTGTTCAAGGGGATAAGACTGTTTATCAGAATCAGAGCCACTACTCCACTCTGGGAGTCCCTGGGGTCTGCTCACTACATCCACATCAAGAAACTCTTCGGGATTATATATATATTGAGTTAGACATAGTGTCCCTATGAGTTTCTACTTTTGACTCAAAGGTATTTTTCCCCCTAAGGAAATTCTTGTTTGTCAAGAAACTAGTCCCCCATGAAAGTCAGGAGTGGTGGTAGCAAGATTGCACCTGGTTTTTCTTTATTTGGTCAGTCAACATTCATGAAACATTATCTTGTTCCAGTCATGGTTACAAGCAAGGAAACCCCATCTGGTGTAGTACATGCACAAATAAAGCTTCATGACAGGTTTACTGAGGAACACAGATGGAGAGCATCTGGCTTGATATGGAGAGACAAAACATGAGACGAATCTGGAAGGACCCAAATGACAAGGAAGAGAAAGTTTTAAACAGGGTCATGGGTTGTGCAGAAGCACAGAAGCCAGAAAGAATGTGCATTTATGGAGCTACAAGCGGCTGGGAAAGGCTGAAACATAGGAGAGGAGAGGAGGACCTGGGAGCCCACTGTAGGCTTTGTACACCATGTACATGTTTAGAGCTGATCACACGAGAGATGGGAAACCGAGGTGGATTTTAAGCAAGAGATTAGTGGCCTTGAATCTGCTTGTTTGATATAGCTCTAAGGCTGTGTGGAGAGTAGATGAGGTTTCCATAGCAACCAAGGGATTCAAGTAGCATATGATTTAAATAGCTATGGTGCAAAGGGAGACAACCTTGTAATACAATGCAGTAGTAAGTAGGCATGGGAAGAAGTCTACCTGCACAAAAGAACAGCTTAATCCATGGATGGTAGGTTTGGGATGGATGGGTAAATCCTGGGGGTGGCAGTGATTTGGAGAACAAATTTTCTGGTTGAAATAAGTTTTCCAGTGAAAGAGGATGTGAGGCATGGAGAATGGAGATCTTCCACTTTTTATTCTTAGCATATAAGCTATACTTTCATAGCTACTTAACACTTTTCTATTTTAAATGAAAATGACTGTATATAAACAAAAGCTTAATAAGGGTCATTTTTTTTGGTTTTGTCCAATGTTTTATTGAGTGTAGACATCTGGAGCACTGTAAAACATGCATTATCTGTAGATTCAAAAAGGAGCAAGCCACATTGTCTTCACTGTCAAATGTGAAGGCTTGGCATACATGATGGAGATTAATGAAGTATCATGAGAGCAATATGGTTCTTGAAAAGCTTCTACAATTTCAAGTAGGGTCTTAATCACGTGAAAAGCAAAGCTGTTCACGTTTAGTAACTTGCATTTCATTGAAGGTACACAGTATTTTATAATTTAAAAACAAATAAAAATAATTTGTAGAAGATTCCCACTCCTAACTTTGTCTCTTTAGACTTCAGAAACTTTAATTTAAAAAATGAAACCCCAAAACCCAATAGATACATTTTAGAAGTTGTACATTTATCTGAGAGATAACTAAAATTTATTTCTTTTTTGGTTGCTGAGGTGTATTAAATTTGAAGAAGATAATATCTCCATCTTCAACAATATAATTTCTGCCTTGTTGTCTGTATTTCCCAGCAGCCTTGACTGCATTTTCCGAGCCCTCCTCTTTAAAATCCTCATATTTCATTATTTCAGCCATAATGAATCCCTTTTCAAAGTCTGTGTGAATCTTTCCTGCAGCCTGAGGAGCCTTCGTTCCTTTCCTGATGGTCCACGCACGCACTTCATCTGGGCCTGCAGTGAAAAAGTATTCTAGTTGGAGTGCTGCAAACCCAGCCTTAATGATCTTTGGCAAAGCACTTTGTGTCATGTTCGCTTCCAGATACTTCTGTCTCTCCTCGGCACTCAATTCTTGCAACTTGAGTTCCAAGGCCCCACTAAAAGGAATGACCAAGGCACCTGGGTCATACTTGTCCACCCACTCTTTAATTTTTATCAACTATTTGTTTTTCTTTCTTATATAGTCTTTTTCAGAAAGATTAACCAAGTACACCATTGGTTTTGAAGTCAAAAATAAGTGTTTATTCAACACTTCAATCTCTTTGTCATTCTAATCGTGATAGAAGCGTACAGGTTTCTTCTGATCTATAACCCAGGATTTGACTTTGCACATTATATCATATTCAGGCTTTAGTTTCTTATCTCCTCCTCTCACAGCCACCTTCTCTAGCTTATCTATAATGGGTCCAATCATTTCCTCATCCTTTAGCTGAAGCTCTTCATGAATTATTTCTATATCTCGAATAGGGTCTACACTTCCTTCAACATGCGTGATATCATCATCTTCAAAAGCCCGTGTTAGATGAAAAATCCCATCACAGGCACTAATATGAGATAAAAAGGCATTCCCCAAGCCCTGCCCATTGTGAGCTCCTTTCACAAGACCAGCAATATCCACTACATTTAGGAAAGCAGGAATCTTGCTTGCTGGCTTGTGACACTGGCAAAGGAAGTCAAACCTCTCATCTGGCACAGGCACTCTACTCTCATTAGGGTCGATAGTGCAGAATGGGAAGTTCTCTGCCGAAGCCTGACTATTGGTTAATACATTGAAGAAGGTAGACTTCCCAACATTTGGCAATCCTACAATACCAATCTTCAGTGAGGTTCCAAATCTTCCAATGATTGGGGGTGGTTTAATTCCATCTCCTCCCTTTTTGGGGGGCATCGTGCAAAGGGTCGACGATCGCACCGGGTACAGGGCTGCAAACGCTCAATAAGGGTCATTTTTAATCACTACTAATGTTGATATTTCTTTCCTGGACCATTATGCCAAGCATTACAACATATGAAAAAAGTATGTTTTTAAGAATGGGCCCTAAGAATGGGCCCTGGGTGACTATCTCACTGATGTCCATGAGATATTGGTAGATTGTCTAAACCTCTAATGTTGGGTAAAGAAAAGAACTCCAGTTAAGGGCCTGTTGAATTCTAGGCTCTCTATCCATAATCTTAGAGTCTTGTCTCCACCGGAAGGATTAGCACCTGCCCACCACCAGACTCCTTTATTCCATACTGCTCAGTCATTAGGGACATCAGCCACCCAAAATCTAGTCTTCAACTTCATCAAGACACCTACAAATTCTATGTGTCCTTGATGAAAACTTTCTCTCCTTCGAGCTAGAAAACTCTGTTCCAGCCAAGGAGGAAGGAACTGGAGAAGTGAAATTAACAGTGTCCTGGAGTAAAATGGCCAAATCACTTCCCATGATGTAATAACCAGAGAGATGAAAATAAATAAACCAGATACATTAGAAATATTTTATCACACATGTGAGGGCTGCAGGTCCATACAAAATATTATTCCGAAGACAAAAACTCTAAAGAGATTTTTTAACACAGAAGAGGAAAAACAAAAAGACAAAGGAAATCCATAAACAAGGTTGCCAATCACAGGTAAGGAAGTGAAGCGGAATAAGGAAGAAACTCAGAAAAGGGAAGGAAGACAACTGACAACTAGTTTGGAAAGTCCCAGTGTTGCCCCGAGAGACAAATAAAGAAATGTGAATTCACACAGCATATCATCCACTAAAAGGCAAGGGGGAAAGGCATGGACTGGAGTCCACCCCAGTGTTAAAAACACTATGTAGAAATATGTATACGGAATTTCTGAGCTGTATATATCTACCCAATAATGCTGTTTGGAATATAATTAGATCTTTGAGAAAGGAGTTCAGAGATGGGCCTGTGTAGACAGGAGGAAGGGGCAGTAAGTGAACAGAGCAATTAACAGTGCAGTAGAGCGGTCCTAGACAATATTTAGAAGTCATTATGGAGACTGAGATGATGCAGGCAGAAATGTCTGATACCCTAGGTGCTTCATAAGAGACATTTAAAAAAACCTGTTGTTTTCAGTTTGCATTCAAGAAAAAATGCTACAATATAATAGTATAGACAGAGACTGCAACCTAAAATAAGCAGACAAATCCACTGAAATCCAAGGGGGGCTGCAGGTATCCAGGCAGAGGCGCAAACCACAAAGAGGTGAGAATGAAAATTCAGTTCAGATTGACTTCATCAACCTGGACCAGACTCTGAAGTCTGATGCCAAGTGGTTCATTGCCAGATGTTTAAAACAGTACAATCTGGGGGGAAAGTTTCCTATAATATAATCCCCACTGCACAAGGAGGCATAATTACATCAAAACTCAACTCAGGGTAAATGTCATTTCTTCCAAGAAGGTGGCTTCTAGAGATAGGTTACCTGTACTAGCTTAAGGGCCTAAGGAAGCGCCTGGCCTGATCTTGGTCATACAGATAGCACAGAGGTCATTTGGGCTATTAGCCACCTCTGGGCCTGGCTGTGGGAGCCTCTGGCTATACAGATAATATACAGATCATTAGAAGATTAGGTATGGCCAGTCCTGGTTGTGGGAGCTTGGGGAGCCTCTGGCTACAAGGGTCTTTTAGATTACTAGCCACCTCTGGTTCTGGTAGTAGGGCCTTCATGTGGCATGGCCCAACAGATAACACAGATCACCAGGCTGATAATCACCTCCAATCCCCATGTTTCTGAATGGAAGAAAAGGTTTTACATTCATTCCTTTGAGGAGACAATCCTGTGTGCTTAACATTCCTGGTTTCCCTGGAGATCTGGGGGTTTAAGGAACCTTTGTGCTGTGCTCCCCACAGAAGCCCATTAAATTATGTATAACTTCTGACTGCTTTTCTGAAGCAATAGCAGAACTGAGCCATTGTACCCAAAACAAAACCTATCTGCTCTTTTAGAAAACATTAGCAGGTCCCAGATAGGTGACTGCTCTTGCAGAGGACCCAGATTCATTTCCAGAGCTCACATGGTGGCTCATAACTGTCTGCAACTCCACTCAAAAATCTGATGTTCTCTTCTGACCTACAGAGGTACCAGGAATGTAAGTGGTGTGCATGCATACATGCAGGCAAAACATTCACACACATTGAAAATAAATAAATCTTTTTGTAACAGGTATTTCAGGAACCCTCGAACAAGAAGTAGCATATCCCCTTGTTCATGGCATTTCTCGCCCATAGTAAAAAAGGAAATTGAGCAGAAAGTCATGCATTTACCTACC
The DNA here is from genome assembly GCF_017639785.1 of Mesocricetus auratus. NCBI lineage: Eukaryota > Metazoa > Chordata > Mammalia > Rodentia > Cricetidae > Mesocricetus > Mesocricetus auratus. The sequence goes on along the minus strand of NW_024429189.1, from coordinate 95,941,920 downwards.
TAGAGCTCTTTCTGCTAGATATAAAGCGAAACCAAGCTTCCAATGGGCTCTCATAGGTATAATAACAGCTCATTCATCAAGAGAAAGATGTCGGGGACCATATATTACAAGGCTCATGTATTAGCTCCTTTATTTACGTTCTAGATAAGGAGGAAAAGAGCATCTTCACTGGAACCTGTATGCATCTTTTCTGAGATGTTGGGTCCAAAACAGGGAGTAGGCTAACTGGAGAAGATGTCCTGAGAGGAAGGCAGAGGCCTTGAAACTGAAGATCATGGATGGACATGGTGACGCATACCCATAATCCAAGCACTCAAGAGGCTGAGACAAAGGACCTAGAATTCAAGAGCATACTGAGCAGTGAGGCTGCTTCAAAACCACAATACACAAGTGGTGAGACGGCCTCCTGGGTCAAAGGTACTAGCCATGCAGGCCTGGAGACCTGAGTTTAATCCCCCGCACCGTGAAAAGGTGAAAAGAGAAACAACTGCATAGTGTTGTCCTCTGACCTTCACATGCAAAACAGAGTGGAGAGTTGGCTTAGCAGTTAAGAGCATCAACTTTTCTTGCAGAGGACTGTGGTTCAGTTCCCGGTGCCACATGGTGTCTTATCACTACCTATTAACTCCAGTCCCAGGGAGTTCTACAGGCACTGCACAAACATGGTACACAGACATGCATTCAAGCAACATACCCATTCACATAAATAAAATAATAACACTTCTTAAATTAAAAGATAATTGCGAAGCAGACAAGAAAAATTTCCTGAAGATCATAGTGCCTAATCCTAAATTCCCAAGTCCCTTAAGATTAAAAAAGAAAGGTGTATATAATGCAGCGTCCAATGTCTGGGATCCAGTCACCATCTTCTGAACTTTTCAACAGGGCTTGAGTCACTTCTCTGGCTCTGCTTTCTGCAACACACACAGCTTGTCTTCTAGGCTCCAGCTCCACTGTTCTCGGTGGTCATCCTATGGTACTAGCGTTTCCAAAACACTGGAGTCTTCTGCTGCAACTGGATTGCACTGTCACCAATAGCGTCTCCTGGGCCCTCCTCATTGTGACAAGCCTCAACTTCTCTGCATGATCCCTTCAATCCCGAGCCTTCAGCTGCCATTGAGGCTGGACCTTCATCTATGACCTCTCACAGTGTCAAGCCTTAGCTGCTCTCTATGTCCCCTGCATGCCTTCAATACCAGTACCACTCTGGTGGTATACAAGACCAAATTTGGCTGCCAGCATGAGGTACAACCTTGGCCATCTCTGGAACACAGCTTCTGTGTGCTGACTCTCAGGAAATACTTCCCAGAAGATTTTACCTCAGTGATGCTGGTCACTCTTTAATCACTGCTGACATCTCTGCTCCAGGGGATCAGCACTGAGTACCTCAGCAAAGCAAAGGTTTCACTTTAGTAATTCGACTATCTTGTTAATCATAGCTGATTCTTCAGTTCCAGTAAACCAGAACCACAGAATCGTAATTAAAAAATGACTGTGGGCCCAATAGGGCCTTTAAAATTCCCTCTGAAACATCACAAGGCAGACCTCCATTGTCTGCATTCCCCTCAACATTCTCATCTTCCAAGCTCCAACAGAACAGCTCACTAAGCGTTGAACACTCAATGGCATTCTTGCACAAAGTTCCGAAGTCCTTCCACAACCCTCCCCAAGAATGCATGGTCTGTCACAGAAATACCCCCAAATCCCAATACCAAACTAGGTTACTATTGCTATAACGAAACACCATGAGCAAAGAAATTTGAGGAGGAAAGGGTTTATTCAGCTTATGTTTCCACATCCATAGTCTGTCACTGAAAGAAGTCAGGACAGGAACTCAAGCAAGGTAGGAACCTGGAGGCAGGAGCTGATGCAGAGGCCATGGAGGGTGCTGCTTCCTGCTTGATCCTCATGGCTTTTTCAATCTACTTTCTTATAGAATCCAGGACCACCTGCCCAGGGATAGCACTACCCTTAATGTGTTGGGCCCTCGCCTATAAATCTCCAATTGATAAAACGCCCTCCAGTCTTGCCTACAGCTACATCTTATGGAGGCATTTTATCAACTGAGGCTTCCTCCTCGCTTATGACTCCAGCCAGTACAGAGAGGATGAGAGGAAAACAACAGACTCCCAAGAGCTGTGCTAAGACAGCAACTCCCAGAATGAGGCAAGGTCTGGGGAAAGGGCACAGTCACTGCTTAGCTCTATCCTGATCAAAAGGCTAAACAAAGAAAGAAGAATCCCATGTAGAGCACACACATCAATGGGCGTGGGAGTTTATGCCTGTAATCTCAGCCCTTGGAAGACAAAGGCAGGAGGATTGCCATGGCTTTGAGGCCAGACTGGGCTGCAGAGTGTATTCATTCATATTTATTACAGCAATAGAAAAATAACCAGGACAGGTGCCAAGGCACTCGCTGCTTTGAAGAAATGCCTGCCCCCATCTTGGTGGCATGGGATGCCAGGGTAGAGGGAATCTTACAGCTGACAAGGGCTGAGTGAGTCAAAAGCTGAAGAATTCCCCAAAAGCTAGAGCACCCACTGCCGTCCTGGCATTGCCAACTTCTTCTTTTGCTTCGTTCATTTCCTTCTACACTGTCATCGACGCCGTCATCACTATACCACACACCCCCAGTTCAACAATTCCTATAGTGAGTTACTTTCTACTCATTGAAGACCAGAAGGAAGTGTGGCCTGAGAGACAGGGTTTGATACACATATTGTGCAACTTGCCTGCTCTATACGCCAAGGGGAGGAGGCTTGGTGTGCAAGCAGCAAGGCCAGGATGAGGTATGACAGAATAGTAGAGTACCAAAGGCATTGCCCCATGGTTCCACATTTTCCCTGTAGAAGAAAAAGAATCTTCAACCTCTGAATTGCACAGGACAAACCACCACCCGTCTCCTCAGCTCAGTTTCTTCATCTGTTAGTCACTTTTAAATGGCAACCTGTTTTCATCTGTATGGTCCCACTAGATCCTACCAATCACTGGGGCTCCTCTCCGATGTCAGGCTCAAGTTTTGGAATGTTATAACTAGAAGATGGTGGGGAAGATGCTGTAACTAGATAGGGTTCAAGATTCCTAACAAACCACCCAGGGAGCAGGGACTGGGAGCTGATACTCAGGCCCCCGGAAACCTTCTATCCTGTCCTGGCTTCCACCCTCCCCGGCTCTGCCCAGCTCATTATAGCAGACCAAACGTGTCTCTAATAGTCTCTGCCAGAAGAGCCCACAAAATCATCTGACCCTCCAGCCCTGAACAGAGGCTCTGAGGAAAGTAGCAGTCCCTTCAAGCAGGCGTAGTTAATTTCAAATACGGATCCTGTGAAGTCAGAACACACAAATGTACCAGATGACCCACACAGGACCTCTGGACTGTCTATAGGACCAGATTATAAATCTTAATTAAAAAAATTTTTTTCAAAGAAAGGTTTTCCTGTATAGCCCTGGCTATTACTGTAGACTAGGATGACTTCAAACTTACAGAAATCTGCCTGCCTCTGACTCCTAAGTAATGGGATTAAAATCATGTGCCACCTTCATCAGGGAAGCACAACAGAACCAACCCTGTTAGCAGAGGTATGAGTGAGTCAGGCCCAAAGTTGTTCTCATTTGTCTTGTGGCGGCATAGGTGGGGGAGTTGCCCTCTTCCTCTCCCCTACCCAACCCATCAATGCCTGCAGAAGTTGGGAGATCTGGCCCTGTGAACATAATAAAGGGAGAGCTGTCCCTGAGTCCTACCAGCTGCAACACTCAGGAAAGCAGGCCCTGCACCTTCCCTGGGCAGCACAATGGAGTCAGCCCTGTTGCGGGAGGTGTGGGTGAACCAGCTCCAACACTGTAGGCTTGCAGAGCTGCTTCCATTACTGTCATGTGGCAGTGGGGGGGAGGAGAGATGACCTCCTTGCCACTTGCCCCTTACCATCTGCAACAGACAAGAGATCTGACCCTCCCCCTTACCAGCTGCAACACTCAGAAAAGCAAACCCTGTCCCTGGCCTAGGCAGCACAGCATAGCTACCTGGTGATTGGAGATGAGGATGATCCAGTTCCCAATGTTGTGAGCAAGGGACAGCTATCCCTATTACTCATCTGACATGTGGCAGCATGGATGGAGGAAAGATGACCTTCTCCCCATCCCCCACCCATCAACACCTGAGGCCCCATCTCTCCCTCATTGTTACAAGAGGTGGATTAGCCTGGGCAATGCTGGAGAGCTCACCCTGGTGGTGACAACGGGGGAGAAGTGGCTGGTGGAACAACCCTGCAGCTGCCCAGGCCCAGGACCAGGCTTATGACTTGGCCTTCCCCAACATCCACCCATCTGTGATCTGCTGGAGCATGTGAAGGAACTGATCCTGCAGACCCAAAGCTGCAGGGTCTCCACAACACAGGACAAAACAGGATGTCCAAGAAGAACCCCAGTGAGGGCCCAGCACAGACACTGTAGAGGAAACCAGAGGCCTCAAACCAGACCAAAGACGCTTTGCAGTGAACACTCTCAAGGAAAGATGTATGGACAAATGGGTTTACTGTGTGATTCACTGTGGCACACTGCAGCTTCCATGATGAGATTTTTAGTTTTCCCCCTTTTTTCTCTTAAATTTTGTTTTATTGGGGGTGGGTGCGGGGGTGGAGGATGGATATGAAGGGATAGGGAAGTGAATGGGGATCAAGATACGACACACAGAATAAAAAGAAAATTTAAAAACAACATGTACTACAACTACCTGGCAATAGCAGGCTCCTCTCTTTTGGGGGAGTGGGGGTGTTGAGACACGGTTTCTCTGTGTAACAATCCTGGCTGTCCTGGAACTCACTTTGTAGACCAGACTGGCCTTGAACTCACAGAGATCTACCTGACCTTGCCTCCTGAGTGCTGGGATTAAAAGTGTACCACCAAGCCTAGCCAGATTACCAGATAATAAATAAAATAAATAAATGAAAATAAATCTTGTAAGATCCCAGTGCTGGGAGCTGATTATTTCTCACCAAACTCAGATGAAACTGGGACCTTAAACTTCCTTCATATTTCAAATCAAACATAGTTGATCAAAGATGGGATTCTTCTGTTTGCTTTCCTGAAATCAAGATACTGGGAACCAAATTGGTCAAAAGAAGGCTGCTTGGTGAGCAAACTTTGTTCTATAGTAGAGCCTGGTGTCTCCCTGCTCCCAATTCTCTCTGCACATTTTCCTTGAGTGCTGAAGAACAAGCTCGGTACCCAGAACACAGTAGGGACAAACTCATTCAAATGAACACACTGTCAAATTCCCGCACCCCCAGGGTTGCCCCTCCTGCCTGAATTCCTGTGCCAGACACTGTGCTAGACTTGGCTCTACTAGAGTTCACAGACTCTTATCCGAGAATAAGTTAGGCTTCCACTGAGGACTCTAATGACGATTGTACCATAGCTGTGCCCAAGGGACTGTGTGCACCATTCATATAACCTGGTTATTCATTCAGTCCAAGCAGGAAGAATAGCCCTGGGCAAGCTCTTTGCTGTTAACAGTGGAGTAATGTTGGTGTTATCAAACTCCCCAGGATCTTAAAGAAACAAGAATTTGCCAGGTTTTTGTTTGTTTGGATGGTTCTTTTTTGTTTGTTTGTCTTACTTCTTGAGGGCCCACCACCCAGCTCCCAAATAAATACATGGAGACTTATTCATACTTATGAATGTCCAGCCTTAGCTTGGCTTGTTTCTAAACAGCTTTTCTAACTTAAATTACCCCGTCTCTCTTTAGCTATGCTTTGCCTCTGGGCTTTTCACCTTTATTTATTCTATATTTCTTTCTTCCTTACTTCAAGCCGGCTGTGTGGCTGGTCCTTGGTATCCTCTCCTTCTCTCCTTCTCTTTTCCCTCCTCCCTCTGCGCTCTTCCCTCAAGCCTAGATTTCTCCTCCAATTTATTCTCTCTGCCTTGCAGCTCTGCCTATCCCTCCCTCCTGCCTACCTATTGGCCATTCAGCTCTATTAGGCTAATCAGGTGTTTTATATAAAGAAACACAGCTTTACAAAATTAAACAAATGCAACGTAAAAGAATGCAATAGCGTAAACGAATGGAACATGTCTTAAACTAATATTCCACATCATTTGTCAAAACATTTTTTAGACAATGAATCTCTCTGTATTTTCCAAGCTGAACTGTGAGCATGAGCCTCATATGCCTCTCTCACCTCCTTTGCATGATGCAGCTTAATCCAGGCTCATTTGTACTGACCACCACGCACTGAAATGATTTCAACATGAGACTGGTTAGGGCACCTGGCTCCCTGACATTATTAAACTGCATAAACATGCCTCCAGTGTTCCCATACCCTATGGCCAGCCTACACAGACACCTGCATGCTGCATTTCCCATGCCCCATGCAAGGAAGGGTAAATGTCTCTCCAACCGTCCCTGTCAACACAAGTGATGGAGAATTCCTGCAGTAGAGCACAGGACTCTCGAGCCAGACCAGGAGGACTATTGGCAGAGCATCACACACGGTTGCACACTCCAACAGGGAAGCCTCGTAAACACAAGGAGGCGAGAGAGGATGCATTCGTGGGTGTGCATCTGCGTGGCCTTCTTTGTTCCAGACACCCTAACCAAAAAACGTTCAGCTAACCCAGGAAAATCCAGTATTTTAATATTGACACCATCTGCACAGTAGTTCAGAGAAAAGTAATACCTGATTCCACAATGACACACTTGCAGATGTGTCATGGTTTGCCACCCCTTGAACTTCCAGGGATTAGAAATTATTTCTTTAGGGTAACAGCAGCCTCTTCCCCTGGGAGTTCCCATCAGCCTTCTCCCCCTCCCTGCACTGTTGACTTGGTTGTGAAATCAATTACCCAAGGGAAACTTTCTCAGCTCTGCACTTCTGCTTTTGAAGACTATAAAACAGTGAGGGAGACCTAGTGGACAACAAAGCTCGTGGTGGCTCGAGGCTGAACAGGCTGATTGAGAATCCTCTCTAGCCAGACTTCCTGTGCAAGTAAGGTTTACCTCTCACAGCTAAGTCCTCGGAGAATGGCTCTTTCTCTCTCTCTCTCTCTCTCTCTCTCTCTCTCTCTCTCTCTCTCTCTCTCTCCCTCCCTCCCTCTTTCTCTGTACTTTTTTTATTTAAAAAATACAGTTGTAAGGCTATGACTTGTGAAACATTCTGGAAATGAATGCTGTTTATATAGCAGCTGACTTTTAAGAGTTAACTGTCTCCTCAAAAAGTTTTTCTGTTTGGGGTTTTGCTCAACTCTTGTTTTCTTCTAGACCAGTGGTTCTCAGCCTTCCTAATGCTGTGACCCTTCAATACAGTCCCTCATGTTGAGGTGACCTCCAACCATAAAAGTATCTTCATTGCTCCTTCCTAACTGTAATTTTGCTACAGTTATGAATCATAATGTAAATATCTATGCTTTCCCATGGTCTTAGGTGACTCCTGGGAAAGGTTGAGAACTACTGTTCTAGACCCATACAGCAGCTCCTCAATTCATTCACTGCGCTGAGAGAAATACAAATGAAGGTAGCCCTGAGGGAACTAAGGTAGCCACTCACTTTCTCTTTTCACACAGGTGTCTGAAGCAGCCATGGCAACTGTTCCTGAACTCGACAGTGAAATGATAGCTTTCCACAGGTCAGTGGGGAGCCGGAGAGGGGTCATGTGTTCAGGGTTCTGCTTTCAGGAATGGAGGGCTACCTATGCTCAGAGGTCAGATTGTCCCCAGCTCACCTCCCTTGGTGGCTATCAGAATTCAAATCAACCCCCACTAAAGGCTGATTGCCTTCATTTGTCTACCAAGTTCAGCCTTGAGATCTAGGTGTTGTCACCACAGGGACTCCTACAAATGCAGCTTCCACATGGACAGTACAGGAGCCCCGTTTGCAAAGTCTGGCTTGGAAGCAAGGGATTAGTGCTCAGCTTTTAGCTATCTCTGCTGGCCTAGAATTTACATGTCAGAATCCAACAGAGAGCACCAAGAGTACCCACATACCTGACCCAGAATCTGCTTCTAGACTCTTGCTTGCACAACACTATGGAACTTGCCAGAAGTCAGAAAGCTTTGAGTATCGTTCTATGCATGGCTTTATTAACAGTGAAGATTTGTAAGCACATTATTGCACTGTATTGATAAGGAGACATAGCTTAACCAACATCTGTTTTCATTACAGCGATGAGAATGACCTGTTCTTTGAGGTTGACGGGCTCCAAAAGATGAAGGTGAGACTCGGGTCTTAGCTCCCAGCCTGTGGCAGGGCTCCGGAGTGGGAAAAGCTCCAAGCGGGGTGAGGGATACTGAACAGCCTTGCTCCAGGTGTATTTTGTGATGGCGTTATTTTGCCTCTTCCAGTGAAACAGACACAGACAGCCTAGCTTCCACACAGCTCCCACTACACCGTAGTCACTCACCAAGACTTGCTGATAGTGATCATGGTGTTTTATGCTAGGAAGACAGTCAAGTCTACAGCACACATTTAGTCCTCCCTTCGGATGGATGAGGCCTGCTCTGATCACTTGTGTCAAACTCCATGTAAGCTGGAGAGGGCGACCCTTAGGATTAGCATATCTTCCTTCTCTGCTGTAGAATAGTGTCATGTGCTCCTAGGGAAGAGATTAAGACAGTAAGAAGCAGTAAACAAAGCAAACAAAGAGACTAATTGGGATTTATTAAAAATAACTGGTGACCTTAGACAAGACTTTTAATTACTGTGTGGCCTTAGACAAGTCACTGTGCCCTTTTGGCTCTCATCTCAGAAACACAGGGTCTGAGCCAGAAGCTCCCCTACAACAACCTTCAGTTCTGAAATGCTTTCAGTGCTGGCCAAGTCCATCCTAGCACATGGGTATTCTCAGATTCACTCCCATAAAAAGCCATGTTGACGTCCCAGATGTCCCTTCCCCTTTCCACGATGATAACTCTCTAATGTAGCATGGCATCCACCCAGCCAGATCAGGAGGCAGCTGCTTTTCTCAGACCCTTTTTAAAGTTCATGACCTCCTCAACCTGCTACAAAATCCAGTCCTCAGTCTTAAATGAGTGTCTTTTAAAGAGCATTATAGCTGGATAACTCAGCCCTGAATGGAGCCCCTGACCTTCTCAGCCAGGCTGTGGCCTCCACTGCCTGCTCTAGAGCCTGACTCTCACTAGGAGCCTCTGCTCTGGAAAGGGACTTCTCTCCCAATCAGCTTTCCCTTCATGTCATTAAACTATCCACCACTGTCCTTCAAGCTTTGAAACTATTACCATGCCTCCAGGCAACTTTGGTTAGGCATCAATGTGGTGTTTCTCTGAAGAGCAGGAAAGTAGTAGCATGTTTCACAAGCAGAAACCCTGCTTATAGTAGTGTCTGCCAAATGTCTTTGAGGAAAGGGGTGTGTGGGAAATACTGAGAGTTTGCTGAGTGATCCCAGGTAAATAGAAGACAGCATGAACATGTTGTCATGAGAAATTAAATGTGTGGTGTTAGAGCCATGAGGACTCCAAAAGATGAAAGGTTTAAGTGGCTGTAGTTATATGGTGAGAGAGGTTTGTACAAGAAAGATAAAGTGTCAAGGGGGTTTAGGATAGAGATGCCAGGAAGCTTGTGTCTGGTTGCCATGTGCCCCCGGGTAAACCACTTAAGTCCTCTGGGCTCCAGAGATGCAGGAATTGTGGTTAAGAGCTTAGTTATCTCCCAGGCCCCTGGAGTTCTCTGGGACTAATGAAGGATGACCTAATGTGCTCTCCTCCTGGTTTCTCCACAGAGCTGTTTCCAAAGCCTTGACCTGAGCTATCCAGATGAGAGCATCCAGCTTCAAATCTCCAAGCAGGACCTCAACAAGAGCTTCCGGCAGGTGGTGTCAGTCATTGTGGCTGTGGAGAAGCTGTGGAACACCCCTGTCCCTTGCCCGTGGACCTTCCAGGATGAGGACCTGAGAACCTTCTTTTCCTTCATCTTTGAAGAAGGTATTTGATGAGCACTAATGGCTGACAGTAGACCTTCTCTCTGTTCCTTCTCTGTCCACCTCTTAGCAGTCACTTTCCTCCTTAAGTGGAAGTCCCTTAATGGTAGCCATTTCAACCCTTTGAAGGAAGCAAAGAAACCTCCAAAATGAATTAGTTAGATCTTGAGCTGATTAGCTTAAAAGAAGGTTTTAATGATGCTCACATTCGCAACTGGACCATTCATTCTCCAAAAACTTTGAAGCTTGAAGTCGCACAATGTCCCTGGTGAGCTAATCTTATTACTGGCAACATTTTCTGTAAGTACCACTACTGCTAGTCCATAGCAAATGGTGATAACACTGAAGGTTGTCTCATGATGCCAGATCACCCCACTTCCAATTTCTTTATACCCCACAAAAAATAGACTAGAACCTTGACTCTGGATGCTTAGATGCCACTCAATAGGCCAAATTCTGCTGCTTTGCTTCGCTGGACTTGCTCTTCTAATTGTCTACCTAAACAACATCCTTTCTTTCACTTTCAGAGCCCATCTTCTGTGACTCCTGGGATGGTGAGCTGATCGTGGCTGATGCTCCCATTCGACAGCTGCACTGCAGGCTCCGAGATGAACAACAGAAATGCCTCGTGCTGTCTGACCCCTGTGAGCTGAAAGCTCTCCATCTCAACGGACAGAACATAAACCAACAAGGTAACTAGGCACACTTGGTTTCCCTTCCTGGCCTCCTGGAGGCTTACTAGACCTTTGTGTTTTAAGATGGAACACTACTGCAACTATACATACATATATATACATACATACATACATACATACATACATACATACATACATAATATAGGGTATCACATTGCCAATGCTCCATTAGTGTGGAGTCATTTGATGGGCATGCCACAACTGCCTGTGGGCTCTTTTCCCCTCATTTTGAGGCTGAAATGTGGTTGGTAGAGAACTGATATGTCCATTTTTGTTCGCAATGCTGTCCCTTGCCCTGACATCCTTCCCACCCAATACCACAGGGTTTCTACAGGGAGATTTACAGACCATCAGGAACTTACATCTCTCCTTGATAGTAACAAGTGTTTCAAGTGTGGCGAGGGTGTCTTTAGACGTAGGGATGGACCTGGCCCCACGCCACTGTGGCCAAAAGGGCAACAGCTGACAGCAGCAGCAGTGCTTCTCCTTGGCTTCTCATCTTAGAAGCCTTGAAAGGAGCTGTCTGCTCTTTATAACTGAGCCGTGACAGTGGCCAGGAGCCTCTGATTGAGATTGCTGTGACTAAGATCAAAATGGGTGTCTCTTTTTGAAGCCACTGTCCCCAGCTAAGCCAGTTGTTCCCACTTGCTGTTGCGAATGCCTCAAAAAGTGCCATCCCCTGAGTCCTTCTAGGAGCATATAGCTTTACCTGGTTTCATAGTGACCAATTGTGCTTCTCAAGCTAATGGGCACACAGCCCACCAGTGACATAAGAGCTTTATCCCTTAGAGCTTAGATGAGACCCCTTTCATTCTTCGTTGCTGCTACTAAGAGGTTCTGAGTGGATCCTGACTCAGTTGCCCGACCTCAGTACTGTCTATGAGAGGCCCTGCTAGCCCATTCTGTGCCTGTGGAAGCTCCTTCTGGGCTCCCACAGAGTACTGACTATGTGGGCTTTGCCTGTCAAGTCCCGAGTTTGAGTCCGCCCAGCACTGCTGTATCCCTGACCCAGTTTGCTCTCCTTCTTCCAGTGGTGTTCTCCATGAGCTTTGTACAGGGAGAAACAAGCAACAACAAGATACCTGTGGCCCTGGGCCTAAAGGGAAAGAACCTGTACCTGTCCTGTGTCATGAAAGGTGACACGCCCACCCTGCAGCTGGAGGTGAGTGACAGCTGAGAAGCCATCCCCTTGTCCTCTTAAGACTCTCAGCTAATCCGTACTTCCCAGACATCCTCCTGCCCTGCCCTCCAGAAAATGTCAGAGGTCTTAATATAGAATAAAACTAGCATAACTTTTAAATGCATGTAAGCCTCACTCCCTCCATGGGAGAAATTAATATAGAATAAAACTAGCATAACTTTTAAATGCATGTAACCTCACTCCCTCCATGGGAGAAATTAAGCCATTTTGCTGTTCTTATCATGCCCTGCCATAGTTATAGGCAACAATATATCATACAGTGTTAAGGATGAAAGGATTGCATATGACTACAGCTTTTTCCTCATTTGGCGGAGGACAGTTTGGAGAACTACCCAATCAAAGTGATTCGCCAGCAGTCCCAAGGGAATTAATGCCCATCTCTTGTAACATTTCTACCAAAAGTTTCATTCTCAAGCTGATGCCATTCAGGGTTTAGGGAAAAAATGTGACAAAAATACCCAGAAACTAGTTATTCTTAGAAGATTTATTATAATTTTCATTTTTAAAAATATTTCTACCCATATGATCCTCCCCTCAAGCTTAGGATTCAGAGAAAACAAATGGCTCCTTCAATTAGTTAGAAAGATGGGGTCCAGCCCCTAGTTAGAAAGAATGCAGCCCCTAGCCCCCCAACCTGCTCACCAATCTCCTCTCCAGCAGCCTGAGAACATGACTACTGTGGTAGCTTTATCCTTTCTGTCTCACACACATAAAACTCTTCTTTCTATTTTTTCTGCAGAGTGTGGACCCCAAACAATACCCAAAGAAGAAGATGGAAAAGCGGTTTGTCTTCAACAAAATAGAAGTCAAAACCAAGGTGGAGTTTGAGTCTGCGCAGTTCCCCAACTGGTACATCAGCACCTCTCAAGCAGAACACAAGCCTGTCTTCCTGGGGAACAACAGCGGCCAGGATTTAGTTGACTTCACCATGGAATCCGTTTCTTCCTAGGAGGCCCATGTGTGAAGCTTCAGGCCCTAATGCTGACACACGAAGAATAGGCTGAACTACTTCTAATGCCCTCCCCAGAACATGTTAAGGAACTCCATTGTCACCAATGAGGGGACAGCTCTGTGTCCAGGGGAATCATTAGTCCTCTGCCAAGCCAGGACTCCACACTTCCTGTGTTTTCAGAGACACCTTGACAGAAACCATGGCACATTCTGTTCTGTCTCTTCTTCCTGGTCTCTGATGGACAACCACTTATCTGTTTATTTATGTATTTATTGATTGATCTATTTAACTTAATTGAGGGGAATATGAGGCATGCCTACAGAAGATTCCAGTTTTCAATGTTTATGGAATAAATTGAATTTGAATCCAGTGCATGGCCTGAACTGAGTTCTTTCATTGAAGCTGAGAATAAATAGGCTTGTATTATGCAGATGAGAATATTTATGAATGAAACATTAGTGCATTACTTTGATGAGTATGAAATAAATTTCACTAAAACAAAAAATCTTTCAGCCTGATTATTGAGTTCTATTGGAGTTTACACAGAAAGAGAAAAGTAAACTGGTCCATGGGAATTTTCACTGGAGGTCAAGAAGCCCATTCCTCACAGCTGAGGGACACATCCTTGACCACAAATATAAACCTTCTCACCCTCTCAGCTTCTTCCTTTCCTGCCTTCTTTCCTTCCTTCCTTCTTTTCTTTTTTATTTTCTTTCTTTCTTTCTAAAGTCTATTCAAAGGCTGGGGAGATGGCTCAATGAGTAAAATGTTTTACCATGCAAGCATGAGGGTGTGAATAAGATCTCCAACATCCATATAAAACCCTGACATGGTGGCACACGCTTATAATCTGGAGATGTTGGAACAGGAGGATCCCTGGGGCTTCTAGCCAGTTAGTCTAGTGGGTTCCACATTCAGTGAGGGGCTCTGTCTCAAAACTCAAGGTGGGAAGCAATTGAGGAAGATAACTGATTTTGATCTTTAGTCTCCACCCCCACACCTTAGCGCACGTACACGAGCATACACACACACACACACACACACACACACACAGGATTTTCATTGCACATAACTGATCAGAAAAATAAGTTCAGCTGAGACTTTAAAGAGACTAAGGGTTAGTGGTAGCAGCTGACTTGTCTAGTTATTTAATCCAGACATCTGTTAAACAAATGCTTGAACTCCTAGTAGAGAGATGAATAAGCTAAGTATTACTACTTACACAGGAGATAGGTGGGTAGAAGAATGGAAGGATGAATAGATAGACAGACAGATGTAAAATTAAGGCAAGAAAGAGAGAAGATGAAGTATAAAGGAGTAGCTGGGAAGGAGCTACATGGTCTGGCAGGAGAGATGACAAGTCAAGGAGAGTGACTTTTGCACCGTATCTAAAGGAACAAGGACAAGTAGAAAATGAGAAAAAAAGACACATCAGGTACAGGGCCCCAAGTGAACAAAGACGCTGGGATATGAGAATGAATGATGTGCAAATAAAATCGAGAATAACCAAAAGCAAAGTCAAAACACAAAACAAACTATAGAAAGAGAAAAGTGTACTTCATCCCAAATAAAGGGATAGTTTCCTGAACATACAAAGAGCTTCTTCAAAACATTAGAGGACGAATATAATGAGTATCCAACAAAACAATAAACTCAGAGGGTTATTACAAAAAAGGGAAATGTCATCAGAGCCTGAGCAGAGCAAGGGTTACTCAACGTTACTCATTAGAAGAAAGTCAACCTAAAAGTACCTCGAGATACTCATATGTTCCTATCTGGGAGACAAAAATCAAAGGTTTCACACGCCCTGTTGTCGAAACTGCAGGGAAACTCCACTGTTAAATATTATACATGAAAGTATGACATCTATGGGAGGGAATGTGATGATGACTGACAGCCACAAATGTACTTCGCTTTGTCCCAGAAATCTTACTACTGAGGACGCAGCCCATGAATTTATATGGCCTATATGAAATGATACAGAATCAGAGTTGTCCATTTCAAGAGATCACTTGTAATAATTGCAACTAACTCGGTATCAACCAAAGACCGGTTAAAGACTCTGAGACATGGGGCTGGAGAGATGACTCAGAGGGTAAGAACGCTGGCTGATATTCTGGAGGTCCTGAGTTCAATTCCTGGCAACCACATGGTGGCTCACAACCATCTGTAATGAGATCTGGTGCCCTCTTCTGGCATGCAGGCATACATGGAGTGTTGTATACATAATAAATAAATAAAATCTTTTTTAAAAAAAGGACTCTGAGACAGAACTGAAGAGTGGGGAAAGACCTGGCTCTCTGCACCAATGTGGAACTCCCTCTAAAACGTGCAGAAAAGCCAGGCCTGAAGCGGCAGATAACAGAGAGAAAAGGGGGGAAAAGCAAAACCACCTATTGTGCTCATATTTTTCTGAAATTTCTAGAGGATATTTAAGAAACCAATAAAATCACTGAGAAGATCCAGGAAATAAGACATACCCGAGCAGGCATAGGAATAAAAGCCTCTCTATTCTTTCTATATGGTTTAATCTTTTTGGTCATGTGAATGAATCAAGCTATCAGATACAAGATAACAGTAACTAAAGCACTGAGATGCCAGTGCTCAGAAGCTTGCTTCCAACACCCATTTTCCTTATCTCCAGCCCCTGAAGCATAGACAGAGAAAGGAGGGCAGCTCTCACATCTCCTAGTTTCAGAATATCAGTGCAAAAATGGAACCATTGTTAGGAGCAGGCACCCAAATGCCACCTATTGTATAACAGAGAGCTGTTGTGAGTGACATAGAGGTGACTCCATAGCCCAAGAACAACCCCCCATTTCTTGGTTCAGTGACACAATCCATCTGCCCTTTTCAGGTCCAGTGGTCACCTGTAATGACATTTCACCTTATGAGGAAGCCAGATTCCGAATAATCTATGTGTGTGGCTCTTCCAAGAAAAGCACTGGCAGTGCCTAGCTTTGTTAAATGACCAGTAGTTCAGAATTCCACTCACTATTTGCTGTTCCTTCAAGAACACTCTTAGATGTGTTGTCTATAAATACTTAACAAAAGCAACTGGAAGCAAGATGCAGACACATCATTGGTAGAAAAGGGCAAATCACACAAAGACAGAGAAAGAGTGTTTACATGGAATGGAAGGCCCAGCACATCTGCAGCATTAACCACGTGCTTCTAAAGCAGAGCTGGAAGGGTATTGACTGGGCTGAAATGGTAGTTGCTGGGGGAGAGGCAGAACAAGGAGGGCTGTCAAGGGGGACTTTAAGTTTAGAATATGTGACTCTTTGACAGGGAGAATTTATTTTATGTAACACACACACACAGACACACACACACACACACACTTGTTTAATTCTCTGCATTAAAATGTGCAAATGGCTTGAGTTCCAGTTCCTAGATCTGAGACAATGACTAAACTGATCCTCCAAAAGATACTCTATTTCTGATGTGGAGCCAAGTTCTCTCTATATCTCTGTACTAAGTGTCCTTGGCCTGGAAGAAAGAAATTACTTCCTGCTACATCAAAAAGCTCAAATGATCTGAGGAGGGGTCAGAATGCTCCTTGAACTCTACTCAATACACGAAATGTAGGTCAGTGGGAAGTCAGTCTGTTTGACTTTGGCAGGAAACACACCACCCCACATCAGCTCCTACCAGCTTTCATGCTGGAAAGTGGGAACCAGGTGCTTCTAACTTTAACTTGATGTCTGAGAGTCAGTAACAAGCACTCCCTAAGGGCAGACAATGGCCGATTTTATGGGACTGAGCTGCAGTTGATCACTGACTGGGGAAGGAAAAGAATCCAATGATATCTGGGAAAAGAATCCAATGATATATGGAGCGGATGAGGTCTTCGAGACTAGGAAGTTGGTAGCTGCTAACACCTACGCCAGAGGTGGAGGGATAAGTCAGTGTGTTTTCTATCCCAGCCTCTCCTTATTTTCTTTCTACCATGAACCACAGGGCTTTAGGATTGACGTAATTAGAACAGCAATGAAGAAATGATAGACATATGTACATAAAAGCTGGGATCGTGTGGGCTATGTGCTCTGACTTAGACACACTGGGTGCCCTGAAACTTGGTGAGTTTACTGTATGCAGTTTAAGGAGAGCGCAGGCTAGCTAACCTCAGTAGGGAGCAGTCTCAGGAGTCAGTCATCTGGAAGGAGGAAGTTGATTGATAACTTTCTATACACTGTCAACATCCCTACCCTGACCAGGGAAATCCTGGCCATTCCTGTAAGTCTGAGGCACTGGGATCCTTGACACGACCGTGTCCATGTGTCAGCAATACACATTCACTCGGGAATCCATCTGCCCCTCACATTGTTGCGTACTCTTCACTCCCCCCACACACACACACACCAGTACAACCTTGCTGAGCACCAACAGACATGTAGTTCTCCTGTAGGCTAAGGTGAGGGTGAGCCGGGGTGTGAGGTAATGATGCCCAAGGATGAACAAGTCAGAGCTTCCTCCCAGTTCTTCAGACTTATCTTACCCATATCCTGGGTCCCAAACTGGCAGTGAAGAAGCAAGCCAAATAATAAGATTTTTTCTTCCAGGGAAGCCCAGAAACATTGTTTCTCTTATCTAGGTAAGCATAACTACTCACTTACATAACATGACAGTCCAGTTCCCTACAAGAAAGTCACAAAACCATGAAACACAGACACATTGGATCCCTGGGAGTAGAGACAAGGAATGTCATGTGGGGGAAGTGAAAAGTGTCCCAGGGTCCCTGGCTATTCTCCCAAATCAAAAGTCTTATCGTCTCTAAGAACGCTACATCTTCTGGCAAATAGAGTATCTGGAGACAGAGATATAAAGGTAAGCTCTATGCCTGAACAAGAGGGGTCCTCTGGAGACTGGGGAAAGATCTATGAGTGTTATGCAACCACTTTCTTTCAGGCTTTAAGCTTCCTCACAAGCTGCCTGAAAGAACCAATACTTCTCTCTCCCTCCAGCCTCTCAACTCTACCAACTACACCCAACAAGATCAGCCCTCCAAGTGCAAAATCCTCCACCTTCCTATTGCGTGGACTCAGGGATCAGGGATGGGAGAGGGCAGAGTACCAGCCACCAACTGAGCATCCTGATGCTATATCACCTGACCAGTAGGGGCCACATAATTTGTATATGACTGCTCGATTTGAGTGAAACTTTAGAACAAAAGCATGTCTGGGATCTAGATACATGTAAGAGTCTTTACACCTGCTGTAGTCTGCCTTTAAAATAAAATATATATGGATCCTAAATGTAACTAGACAAGCCAAGCCTGGGAGCTGCTAGGATGTTCCCCATCAGGAATCTGAAAAGCAGTGAGGTTGAGCTCACATGTCTCTATAGGCCTTTAAATTGAGAACTTCGTCTCAAAGAAACAATGTTTTCTGGGTATACCATTTGCCATGGGTCTTATCACACATTTTCAATAACCTCCCAGGAGGCAACTCTGGGGCCCTAACCCTCTGACCTTTCAAATTTTTATATAAAACAGCATCGAGGAATTTTTTTTAAAACATGGATCCTTCTGCCTCACTACACAAGACTTTTGTAGGTTAATGTCAAATTGTTTTGATCATCATCTTAAAGAGTCAGTTTCAAGTGTTTTTGCTTCTGGGATATTATAAGTACAATTGATCCTCAATAGCCCCATGCTCTACATTTGAAAAATCAACCATTCATAGGTTGTGGCGATTTGAATATGTCCCCCATAGTCTGGGGCATTAGAATACTTGGTCCCCAGTTAGTAGAACTTTCTGTGTAGGTTTAGGAAGTGTGATCTTGCTAGAGGAGATGTGTCACTCGGGGCAGGCTATGTTTTGTGTTTGCAGTTCAAGGTATGAGTCCTCCAGTTGTCCCTATCCCCTCCTCCATCAGCTGCAACACTCGGGAGAGCAGGCCCTGTACTTCCCTGGGCAGCACAATAGAGCAACCCTGTTGGTGGAGGTGTGGGTAAACCAGCCCCAAGTAGTGAGCAAGGGAAAGCTTTCCCCATTACTCATCTGTCTCCAGGTGGCATGGGCGGGGGAGAGTTGCCCTCCTCCCCCTACCCATCAACACCTGAGGCAGGTATGAAAACTGGCCCTGAGGTCACAAAAACAGGAGAGCTGTCCCTGCCCCATCAGCTGCAACACTTGGGAGAGCAGGCCCTGCACCTCACCCGGGTAACACAATACAGCCAATTTGTTGTCGGTGGGTGATCCAGCTACAAAGTTGTAACCATGGGAAAGCTGTCTTCACTACTTGTCTGTCACGCAGCAGTGTGGGAGAGGAGAGATGCCCCCTTGCCCCTTGCCCCTTACCTCCTGCAATAGATAAGACATCTGACCCTTCCCTTACCAGCTGCAGCACTCAGGGAATCAAGCTCTGTCCCTTGCCTAGATGTCGCAGCTGCCTGGTGGTCGGAGGTGAGGGTAAACAAGGACAAGCTGTCCCCATTACCCCACTACTCATCTGACATGTGGCAGGCAGCAAGGGTGGAGGAGAGATGCCCTCCTCCCCACCCATCAACACCTGAGGCAGGTAAAGGAACTGGCCCTGGGGCCACAGAAGCTGGAGGGCTGTCTCTGCCCCTCACCAGCTGCTGCACAGGAGTGTGGCCCCTGAACCTTGCCTAGGCAACACAATGGAGCTGGCCTTGATGGTGGGAGAGAGGACCCTAGGGGTGTAAAAGCGGGAGAGCCGGCCCTATCCCTCCCTCATAGCTACAAGAGATGAATTAGCTGAGGCAATGCTGGAGAGCTCACCCTGGTGTGGCTGGTGGAACAACCCTGCAGCTGCCCAGGCCCAGAGCCAGGGTTATGAGTTGGTCTACCCCATCATTCACCCCATCTATGATCTGCTGGAGCACGTGAAGAGACCTGCCCCAAAGACCCAAAGCTGCAGGATCTCCACAACACAGGACAAAGCAGGATATCCAGGAGGAGTCCTAGTGAGGGCCGAGTATTGATAGTGTAGTAGAAACCAGACCAATCGCTCTTTGCAACGAACACTTGCAAGTAATGATATATGGACAAAGGGGTTACTGAGTGACTAATTACGTCACACCGCAGCTTCCATGGTGAGATTTTAAATTTTTCCTCCCCCTTTTTTTTTCTTAAATGTTGTTTTATTGGAGGGGGGTGCGGGGGTGGAGAGAGTGTGAAGGGACAGGGAAATTAATGGGATCAAGATACATGATATATAAGACACATAGAAGAAGTTAAAAGAAACCTTTAAAAAGATGAGTCCTCAGCTTCCTGCTACGTCGCTGTGTCCACCTGCTGTCATGCCCCCTGGGATGGTGATAGACTCGTATGCCTCTTCAACTCTAGGCCAAAATAAACTCTTCCTTCTGTAAGTTGCCTTCGTGTTTTATCGTAGCAAAAAAAAAGGTAACTAATATACATGTGGAAAGTAACTTTGTGACTGAATCCGTACTTAAAATATAGAGAATATATACAGGTTAATGATAAACCACCCTGCCTCCATCTTAGACTTACAAACCATCTTCTAGTAAAGACAAACTAGGTTTGTTCCTGTTCATGATTAAATCTGTTTCTCAAGGTTTGGGCTATGCCCCACCTGTAACCTTAACCACAAATAGTTCTGCACTCCCTGTTCTGAGAAACAGCAACCATGCCTTTGTTTGAAAAGATTATTATGACTACCTGTTGTATGACCACCCTGTTATGAACACCTTGCAACCATGTCTTTGTTTCAGGAGGTTGTTATGAGCAATTTATTATCCTTACGTTCTATTTTTGTGACCCTACCTATTTGGCTGTCAAATCCCCCATTTGGAAACCCCCCACTCCTGAACTATAAAAAACATTATCTTACCCATGTCCAATGTCGATCTTGTGAACCTTGCCTTAAGGGAGAGACAACCCATGCACACCAATTTAAAAAAAATTTAAACATTCTTTAATTCATTTGTCCATGATGATTTGGATCGAAGGTCTTTCTCCTCAAATCTGTGGTATTGATAATTAACTTTTCTTATCTTTATTCTCTGAATATTGCAATAAAATTATCTATGTAAAATGTACAGTGTATTAAGTATTAAAAACTAAAAGATATTAAAGATCATTGCTTCCTATTGCCATACATCTAAAAATTACACAAAAAACCCAATAGTGAGAAAACTTAATATATTCTGTCTTTGAACTAATATTTCTATTTATTTCCTTCCTTCATGAAGTATATTACTATTATACATATATAATATTATTAAGAGCATTTTATTGATTATCCTATATTCTTTGTGACAACAGAATAATTTTATATGAAGTTATATATTTATGTAATCATAAAATACATTTATTATCTTTATCTATATATTACGCCTATATAAATCATATTATTTTCATATATTGCTTATGTACTTTGCTACATTTTTACATAAGCATAAAATTCTATTTTTAAAATGTTCTCAAGATTGAGGTATTCTTTTTCTTTAAAAAAAAATCAACCTGTGCCCTTAATAGAACAATTTGAAGTTTTCAAAAATCCTTGTCTTCTAATTTTCTAATCTTTACAATAGTTTTGTAAGATAACCAATGCAGATAGGCCATTCCCACTTACTCAGTTAAATAAACTATCTCAAGTAGGTTTATTGGCTTGTAAGAAACAGCATTAGTTATTAAATTTGTATTTTATTTTCTTTAATTCCAACCAGCTTTCTTTTAAAAATGTATTCCTCTTTCATATAATACATCCCAACCATGGTTTCCCCTCCCTCCACTAATCCCAGTCCCTCCCCACCTCCTTTCTCCCCCAGATTCACTCCTCTTCCTCCATTTCCCTTCAGAAAAAGGCAGGCCTCCCAGGGATATCAACCCACATGGCATAACAAGGTGCAGTAAGACTAGGCACAAACCCTCATATCAAAGCTGTACAAGGCAACCCGGGAGGAGGAAAAGGGTCCCAAGCACAGACAAAAGCATCAGAGACACCCCACTCCCACTGTTGGAAGCCCCACAGAAATGCCAAGCTGTACAACCATAACACATATGCAGAGGGCCTAGGGCAGACCCATGCAGCCTGTGTGAACCCCTGTGGGCCCTACTTAGTTAATTCTGTGGGCCCTGTTCTCCTGGTGTTGACCCCACTGGCTCCTCGAATCCTTCCTCGTCCTCTCCTGTGGATTTCTCCAAGCTCCACCTAATGTTTGGCTGTGGGTCTGTGCATCTGCCCCCATCAGCTGTGGGACGAAGCCTTTCTGGTGACAGCTGGGCTAGGCACACCCGTCTATGAGTATAGCAAAATATCATTAGGAATCACTTCATTGACTTTTTATTTATTACCTTCTTTTTTGTTTTTTGGCCAGTCACATTTGTTTCTAACACCATTTTTACCATTCTATTAAACAATTAAAGCCAATAGCAATCTACAAGTGTTTATTCTATCTCAAGTTATCTTCACAAGATGAGACTTATAAAGTTCTGTTTAATAAAGGTTAGAGAGGCAGCTCAGTGAACAAAAGCGCCTGTCACACAAGCCTCACAGGCTGAGTTCAATCCCAGAGCGAGCTTGAACTAAAAAGACAGATAAAGCAGATGCAGCGGTGCATGTCTGCCATGCCAGCACTTCCAAGTCAAAGTGAGAAGCAGGGACAGGCAGCACAGCAACAGAAACAAGAAGAGAAAAGACAAACTCTACTGGGAGACCTAACTCCTAAAAAGCAGTCCTCTGGCATGCCAACAACGCACTCCCCGCTTCACTCACACAGAAATAAATAAGCCTCTTTTAAAAGTTGGTGTATGCATGCATGGATGCGTGTTGTGTGTATCTTAATTAGGATGGGAATTCAGTATTCATCCTATTCTTGCTTGGGTTTTATTTAACGCAAATGCTAAGAAAACCTGTGCATATAAACAATAAATAACCAGGAGTGAAAGGAACTTTATTTTAACATGTTACTTGATTCTTTGAAAACCTATCTGAATTTGCAGTTCTGAGGAAAAAGAGCAATGCCGGAGGAATCATCATACCGGATTTCAAGATATACTATAGAGCTTGGAAAATAATCTAAATAACTGACATACGGGGTCTCATGGAATTAAAAGGTTTCTGAAACTCAAAATTAAGTAATTGAGTGAGGAGGCAATGGAACGAGAGAAAATCTACTGGTTATACATCTGACTGGATATCCAGAATATATAAAGAACTCAAAAAACTATATGTTAAAACCCAAACAACCCACACAAAACGGGTTTCAAAAGCTGAAGTACAGTCAATAAACAAATGAAAAATAAAATGTTCCAAGATCCTCAGCTATCAGGAAAATTCTAATTAAAACTAAACTGAGTGGGCTGAAGAGATAGATAGCGGTTAACAGCACTGCTGCTCTCACAGAACCTGCCATCCGGTTCCCAGCATTCAATTGGGCAGCTCACAAATGTCTATACATTCAGGGAATCTGATACCCTCTTCTGGCCTCTAACAGCACTTACACACCCATAAATTTTAAAAAAAGCTACATTGAGATGGGTTGAAGAAATACACTATGGGTAACAGCACTTGATCTGCTAACAGGAGGACCTGACTTTGAATCCCTAGCACCCACATAAAAAATCGGGAGTGTGACTGCAAGTGTCTATTATAACCCCAGCATCAGGGGGAAGAGACAGGCAGACCCTAGGAGCTCAGTGTCCAGCCACCCTAGTTGAAACTACAAGCCTCAAAGCAATGAGTGACAGAGGGAGACACCACCCGACATCCCGCTCTGGCCTGCGGGCATGTGCACTGTACCCACACGCTCACATTCATGCAACACACACACACAATACTACACTGAGATACCATTTCACCCCTCACAGGCGTGAGGGTGACCTGCCTGCGACATCTGCACCTCGTTGATTGCCAGCTGATCTGGCTGTCTAGGCGGGTGTCCCCTTCCTCCCTCACTGTTCCATGTGCACCCCTTCCGAAGCTGTGAGCTCCTCGAATAGAGGAGGACCGGCTTCGATCAAGGGTAGCTTGCCCTCCCCTGCCAGAATCTCCAAACAAGCTCACCCCTGTCAGAACAGTTGTCATAAAAAATGCTGGTAAGGATGGAAGGAGGAATCATTATATAATGCTGATTATGGAAACATAAATTAGTATTGCCACCACGTAAGTCAGCATGAAGGTCCTCAAAAAAAATGCCACATGATCTTTTTATTTATTTACTTTTGGCTGTATTCTCCAAGGATTCTGACAGCACACCACAGAAATGGCAGAATATCCATGTTGATTGCATATGTTTATCCATGTACTGTTCAAAGAAGATAAGTTATGGAATCATCCTGGGTACCTGGCAAACCAACAAGTGAACAGTTTTATCGAGCCATAAAAAAGAATGAGATTTCTTGGAAAATGGATCCACCTGGAGATCATCATCTTAAGTGAAATAAGTCAGCCTCAGAGAGACAAATATTGCAGGTTTTATTTCATTTTGGATCCTAAATATATTTTATGTATATTTGTGTGTGTGTGTGTGAATGAAAATTCCTGAAAAGAAGAAAGAAACTGTGTCTGACTGTGAACAAAAAACTCCTGGAAGAGTCTGTATCTGCAGAGGCATAGACCAATCAGAATCTCAGCACTGTGGAGAGACTGGAATTTTGTAGGTACAGAGGTTAATTATCTTTGGTAAGTTCTAGCCTTCTGGAACAGTTATTCCCTGTCCTACTCTGTATCTGAACTAACACCACATGATAGTAAATAAAATCCTCTTAGAAGTTGTTATCTTAGCAGAACACTAACTTCCCCCAGTCTCAGAGGTAATGTCACCAGATAGCATTTTGGGCCTATAGAATAGTTTCATTTTGTTGTACCCACCTCTCTGATACACTCACTGATGTATTTTATACTTTCCTTGTTTATGATTTTCTTTGTTCTGTAAAACTATAAAAACTTCATGAGACAACTTCCTGACTAGAACACCAGTAGCACAGATACTAAGATTTGACAAGTAATAAATGGAACCTTGTGAAACTGAGAAGCTTCTGTAAAGCAAAGGACACAGTCAACAATACAAAATGGCAGCCTACAGAATGAGAAAAAATCTTCACCAACCCCACATCCGACAGAGGGTTGATCTCCAAAAATATATAAAGAACTCAAGAAGCTAGACAAAAAAAAATCCGATTTAAAAATGGGATACAGACCTAAACAGAGAATTCTCAGCAGAAGAATCTCAAATGGCCCAGATACACTTAAAGAATTGTTCAACATCCTTAGTCATCAGGGAAATGCAAATCAAAACGACTCTGAGATACCATATAACACCTGTCAGAGTGGCTAAGATCAAAAACTCTGATGACAGCTCATGCTGGAGAGAATGTGGAATAAGAAGAACACTCCATTGCTGGTAGGAGTGCAACCTTGTACAGCCACTTTGGAAATCAATATAGCAGTTTCTCAGAAAATGGGAAATCAATCTATCTCAAGAGCCGACCCCACAATACCACTCTTGGGCATACGCCCAAAGGATGCTCGGTCATACTATTAGGACACCTGCTCAACTATATTTATAGCAGCTTTATTTGTAATAGCCAGAATCTGGAAGCAACCTAGATGTCCATCAACCAAAGAATGGATAAAGAAAATGTTGTGCATTTATACAATGGAAGGTTATTCAGCTATTAAAAACAAAGACAGCATGAAATTTGAAGGCAAATGGATGAAATTAGAAAAAAATCATCCTGAGTGAGATAATCCAGACCCAGAAAGACAAACATGGTATGTACTCACTCATAAGTGGACATTAGCTGTAAAGGATAACCAGGTTACAATCCACAGACCCAGAGAGCTAGGTAACAAGGTTCCAGGAGGGGATGAATGGATCTCCCTGGGAAGGGAAAGTAGAAGAGATCTCTTGGGTGGACGGGCTGGGTGGGGATGGGAACGTGGGGGCTTGGGTTGGAGGTGGATGAAGGGGAGAATTCTGAGAAAGATTACTGGAAAGGGGGCTCTTCTGGATCAGGTAGAAGCCTGATGCAAGGATGGCCCCAGTAAGATCCCTGCATAGCCTGAACTGGAAATCTCCTGTGATCAGATTGGTGACTGCCCCATTTGTCTTTGGAGAGCCTTTGCCCAGTGACTGATGGAGGCAGATTCAGAGACCCATAGCCAAACACTGGACCAGGCTCAGGGAGTCCTGCTGAGGAGAAGGAGGAGGGATTGTAGGAGCCAAGAGGGTCAGAGACATGGCAGGAAAACCCACAAAAACAGCTAGCCTGGTCCATGAGAACTCACGGAGTCTGAACCAACAACCAGAGAGCCTGCATGGGACAAACCTAGGCCCTCTGCACATGTGACAGTTGTGTAGTTTGTTCTATTTGTGGAAATCCTTAGCAATGGGAGCAGGGGCTGACTCTGGCACTTTGGCCGGCTCTTGAGAACCTATTCCTCATGCTGGATTGCCTTGCCCAGCCTGAGTACAGGGAGAGGTTCTTGCTCTTATGGCAGCTTGATGTGCCATGCTTTGCTGATGCCCACGGGAGGCCTGCCCCTTTCTGAGTAGAAACAGAAGAGGAGCAGGTGGGAGAGGGGCAGAGGAGAGAATGGAAGGGAGGCTGTGGTTGGGATGTAAAATAAATCAATTAAATTTTTAAAAAGCTTCATGAAACTGATTCCACACTGAAACATGGAATTTGGGGTAACCTAAATCTGTGTTCCTGGGCCACAGTCACTCAAAATAGCTCTAGAATAAACTACCTCTTAACGATAAGAGCTATAATTCATACGTATGAATGAGAGCAGAAGAGAGACTGGAGCACAGAAAGAGAATGGTGAGAGCAGACAAAGATGAAGGAGAGAAATCGAAAGGTACAAAGATGGATAAGGACAAAATACATAAAATAGTTCAAAGAATGTGTTTGTGAGACCTAACATACACAATGGATATACACCAATAAAAGCAAAAGAAATTCTTCCGAATTATTTGACAAAAGTCACATAGCCTCAGGTTCCACACAGTGTTGAGAGGAGAACTAAGCCAACTTCTGAAAGTTACCCTCTGACCTCCACATGAGCTTGTGTATACACACACACACACACACACACACACACACACACACACACACGCACAATAAATAAATGTGATTATAAATGTTTAAATTATTTCTAGGACTGGATATGTAACTCAGGGAGTCAGGGATGGAATTCTTGCCTACCAAACACAACACCCTGAGCTTGACACACACACACACACACACACACACACACACACACACACACACACCATTTAATAGCTTATTAAACAGCCTGTTCAGGGCTTCCATCAGTTGTGTTAGAAGAAAAGGAGGCCAACATGGCTCTAGGAAGTGTGTGACTGCCTTGCTGGCCTCTGGATGCTGGGATAGTCCCTCTGTTACGTCCCAGGAGTTAGTTCTGGGTGTCTTGGGCAATGGAACTTCCTATGGTCCCAGGACATGCAGGAAACTCCTTTAGTAAGTGAAGCCAGCATACCACAGGGGATGAAGACCATCAGCGCTTCACCTCCACAGATGGCTGCCTGTTCATCCTCAGGGTGTGTTTGCTGACTTGCATGACAGCCAAGAGTGATCACAGTGGATGTCAGGGCTGTGACTTCAGTCGTGCCAACTAATGGAAAAGACTCTGCAGTAGAAGCCTAGCCCACCTTCCCTCTGACCTCATTTCCCCTCTGTCATAATGTGGGGGTGGATCAATGTCCGGTCATCAGCTCTAGCACTCTGTGGTTTAGATCCATGCCAATGGTAGAAAAATAGCCAAGCAGAAGAACATGACAGAGAACTACTGGGCAACGCAAATGCGTGGCACTATTTGCATAAAATTACCCATCACACAAAGAACTGGGGAAACAGCCTGCCAAGAAGAGAAATCTGGAGTGCAAAGAACCAAGGCTGGATGTGGGTTGGGCACACCCTCGGAGCACGCACAGCAAGATCAATGAGTCTGGATAGATCTCAGGCCTGAACCACAAGGACAGCCCCCGTAACCTGAGTGAGGCAATGCCTCCTTCAACTCTAGGGACAGAGAATAAGGCAGGAGTCTCTGCTGTAATTGGATAGCTTTCAATTTATGATGTCTTGTTCCTCCACACCCTGTCACATGCACTATGTTGAACTAAATCACATGATGTAAAATTTCCCACCGTCTCCAAAAGGTTATAAAAAGTCAGACCTTCCCTTTGTTCAGGAGATTTAGCCAGAGGGACTCTTCAGGGTGATTCTGGGAGACTGTTCTAACAGTGGCTCTTGAGAGAGCCTCTCTAACCTCTTCCTGCTATCCCTCTCAAGCTCCTTTCCAGGCTATAATGGGAAGCCTCTTTTTCCCTTTAAGGCCCATCTTCCCATTATGTTCAGATCTATAAATATCCTATTGTCTGTCTAATGCTATCCTTCAACCACAAGGCACCACAGGAGCCTTGAAGACCCTTTTTCCTAATAGACTCCTGTAGCTAGAAGTCCCACAGCCACGTATGAAATAATCACTCTGAGGCTTAATATTAATTATAATTCTTTGGCCAATGGCTCAGACATATTACTGACTAGCTCTCACAATTAAATTAAATTAACCCATTTCTAATATTCTGTGTTTTACCACAAGGTTCATGGCTTGTTACCTCACATCTTACTTCCCTGGTGACTATATGGCACCTCCATGACTCTGCCTTCCTTCTCTCCAAATCTTTGGATTTCCCGCCTGGCTCTATTCTGCCTGGCCATTGACCAAATCAGCTTTATTTATCAACCATTAAAAGAAACATTTATTCACAGCACACAGAAAGACATCCCATATCAGACTCCATTCTCCTAAAGGTAACCATATGTGTCAGCTCTCATTCTGGACCTACTGATACTGTTCTTGTTTTATCCGACAAAGCTGAGGCAGAGCAAACAAGGGACAAAGGACAGTTTGTTTGAGAGTGGACAGAGAGGCAGGCAGGGATCAGATGGATAGAGTTTGGGATTAGAGCTTTTTCCAAGTTACCGGAGATTCTTAAGTATGGAAAAGGATGACCTCATTGTTTAGTTTGTAAGTACCACGCTTGCTATTTTGTGAAGAATGGATCTAGGACAAATGTCAAGAGTGCAGTGAACTAGGCAGGAAAGAATGAATCTGGGCCCAGGGTAACAGAGTGGTGCTGAGGAATCTATTCTGGGCCTAATTGCAACAGAACTGGCTGATGAGTAACACTGAAGATTAAGGAGAGAGAGGAAGCAAGGGGGAGTGATACTTACTGGAGAGGTGAGTGGATACTTAGTTAACAGACACAGAGCAGCCTGGAGGACAGTAGGGATTGTGGGAGTGAGATTAAAAGCTCTGCATTTTGATCAAGTTATAAACTGATTATATATGTGTGTGTATGTATATAAAATTGCTGTATATCCTCATGAAGATGTCTAACAATCAGTTGCATATAAAAATCCAAATCTCCTTTGATAATCAGAGCCAACTGTAACTGACATGTAGAAGTACATGACACCACGGGTCACTTTAGACCACACGAGAGAAAGATCTAGGAAAGCCAGCATGGCCAGAAACAGCAATGTGCACACCGGTATGGGGCGTTTGGAAGGAGAAATGGAGCCATCAAAAGAGACTGAACAAGGGCAGCTAGTGAATCGAGAGAAACATGGGAACAGAGTAGATACCTAGAAATGAATGGCAGAAGGACATGTGTCCACCAGGTAAAGGTAGAGCAAGGCCCTGGCCACAGGATTCCAGCAAAAGGAATTAAATGATTACCCTAAAACCAAAGCAAGGAAAAATTTGATGACCAAAGAACCTAATTGGAATGAGCTAAGAAAGAGGCTGAATAATCTCTGAGTTCAAGGTCAGCCTGGTCTACATAGCAAGTTCCAGGATAGCCAGGGGTACGCAGAGAGACTTTGGTCCTCCCAACCCCCACCAAAAAATAGTTAGGAAAGATGGATTCCAGGTAAAATTCATATTTATATGTATAAAACTTAACCCACTAGAAAAGAAAGGAGTAAAAAGCCCGTGTGGAGCCAGTGAATGAAGGCCCTGAAGACGGGCCATGGTGGTGAAACTTAATCAGTAAAACTAGAGTTTTGGGTTACCCTGGGCTACACAGCAGGACTCTCTTTCAAAAAAAGAGTCCTTTGAGTAATTTTTTTTGTAAGATGAAAACACATTCAGAGAGGGATGGAATGTCAAGAAAGGGCAGTAGGTAGCTGGATGTTGTTGAATGCATTCAAATTTGTTATATCTAAAATGGAGTTGCTAGGGCCCATTAGTAAATGAAGATGAATCATATAATTAGGAAGGAGAAATCTGGAGTGAGGGAGAGAAAAGAAACCAACCTCATAAGAAACCTGTGGGGAAAAGAGGAAAGGCGGCACAGACCCTAGGTACAGATGCACATAGGTTGGTGGTCGCTAGAGTAGTAGTGCCTGGCAGCTCCTGCCTGTCCTCTCTGAATAAGATAGCTCACAGTGCCAACAGGAGAGACACGTGGTCATTATGCCCTTTCTTCAGTGCCACCTACCCAATACCCATGCTGAAATCTATGTTAAAACCTTTCTTAATGCACTCCAACCTTGTTTAAAACACTGACTTACCGTGGTATTCTTTACAGTAGAGTCAAGAATCCCAACTTCAAGCCAAGTGTGGTGATATGCCTTTGTCATGTCAGCATCCAGAGAGCTAAGGCAGGAGTATTACTGTGAGTTCAAGTCCATCCTGAGCTACATAGAGAGACCCAAAGAGACAAAGATGGTTGAGGGAGGAGGGATGAAGACTTGAGTATGCTAGAAAAGAGAGTTGAATATTCAGAAGGGTTAAGACAGCAAGCAACGATATAGCTGAGTATGGATTTTTAAGAACAAAGTGTTTTTCCTCTTTGCTACTCAAAATAAAATGGATTTATAAATTCAAGATTTTCCAGCACTCAGGGAGGCAGAGGCAGGCAGATCTCTGTGAGTTTGAGGTCAGCCTGGTCTGTAGAGTGAGGTCTAGGACAGCCAGAGCCACACAAAGAAATCCTGTCTTGAAAAAAAAAAACAACAGATAAATTCAAGATTTATAAGTCAAACCTAAACTTCTAAGAAATTGCGGATGTTACAAACTACAATTATAATACATTCAATGGTATATTGTACTAACTTTCAAGTAACTGCATATGCCTTGAACTTCAAAGGAAAATTAGGACAATCAGTCAGACACCAGAGGAAGCCAGTGCTCCTTTGCAGCTCCTGACGTCAGAAGCTAGGGTGATGAGTGTCATGCCAAAGCTCTGCCATCCTCTCCTCCCAACACACAGGATGCCTGGTCCTCTTGGGTCCCTTTATGATCCCAATTGTGCTTCTGGGGCTCAGAGTTGAGACCCCCTCTAGAAAATTCCACCCACTCACCAGGGATGATACACACACACACAGTGTCTATATGATTACTAGTTACAAACTCCACAGTCTGATGTCACCTTGCAAAGAGATTGACTAGTGGCACGGCGTTGTTGCCCAATATGACCAATTATTCCAGTCGAGTAAAAGAGCAAAGCCAACTGCCATGTGATTATTCCATTTCTCTGCTTGGTTGATGGGCTGATGTAGGGTTTAGGTTTTTTGAGATGGGGTCTCAGGTATCCTAGGCTAGATTTGAATTCCTGATCTTCCTGTCTCTAGCTCCCAAGTACTGCCACTGCAGGCCTGTGCCACCACACCCTGCTGTCCTGATTTGTATCTAACTTTACAATTTTCTTCCAGCACTTTTTACTCTACTGGTGCCATGAATACCTATGCCAGTATCTATCTGTGAAAACATAGATTCTAGTCTTGCTCCTTTAATCAGCTGTGCCATGTGCTGGTTCTGCCAATAACTAGCTGAATATATCTTTGACAGTCTATGTATTAGTAAGAAAGCTATAGTTTTAAGCGGTAAATGTTGTACTTTGACAACTTTTTCTCTTCTGTCCCTTTGGAACTAAAATCACTTGGATTGCTCTGGATCACACAATACCACCCATTCCCCAGTCTTGGACTCTGTAGCCCCTTCTTCCAGCCCCACCTCCTCCCAAATGCCAGGGCTGCTAGAGCTAAAACTGGATGGAGATGGCAAGGCTCCAGGGAAGAAAAGGAAGTAAAGGAAGCAAGACTTGCTGGGGCAGTGCCCAATCTTACCTGTCCTGACTATGACTTTGCCCAAGGAGGTCTGGAAAGGCAAGCAGAGAACCACACCCCACCACCACCTGCTCCTCTGCAAACTGAGTCATGCTGAACACTGTAAATTCAGAACGGAAGGATTTAATCTAGCAGTAGACACCTGAAATATTCAAATGCTTCTGCTTTGGCCCAAATTCAGCTTATAAGAAATACTTTTTAATTCCATTATCTGATAACCAGAGATGTGCAACAAACAATTTTTATGTATTTTGTCAGTGTTTCTTGGATTGTTATTCAAAATAGTAAAATAAAACATGAAATAAACCAGGAATCAATTAATTAATATTTAGTATGCTGATTGTGCAACTGTTAAAAATTTCTTAGAAAGAGAATAGAATACCTTATGTCAAATGTAAGTATTTTTTTGGAATGTTTGACAAAAGTAAGAGCACAGTTTAAACACATAATTTTATTCCAATACTGATGACCATCTATATCATATATAATATATATAATTCCATATACTTATATGTAAAATATCCATATGTTTGCATGCTAAAGCTACATACACATGTAAATAATTGCATGTGTGATGTGGATAAGTATATATACAGTCATATTCTACTAGCCTTCCCTATATGTATTCAATCAATGTAAATCAAGTTTGTATGGAAAAAATGTCTCTACACTAAAAAATTACAAGCTTTCTTTTCTTATTATTAGCAGCTAATTACAGCATGCCAACTCTTCACATAGCATTACATTGCAGTAGGTGCTAAGTCCCCCAGAACTGACTAAAAGTCTGTGGGAGAATGTGCCCAGACTATAGGCAAGTAATATACCATTTCATATAGGGGACTTAGGCATCCTCATTCTAGAGACAGCAGAAAGAGATTAACAAATCAGAGGAAAGGTTGGGACCTAAAGATAAGATGTCTCTTTAGGAGTCTCCAGCAACACATTAGTGGAAGGCTACTCCCCACTCATGCTACACAATGAGGAGCCCAAGAAAGCCATGTGCAGAAGAAAGGGAGTGAAAACGTGTGTGATCTTGGCCCTGAGCTCATGATTCAAGAAGTTCCTGAGTCAGAGAAAGACTCTGGAGTAAGGCAGGGGCCCTAGCAGGTCTGGGGAGGAACCCACATACCAGAGGTGTTCATTTGCTCAGGCAGGTGAGGTCCAAGTTAAGCATCATGAGAAACGTGAAGACACAGCCCCTTGGCTACAAAAAGAAAGAAACTCTGATCTGAGGGAAGGTGGGAGTAAGGGGGGGGGTTGCAGGAGTTTTCAGAGAAAAAGTAGGAGCATAAGTTTAGGACCTCAAAAGGAGGTTCTCCCACCAGACACACGGAGATCAATAAGCAGGGGAGAGGGAACTGAGGCAGAGGCTGAGCCAGCTGTGCCCAGAGTGGGAAAGAAGATGTGACAGGTGTTTGGAAAATCTACAGTGTCACAGTTCAGAGACAAAGCTGTGGGTCATCTCGGTCCTCCTATGACGTTACTCTAAACAACAGGTGTGTTTTGAGTGTCTGCCTTCACCCCACCACTCCCTTCCTTTTGAGAGTAAAATAAAAACAGGGCCTGGGAAAAGACCACGGTTTGTTATAATCAAAACAAAGACAAAGCAAACTCAGTCCTCCTCGAAAACACTGACTTGGGGACTGGGAAGTTAAACACCTACTGGGCCAGCAGGAGGACGTGATTTTGGATGCCAGGCAACCAAATAAAAGCCCAGTGTTGTCATGCCAGTTTCTTACCCTAAAGAAGGAGTGGGTAGACAGACAGGTGAATCCAAGAGCTCACTGGTCAGCCAGTCTAGCCAAACAAGATCTGGGTTCTGTGGGAGACTAGGTCTCGAAAGATAAGGAGTAAAGTAATAGTGAAAACACCCAACATCAAACTCTGGCCTCCACATGCACACACATGTGTATGCATACTCGTTGGGTGTATAAACATACTTATTATACACACACACACACACACACACACACACACACACACACACACTGAATTAGCCTCTGTCCCTGACTACTACCCCTTTGTCTGGCTTTAGCCACTGCAGACTAGCTCACAGGTGACATACACCAGTATCAACGCTTCCATTCTGACTCTGCAGGAAACATCTGAATTTAGTCTTGAGGTTCAGGGGAAAGTCCACTATGCTAGGAACCCAACCTTTACGTAGGCTGTTCTGGACGTCTTCTCTTACTTTTCCCACCTGTAAAATTGACAGTATCAAAGAGCCTTCCAAGCATATTTTTTGAAAAAGCTGCAGGTGCCCTGGTTGGCATCTAACTTGCCACTGCACAGAGGCATGGGCTCTGCACATCCCATTTATCTAGTCCCCAGCCATTCCCAGGAGGAAACAGTGCTGACCTCCATTCCTCTCCTCACGGAGAGCTTTTGTCTCCTTGGTTAGTGAAGTGATAAGATCATAGACCTACTATGGCCTAGAAACAACAAAAGTACTGTACTGTACCTTATGCATAAATCACATGTTAGCCTCAGAACAATTTATAGGGATGAATTTGATCTTCAGTCCAGGACCTGGGCTTAGTGCCTAGGGAGAAAGCTTAATAAACGTCCCACGAATGTGTGGTGTTATTTCTGGATGAGGAAATCGAGACCCAGAGAGAACTGACAATATAACCTCTCCCTCCTGGCTAACTATCTCCCTTTTACCTCAGGAATGTGATAATCCTCTGTGACTGAACTTTGCCCTCCTTTTCTTGGGAGACTGCTTCCTTTGACCCCATGCTGACTCACCACTGTACATCTCTTGGGTAAGATAACTATGTTTTAAAAACAGCGTGTGGAAATAATATAGTAGTTACCCCATCCCCCAAAATGTCTCCTAACAGGAACAATCCAGGCTGGTTGAGGAATTCTGTTCCAACAAAATTTCCTTGGCCTTCAACCTCATAGCACAGCTATTGACATGTACAGATCATGAGTAACATCTGGGAATAAGCACACAGCCCTTCTGGTCTCATGAACCAATGTATGGGACTGTGACAGTCTTTGGAATGTCTGCACACTTGGCAGTCATCTCTATTTGTCGTGACAATGGCATGTAGTAGACCCATTCACTCCCTTTTCCCACACACAGAGAGCTCCAAGGACATCTCAAGAGAGACAGGCTTCTGGGTATACAATGGTGGGTGGAGGCCTGTGTCTGAACTCTTTTGCCCACCGCTATTTTTTCCCATCCACTGAAATAATAGATACTGAGTTGACAAATATGCATGGAAATTCTGGTCTCTGCTATTGCTACTACAAACTGCTTCTGAGTAATCACTCTGAATTCACATTGGGCCCACAAAATTTGGCCTCTACTTCCTTGGGAATTCCCCAGCATACAGAGTTTTCAATGCCTTGATACTTTGCTATTTTTAAGGCTGGAAATGGAATGTTTATAGAACTTCCTCTGCAAGAGGAAATGGTGTCCTGTAAACATTCATCGAAAGAGACAGAAATAGACACTACTGTAAAGTTCCTTTCATTGGTACTATCCAACAGAGCTAAGAGCCTCCTACCATTGGTGTGACCTCAGTAAAGCCTCCAAAAGAAAGCTAGGCAGCAGCTCTGGGGGTACACTGGGACATAGTGCCATCCAAGTTTATCCTTCTACCTACCCTTCTCCATTTTTCAGGGACCTTTATCCTCCATTTTCCAAGATCAGGAATGAAAAAAGTCAGAGATAAGAAATTGGGGGTCTCCACCTGAACCTGGTTCTCAAACACTCTAGGAATATCTCTCCATGTCCTGTGAATGTCTCTCCATGCCCTAGGAATATCTCTCCATGTCCTGGTTCGTTGACCACTGAACCTCCACTGAGCCTTTTTCCATAAGGAAAAAAACTTTGTGCCCAGACACTAAAAAAGTTCTCTCTAGACTTGAGGTTTCCCTTTATCTGAGCTCTGCCAGACTCTGGAATCCCAACGCTTGGCAACTCATCTCTGCCTCCCTTGCATTTCCCTTCCTCTCCTCCCTGCCAGGACAGCATATTCTAACAGACACCAGAGATATCACGGCTGACCTTCATACAATCCTAAATCGAGCTGCCCAGTTTCTGTTCTCTCTACAAAGCATCACCGTCAGCCTTGAGCTGGCCTAGTCCCCTCTTTCCAAGGCAGGAAAGAAGGCAGAGGGAAGATAGAGAAATGGAGAGAGGGAGGAAGGGAGAGAATGGAGTGCCACAATCATAACCATAATTGTACTTTCAGATGCCAGGACATCTTAGTCTCTTGCAGAACTTTCTGATAAGCACTCTTCCTATCAAAATCAAGGCATAAATGTGCGTTCCTGCATCTAATGCTGTTCCTTTTCCCCACCCCCAACTAAGAGAACATAAAGACTTGTGATGCGTTTCACTTAGCTTTCAGGGATGCTGAGAATAAGAAAGAAGATCTCAAGAAGAGGGAGCAGAGAGTGGGAACGTGAGCTAGTTCCACCAGGCAGTTCTTTACTGAGTGCACACTTAGAATGGCAACTCAAGAGCTCCCAGCCTCACACCGGAGTTTTGTAAAACAAAACAAAAAACAAGCAAGTCAAGAAAAAACCTTGTTTTTGAGGGGTGGTGACATAATGTTTATTGTCAAGCATGATGCCTTGAGTTTGATTCCCCAGGACTCACACAGTAAGAGGATAGAACTGATTTACATGGTCGTGTTTTTGTTTGTTCGCTTGCTTGCTTGCTTGGATTTTATTGCTTGTTTGTTTTTTGTTTTGGTTTTGGATTTTTGGTTTTTCAAGACAAGGTTTCTCTGTATAGCTTTGCTAGCTCTTGCAGACCAGGCTGGTCTTGAACTCACAGAGATCTACCTGCCTCTGCCTCCCAAGTGCTGGGATTAAAGGTATGCACCACCACCCGGCTACATGGTAGTTTTTTTTTAAGCCCAAAACTAGTTTGGGTGACCCCCAAATGACCGTGAAATGGTACTTACTGCCAAAAATAATGCCCTGAGTTTGATCCCCAGAACCCAAATGGTAGAATAAATCAGCTCTGTAAATTTTCTTCTAACTTCCACATGTATGACTCACAGACACACACAATAAAGAAATAAAGTAATAAAACTGGAACAACAAATATACATGAATTGGTTTTGAAGATGAAAAGCAGATGGACGAGTAGAGACTGAACCTAAGTGGGCAGGAGAAAGGTGGAGAACCAGTCAGAATCTTGCATCTTTGGGTATGAGATGATGCATAAGTAAGACTGTTTGCTCAGTGATTAAGAACAATACGCTCTGACCCCCACAAAAGAGTGAATCACATAGGATTCCATTCATATAAAACTGTAGAAAACATGAAGTAATATTTAGGGACAAAAAAAAAACAGATCTGAGTTTGCTTGGGGGAAAGGAGAGAAGGGAAAGAATTGCAGAGAACTCCAGAGAAACCTCAGAGGAGATATGTATGTCCTCAATGGTTGGCAGTGATGGTTTGATAGGCATATGTCAAAACACATAAATTAAATAATTTAGATGTGAATGATTATCATCTGCCAGTTTTACTTTGACAAAGCTGTCTTTTAAAATTGTTAATGCAGAGTCTCAGGGCTAGTCAAGGTGCTAAGAACAAATGACCATCGAGTGCTTAACCTTAAATGGGTCAATCATATCACTCACTCCGAGGCTCACAACACATCAAGGAAGATGGAAAGAATGTAAGAGCCAGAGGATGGGTAGGGGAGCCCTGAAATACTGTCTTTGGACAGGATAAGACTTGGTTCTCACAAATCCATAGCAGTTACGGTCACCTGTATAAGATCTGCACAAAACTGAGCCTACAAGCATGCAGGCACAGCTTCGGGAGGGGCTCGTGAGACCCAGCCCTGTCCAGGGAGCCATTGATTATCCAGAACTGGAGGAAGAGGAAGTTATTGTCCTCAGTGATGTAGGCACTGGTGAGTTACTCATGCCTCCTGCAGTAGCTCCACACCCATGCCCACACAGGCAGCCCTGGTTAAACCCAGTGGGTCCCAAAGCAAACCAAAAGACATGAAAGTGTAATGGGAATGGAGAGGAGGGGTTTATGGGAGTGGGAGAGAACTGAGAGAGGATGATGGCAGAATGAATGTGACCAGAATGTATTAGATACATATATGAAATTGCCAAAGAATAAGTTAATACAAGAAAGCTCTAGCTTAAAATGCTGAGGGGCTGCAGAAACAGCTTGAATGGGTAAGAGTGAAAGCAAGAGAACCCAAGTTCAAATCCCCAACACCCATGTTAAAAGCTAGGCATGGAAAAGTGTGTCCCATCATTGAGAGTCAGAAACAAATTAATCCTAGGAACTCTCTGGCTAGCCAATCTAGCTGAAACAGAAAGCTCCGGGTTCAGTGAGAGGCCTATCCAAAAAACAAATAAGGTAGAGCATAATGGAGGAAGATACCTGATGCCTCCCCTGCCTTTATAAACATATGCATGGGCATGCACACATGCACACACACACACACTGTAGGCTGCTAGTTGGTTTTGTTATCTTTGGAAACAGTGTGATAATAATTTAACTATGTTGGAAAAATAAAAATGAAATAATCGGGAAAAATGAATGATTAGATTCCCAGCACAGCTCCTGTCAAACTACCAGGAATCATATTCTGCAAAACTAGAAAATGAAGTGCTTGGGGGATTGGAGCCTGCCTGGAGTATTTTAAGATAAGAAGAGAGTCCTGAAAACAGGATGGTTAATGAAGGCAGAAAGCCTTCTGTGGAGAATCCCCGCCTTCCCCCACACCTAATGCAGGCTGGTCATTAGCCCCCATGAGCACACATATTTTAACTTGCCATCCCCAGTTGGTGGAACTACTTAGAAAAGATTAGGAGGTGTGTTGATAGTGGCAGGCTTTGAGGTTTTAAAAGACTCATGCCATTTCCAGCGTCCCTTCTCTCTGCCTCATGCTGATGGATTAAGATGTGAACTCCCAGCTGCATAGCTGCCTGCCCACTGCCATGCTCTCTGCCATGATGGACTCACCCTCTGAAACTGTAAGCCCCGAAAAACGTCTTTCTTCAATAAGTTACCTTGGTCATGGTGTCTTATCACAGAAATATTAAAATAACTAAGACAGAAGGCCTTTTCCCTCCAGGCAGGAGATTAAAAGAGACCTTCCTGGGAACCAAGCCAAAACTACTATTAAGGGCCGCTTCACCCAACATCCCTGGTAAGATATAAATCAATGATCTGTGTAGCTAACAAACCTCACCATGTACTCAGATGTTCCAGCCAACTCTAGTGACACACATTCTAAAAATGTAAGATTATCGAACACCTGCAGATTTCTCATAAGGACATCAAATAAACCAACTCATAAGTGCTTAGGGAAAAAAGACCATGCAAAGAGAATAAGAACTTGAAAAGCAAACAAAAGCCCATATGAATCAGGCGCAGCCACCGTGACATGTTCCTGTAGTCCTAGATGTTCAGGAGACTGAGGCTGGAAAGGTGCTTGAGTTTCAGGAGCTCAAGACTAGCCTGCACAACCATAAAAGGTCCTATCTCCATTTTTTAAGTTTAAAATTATTATGAATATATACTAAATAGGTAAGTATCTCAGTGTATAACAAAATACTTTATGCTAGTAAGAATTAGTAGAACTGTGAAACAATAATAAAATCTTTGATGTTCAACAGGTAGAATATTCAAGCAATAAAACATATTAAAATGTCAGAGAAATGAAAACTCAATAAATGTGCTGAGAAATAATGGTTAAGTAAACCTCCCAGGAAGTAGAGAAAAATATAAAGACCTAAAAATAGAATAAGGTGCTAAATGTAGGGCTAGAGTGGGTGGCTCAGTTGGTAAAGTAGTTGCCTTGCAAGCACAAGGTCCTGAGTTCAACCCCAGAGGTCCCATAGAAATGGCAGGTATGGTGGCCCTGTTTGTAATCCCATCACTGGAGAGGAGGAGACAGAAGGATTCCTGGGACTTACTAGCCAGCTACCCCAGCCTAATCCATGATGAAGCCAGTAAATGACTTTGTCTCAAAGGTGGTGGATAGCATTCCTGAGAATGACACCCAACGTTGTCCTTTACACTACACGCAAGCACGAGCACACACACACACATACACACACACACACAACTTTTAGATTAAAGGTAAGAAAAAACAACAACAAGAAATAATCCGTAGTTTTAAAACTTAAAGAATTGTGGGTGTCTGCCTCTGCTTCCTTCAGCCACTGGATGAAGGCTCTAGGATGGCACACAAGGAAGTCGTCAATCACATTATCAGGGAAGGGCATTTAAGGTAGCCTCTCCACTATTGGTTGGATTGCTAGTTGGTGTCATCCTTGTTGACCTCTGGACATCTATCTCACTAGTGCCAGATCTCTCCTCAAACCTATAATGGCTCCCTCTATTATGGTATCTCTCATCCTGCTCTCCTCTATTCTTCCCCCACTCAACTTTCCTGCTCCCCCATGTCCTCATCTCCCCTCCTCTTCACCCCATCTCTTTCTCCCAGCTTCCTCTCCCCCACCCCCTTATCCCCGTGCTCCCAACTCCCAATCCCCTCAGAAAATTCTGTCCTGTTCCCCTTCTCTGGACACATGGGGGAGGGTCTAGGCCCTGCCCCGGCTCATATGACAGACTTTCGAAATCCCCCATGAAGGGCTTCACCCTCCTTGGAGAGTGGAGTGGGGATTGGGGGAGGGGTTGGGAGAGGGTTGAAGAAGGACAGGAGAGGAAGGGAGGGAGAGGGAGCTGGGATTGATGTGTGAAGCAAACTTGTTTCTAATTTAAATTAAATTAAAAAAAGGAAAAAAACTTAAAGAACACAGGTTTTCAGATTCAATGGTCCATTAAATGCTTCACAGAATGAATGAAAATGTACCTATATCATAAACTTCAGAATACTGAGACTAAGAGGATATATCTACGTCTTTCCAGAAAGAAAACAACAGTCACATGAAAAGAACTAGACATTTGCATTAAGTCAGACCTCTTCACATCAATATTGGAAGCTAGAATGAAACGTAGCCATACTTTCAAAGTCAGGAAGCAAAAGCAACTCCGGCCTAGAATTATATACCCAGATGTACTATCAGGCAAGTGTCAAGAGCAGAGTAGAGATACTGCCACACAGGCAAACTACTAAAGAAATGTCTACACTTACACACCTTTCCCCAAGGGAGAAGCAAGGTCCAAGTCAAGCGAAAAACCAAGGGAGAGAGCAGAATAATCATCAAACAGCAACAAATAACCACAGTCCAAACAAAAGCAGATCACAGAGCTCTAGAAATTTCCCTATAAGGCAGAAACAAGCTGCCTAATATATCTGAATCTAAGAGAAGACAAATAATTACAATACAATTAATGGTAGTTTTAGATGAATCTTCAGTGAAGCTAATCAAACTTAAATGTTAGGATATTTTATTTCCAAGTGTCTGGTCTGGTTAGAAGATCCTTTATAATTCTCTCTCTCTCTCTCTCTCTCTCTCTCTCTCTCTCTCTCTCTCTCTCTCTCTCTCTCTGTGTGTGTGTGTGTGTGTGTGTGTGCGTGTGTGTGTGTGTGTTCTCTGTTTATCTGTCTCTGTCTCGATCTGTATAACACTGAAGTTGAACTGGAACCCTACTTATGCTAGGCAAACACTCCACCACCGAGGTACAGCTTTCTTTCATTTTTTTGAGATGGGATGTCACTCAGTTGTCTAGGCAGGACTTGAACATGCAATCCTTCTGCCTCAGCCTCCTGAGTAGCTGAATTGCATCCCTATGACAACAGGCCCAGCATGTATTTCTTTTTTTAACCATGTCTGCCAACAGAAATTATAGAACATTCTACTGATAACTACATAGAAAACTAAGAACAAGAAAAGTTATTAAGGCAAGGCAAAATGCTAATTGGACAAAAGAATGCCTAACTTACTAAGGATATCATGTCTGAGTGTATTTATATAATAATAATAACATCAGTTACTGATCTAAGAAAATTAAGGTTAACCATATTAGGAGAATCAGCAGGTAGGAAAGGCAGATATGCCAGTTGGAAACTGGAACAAAACAAAGAATTTGTTTCATTTTCCAAAGAGGGAGTATTGTGCAAGCCTCCCTCCCTTCCTCTCTCTCTTCCTCTCTCTCTTTCTCTCTTTGTCTCTCTCTTTCTTTTTTCTTTCTCTCTTTCTTTCCAGGGTGTGCACATGTATGGAGGTCAGAAGTCCAAGTTAGTTATTTTCCTCAATTTCTCACCACCTTATTTTGTCATGACGAGAGGGGGGGGGGGGTGAGAGGATAAGAGAACACATATACACAAGCCACCCAGCCAGTCAGCCCTACCTCCACTCCCAGCTCTGGGCAGAGACTACTCTTTCCCCACCCCCTTACCCTTCCTCCTCTGGCTCTCCCCTCCTCCTCCAATCCTAGAAATGGAAAGTCTTCAGATTATGGAGTTTACCAGTGCAGGTGACCGCTCCACCCCAACTTCCGCAGCACGTGAGGAGGGAATTCCCGCTGAGGTCTAAGTCATTAGCCAGGGATGCAATATGCCCAGGCACATCCTGTGACCTGAAGGGGCACTGAGGCACACGCAACTGGAATTCCTGTCCTGGCATGAGCTGACTTGCATGCTGGGTGTGCAAAGTCTGTGGAGGAGGCGCCCCTGAACAAACAGCTTTCTTGAGCAGGTTTCTCTGCTCTGCCACAAGAAATCATAGAGGAAGGTATTTAAAGAAGGAATGTGACTAAAGTCTGTGAGGAGCACATGTGAATGAGTGCCCAGGATACAAGCCTGAAAAGACCTAGATCTCCCTCCTGCATGGTGCAGAGGAACCTGAGCAACCACCACAGGTCCTCAGACCAGAGGTTTGCAAGACAGCCATGCGGGTGAGTGATGACAGTCAGGGAGACAGGAGTCACTACTACAAACTATTTGTGTTTCCCAAAAACCTGTGAGACCCAGGAGTGAGCACTTAAGTGTTTATCCTTAGATATATTCTCTTAATGGCTTTTTTTTGGTGGGATCATTAACAAAACATATGCAAATTTAGGGACAAGGGAAATAGATGGGTTCAATTGGGCAAAAAGCATTCGCTGCCAAGCCTGAAGACCTGAGTTTGATCTCCTGGCCTCACATGGTGGAAAGAGAGAATGGAATCCTATGGGTTGGCCTCTGACCTCCATGTGCATGCTTGAATGCATACTCACACACACACACACACACACTCACACACACTCACACACACACTCACACTCACACACACAAAATAACTTTTTTTAATTTTGAAAGTCTTTTGTTGTAAAAAAAAAAGAATAATTTTAAATACAATTTGGTCTTTTAAAACCTGCAAATTTAAAATATACATTTCAATACTTTTACAAAAGTATATATACAATGAAATCAAGTGACATAACCAAGTACTGAACACATCTATTATTTGTAGCCCAAATAATATAAACCCAAGGACAGACAGTGGGGTTCAAGCTGAAGATCAGAGAAGCAAAGCAGCCAAGCCACCAGAGAGCTCTTACCTCTACCAAGGCTGGGGAGATCCTGTCTTCAACGTGACTGGAGACTAATTCCGTAGTCAGTTATTCCCCTGAAGTTTCCTCCTGCCACTCACTCAGTGAACCCTTTGTCGTCACTCCATCCTCACTCCCATCACCACACAAGTGTCAGTGCATT
This sequence comes from Mesocricetus auratus, assembly GCF_017639785.1. NCBI lineage: Eukaryota > Metazoa > Chordata > Mammalia > Rodentia > Cricetidae > Mesocricetus > Mesocricetus auratus. Next base: position 95,898,438 of record NW_024429189.1, on the reverse strand, counting down.
CTCTCCCCGTGGACTTGTTCACACTTTCTTGAATTTGGTATAAATGGAGCGTGTAGTGTATACACTCCTTCTGCATGGCATGTTGCACCATATTTAGTGTGAGACTCACACAGGTTGTTCCATGTGCCACTAGTTCATTACATTTATTGCTGAGTGGTAGTGTTCCATTATATGGCTTAGCCACTGTTTACTTATCCAGTCACTTGTTGAAGACTTAGAGTTGTTTCCATTTTAGCGATGACAAAGAATATTGTTATGAGCATTCCCATTAAAACATTTACATAAGGATATACTTTCTCTCGGGTAAATGAAGACCTGTGACTGGAAGGGTGGAGCCTCATGTTAGATATATAGTTTTTAAAAAAAACTATGAATTGCTTTTCAAAGTGACTACGTCACTTTACATTCCAACCAGCAGCATGTGAAAATTCCAATCCTTTCTCAGCCTTTTTAATTTGTAATACACTGATAACTGTGTGATTATTTCTAGAGCCTTGAATTACATTTACTTCTCTTCATCATTTAAAACTTTGCCAAGCTTGGAGGAAATACTTGGAGGGTTGGTCTCTGTCATAGTAAGTGGCATTCATTACTGTTATGCCAGGCTAATTTGTGCCAGTGCCAACACAGAGTGGGGTGTGGTTCAAGACAAAGCAAAAGTCTGATTCTCCAGTTTTAGCCCTCAACTTGTAAAGTATTACCCAAGTGTCCATGGTCAACTCACCTACCTTCCCAGATCCTCTGTTTCCTGTCTAGACAATGGAAACCATGAAATCATTATTTTTCAAAATTGCATATGTTAGTGATATTTCTACAATAACAGCAACTTTCCAAGTATTCTAAGGTTACATGAGAAAAGAAACAAATATTGCCAAGTCTTTCTTATTTTTATCAAGAAATGCACATTTTGTTTTTTTGGGGTTTTTTTTGTTTGTTTGTTTGTTTGTTTTACAGCTGTCTTACAAAGATGGAGCTATACCCATTCGGGATGATAGAAACTCTCATCTGCCCTCCACCAAAGCCCAGGTTCTTCTTTCTCGAATGAGAAATGAAACAACTAGTTTCCATCAGGGCCACACATGTGAGCTCTGCCTCAAACCAAAACTTTTTTTTCTTTTTTGGTTTGGTTGGTTAAATAGCTGGATTCGGGGAGGGGAGCAAGAGGCAGGGTCTTGCTATACAGTCCAGGCTAACCTCAAAGCTAGAGAGTCTCCTTCCTCAGTCTCTCAGATACTGTAATTTCAGGCACACACCACTGTTCTCAGCATGCATTATAGTTTTGCAATAATCTCACTTATTCTTGAGCCAATTCACAACAATAATTACCCAGCCAGACCTTGCTTCTAGAGATAACATTGTTGAGAATGTCAAGAAAGAACAATATAGCACATTGTGAAAACAAACTCTGTTGCATGGAAGCATGACTAAAAGCTGTGACTTGACAAGTAGAAAGACCACCCCACTCCATCTTTCACATTTGAATATTCAGGAGTCAACCTTATTTCATAGGGAACCTGGCAAACTGAACCTCATAGAACATTCAACTCCAAGAGGATTAAACAGACAAGTTCTGTGAGGACCAGTTAGAAGGGACTCTGGGGGCACAAAGAAACACCATAGGATCCTAAGGGCTCCCTTGAGGTAACAAGCCTTCTGTGCATCTTTCAGGAAACACCTAAGATAAATAGATGGGAGCTAGGATCCACAGGTACTGATTGTACCAGAAAGAAGAGCATCTTTGTATCAGAGCTATGCAGTTTCTCAGTGGGCTGTGAGGTGTTTCCCAGATCTTTAGACAAGCCCATGTTCACAGGAATACAATAAATAAGACGTACTCTTCTGAGAAAGAGGTTGGGTTAGAGGAAAAACTTCAAAGACCCAAAAAGAAGCAACTCAATATTGCCCCAATTTAATTTCTGTTGCTGGGCTAAAACAACCTGACAAAAAGAAATTTACAAGAAAGTTTTTATTTGGCTTTAAAAATATAGGTTACAGACCCTCGTTGAAGCAGGGACTTCAAAGAGCCAGTTATGTCACCCACAGTCAAGAACAGGGATCGATCAGTGCACGTGAACTCGCTTGCTTGCTTGTACTCATTTCATCTCTTCACTCTTATACAATTCAGAATGCCCTGTCTAGAGAATGATGCCCCTTCAGTGGGATGGCTCTTCCCATATCAATTAACTTAATTAAGACAGTCACCCACAGGCCACCCAGATGTAGGCAATCCCTCATCTTCTCAGGTGATCTTAGGTTGTGTCTGGTTGGCAATTAATGCCATCAAATGTATGTACTAGTTATTTTCTCAAGTCTTTGTTCAATTAGATTGAATGTAGGATGAGTGGGACCAAATTGTACGGGCAAATTATAGTAGCAAGATCCTGCCTCAAAGCACCAGATAGCCAAGGAACCAAAGACAGTAACAATCTCATTTTAATTTGGGTGACAATTCCTGTGTGAGATTCTGGTAGTTACTGCCTCTGTAGGGTATGTAGCATTTGAACTTCCACTTGTGATCAATGAAGAATTCCTGGTAATAGAGAGGTTGAGCAGAAACATATATTGTAACACAAAAGGTTCTGACAGTGACAAACACGATTGATGAGCACAAGAAGTGAGTGAAAGCAGTAACTCGTCCTCCGAGGCCACAGTGAGGAAAGAGTGGGTGAGGGAAATCCATAATGAGACTACCCACTGGTGGGGGGGAGAAATGGAAGGAAGAGGTGGTCAGAGGAAAGGAGGAACTGATGAGGGGTCACCTGGGTATACAGGACAGCAGAAAAGGTCTCTATGATGGCATCAAGATCTTGAGTCTGGACTAGGAAAATGGAGAAGTCTGGAGGAAGAATGATGCTGTCTCTGGACAATCTGAGTCACCACACAGGGTAAGTTTCACAAATACAGAAGCATTACCCAGATTTCCCCACTGGTTAGTTCTGCTTTGCCAGCAGCCTGTGGGAATTTCTAGAGAACTGAAGTAGTGGACTTTGCAGTGTGGAAAGAAAGAATTCGTAGAAGCAAAGTGGAGAGAGGGGAAGTGATAGTCATATCCCTCTAAGGAAGGAAGTAGAGGCTTCTCACTCCTTGGTCTCCGATTTCCTCAAAAGTTGTCTAAGAGACGGAAAGTATACTTCAATGCCAAACTTCCAGGATTTCCAGTCATACCTAACTAAACTCCAAATAAATTAAAGGCTTAAACACAAAACACCACATTATAAGCTACCAAGAGAAATCAAAGGCAAAGTTTTAGGTAATCCTGGGAATGAATTTTTTAAGAAGAATATCTAAAAGTAGAATACAGAGTTCAAAGGGCTTTCCTAAAAGGATTTTGGTATCCTATGACAAGCTGCCCTTCCTGCCCCCTCCCTCCATCCCAACTCTTATGCCTCATGCATCCTCACTCTCAGAGCTTCTGCACTGTCTTGCTCTCTGTCTCTCTAATACTCAAGATCTTCCAGCTTCAGGGTTCTGCATGGGCCATACATGTTAGCTGGAATATGACTCTCTCCCTATGTCTCTTCCTTCCCTACCTAGACATTATGCTGATTTTTCAAGGGGACTTTCAGGGGGTCAAGGTCTCCCCACACATATCTTCATAGCATCCCACACTTTCTCTTCCTTAATGATTACCAGCTATAGACTGAAATGGTTGTATGCCAGCTCCCCCAAAATTAATGTGTGGAATCCAAATCCCAAATGTAAAGACATTGGGAGATGAGGCACTGGGAGAGGCGATCTCTTTTCTGAGGACACTACCTGGTAATCTTGTAAAAGAGATCTTCTGGAGCTCTCCGTTGCCCTTTTCTACCATGCAAGGCTTGAAGAAAAGTGTGATCTATGAACCAGAAAGTGAACCTCACCAGAATTAGCGAGCACCTATCTCGGAGGCTCGAGAATTTCTGTTGCTCTTAGCTGTGCTAGTAGACTAAGACAACACCATACCTAGGGTAAGCAGTGTGACCTCTCTGCTGACAGAAGCACTCCTTGAAGTGAAAACACTGTGTCTGTCTTACCGCTCGGTCCTTAGCTCTCAGTATGCTCCCACATCAAAGACCCCATCTTCTATGAGTGAAGTGTGTGTGAGTGAATGAATGAGGAGATAACCTTTAATAATTATCCCAGCCTGGTATGCCTAATGTAGACAAGTTTGTGTTATACTTAGAATCCTTTTGACTGTAGCTTAACTTTTTTGTTTATTAATTTGTTTGTTTTGCCTAGCCACATTTGGCATTCCTTACTCTCAGAAATCTGTGTTTCCATCCTGTGTCAAGAACGGACCTCGATAATGAGTAAAGAAGTCACCTCAGTTCCATGGGTGGAAGGAAAATAAATTCCAAAGAAAGAATAAGCTTCACCAAGGAGTAAAACTGGGGAAAATGTGGCCTCTAGAGAGAAGGGAAAGGCAGCCAACACTAACTTGGACACTCAGAAGCACAGTCTAATGTGATGATTCCAAAACCCTGTGAGGAATTACCAGAGCAGTTTGCAAGTGAGGCAACCCAAGCTCTGAAGGATGAGCAGCTTACCCATTACCACACAGTAGGAGATACAACACAAGCCTTAATTAAGCCTTACTCACCCAGTTTCCTCAGCCTGGAATAGCCATTCTCCGCTATGCAAATCCAAGTTCCCAAGCTAAAAGGCAGCTTAAGGTAGCTTCCCTGAAGGCTTGCCTGAGCTTCCTCCCACTCCGTGAGCTTCCGGGCGGGCGGAGGGCGCTCCCTCCCTCTGTGCGCTCCCCTGACTGCCTGCTTCTGTCTGTGCTACTGCTATTCTCCTTGCATTCGCTCACCTTGCCTTGTTTCCAGAAGTTAGGAAAAAAAAAAACTTAAAAACGGTGGGCCTCTTTGCTGTTCCTTTTCCCACAGCTCTCCTCCAGTACTTCACTGTTGACTGAACCATGAAGCAAGCCAGCTACCAGACTCCCACAGTGCTTCTGAGGAACACCTGCCCAGGGCTCGCAGGGCTCCACTCCAGAGCCCAAGCTCAGTAAGTGGCTCTGCTCCTCTTCCAAGAGACTCACAGTACCTCTGAGGATGAAATATGCCCCCATAGGCACTAAAACCCACAAAAGAAAGCAAAAAAGAGAGTTAAAAGCATATTCCCCCTCCCTTCGATTTGTTTTATTAAAACTGGTCAAGATTTTCTGTCTTGGAAACAAAAACTTCTTTTCCTTAAAGGCTATAAAGGGCCCTGAATGTCTTTCACATATTCCAGGCTTTCTTGAAAGCAAGACTGAGTAACCAATGACCCTTTCACAGTCATGGTAGAAAAACAGTTCCTTCTAACTTGTCACATATGCCTATTCTAAGAAAGGATTTATTTCTGTTAGGGTCAAAATATCAAGTTTGCCATTGAAATTGGGAAGGAAAAAAGTGAAGAGAATTTAGCCCGCATCTGTGAATTACTGTGCATGAGACAACTAAAGATTTACAAGAGGAGGGTAAGGAGTGAGTCTGGAAAGGGACATTATGCCACCAGATTCAGTGCTTCAGGAACACAAGGGAGCCATTGCAGAACATGGTCATGTTCAGGGTCATTATGAAATCTGGAATGGATAACCAGCAGAATACCCCAAGTAATTATCTGGTCCAATCTTCCACCTCATACATAAGGGAAGCCCCGAGAAGTGTGAGAACTAAGGTCCTGCAGTGGCCAAGATCGAAATCAGATGAAGATCTGCCTGGCTGGCCACACTGTGTCCCACCTGTTGATCCCACCCTGTACCCTAGCTGCTTCAGTTGGAGGTTCATCGTCTTCAGCCAACAGTTCACATTAAAAACAGGAAGGAGAGAACCACACACTGGTCATAGGACTGATGGCATGCATAAAAAGTCAGCCTCACCAGTCGTTGGTGGTACATGCTTTTAATCCCAGCAATTGAGAGGCAGAGACAGGTGGATCTCTGTGAGTTCGAGGCCAACCTGGTCTACCGAGCGAGTTCCAGGACAGCCTCCAAAACAATATGGAGAAACCCTGTCTCCAAAAACTAAAAATAAATAAATAAATAAGTCAGCCTCACATCATGTTAAGTTCTTATATGTCTCTTTATTAAAAAACATCATGAGGTCTGGGGAAATGGCTCAGTAGATAAATTCACATGTCACTCTAGCATAAGGACCTGTGTTTAAACCCCCGGGACTCATATAAGGTTGGCTGTGGTTGTGCATGTGTATAATGTCAGCACTCCTACAGCAAGATGAGAGGATACAGATAAATCTTTGGAAGCTCCCAGACCAGCTATCCTGGAGGACACAGGGTCAAAACAAGAAAGAGACCCTATCTCAAAGTAGGTGAAAGGAGAGGACCCTTACAGGCATGCAGTGGCACTCACATGCATGCATGTGTGCACATGTGAACCCACACACATGAATGCATTATACACACATAAAAATGTTTAAGCACTTTGGAAGACTGGGGAACACTACATAAGCACTCAGTTATTTTATCATTTGTCTGACCTATTATCTCAATATTACCAACTTTATTATCATCCACTTTGTTCTCACAGCCAGTTTATCTTGACATCTGAAATCCAAACTTAGCTCCACTGCAAGCATCTAGTTAAGATGTTGACTTGTCTTACTGGAAAATCCCTCTCCCAGAGGGCAGATAGAACAATGAGAAGAATGCTTTTGTAGACACCATGCTGTCCAAGATGAAGTTGACTGTGTGAGAGAGGAGTTTTGAGAGAATATATGTCATCCTGGTCTGTGGTAAAGAAGGGAGCAAGACACACACACAGCATTAGTCAGAACAGGTCTGGTTTTACCACAGAAACAAACTGAAATCTCAGTGATTTGCCAAAACTAAAGCTGTGTTTCTCACGAACACAAAGCCAAGCGCAGGTGTTCTAGCCTTTGCCACAGCAGCATCTGGAACACGTGACTTCCAAGGTTGCTGCATCAAGGGAAGTGACGAAGGCCCATGCCTCGTTGCATCAGCAGAATATCAATCATTTCCTGCTCACCGTTTGGTGGCCAGAGTTTGCCATGTGTCCTCAGTCTAACCGCAAAGGAGACCAGGAAGGCAGACATTCATCAGGCATGCCCACATATGAGCAGATGGATATTAGTGACCACACATTAATTCCAGGAAAGCAAGCATCAAAGGACTTTAGAGTATTCCAATTACCTAAAAAAGAATTTACATAGGCCTTAAAGACATGAAGGCTTGAAGAAATAACATAAAAATAAATAGTAGTAATTACTCCTAGTTATTACATTTCTTGTGGGCTTTATTTTAATCTTTTTATATATTTCTCCAACACAGCATTATTTAATAATAAACATTTTAATCACACTATTTTTTTTATTAAGAAACAAATTCAAAGTGGAGATAATACTGACTCCAATGAGAAAAAGACTCAAAAGGGAAGAAATGACCTTTTGATCAGAAGATCACAATTAGTCCAGAAGAAGAAAAGGAAGAGACAAGATGGGTCCAGGCACAAGGGTTGCCACACAGGAAGCCTGCTAATGAGCTCATTTCTGAACGGCAACCAGTACAAAGGCAAGGAAGAGACAAGGCCTCATTACTCAGCATTTCAAGAGGTGAGAGAAAGGGAATTCAGAAACAGAAAGCACCCATAAGGGAAGGAACGGACCAAAGCAGAGAGAAGGGGTCTCAGATCCCCAGTGACTGCATGACTGAACTTCATCTGTGTGTGTCCCTCCTGCTGCTGCAGACTTCTGAATCTCTCATCGCCTCCAAGCCAGGGCTGTCCCTCTGCTCCTGGGCTCCCAGAACATCTTAATCACACACATTTGAGATCAGATAGAAAGACCGCTTTTGATACCTTTATGGATGCATTGCCATCTCTCTGTGTACTGTTTTACAGTCTAGAAATAGTTCTCAAACTCAAATTGTTATCCTATGAAAGGACGAAGCAAGCTGGGGATGCAGCTCAATGGTAGCGTAGAACTTGACACTTTATAGAGATAGAACTTGAATTCATACCTTTATTACAATTAAGTTCAATGCGTAATTAAGTATGTGGTGTCAGGGGTCATCATTGGCTTCATTGTCAGCTTTGAGAAGATCAGAGACCATAGTTGGCTGTACTCGCTTGATATAAAGTAAATGACAGGAAAAAAAGTTCAGAAGTATTATAGATTTCCTTCATTCTTTGTAACTCCTTTAAAGTGTGTTAAAGTGTGTGTGTGTGTGTGTGTGTGTGTGTGTGTGTGTGTGTGTGTGTGTGTGTGTGTGTGTTATGCATGTGGGTGCCCGGGGTGGCCAGAAGAGGTTAGATTCCCTGGAGCTGGAGTTACATATGGGTGGAGTTACAGGTAGTTGTGAGCCACCCCACATGGGTGCTGGGAACTGAACTTGGAAGAGCAGCCAGTGCTCTTAAGCACTGAGCCATGTCACCAGCCCCTATAACTACTTTTTACGAGTGAGAAGTCACAGGAGAATTTACTTCTTGTCTTTCCCCACTTCACTGAAAAGCCTCGGTCCTTCAGAAGTAGGATAGTGTAGGGCAGAATCAAGAGCTGAGTTTTAATTTTATTTCCTGCTCTCATATGTAGTCTCCAACTAAGCCTAAGCTCTTTTCTGAGAGTTTAAAGTAGATGGTCTCCAAAGTGTACCTTCTGTAGCTTGTAACTGTAGGACTCCCTGTAGACAAGACAAAATAGAAAGAGTAAAACCCCATTTAAAAGAGAACCAGAAAACAGAGTGGAGGGTGGTTGAGAGACTACATTAAGACATAGAGACAGCCTTGTGGTTGAATGTAGGCTCGTGTCTGAGTCCTATTTCCGCAACCTGCTGACCCTGGCAACCTCGGGCTGGTTACTTAATTTTGTTAGAACTTTACTTCCTCCTCTGTAAAATGTGATGGGGATTACCTACCTTTCTGGTCTAATGAGAAGATTAGATGAGATAATATATTGTAAAACCTGGAAGCTAACAGGGTGTTATGAACATCATTTCCTCTGGCCTAACTGTCATAGAATTAAAAAGTAGATTAAAACTAAGAAGGGCATGAATGGAGACTATAAAACTCACTTGCCTCTTCAGGTGTTACTCCTCTGAACTGGCAGCATATCACCCAAAGAGAAACACACCCTCCGGTGAGGTCCACAAGTAGTTCATTCCAGGATCCCTACGTCCTCACGAATGACAAACCCTGTAAATGCTCATATCCCAGATAGAACACAGCTTTGCCCTCACATAACCTATACATTGTCCCCATATGCCTTGAATCATTTCTGTATCTCTTATAACACCTAATGTAGTATTTATTCTCTGTAAAAAGCTGTTATACTGTATTGCTTACAGAATGATGCTAAAACAGATACAACATAGTAACAGTATCTACATTGTTCAATACAGATACTTCTCCTTCCCACTGTCCCCAAGTATTTCTGCCTACAGTTTGTTGAATCTATGAATACAGAGCCCAGGGACACAGAGGGCCAAGTTCTTACCCCAGAAAAATTCAGAGATATGCTTCTCTTTGTATTCAAGGTATCTAGGCACCATGTGCTAATTTTAAAGTGAATTCTGAAGGTGTTTGCCTATGCTTCCCACCTTCATGGTACATTGGCAGACCATGCCTAAGTTCACAGCCATACTCCACTGCCAATTGTTACTCAATCATACTGGAAGCCTTCCTTCTGTTTTCAGAGAACCACAGAATAAAAGGAGATCTCACTAGAGGAGAGCAAGGAGAAAATCTTCCTGATCCTTGGGGTTTGTTTTGTGTTGGGGAGTGTGTTTGTGTGAGCACATGTGCATATACTCTATGTGTGTGTGTGTGTGAGTACTGAGGCTGGGGCTTGATATGAGAAACCTTCCTCAGTCACCCCGAGCTTGCAGATATAATCAGTCCAGCTAGCCGGATTGCTCCAGATTTCCTTGCTCTGTTTTCTGATGCTGGAGTTACAAAATGGCTGCCAAGCATTTACATGGGTTATGGATATCTGAACTCTGGTCCTCCTGTTCTTCCAACAATCACTTTTAACTTCTGAGCCATCCCCCTAGACCATCTTTTATTTTTGTATAAAATCTTAGAATCACTAAAGACAATGCATTTCAGCCCTGTCACTTGACAGTGATGGTGATAAAGCCTTCTAGGGTTCAGACTGCAAATGAGATCTGACCTGGAATCAGAATCCTGGGTTTCAAGTACAGGCTGTGTCTGTGTCTCAGTTTTATGACCTTCATTTGGTCATTTCCTTCTTCTTCCAAGGTCTTCAGCCACATAAGGGGATAGAAATGGCCACTGAATGTGTGTGGTTGGAGGATGAAGTGTGAGCACTTTGAGAGCCATAAGGCAATTGTCAAAAGTGTCACCAAGGTTCTTTGGATCTTTATGATAAGTATACATGGCTGTGCCTATAATCCCAGCACTCAGGAAGCTGAGGCAGGATGAGCAAGAGTTCGAGATCAGACTCAGAGATATAGTGAGACCCTGTCAAGAACAAAAGACAGAGGGAGAGAAGGGATGAGATAGAAGGATGAAAGGAAGGGCAAAGAGACAGACAGACAGACAGACAGACAGACAGACAGGCAGGCAGGCAGGCAGGCAGGCAGGCAGGCAGGCAGGCAGGCAGGCAGGCAGGCAGATCCTTCAGAGTTATAGCATCTGGGTTTAGGAAGCACATTCACCTACCAACACCCATCACTTCATCTTGCGTGCTTAGTTTGGTGGCTGCTGAAAAGAAAACGCTAATGTCCAGCAGCACCTATGGCACAGAACAAGTGCACAATATTTTCCCCGAATTACTTAGAAGCTCCGAACCAAATACACCATTAAAGCCCTACCCAACGCATCCCCCTCTCCCTTCCCTAGAAGAGTTGGTTTAGACACACTTGGTGTACATTCTCACGAAGGTAAGCTCCCCACCAAACAAGTTCACTCTCTGAACCTCTTGCACTGTCTTTTTCCCTTAAAACCACTTTCCAAGAAGATCATGTGAAATGGTAAATTGAGAGAGACACTGACCCAAATGGGCTGTTTCTCAACCCAACTCTCATCTGGGGAATTCTCCACAACGCAGGAATGAAGATGGAGCTGGACTGGGTGTTGCCACAGATGGTAGACCCAAAGGTGCTTTCCCAGATTGCCAAAGAGGCGCCATGCATTGTTCTCAGAAACCAAATAGCTTCGATGCCTCAGTAGTGGCCCTCACTTGAAAATGTCTTCCCTGTTGAAGTCTTTAAAGCCCTATTTTCATAGGAAGTCTATTCCCTCTGTGAACTAAGGCATCACGGTGATGACTCTACAGACTCTCAAGTGACTAGAGCCATCATTAATGTCATTATTTGTGTTTAGTTGCATCTCCATAGCAGCCCACATTCACAATGCACCTTGCATTTGTTTCGTAGTGATTGTCCTCACATGATGTCCAACAGGCAGAAGATGACAAGATTAACATTTCTGTGTTGCCTAAAGGGGAACTACGGTACGCAGAGATATGGGGGTAGCTGGCTGCTATCGCTGCTCATATAAGACATGTTTAGAGACACCCACACTTTGACTCCAGTCTGCTTCAGCATCCTTTCTGCCCTCATTTAGGATATCACTCATCTTTGACTCCTGTTTATAAAAACAACACGAGAAGGGGCAGGCTGGGCAGCAGAGCTGGAATTGGAGAATCTCCATATGCAATAGAACCAATGAATGTTTAAACTGCTCCATTATCTATGGTTAAGCAGGACCAGATGGGATACTTCATCCAACACATATAAGCTACTGTACTCCTAGTCCCATGCTTCTTTTTATCCTGTGTTTCAGTGGCTTGCCTTTCTCTCTCTGCCATTTTTTCTTTCCTCGTCTACCACTCACTTCCTTTATTTAAAATGTGTGTGGCTTTAATGCCAACTAGGAAAGGCGAAACCCTGATTTACTGAAAGTCAGGTGCTCTACCACCTGAACTGGACCAACCTTAGGTACTGAAAATGTCTCTAATAAAAATGACCAGGCAATGCTGATTCCACATCATATATAAGAATCCATATCTTCCTTTCCCACAGCCTCCATTCCTGAGCTGAGCCACTGTCCCGGCTGGACTTTTGTCCCTGTCTGCCTAAGTGGGTAGCTACCCTTGCCCACCTCTGATCCATCCTTGTCTTTAGGTAGTGGGACAGGGTCACTTTACAATGACATGGCTGAGGCTGAGCGTTCTCCCCTGAAGCTGTCATCTCTGTGGGAAATGTGTTGACATTACTCAAAGGAGTAAGAGGGCCCAGATCTTCATGGTCAATGTCACTTTTATCACCTCTGCCCTCTAACCATAAGGCTGTCATTCCATACTCAGATTCCTGACTTACTCAAGCAAACCTTTATCTTCAGAGGGGATGGGTAAACCTCATTTTCTGCTCAAATGTCATGCCTTAGCTGCCAATTATCCTGCCCAGATTCAATCCTGGAGCACAATAAACAAATTAGACCAAACACAAAGTATACCCCCGAAGCGCCCATCTTACTCAGTCTAACCCTCTGATTTGAGGATTTCTGCTTTCCTCTTCCACCAAATGCTCTGAGTGTCTTGGTGAACTTCCTGCTACTCTTCCTCTTTTTGCAAGACTACATGTTTATAATCATATGGAACAAGCAATAAATAGATGAATCAAGCCAACAGCCGGTGGAATCTTTGCAAACAACATCATTACCAAAGTGTATGAGCTGCATTTTGGCCAGTATCAAGCTGAGTGAACATAGAAAGATACAAAGCAGAATTATTTCCTGTAAATTCCCAGTGACACACTGGTGGCCACACCTACTTGAGGGAGATGATTATAAAAGACCGACAAGCCTGACTCAGGCATAAGTCTCCAGGGCAGAGAGGGAGTCACCTCATTGGAGCTTGAGTCGGCAAAGGTATTGTCCTTTATCATATCTGAGGCTATAAAGATTGTCTTTGTTTGCTCCTCGACTGTCTTCTCTCGAGGCACCTTCTGTAAGGATATGGTCTGTTCTCTTTTCCTTTCTTGTTGTTCCTGATTTGGTGTGGGAACTGGAATCACAGATTTCAGAGAACTCTCTTTCTGGTGATAAGGACCTGGGGAGGCAGCTGAACAGGATTCCTGGGAGAGAATCCATCAGTACAGCTGAATCTTTTCCTGGAGATAGGAAATCTCTACTGACAAAAATGAGAGAGATATGCTGGTTCCCATTCTGTATCTCCCTCACCTCTATACAGGCAGATACCTCACGCAGGTGGTTTTCCTTTTTTTTTTTTTTTCTTATTCTATCCACCATTGATTGAATGCCTATTATGTGTGATGGAATGAGCTGGACACAAAGAATACCAAGATAGAAACCATTCTAAAACAAATGTACAAACTAGTAGAGGTGACCAAAGCATATACAAATAATGTAAGGGAGTGTGAAGAAGAATAGAGGAAATGCTGGGCCTGTGATAAGTCAGCCACTCATTGTCGTTTCTCAAGAAGAACAAAGCAGGGTCACTGCCCTTGCAAGCACCGGGTTCAGAGATGGAGAGCTGACCACCACTGGTGTTCTTTTGCAGAAGTCAAGATGGCCAAAGTCCCTGACTTGTTTGAAGACCTGAAGAACTGTTACAGGTAAGAAACACATTCTACTTTTTGTGATTCAATGACTCCAACTAGGTGTTAAAGACCTGAGAGAGGCAGCTGAAGAGTCAGGTGCCATGTTGTCAGAGACTCTGTAGATATATGCTAGCTCTGAAGTTCAGGCAAGACCAGAGAAGAACTAGAAGGACAAGGCATCCAACATGCTAAAGTGATATTTCCCTAACAAAAATGGGAATTTAGAAAAATATTTTTGAGGTATACTGACTCCTACATAATCTTATATCAACATCAACTTAGGCACTCAAAAGAGTTTGTGTGCTCCGTACGGCAGCAGCTTTTAATGAACTTAATGAACTATTTGAGAGAGAATTCATTCTTGAGAGAATCTGCTCCCAGTCAAGAGGAGGAAACAGCTCTTGGGCACATGAACTCACACCCACAGTCAAACTTCACCCTGATACAGAAGATAAATGAGCAGAGCTGAATGTAGTTAGACAACAAATCTTTAGCAAGAGGACCTGAAAAAAATTTATCAGACACTGTAAGAAAATTTGTTATTTTGTATTATAAAAAGGACTGTTAAATATCAAATGTCACATAAATGAAGTAAGAAAGATAATTTAAACTAAGTATTTTCTTAAAGACTTCCTGACAGAAAAAAAAAATGAGCAGAGCTGAAATTCTAGAACATTCTTAACTAACAGGATGTTCTTGTTTACAATTAATGTAATGCTAATGAGGCTACAAACTAGTGCTTGAACTGTTAAACATGGAATCTGTTTTAGTGAGTATATGAAAACAGTGTATGACAACGTGTGTCTGACGTGCTTCAAAAGTTTCTCTTTTCTTTTAGCAGCTTCAGCCTTTCCTGAAGCCCAATTAGGCTCTTTGATTTATTAGTCATGCCTAATTCTTACAGATAAAGTACAAAGCTGTTCTAATAATTACTAATTCCAAATTAGTGACAGATGAATTACTATGTGTGTAGACATGAATATGTAGAAATATTTAACTTTTCAAAGAGTAATGGTGTGTGTGTGTGTGTTTGTGTGTGCGTGCATGTTCATATGCCCAAATTACTGTAGAGCTGACTCTCATCCTGACTGGGATCAAGTTCTCCTAAGAATAGAGTAACTCTTAAACAGCCACTAAAACCCATTGCTGTGTTAGAGCATTCAGACTCAATAGTGCCTATGTCTAAATCAGTATTCAGGAATGTTGTCTGTACTACCCAAAGTTAATGTGGTCATTAAGATATGATGCCTACAGACCTCAGTGAAATGATGAACAAAAATACAGTATCCTTATATGTTTTTGACAGTGAAAATGAGGAATACAATTCAGCCATTGACCATCTCTCTCTGAGTCAGGTAAGCATATGATTATCATTCTTATAGATCTGGGTTTTCTTTTTTTTTTCTTTTTACACACTAGTTCCTCTACCAGAAAAGCACAATGAAGGTCAAGTATTATACACTTTTGTTAAAGGTCTAAAATATTTATTTTTAGGGAGTTCACTTGCCTCTCTATACTATCAGTTAACTGGCATTCTTCATGCTCATTGATTCTTCTATAACAGAGAAGAGCTAACAGAAGCCCTAAGAACTTCTGGGTCAGGCTCCTTCAAATTGTTAGTTTTGTCATCTTTAGCCAGTTGCTTCAATCCACCTCTTATCTCCTAACATTCTATGTTGATGTCATTATCAAACACTAATGGCAGAGGTTAGAGATAGCCTGATAGCCCACAGAGCTGAGATAGAGAAAGCTCAGCAAATTATTTTGTGTATCTGTGATACCTGTTTTAAAAGCTGCTTCCAGGAAAACAGCCATACTAATGGTATCCATGGGTGCTTGACTGCAAGGCCCCCAGGGAGATCACCTCCTGCAGATGTCCAAGTCCTTTATATTAAGTGACCTTCTGTTTGTATAAAATATACATGTATTTCAAATGACTTTAAATCGTATCTAGTTGACGTAACCACACCTGGCACAATGTGAACACTATAAAAAATTGTTATACTTATGAATCAGTGATTATATTATTTAGGAAGTAATGACAAAAAATTCACATGTTTAGTACAGATGTCATTTAGTTTTAAAAAATATTTTGAACCTTAAGGTTGGTTTAATTTGAGCAGGCAATATAGAGGGTCAAAAGTATTTTTTTTAATATTTTGAGCACTCTGGAGTAGATGTCAGACCTCTTGATGGAAGGATCTCACTCACCAGGATCACATGTTAACCTGTTTCATTAAAATGTTTTCTTTTTGAGCCTAAAGACAGGTGAAAAGACCTCCCTCACCCCAGCCATGTGGTTTCAGGGAAATTCAAGAAGGGAAACCAGAAGGAATGGAGCAGAGGGGAAGGAAGGGCAGAGGAGGGCCAGAGGGAGGGATGAAGCACAGTTCCCTACACCCAGAATGGAGATCCCTCTCACTAAGTCTGTGGGATACAGACCCTACTAAAAAGTCTCATCATGAGGCCAAAGATAAGCTCTCAGGTGCCCCTTCCCTTCCTTACAGAAATCCTTCTACGATGCAAGCTATGGGTCACTCCATGAGAACTGCACAGATAAATTTGTATCTCTGAGAACCTCTGAAACCTCAAAGATGTCCAGCTTAACCTTTGAAGAGAGCCTAGTGATGGTGGCAGCAACATCCGACAAAGGGAAGATTCTGAAGAAGAGACGACTGGGTTTCAATCAGGCCTTTGCCGAAGATGACCTGGAGACCATAACCCGCAATTTAGAAGGTAAGGGATAAAACGTAACAAAATCCAGTTTTTCAGTTTTGAGCAAATGATGATAATGGAGTAGAAAGAAAATAAATCTTGGAACCAAAATAATAGGAAGCAAGCAGACATTAGGTCAATAACTATAACAAAGAAAAATGAAATGCTACTCTTCTCCAGAGGGGGGAGATCAATAGTAACCTGCATCTAGAACAGTTGCTCAAGGGCTCCTTTCCCGGCTCTATTATAAAGGTCATGCAAAGGTCTTTGGTTGGAGGGAAAGCAGTCATAGTCCATTAGCTCATGACCTCCGCTAGGTGTCACCTCCTTAGTCATGTTCCTCAATCTCTCTGGGCTTCAGTTCCCCATACTGTGAATAGAGATGACCAAGTCTTACACCTCACTGGGTTCCTGTAAAGATTAAAGAAGCCAATGCCTCAAAACATTTAGACTAGAAGAATGTCCAATGTGAAGTCACCACCCAAGAAATGTCAGCCATTGTGATTACTCCCAATGCCTTTGTAAATGATGCAACACTACTAATTTATTGATGGCTGCACTCTCTGTAGACTCCAAAACAACCTTCCCCTCTCCATTTACATATGAGGAAATGAGGCTCTGCCTCTATGTGGGAAACCCTGGCAGCTAATTCAGTCCACTATGACTATGAGAACCCTGAGTTTGTCTTTCATGTCTTTGCTATTCATTCCTCCATAGGAAACATAAACCAAGTACTCATTTTAATATAAAACCTAGACAACAATACCTCTCCACCTAGAAAGTTTTAAAATAAAACAAAGTAGAAGAAAGAACATTAACATTCACTCATTTTTGCCACCAAGATTTTAACCCTACCAACACCAGGGAATGGTTCCTAAAAGACTTTTGTGCATACAGATACACACTAGAGCAAACATGTCCAACATCATCACTGGTATACTACACACAATCTCATATCCAGCTTTTTCATTTAATATATTACAGACATTTTACAGGCAAATTTTTCAACTCAGAAGTGGCAATAAACATCTATGCCAATTTCCATCACCATTCATTTTCTTAGAATAGCATCCTATAAGTGAAATAGTCAGAACCTGGAGATTCATGAAGCTACTCATACATACAATTTCCAGGAAGATTTTTATATGTGTTATAGATAATGGGGACATATCATTATGGTATACGATTTTTAACACAATTACTTTTATCTTAGCATACGCTCATCTGAAAAATATAGATTGGGAAGACTGGTAGTCTTCCTTGACTTTTTGGAAACCTGCTAACAGAACCAGGCATGGTGGCTAACACTTTTAATCCCAGTGGGCGGCAGAGACAGGAGAATCTCTATGAGTTTGAGACTATTCTTGTCTGTAGAGTAAATTCCAAGCCAGCCAGGGCTCCATACTGAGAGAAAGAAAAGCAAATAGCTAACAAAAATGCAAAAGTTTCTCAAGAACTCTTTCAAAAGGTAAAATAAAATTATCATCTAATGAATTGGTTTACAAAAAAAAACAAAATTAAGAAATAACCGTAATAGAAACCCTAACCGGAATTAAGCCTTCTGCTGATTGATTTCAACTCTGGCTGTTCCACCTGGATTGGTGACCCCTACAGTCCCTCTCAGAGCTACATCTGATGCTTGTATTAGCATGTGTACATCACCTATATTTGTAACTAGGCAATAACCTGAACTTGTGGTAATGATCCTAGAGACCATCCAATCAGATTCAGCACCTTACGTCTTCCAGAGCAATATGAGATACAAACTGATAAGGCGAGTCATGCAGGAGTTCGTCCTGAATGATTCCCTCAATCAAAATATCTACCTGGATGCAGACCAAGTGCATCTCAAAGCAGCTTCGTTAAATGACCTGCAACATGAAGGTAAATGGCTACCTTGTCACTCCTCCCCTCCTTGGGTTTCTTTGCTTCTTTCTGCTTTCAAAGCACAAACTTATCTACCTCCCGGGCTTTGCACAATTCTTCTAGAACAGAATGGCACACCCCACCCCCACCAAGAATCCCTGGAAAGGACAGACTGTCATCCAAATCTCTGAGTTCCACCAGAGAGCAGTTTCCTACCTGAGTCCACAACATGGGACAGAGAGCTTTCTGATGTAGCACCTCTTGGGTGCTTATAGACACTCTCAACACGACCTCCCTATTCTGATTTTAAAGAAGAGAAAACTGAATGCCACAAATATTTAATGACTTACCCAGAAGCTAACAAGGTGCAGACAGTCACTTTCTGTTCAGCTAGGAAGAGCTTGCTAATATGAAGGGAAAGCCAAACAGCCCCAACTGCAACAGGGTCTGAAGGACGAAATTCAGGGTCCAAACTTTCTTGTACAAATCCAGCTTTCATAATAAACCTGTTTTAGATTCAGAATACATCATCAACATACAGAATTACTTTTAAAGAGCCACAGTAGCAACTTTATAATAAGCAGGCATGGTCCTTTCTGATCTGAGACACTGCGCACACTTCAGTTACCATGTTCAGTTCCGACACCCAGCGGTTTGTGAGCACTCAAGGTCAAGGCCATAGTTTGTACCCTATGACTTTTGCAAATTGTTGTGTATCCTATTTCCTACTTACCACAGTTTCCCCACATATTGACTTAGTCTACATGTGTTCTACACACACACACACCTATCTAAACACCTGTTTTTATATTTAAAAAATAGTGGATTTACTTTCTTTCTGGCTTTTTCTTTGACAGTAAAATTTGACATGTATGTCTACTCGTCAGAAGACGACTCTAAATATCCTGTTACTCTAAAAATCTCGAATACTCAGCTGTTTGTGAGTGCTCAGGGTGAAGACCAGCCCGTGTTGCTGAAGGTCAGTTGACTTCCATCTTAACCTTGCCCTCATTTGCCTCCCTCATTTGTTTGTAAGCAGTCTAAGCAGGCGTCCCCTTTGTGACAGTCAGTACATACTCACCATTCCCTCCCTGACTGTATTTCCTTCCCATCCCAGAGCATCCATTGTTCTGTTGACCTTTACTGACATCTACCATCTGACTTGAATGAGAGCAGGACAAACCTCAAAAACAAACTCAAATGAGTCCACTGAGATCAGAGAGGATTAACTTGCTAACACATGTGAAGCCAAAAACTAAGAGCCACAACACTCAAGCCTTTGCTTTCTCACTCCAGTGGTCTATTGGTGATACTGCTGTCTCTTATCACATCTCTATGGTCTCTACAGCCACCCCACACACACACACATTTAAGCATTAGTCATTTTTCCCATGGAGAAGAATATGACTCTCATTCAGTAAATGTACAATTTAGTGCCTTCAATTTCCACAGAAATTTTTGTGGACACCTGTATTTCTGTCTAAATCAAATAAAATGAAAGTGTTACCTACTAAGTAGGGCAGGCGCTTCACTCATGAATTCATTCAAGGAGCCATTAATTACGAAGAGCCTTCTCTTTTTCAAGTACAGCATTAAAAACTATGGAGAATGGCAAGCCAAAATCCCTAAACTTATGGGACATAGTATTCTCATACACAGACAATAGATAAGTCAAATAGAAAACAATAAAAAGAGGAAAATGTCAGAAAATGTGCAAGGTACTAAGAGAAAACGACAGAGTGTTGTTTAGAGAAAGGGACAAGAGCGGAGCTCCCAGAGAAACAAGACAGGCTAGTAAGAGGTAGGGATGGGCCATCCTATGCCTATACGGATCTGCGTTCCCCAGTACTTCATGAGCCCATAGGCCAGCAGCAAGGGTCAGCAGGCATTTGATAGACAACTGAAAGCCACTAAGGGGTTTCAGACAGTGCAGGGTGCTGGTATCAGTTACATCTCTTAAGTAGACAACAGTCTAGAAGGAAAGCACTAGTGAAAGCAGAGAACTCAGCTGGGAAGTTATGGGTGAAATGTGGCAGGAGGATAAGGTGAACACGTACAAGGGAACAGACCTGTATAGTCATCTGGAGGCACGACAAGGAAAGGGTAAAAGCAGGAGATGAGCAGGTCTGGACGGACAATGTGATGTTGAAACCCCTAGGAAGATGATCAAGTTATTTACTTATAGAGTCCAAAAGGGATTCTTAACAAACACAGAATTTGAAATGTATTTTTCAATGAAGGTTATTGTCAGAGTTTATTCATACTCAGATGAAGAGGATAATCTAAAAAGGTTGTGTTCAAAGGCCTCAGCAACCAATCCATCAGGGAAGCATTGTGGGGTTTCAGGGTTTTGTGTGTATGGGTATGGTTAACTTTCAGATTTTGACTGAAACGCAGAGCTAACATCATCTCAACATTCTACTGTTTCCAGAAAGGTATAATGTGTATGCTTGGGGGCTCAGAATGTTTAGAGGTCTTTGAATCATCAGTGCTCAGATTTGGGGAGAGTACCTGGTGTCAGCATTTAAAACAGGATACACATGTGCGGTGTTTTGCCTCATTTGTCTGGATACAGGGAGATGCTGATATCATTGACAGTCTGCATGATTCATTTAGATTTCTCTCCAATCAACTAAGGAAATTAAGTCATGAATAGTCTGGACCATACATTGAATAGGCATGAGATAAATGTTGAGTGAACAAATGAAGGAACCTGGCTCATATCTGAGTCAGGCTTCTAGAGTGCTGCCTTTCATGAAGGCCAGATGCCAGAGGGTGACACTTCAGTTTTTTTCCAGCACCTTCTTGGGCACTAACAGAATTTTGTTTTGCTTATCACAGGAGATGCCTGAAATACCAAAAGTCATCACAGGGAGTGAGACCGACCTCATTTTCTTCTGGAAAACAGTCAACTCAAAGAACTACTTCACATCAGCTGCCTATCCAGAGCTGTTTATTGCCACAAAAGAACAAAGCCAGGTGCACCTGGCAATGGGACTGCCCTCGATGACAGACTTCCAGATCTCCTAAGTGGGGTCCACTTACTTGAGAAGTGCTAACAATCTGTATGTACCGTGTACAGAAGGTTCTACACCCTGAGTCACTTGCATGGCATGTGCTGAGCCTTTGTAATTCTAAATGAATGTTTACCCTCTTTGTGAGAGAAGAGCAAAGCCTAATGGAATCAACCTCGACACATAATGTTATTTGTTATTTAAAGAGCACCCTATATTTTGCACAGTACTAATCACTTTAATTATTATTCATGACATTCTTAGGAGGAACAGAGCTGTGGTGATCAAAAAGACTCTACCCATGTTACAGATGGGCTAACTACAGCATAAGAAAACTAAAATGTACACTCAACGGCAGTTGGAAAGAGAATCCACAGACCCACTAAGTCAATCAAACTGTGTACCTTCTGCTTCCAAATTGCTGACTGAGTAGGATAAAGTTATAAGAACTTAATTCTATCATTTTTAAAGGGAAGGGGACAACAGCTACATCTTTCCTACCTCAGTGGGTTTTATTCCAAGGAGAGCATTTGGATGAAATCCTCCTGTAACAAACCTCAAGAAGACAGAATGTTGAATGCTATTTTTAAGTTATTTTATATATGTATTTATAAATATATTTATGATAATTTTATTATTTATGGCACATCCTTAAGTCCTCAACTGCAGGGCATTCTAGATGGAGTTAGTTAGATGTAGCTACTCCATAGCAGGGCTTTCTAGGTGGAGTTAGTTAGATGTAGCTACTCTATAGCTCCATGTTGCAGACGTTATGCTTTTTCCACAGCCATGAAGCTCTCTACATTCTCTTACTTGGGAATCCTGTAATTATGGCCATGAATCTGTATTGTTTACTTTGTTCATTTAAGATGATAATTGGACCACTCTTCCACCCTTCTGTCCCTAAAGTTATCTGGGTATTCTTACATCATTCAACCTCACCTGCAATTAAATCCAACAATTCAAAGATGGAAAGATCTTAATTGTGACTACCACATCACTGTTACCTGAAGTTTCCTTTCTAGAATGTAATCAGTGTTTCCTCTGGGTTCCAAATTTGTTCTCACACCACAGCGTCACATGAGTACCAATAATAATAATCAGTGCATTATTGTTGGTTATTAATTAAATAAAACAAGTTTGAGCTGACATATATTTATTTGCTATCTTTTTTGCTTGGGTTTTGCAATAGATGGTTGCTTGTTGTCAGACTTCCTTTGGACTGCCAGATCCCAAATAATGACCTGAGACTTATTCTGAGATCTTGGCCTTAGCTTAGGCTTCTTCCCAACTAGCTCATATAACTTAACCCGTTTATATTGACCTACATTCTGCCACGTGGCTCCTTCCCTCTCCTTCATACTGTACATCCATCTTCCCATGTCTAGATGGTGAATTCCTATCTCTTCTTCTCAGAGTTTCTATCTCTTCCTAGAAGTGCGCCTATCCTCTCCTGCCTACCTATTGGCCATTCTGCTCTTTATTAAACCAATCAGAAGGTGCCATGGCAGAGACACATCTTCACAGTGTACAAAGAGATTATTCCACAACAGTTGTTTTGCGTTTTGTTGTTGTTGTTGTTGTTGTTGTTGTTAATATGTGAAGGGGTTGTTTTGTATTTGTTGTCTTCATTACCTCACTGTTGGGAACAACTGGTTAGGCATTCACATAATTCACTACAGTTAGTGTCATTTCACAAAACCAGGTCCCTACACAGCTCTAGACAAGATGTTTCCACCAAACCCATCCCCTCAGAGTTCAGTGAGCCCCACTGAAGTGGAGGCAGGAGTTGAGGAGACAGAGTGGGTGGAGGACATCAGGAGAACAACTAACAAAGCTAATATAAATTCAGGGTGTAAGACCCTATGGAACCAGAGTTACCTGATGTGAATACTGGGAACCAATTCTGACACCTGCAAAAGCAGTATACACTCTTAACCCAAGACATCGCATCCCTTTGTATCATATTAAAAACAACAACAGCAAAACTTTTGTGATCCTGTTTTGTTTTATTGCTCTTCAAACACTCACCTAATTATGCTTATGTATGCTGCTGGTTCTGTTTTTTTCTTTCTTCTCTCTCTCTTTTCTCCTTGATTCTTTTTTCTTTCTAGTGGTCTTCTGTTAGCATTTTAACTTTACCTTCTTGATGTTATTCTGTTTAAATAAGCTATTATGTTTCCATGTTTTACTTCCATTCTTGGATTCATGTAATTTTGTTCTAATTTTCTCATTATTGGGAAATCTTTTTTTGTTCTTTTGTTTTGTTTTAATTTTTCTGACCCCTTGCTCTTCTAGCCCTCCATAACATTCTTCTCCACTCCTGGATGGTTTTCCTCTCTTTTCTTTAATCTCTGGATGTGTTTCTCAGAACATTTTTCCAGAAACAATTTGATCATGGCCTCATCAATGGAGTGATCCCTCAATGATTTTGTAATATGATGGACATGTTGGGAGCTGGCGAATGAGCTAGGTCATTAGAAGGCTACATCACTAGGGGCTCTGTCTTGCCCTGGCGTCTTCCTATCCTCCTTCCTCTGCTTCCTGTCCGTAAAGAGGTAAAAAAACAGCCTCAGCCACATATCCCCTCTGCCAGAATGCTCTGCCCAAGTGAAGAGACCAAGTAACCCTGGCTTGAACCCTCTGAAACCATAAGCCAGAGTAAGTCTTTCTGAACGTGTTTCGTTCAGGTGTTTGGCCACAGAATGAAAACAGTAACTACTACGGACTACTTTCATTTGGCATGCTATTATTTGCGGCCAACGCCAGCCTGGTTGATACAGAGCATTGTTTCTCCCTGTCTAACCGTCACAACTGCCCTTATCTGGCTACAGTAAGCTCTACTTCTTTGCGCGCCTGCCTGTCAGCTCTAGCCTCACCCACCGGCTCCAGCCCAGAGACACCACGGAAGTGACCCGGCCACTGGGCCGACCTCCTCGGAGATTTTCTCCAATCGCAGAGCCTCGAGGAGGCCCCGGGGCCAACCGTAAGGCGCCCATTTCCTGTTATCCCGCCCTCTCTGCCTTCTGGTTGGCGAATTTCAAAGTCGCGGAACCAATGGGAGCGTCCGGACGCGCCCGGGGTCTCGTTTCAGAACAGGGCGCTCCCTTTGAAGACAGAAACTGACACGGTCGAGTCATGGTGGGACCGGGCCCCGCTGCCAGCGCAGCCGCGGGTAAGTGTGGTCGCCAGCCTCCTGCAGAAGCTGCCGGGCCGCCCCCTGCCTGCTTCAGCCTGCCCCGGGCTCAGATAGGTTCAGGACGCTGGACCCGGGTCACACAGAGAGGAGCGATGGCCGCGTGTGGACACCGGGCATTGCTGGTTATGGCCGGAGTCAGGAGGCCGGCTCTGCCTCAGTCCGAGTCCCTGCTCCTCTGCAGGTCGACTGATAAAATGTGCACTGTCTGGAGGATGAGTGATAGAATGTGGGCTGAGGCTTAAGGTGCTGTGGACCCTGATATCTGTGACAGGCCTGGAGCCCTTCCTAGCTCCTCAGAATGCCCCACCCCCATGTCGCCTTCAAGATGCATACGGTGTCCCCTGTCCTACTTACTCAAGGGTTTAAAAAAAGCATGCTTTCAAATCCTGACTTTGCTGCTTATTAGTGGGTAAATTTAAGCATGTCATTTACCCTCCCAAACGGCAAAATACCTCATAGCATTATTGTGTTATTGTAAGCAGCTTAGTAAAGAGCTTGGCATCAAACTGATACCATTGGTGTTGATATTAGTTTGAAAGCAAGCATAGCAGGACTGGTGACTTTATCAAAGCCCAAATGGCTACAGGAAGGTATCGTATTTTAGGGCTATAAAGGGACTGGTTAAAACCTCAAACTACGTTTCTGTTGTTTGTTTATGTCCACATTCTGCAGAAGAGCGATGGAGAAAGCTCCAGGAGTACCTGGCAGCCAAGGGAAAGCTAAAGGACCCGAACACCAAGTGAGTTTACCTCCCTATACTTTTGTTTGGTTGCCCTGGTTGCTAATAGCAAAACAGTTACCACCCTTTTGTTTCTGGTCTGTTTAACATGCCTGGTGATCCTGTAATAACAAAAGGGATATTTCAGCCCAGGCATGATTAAAAAAAAAAAAAAAAAAAAAACTCACCCCTGAGCCTGAGGATGGTGACGCACGCCTTTAATCCCAGCAATTGGGAGGCAGTAGCAGGTGGATCTCAATGAGTTCAAGGCCAGCCTGGTCTACAAAGTGAATTCCAGGAACATGAAGAAACCCTGTCTCTTAAAAAAAAACAAAAACAAAAACAAAGAAACTTGGGCAGTGGCCTGTCTGTTGGCAGAGATGTAAGCTTTGTTCTTTCCTAACAGCAAAGGAAGAAAGGATCTACAGTATTATCTACCACACTGGAAGCTTTTCTGGTTCCTTCTTTTTTTCTGGAAAAATTGGTACCCAGCAAAGCAGTTTTTGGTCAGAGGAAACTAGTTCCGGTGTTTGCTTACTAAAGCAGGAGCGTTGGTTATAGTTGGTCCACAATAGTGGTGCTCCAACATCCTCCAACTTAGTGATGTCCTCTTGGCCTATATTTGAGGTGGACAGAACATAACCCCTTTACCCTTTCCTCTTGTTGGCATGTATCATTTAGTCCTATTATTTCTCTCTCTTGCTTAGCGTAGGTGTATTTTCCTCTATTTAAGTGACTCCTCTGTGTGTGCGCGCGCACATGCACGTGCACATACCGGAAGGGGGTGTCTGCTCTATCGCTCTTCCCCTATTCCCTCAAGACAGGCTCTCCCACTGTCTCCCAGGCCTGTCACATGCTATACAACAAGCACTCCATCACTGACATACATTCCCCAGGCCTGTCAATCACTCAAGGAAGAAAGATGCAGAACTTACTAAGGCAATCCCTGCCCTCCATGGCTCATGCTCGTCAGCCTCTGTTCGTCTTGGGTTTGGTCCATGGAATTTGAGTCCTTCTCAGTTCCTCTCTGTTCTATCTTTTGTTTCACTGGCCAGACTTCAACTTCCTGTACCATCCTCACAAGTACCTGAATCTGAAGATGTTCCACTCCCTTACATGAAATGCTGTAATGTTTATTTGTAACCTATGCATATCCTTTTATAGACTTGAAATCATCTGCGAGTTATTTTTGATTCCCAGTACAATGGAAATAGTTTGGTTTAGAGAATAATAAGAAGGGAAAGTCTACATGTTCGGTATGAATGCAGTTTTGTCTTTCACATTTTTTTAATCAAAAATTAGTTAAAATCATAAATGTGAAACCCATGATGTGGAGACTTGATTATATACAAATCCCTTTCCCCTCTGAAAAACACTAAAGGTATATAGAGCAAGGAAGTTTTTTAATAAAATAGTTGACCATCTTCTTTCTCATGTTGACCCTCAATATTCAAGAACTGATGCTCGCATAAGACTGTAACTATGAAGAGGCTACATATATTTCATTAATGTTATTGGAATGCTACATTTGTACGTGGGATAACCTTTAAAAGTAAAGTCACAAAAGAAATTGGTAAGAGCGGTTGTGGTCCTTGGGGAGGGGAATACAGGACCAAAAAGGGAAAGTAAGGATATGTCTTACTAAATAGTAATTTTGATTGATTTTTACCCTATACAGAAATTCTATTGTTTAAAAACTTAGTCATAGTGTTCTGATCACTGTTCTTTCCTAGCTTTCCTGATTCTTCTGTACCAAGGATTAATTTTATTTTTCATCTTTCATAGGCCTTATCTAAAAGCCAAGTATAACTGCCCCAAACCACCATCTTCCAAATATGTAAGTAAATAACCTATGAGGAGTTTACTTGTGTAATTTAACATTCAACCCAGAACCCTTTCTCTCTCTTGCTTAGCGTAGGTTTATTCTCCTCTATTTAGGTGACTCGTGTGTGTGTGTGTGTGTCTGTGTGTGTGTGTGTGTGTGTGTGTGTGCTGGACCAAGAAGCCTAAGTCAAAATATCTTGTGAAACTCAAGGATATAGGATACCCATCTGTCTTAATTAGGATTTTTATTGCTGTGAAGAGATAATGACCGTGGCAACTCTTATAAAGGAAAACATTTAATTGGGGTAGCTTGCATTTTCAGAAGTTTAGTCTATTATCATCTTGGTGTGACATGGCATGTGGGCAGATGTGGTCCTGGAGAAGCAGCTGAGCATCCTACATGTTGACTTGCAGGCAACAGGAAGTGACCTGAGACACTGTTGTGGTTTGAGTATATATAAGACCGCACAGCCCACCTCCACAGTGACACACTACCTCCAACAAGGCCATACCTACTAATAGTGTCACTCTCTTTGGGGGTCATTTTCTTTCAAACCACTACCCTGTCCTAGAAAAACTTGATATGACTGCTAATGTTACTGTTGTGCATTTATATGTGAGAAATGGGATTCAAAGAGATTATATCATGGCCAAATTATACACCCAGTAAGAGTCAAATCCTATTTTATTCTGGTAATAAATTATATTGAGTACATGGGCTACTTAAAGAATATACTCAGTTTTTAGAAATTATTCTGGGAATGTATAAAACCACTGAAAGATATGCTTTAATGTCTTTTCCAGCCCTATCATGGCCCCTGTTCAATGTATCATTGTTTTTATGTGCTTGTCTTTTCCGCTAAGGGTCCTCAGAATCAAGTGTGATCCCATCTTTACATCTCCTAGCATAGTTTAGCACGGTGTCTTTTCTAGTAAACTTTGAATAAATCTCTCTTGATTCAAGCCTTTCTTACATCCTCTGTGAGTTTTCTCCCATTTCAGATGCACAGAGTGAGTGAAAGTAAATTTAGCGTAAAGCAATTATTCCTTCTTGTACATGCATTGTTTTGTTTTTCACCTTTATCTGTCAGTTCTGAGATGGTTTAAAGGAATCTAGAGTCAGAAACAGAAATTCCAACCCTAACCCAGCTTCCAGCACCCTCTCTGTGCCTAGCCTTGGACAGCTCACTTTCTCTACCAGATGACGGAGTTGGATTTATCTCTAAGATCTCTCTCTCGATTCTAATGTCCTATTCTGAGTAAAGAATTTCTCTCTCACTGGAGGACTTGAAACCAAGTGACCAGTTCTACAACTTGTAATAGTTTAGTCAGGTCTGGTCAATCTAAAGTTAAAATCTGAAAAATGTCCAAAAGAAACATTTGCAAGTCACATATCTTAAGAAGATCTAGTATCCAGGATCTGTGACTCTTACAGTTCAAACAATTAAAAGACAAATGACTCAATTTTGAAATGAGCAGAGTCTGAGTAGACATTTCTCAAAGATGTTGAGGATAAGAAGAAATATTCAGTATCGTTAGCCATCAGGAAAATGCAAATCAAAATGATAGTGAGGGTCAGGCCTGGTAGGACTGGCTGATAATCCCAGATCTAAGGAGGCTAAAAGCAGGAGATTTAAAATTCAAGGCCAGACTGAGCAATTCAGTAAGACTGCCTCAAAATAAAAAGTAAAAATAGCCGGGCGTTGGTGGTGCACGCCTTTAATCCCAGCACTCGGGAGGCAGAGGCAGGCGGATCTCTGTGAGTTCGAGGCCAGCCTGGTCTACAGAGCGAGTTCCAGGACAGCCTCCAAAGCCACAGAGAAACCCTGTCTCAAAAAACCAAAAAAAAAAAAAAAAAAAAAAAAGGTAAAAATAAGTTTGAGGATACAGATTAATAAAAAAATGCCTACCTAGTGTGCTTCAGGCTCTGGGTTCAATCCCCAGTAAAACATGAACACATGCATGCCCCAAAAACAGTGAGGTATTGCATCATACTTACTAGAGTAGCTACATTTAAATCAGATAGTTTTGGGGGATGTGGAAAAACTGGAACCTTCATACATTGTAGATACAAACATAACCCAATGTAACTATTTTAGAGAAAGCTTTTACAGTTTCCTAAAACATAAGCATAGATTTACCAAATGACTCTGGAATTCTGTAGATAAATTGAAAATATATGCTCATACAAAAACTGTATACAAATATTCATAATAACAGTGTTTATAACCCCCAAATGGGGAAGCAACCCAAACAGTCATTAACTAATGAATGAATATATATAACCACACAATGTAGTGTTATTCAACTCTAAGCAAGTAATGAAGGGCATATTTGAAAACAAGATTGAGGAGAACCATCTGTCCTTCATGCTCATTTTTTTTTCTAAGAGCATAAAACTTCTCTAAAAAGAAGCTTTTTGTGTTTTTTTATTTTAACAGGGATGGAGGAATGGCTCAGTTGGTGGATTGCCTGCTCAGCATGCATGAAGCTTGTAGTTTGACTCCAGCATCAAATAAGTTAGGTCTGATAGCACATGCCTGTAATCCTAACACTCTGGAGGAGGTGGGAGGATTAATGGTGTAAACTCATCCTTGACTACATATCAAGTTCAAGG
Organism: Mesocricetus auratus; assembly: GCF_017639785.1. Taxonomy (NCBI): domain Eukaryota; kingdom Metazoa; phylum Chordata; class Mammalia; order Rodentia; family Cricetidae; genus Mesocricetus; species Mesocricetus auratus. Next base: position 95,868,964 of record NW_024429189.1, on the reverse strand, counting down.
GTAGCCTGGGCTACACAAGACTCTTTCAGAACAAAAGTAGTAAAGTGCTAATATGTGGTACAACATGAGTGAATCTTGAAACTGTTATTTAAGGAGGGAAAGATAGAATTTTTTTCTCCTATTGAAAATAGTTTTTTTCAAACAATATATTCTGATTACAATTTTTCTACCTCAACTCCTACCAGATCTTCCAATCCAAATCTTTACCCTTTCTCTCACTCTAAAAATATTAACAAAATAAGGCAAAACTGAACTAACTAGCTGGGCAGTAGTGGCACATGCCTTTAATCCCAGCACTTGGGAACCAGAGGCAGGCAGATTTCTGTGAGTTCGAGGCCAGCCTGGTCTACAGAGCTAATTCCAAGACAATAGCCAGAGCTGTTACACAGAGAAACCCTGTTTCAAAAAAACCAAAATAAGACAAATAATGGCATGGAAACTTCTTACTAATTATGAAAGCTTGGCCTATAAGCTTAGACGTGTTCCTACGTAGCTCTTATAACTTTTGTATTAATCTACATTTGTCACTTGGCATCACCTCTTTTCCATCTCCCGCCTCCTGTCTCTTCTCCATGTCGCCTGCCGCCTGGCTATTGGCCACTCAACTTTTTATTACACCAGTCACAGCAATACTTCTTCACCTTGTACAAACATCCCACGACACTAACCTACCACAAGTTGTTGTGTTACAATTCGATGGTATATCTGTCGGGGCAGGTTAGGCATATTCTTTTTTTTTTTTTTTTTTTTTTTTTTTTTTTTGGTTTTTCGAGACAGGGTTTCTCTGTGGCTTTGGAGGCTGTTCTGGAACTAGCTCTGTAGACCAGGCTGGCCTCGAACTCACAGAGATCCGCCTGCCTCTGCCTCTCGAGTGCTGGGATTAAAGGCATGCGCCACCACCACCCGGCTCTTTATTGAAACATAATAGGCATTAAAAAAATACTGATTGGCCGGGCGTTGGTGGCGCACGCCTTTAATCCCAGCACTTGGGAGGCAGAGGCAGGTGGATCTCTGTGAGTTGGAGGCTAGCCTGGTCTACAGAGTGAGTCCCAGGACAACCAGGCTACACAGTGAAGCCCTGTCTCAAAAAGCAAAAATAAAAAGATTAATGAATTAATTGATGATTAGTATAAAAATAAAAAGTAAGTTTTTAAATATATTTTTTCTTTGTGTTTTCAGACTCCTGGGCCCAAAAAAGATGTTTCCAGTCATGTTGTTTTGCCTATCAAAACTACAAGGCCCATCAATGTTAAACTCCAGAGTAAACCAGCTAATATCACAGCATCCCAGAAACCAGAGCTGGAGCCACCAAAACTTCAAGGCAAAGGGCTCACTTCAAGATGTTTTTCTTCTAACTCAGACTGTAAACAGTCCAGCAAGAGTCTGCAGCAGTACAGAGCTGCGTCATCCACTACAGGACTGTCAAGAAAACCCAGGCAGTCCCCTGGTACACAGAAATTGGATTCCAAAAAGCAGCAGCAAACACATCAAGGAAATGCTGAGCGCACCAATCCTGTGGCTGGGACCCATGTCGGAAACCAATCTTTGAAGGGCTTTCTACACGAGGTCAACAAAGAGAACTTGCCCCAAACCTTGCTAGAACCTGGGAAGCCGGTTCCTGACTTATGCCCCATAAGTAAGCCAAACACTGGCTCCTATAACCAAACCCAGAAAAGTCTGGCTCCTAAACAAATCTTGAGCAAAAGTTCAGTTAACCGTACTGTTCTGAAAGACAGAGCTAACAAACAGTTTGTTAGAAACACACAAGTCAGCACTCAACCAGTGAAGTCGCAGCACCTCTCTACAGACACAGATTCAGCACGACCCAGAGAAAAACCCCCGCAAAGAGTTCCCTCTCACTTCATTCCTGCCCATAGTAAGACTCAGACATCAAAGAAACCAGTGGTCAATGACACACAGGACATAAAGGTTGACAGGATTAAATGTGGAAGACCAAATGAAACTACGATACAGTCACACCCTGCCACTGAACAGAAAGTAAAACATACTAAATCTGGCTCCCACCCCAGCTGTTGTCAGGGAGGACAGAGCAACAGAAATCCAGCCTTCAAGCAGGATCAAAAGACTGTGCAGCCCTGTCTTGGACCCCGGACATCACACATTCTGCACAATTCAAGAGCTGTAAGCCAGAGGCCTAACTTGACAGCTGGCAAGGTTATTCTAAGCACCCCTAGCATAAGAGCAAGTAAAACCCAGAACAATAAAAGCAGTAACATCTTCCAACAAAAAGCACAGACTCTGGACTTCAAGTTCAAAAAGCTTCTTCCCCAGAGCCAGTTTCTGAACAAGACTGCTCCCAAAACTCAAGCTGGCACAGCAACCATGAGAAGGAAAGGAGCCCCAAGTGCTAGCCAGACTCATCCACGTGTTAAAAAGACAGACGTAGAGGATCGGAGGTACTTTGCTTTAAATCCAAGATTCTGTAACTTAAGATTTCTAGGCAAACTGATAATGGCTGGGGTTGGGACTGTAGCTCAGTGATAAAGCACTTACCTAGCATGTATGAGGCCCTAAATTTAAGCCCCAGCACCACCAACAGATAGACACATTTTTATATGTACATATATGTATACACTTATTTGAGAAATAGCTCCTATGGGATATCTAGCTGGAGCCTGAAAAGATATGATGCTATAGTAAACATAACACTTAACAAAACTAGGTGATCCACAAATATTTTATAAATCCTTCTCTGTAATTGTCTATAAAGTTGTTTTGTAAAGTGGAAGTGGAGCTGCTGATAGAGATTAGTTACCCAAGAAGTGTCCTGCAGAGCCTAAAGACAGGCTGAAAGGGGCCAGAGCAATAAGTTCACACAGCTAGGAAGGAAACAATCAGTGACTAAGTTTGGCAGTTAGCAGAGAAGAAACGGAAGCTTCTATGAACATTAGTAGCCCAGGCTGGGGAAGGTAAGCTGAACCAGGAGCCCTGGTCAGATGCGGTGTGCAAGTGTTAAAAATTGGGGCCCCAGGCTGCCAGAGCTCAGTGTTGTACATGGTACTTGAAGGTGAGCCAAAGGGTTTTGTCTGCCCAAGACCAGTCCCCGTCCCAGAATGCAAATGAGCCTCCTTAGAATGCACTTGTGTGTACCTGGTGGAGTAGAACATAGGCTGCTGACAAGAGTGAAAGAGACAGGTAAAATTAGACAGTGCTAAAAGTCGCCACAGAGTGGGAGCAAGTACGGGATTTGGTCTGGGAACAGCCTTCCTTCTTCTTACAAAGAAAGTTAATGTTTGGTGGTGTGGTTGAGAGGGTAGGGCCAGGGTGGTTGATTAAGTAGGAGGCTTGAGGAAGTACTTCTGTCATTGACGTCTCAGGTGAAAAAAGACTGCAGAAACAGAGTGGTGAGTGACAGGTTGGCGTCTGCTCTAGAACTCCCAGCCTGGGTCACATCTTTGCCGCATTGACAGTGTGTGGCATGTTGAGAGTGTCTGGTTACAGGAGGAATAGAGTCTGTGGAAAGGGTCCGATCCATCCACTAATGATGTGTGTTTCCCCCATCGCCTGCATTGTGCCAGGCTCAGGTGGGGAAGGAAGGCCGCCACCGCCTCTACCCTTAGAGAACTTACAGTGTGGAGTATATATGGGACCTTGAGAGAAGCTGACCATGGCATTGAAGTCCTGGGAGTACAGGAAGTTCTCTTCATTATGACTAGAAGGAGACTATGGAGATAGGAAGAATGGTAGGGACTGGATGAAACACATATCATGTGTCAGCTTTGTCAGCATGGAACAGATTGTAAGATCGCTTCTAGATAGAGTCAGAGGAAAATGACAGTAACTTGCATTTATTTATAATTATTGAATTCTGAAAAAGATAAAGCCATAGAGACAAAAAGCAGGTCAGTGGTCCTCAGGGACTGGAAAGTTGAAGTAAGCTTCACTCTGAAGAGATTTGGACCTGTGTTATATCTTGATTATAAGTACAGTCAAGTGGTCTTGTGTATTTATACCCACATAATCACACACTTCAAAAAGGTGAGTTTTACTGTACTGTCATTGAAATCTTGTGTGTGCTAGGCACTGGACATTCAGTTCTGCCTTCAGAGAGTTTGTGTCCTAGTGGAGAAGACAGTATGAGCAGGCTGATTAAATAAAACAAGATAATTGTAGATCATTACTCTTCAAGTAAGGATCATTTGAACAGAGTACAGAAGATGCAAACCCTGAGCCTGGATCAGGAAACTGAAAGAGCCAGAGCTCCCTGAGGGTAGTGAGGAGAGGGCTGTGATGTGGAATTGGAAAGGGTGGCAGGACAGACATAGAAAACATGGCTAATTTTATTTCAAGAGCAATGGGAAGTTGGCACAGTCTACTTTACATTCTACTGATGGATATTATGGGCAGAGAGTTAGCAAGGGTTAGAGCAGTTGCTTCACATTTCACAGAAGGTGGCGTGGGTGTGTGTGGGTTGGCATGGTGGTCATGTGGACAGAGCCAATACTGAATCTGTACAGTGAAGCGGCAGACATAAGGAAAAGCAACTCCTCAAAGGTGTCTCCTGAGTTGAGGGCCTACTGTTTATCAAAGTAAGGGGAATTAGGAAGGGATCTGGAGGTAAATACCATATTGAGCTGAAATGCCTGCTAGACAATAAATAAAGGACCAAATGAGTCAGTGGGCTTTACATGGTGTGGGCTCCATGGCGTGATCTGAAATCTGAAATGGGCATTTTCTGGTCATTGATACACAGTTGTGATGTAACAAAGCTAGCCAGCCTATGTCTAAGCACTTGGTGTCCACATCCATCCGCTGCCCTCCAAAACGATAGTCTTTTTGCTTAGAAGTAGGAGTGGAGAGAGTATGAGCAGTGGTAGAAAGCCAGCACTGGGCCTGGCACTGTCAGAGACCAATTACTTAAGGAGAAGAGAACCTGGGATTAGTGATTAGTGAAGAAAGGGACTGGGGTGTGGTCAGAGCACTGAGGAAGGGACTGGGGTGAAGTGAGTGGGTTGCTATGAGCACTAAGATGCTGTTGAAGACAGAATGAAGGTTTGGTGGGTCAGGGTGGCCAGAAGCTTCGGGTAGAGTGCTGAGGTCTTAAGGACAGGTGACATCCAAGACAGCACACCAGGAAATGAAGACTTAGAGAAAAATAGTGAAACGTAATCAGAAGTCAAGTACTTAAAAACCAAAGTGCCAGTCAGTCCTCTGTAATCCTACCAGTTCTAAGTGGCGTAGTCAGCCCTGTGTGGTATTGTTCATTGTAGATTGTTCTTCATTCTGTCCTCCTGACCTTGTCTACGGTGGAAGGTTTTCGTTATACCCAGTCTCTGCCAGCCAGTCCTCTGTAATCCTACCAGTTCTAAGTGGCATTGCCCATAGTAGATTGTTCTTCATTCTGTCCTCCTGACCTTGTCTACGGTAAAAAGTTTAGCTACACCCAGTCTTTGCTTGTCATCTGTTTTAGAAACAGATAGGTTAAGAAGGAAAGAGGGAAAGGACTAACCCCTCCCATCACATTGCAGGAAACAACTGGAAGAATGGCAGAAATCTAAAGGGAAAACCTATAAGCGTCCTCCCATGAAATTGAAAGCGAAAAGAAAAATCATAGAGGAAATGAACATTTCATTCTGGAAGAGCATTGAGAGAGAAGAGGAAGAACAGGAAGAGAAGAAAGCTCAGCTAGAGCTGTCCAGTAAAATCAACAACACTCTGACCGAGTGTCTGAGGCTCATTGAAGAGGTGAGTGACAGGACAAAACTACCCAACTCTGACCTGCAATCCATCCTAGTGCTTAAAAATTTCTCCTAGAGCGGAGGAAATAGCCTTCACCTCAGCAGAAATCCAGCCACTCTTCCAGATGTAGAAGAATAGCGATAGCAGCAGCAGTAAGACTGATGAATGCACGTAAACGGCAGCTCAGAAATGGTAGGAAACTAACCAGGCATTGGTGGCGCACGCCTTTAATCCCAGCACTCGGGAGGCAGAGGCAGGCAGATCTCTGTGAGTTCGAGGTCAGCCTGGTCTACAGAGTGAGTTCCAGGACAGCCTCCAAAACAATACAGAGAAACCATGTCTCGAAAAACCAAAAAAGAAAAAAAAGAAAGAAATGGTAGAAAACCAACCTAAACCATTTGGCTCCAAAGGGAGCTTTCCCCAGATGGCAGGGTCCAAAGAGTACACAACATTCATATTGAAATCTTAAGTCAACATGCAAGGCTTTTTTCAAATTGAAATTTCCTAAATAGTTTTAGTTGGGAGCTAGTTTAAGATGTGTTTTTATTTTATTTGTGTGGGTGCTTTGCATGTATAGCTGCATCCCATGCATGCACTGTCCATGGAGGCCAGGAGAGGGCATCAAATCCCCTGGAACTGGAATCACAAATGGTTGCCAAACACCATATGGGTGCTGGGAATCAAACCCTGGTCCTCTAGAAAAGCAGCTAGTTCTGTTAACCACTGAACCATCTCTCCAGCACCCCTAGGTACTTTTGGTAGCTAAAAATAGTATCTGAATTGTGTGTTGGAGTCTACAGATCAGGATAAAGTAGACAAAGGGTCAGAGATTTAAGCAATTGCCTTAATGAAAATGCATTAATAAAAATTGATATGTTTAATCTCTTGGTAGAGAGTGAAAAAGTAAAAGTCAGTGTGTTCTGGTGGTGTTAGACTTGGGGGAACAGCAGGGGAACCATTGTTTTAATATTTCTCACTGCAGTAAACATTAGCTGTTTCTCCTTTATGGAATTAAAATTCAGGGGTCTTTGTTTACTTGATTTGCTCTCTTATTTTCATTAAAATATACATGGATGCATTATTTTATGTGTGGGATGGGGGTAGGTACACTTATGTACACATTCATGTGAAAACCGAAGGACAGTCTCATTATTATTCCTCAGGCACCGTCTTCCCTGTTTTGAGGGTAGGAATTGTTTTGGTTTGGTGTGGGTTTGTTGTAGAACTCCACAGTAGGCCAGGCTGGAGGCTGACTGGCGAGTGAGCCCCAGGGATCTGCTTGTATCCACCTCCCTGGTGCTGGGATTGCAAGCATGGACTACCGGTCCTAGCCTTTGGTAGATTTCTGGCTGTTGGGCAATGTCCTTCTATGTGCAGCACAACACTTAACTACTGAACCCTACCTCCTGTGTCCCCACCTGTAAACAAGCTTTGAATAAACATAGGAATTCATAGCCAGTCTCAAATACATAAGGAACCCTATCAAAAAGCTAAAGGGGGGAGCCCAGACTGCTGAAGATTTCTTTGATCTATTTAAAGGTTGCAAAAATCTTTTGGAGTCCAGTAATTGTTTTTATCATTTGTCAGTATCTATACCTATCCTGTCAATTGTTATTCTTACCTTCTAGTTAAAAGCTTAGACAGCTTAATCAATCTTAGTTTCCTACAAATATGATAAATGCTATAAATTTGCCTCCTAACTTTTACCTTCTAATATCTGTCATATTTAATGCTCTTATCATCCAAGGTCATATCACAGTAACAGAATGCCTTTCTACAGTACACGACCTTACAGAAATCCTCATTTGTTCTATCCAGAATTTTCCTGAGCTCTGTCTGGTTTTGGATTTTATAGAGACTTCATTACACATGCATCATTGACTACCTTGCCCTATATTAGGCCATTAGTGATCAGCTTGCGCTTCAATCCCTCTGCAGAGGCTGGGGATAGGACTGAAGCCCCCACCCCTGTGATTCTGTTTGCCTCCTGTCCTGGGACCAGCCACCATCCTGAGGCTACCTAGGAACTGCCAGTCATTGATTAATTCATTTCCGTGCAAAAGACTTTGGAGAGTCCAAGGATTTCAGGAGTTAAATGCCAGAAAATGGAGGAAGTCTCCATATGTAATTCACAGTATCACACTGGAAGAGGTGAACTTGGGAGAAAACTTCCCAACTTCCACTAGGGTGTACCAACCAACAATTGCTAGTGTTTTAAGGACAAGAGGAGGAAGCCTGTAGGCCTGGGGCTCAACCTTGAGGAATGACTACTACCCCATGGTGCTCCTACCTCTGAAGGAGCTCAGTGGAATAAAAGTGGACATAAGGAGTGGGGAGTGGCTGGAACCAGCTGCTGTCCTGGTGAGGGACTAGGGTGACAGAAGCAAATGGAAAGACTCCATCCTCCACTTGGCAGTCTCCCTCTATTCTCCTATGTAGCAGGGCCCAGCAAGAGCCACTGTCAGGCAGAAAGTTCTACAGGGTTCCAGCCCCGCATCAAGACACAGCACAAAAGTAGTTCACTGAGTAGCTGGCTGACACCCCATGTGTTTGCATTGCTTTTCATTTGTTCCGAAATACTGAGAGTTCTATTTGGAGTTCTTTAACTCAAAACGTATCTTAGAAGTTATCTTTGCATTTCATACTCGCAATGGCTTTTTCTTGTTAGTTTCTAACTGTACTGTGGTTGGTAAAGTGGCCATCTCTGGATTGTACTTAATGTAATTTATTGAAAGTCTCTTGGCTGTTTTAATGACTGATCATTTTTGGTAAACATTTCAAAAGTGTTTAAAATAATGTTCTCTATTTGTTACCCACTGTGTTCCTTTCTGAAAGAATTTTCCAGAGTTGTTCTAGAATGACTAGTTACTGACAGTTTCTACTTACATTTGTCACCTTTGCTGTCTTTATTTTTCTATTTGTTGTTACATAGATTCATGACCTGCTTTGATTCTCTGATATTAGTTTTGCCAAATCCGGGTTGTTTGGGGTTTTTTTCATTGTTGTTGTTGTTGTTGTTAGAGTTCTGTGAGCTCTTTTTTCATCTCTAGTTTTAAGTCCCTTGGCTGGCATATTTTAGGGACATATCACAGATGAATACAAACTGAAACACTGCTCTAAACAGCCAATCTTACCTTCCACAGTTAGTGATCACTTGTGTATTCAAACTTACTCCAGACACTTGACTTTATAATTCTACTTACAGGATTCTCCTGTGTTCATGTTCTTTCATTTCTGTATTTAATATCATTTTCATGTTTCATAAAGAAAGCTATAAATTAGTGAAACAAAATAACATAGCAGACTTAAATTCAAACATGTTTGCTAATGACACTTGCAAACCTTGAGCTGTCATGCTTAGAAAAGTGCCATTATTTTGCCCTCATACTTTGTTCATAGTTTGGGGAGAATTTCTAACTACAAATTATTTTCTCTAAAAATGTTGAAGTTCCTGCTTTATTTTCTTCCTTGCATCTGGTAATTATTAAGTTATTGAGTCTTGTCCATCTGAGCCTCATTCCTCATAAGTAATCCCTTATTTCTCCATCCTCTCTAGATGCTTTTCAAGTTATATTTTTATCCTTGCTTTTCTACATACATGTACATACATGCTTACATATATGCACAGATGCCAATTAGTTCTCCAAGAACCTTCAGGGTAAAAGTTATGAATCTGTCTATTAATTTTTTTTCTTGAGTGTGTGTTCAACTTTGTTCTCAACCTTCAAGAAATTCTTTTATATTGATGTTGAAATTAGTAAGCAATAGACGTGACCTTTGTGTGGGATCTACCAGCATGAATCCCCAGTACACCCACACGCACACATACATACTCTGCTGCTCTTCATGAATGTTGAGGTTAGTCACATGCAAAGTCAAGCCTTGACTCACTGTTCACACTACTGTGAAGATGTGTATTTTGAATATTTTTAGTTTGTAAGAAGTACTTATTACTCTACGTCTCGATTCTGTTTGGGTCTTTCATCCCCTAAAAATATTGAACCTATTCTTTACCTTATGCTGTGGTAAATGTTTTTCTATCTATTCTGCCTTAAATGTAAAAGTTAGTGTTAATAGTTATTAGCTGGGCAGTGGTAGCACACACCTTTATTCACAGTACTTGGGAGGCAGAGACAGGGGGATCTCTGTGAGTTCAAGGCCAGCCTGGTCTACAAAGCTACATGGAGAGACCATGTCTCAAAAAGACAAACAAAAAAAAAGTTATTGAAATGTATACTTAAAATGTGGATTAGTGATCATACCTTCAAAGATACGTTAACAATGGACTAAAGTCATAATAATTATATCTTATATTTCCTTTTCCAGGGTGTATTTCCTAATGAAATATTTAATATCCTGTCCAGCATTCCGGAGGCTGAAAAATTTTCCAAGTTCTGGGTCTGCAAAGCAAAGTTACTGGCAAGTAAAGGCACCTTTGATGCTATTGGACTTTATGAAGAGGCCATTAAAAATGGGGCAGCAGTAAGTATCTGTCCTGGCGGGGGTGACTTAAAATTCTCTTTCATGTGGTTCTTTTGTTATTTGCAATAAGATGATTCCATAATGCAGTGTTAAGCTTCCATTCATAGGGGTGAGAGAGAGTAATAGGGTAAATATGATCGAGGTACATTATATGCACATGTGGTGATGTCACAGTGAAACCTGAAACCCATTGTTTTGTATAATTAATACATATTGATAAAAACCTACTTCTCATCATAAGGCAGTCACAAAGTCTGAAGTAGAATGTTATCTCAATGTACACATTAAATTATTTCTTAGACTGTAGGGTTATACTTACACCCATAGAATTTTGGTTTTCTTGTCAAGTACCATATCTCATTTAACACTAAGTAGAGAAATAAACAGTTTTGGGAAGTAACAATGAAAAGTTAGAATGGTATCAAGATGGACTGGAGAGATGGCTCAGCAGTTAAGAGCCACTGGCTGCTTTTCCAGAGGTCCTGAGCACAATTCCTAGAAACCACATGGTGGCTCACAACCATCTGTAATGAGATCTGGTGCCCTCTTGTGTCCTGCAAGGATACATGCAGGCAGAACACTGTATACATAATAAATAAATAAATCTTAAAAAAATAAAGAATAGTATCAAGATCAAATAGCTAGAAAGAACTTAAATTACATTAAGTTCAATATCCAGAGTCCTTACATAAGGTAGCTTACTAATTCTAAAAGCAAACAGAAACTACCACTGGCAAATGCATATAACAAAGACTATATCAAATAACCTCATATAACTCTTTTCACTTAAATGTCATTCTCCTCCCTTACTCCCATCCTGTAGTGCCCATTTCCACGACTGTTCACAGAGTTGTACATCTACACAGTTTGGTCAGTTTCACCCAGTCTTTTCCTCCCCCCTTCCCCCTTCATATTTTCTATTTCCCAAAGCAAACTGATTCCATTTTTACCTCTGTGATTTCAGAAAACATGCTTATGTTGCTGATTTCACTTTTAGCCATAATTTGTGAACTTGCAGATGAGGACATAGCTTTAACCTTCTTTTACACAGTTCGTCCCATGTCCCCTGCCTTTTACGCTCATGTCAACAGCCCTGTCTGTCCTTGTGGACCTTTGCCATATGCTATGCTTTCACTAGCGCCATATGGAAATTTAGCATCCATATTGTCTATTTAGTGTCCATATTGTTTCTCATATGTAAGAAATATATGGCAGGGCTGAAGAGATGGCTCATCCATTAAGAGCCCTGACTGCTCTTCCATAGGACCGGGGTTCAATTCCCAGCCACCACATGGCAGCTCCCAACTGTCTATAATTTCAAAATTGAACACATACAAACATGCAGTATTTATTATGTAACTAATTTTCATAATTTTGAATTTTCTGAACAATGTCAAGGCTTCAGATAATATATTGGTTTATTTTTCTTAGAGCCCCTCTAGTTTATTCCAGGTTGGTCAGGTAACTCTCAGTTCCTGTCTGCACCAGCTGTCCTTCTGGGTTTGTTCTCCATCACTAACAGACACTCTTCCTGAGTTGTTATAGAACTCTTTCCTGCCAGTCCAGCCCCACAACCACGTTAGCCCCAAATGAACACTCAGAGACTTATATTAATGATAATACTGTTAGCCATTGACTAGGGCTTCTTATTGGCTAACTCTGTCTTATTTACTAACCCATTTCTATTAATCTAAGTATTTCCCCGTGGTCTTATCTTACCGGAGAAAGGTCTGGGGATCTGTTACTTCTCTGGTGTCCTACATGGTGTCTGCTCTCTACCTGCACATCCCAGAATCCTCCTCATCTCCTAGACCTGCTTATCTTGTTGCCCTGTTGGCCACAGTGTTTTATTCATTGACCAATAAGAGAAGCATATGTACAGAAGACATCCCCATCACTGAGTAGGGTATATCCCTTCTTTCCTGCATTGTTTGTTTCTTCTTCTCTAGTGCTCTTCCCTAGTCTTACTGTTGTTTTATTCTCCATTACTCACTGAAGGACTTATTCAGATACTGGTGAAATTGGTGTGTGTGTGTGTGTACACAGGTAGATTTGAAACGTGTATTAAAAGCTGTGGAGGCCGGGCGTTGGTGGCGCACGCCTTTAATCCCAGCACTCGGGAGGCAGAGACAGGCGGATCTCTGTGAGTTCGAGGCCATCCTGGTCTACAAAGCAAGTTCCAGGAAAGCCTCCAAAACAATACAGAGAAACCCTGCCTCGAAAAACCAAAAAAAAAAAAAAAAAAAAAGCTGTGGAGACTGGGGAGATACCTCATTCTATAAAGTACCTGCTGAACAAGCGTAAAGAACTAAGCTTGATCCCTAGCACACACATACAGTAGCCAGTCATGGTGGCACACGCTTATACTCCCAGCATGGGTGAGGCAGAGGCAGGTGGATCCCTAGAACTTTCTGACTGGCTAGCCTAGCCTAACAGGTGACTCCCAGATCTTAGTGAAAGATGCCGTCTCAGAAAACATGGTGGATGGTTCTTGAGGAATGACAGAGGCTGTAACACATACATGTGCACACATATACATACATACTGAATGTGCATGCACACATATACACACAAACTCTGGCCACATGTGTGGGCTTCACAGTAGGGTGACCTGGCTGGCTGCACTGGTCGGTTAGAGAACCCTCGGTATCGATATCTTCAGGTCTTTCCCCTTCAGCTGTCAAATTATCTAGGGAGGTTCTACCATTTTTAACAGAAGTCTATATAAATGCAAAATGCTTCATGAAGTGGGGCTTACCCCTGTAATGCCAACAGTTGGGAGACTGAGGCAGGAAAATTGCCATGAGTTTAAGACTAGCCTGGTCTACATAACCTGACTTAGGTTAGACTACAGAGTAATACCTTGTCTTTAAAAAAGTTAATAACAAAATATGCTTGATCTAAGTATTTTATAGTGCAGATTCATTACAGCATGTATGTGTAGTCCGCACTTCAGAAACTTTTCAGCGTAACTTGGTTGGTTGGCTTTGTTCTTTGCTTTGGGTTTTGTTTGTTTGTTGTTTTGTTGAAGTGGGTTTGTTTTGTTTTGTTGAGACAAATGTATGGTCTCACTATGTATACCAGGCTGGCCTGGAACTTACTGTGTAGACCAGGCTGGTCTGGAACTCAAAGATGTGCCTGCTTTTACCTCCAGAGTGCTAGAATTAAAGGTGTATGCTACCATGCTTGGTCAGTTCCTTCTCTCTGTCTCTGTCTCTGTCTCTCTCTCTGTTTTCTCTCTCTCTGTCTCTGTCTCTGTCTCTCTCTCTGTTTTCTCTCTCTCTCTCTCTCTCTCTCTCTCTCTCTCTCTCTCTCTCTCTCTCTCTCTCTCCCCCTCCCTCCCTCTCTCTCTTTTTCTCTCTGTCTCTGTCTCTCCTCCCTCTTTCTCCCCCCCTCTAGTGTATTATTAATTTGATACAGAGTATGAAGTCAGGAAAAAAATTCCAAATAAAATATTCCCAGGAACAAACAGCAGTTAACTTTGTAGTATACTCTGTGATGTGGTTTGCATGCTTTTCTGTGCAATGGAGTTTTTTTCTTTTCCTTTGCTTGGTTAATTTGTCCTCCTGTTTAAGATATGTTGCCTAGGGCCGGGCGTTGGTGGCGCACACCTTTATTCCCAGCACTCAGGAGGCCGAGGCAGGCGGATCTCTGTGAGTTCGAGGACAGCCTGGTCTACAGAGTGAGTTCCAGGACAGCCTCCAAAACAATACAGAGAAACCCTGTCTCAAAAAAAAAAAAAAAAAAAAAAAAAGATATGTTGCCTAAAAAAAGGAGAAAAAGAAGAGGACAGGGAAAGATACAGAAAAGGCTAAAAGAAGACTGCATGATGGGACTTTGGGTAATAGTCTTCGTTGAGTTTAACCTATGGTTCAAGCTTTCTGAAATCTACTACACACCTTTTATCTTGAAAACAAGAATTAAACTGACAGCAACAGTACAGGATGCACTTTCTATCTCTATAGTTAGCTTTATATCTTTAAGCCAGAATCTTTATGTAGGAACACATCTTTAATGATATGATATAAATTAATGGGAAAAGAGAATTTGATTTAGAGAAATTTATTATAAGCCACGTTGAACACATCTCTTAATGAAATTGGGTATGCCAGCTAATCAGCATTTTCTGTTTCTTCATTTTGCTCATGAATCTTTAAAACCGAATCATTTTAAGCATGTTTATATCTGAATATGAAATTTAAAAAGAAAACATTTTTATTGCAGAAAGTTAATTTGGTGCTAAGCAAAATTCCTTAGCTCAGTTTTTTCCGTAAATACTTTCAATACAAGTTGTTTATTTTGTTGCTCCCAGCCAACACAAGAACTGCTGGAGGCTCTGAACATTCCGCAAGATCCAAGCAGAAGCTCAGAGGGTATGGTTATTTTGTATTTGAATTTGTTCCCTTAAGATAGGCAAGTAAAAATCACTGTAGACATGTAAGAGATTGGTGGAATGAGTCCCTGAAACACGTCCCACCTCTTGGTCTTCATGGCCTGGCTTTTTTAGCTATAATCATCCACTGATTTATTTCTATAATTACAAGTAAATAAATGCCCAATGCTGAACAAAAGTTTTGTCCACCACAACAGCCTGGACTAGTGTGCCCTGCTTTCCTGGAGTCCTCTGAGGGAAAACACAAATGACTATTGATCAAGAGAGACAGAGATAAAAGAAAGAGATACCATGGTCTAAGTTGTGTGTTTAATCATCCCCAAGTTAGCGTCATTCATCTAAACTTATATTCTTTCAAGAGTCTCTCCCCTTGCTTAGCTGTCACTGTCACTATTCAGAACCTTTAAAGAAAGTATCTATGGGAGTAATTGTGACAAGCTCAGTGACATTATATGAGTGAAAAGGGAAAATGTTCTATATCTTTAGAAAACAAAATGGGCTGTTATTATCCTAGATGTAAAATATTTTTCCTTTAAGAATAGATTTAAGGTAGCCATGATGGCTTATGCCTGTAATCCTGGCTGAGGATTGCCTTGATTCAAGGCCAACCTGGATCAGAGACAGAGACAGAGACAGAGAGAGGCAGAGGAAAAAGAGGAGGAGATTTAACTAAGGACCATGAAGTCATGGAGTAACAGCTAAGTAGCTAGTAATTTGAGGAACAGAGTGGTAGGCTCAGAAGAAGACTGTAGCTCAGATATTTGCTCTCATGAGAGTGAATAAGTGATCAGAATGTGGTCAACGGTAAAAGGGGATCAAGGATTCATCTTCAATTGGTAAAATTGCCCAGAAGGTGTCTGGAGGGTTACTCAGTGAGATGCCTGATGTCATAGGGCATTGCAGTGGAGCTTGGCAGGAAAGGGGGGCACTAGGAAGAACTGGAGGACAGTAGCCATTGGTGGATGTGATCGATACACGTTTTATAAATGCATGAAAGTTTCAAAGAATAAAAACTTTTTTTTTTTGGGCTGGAGAGGTGCTCAGAGATTAAGAGCACTGACTGCTCTTCCAGAGGTCCTGAGTTCAATTCCCAGCAACCACATGGTGGCTCACAACCATCCATAATAAGATCTGGTGCCCTCTCCTGGAGTGCAGACATACATAGAGGCAGGGTGTTGTATTCATAGTAAATAAATAAATCTTTAAAAAAAAGATTGTTTTTTAAAAAAATATTTTTTTCACTTTTTCAAATCTTTTTTTACTTTATTTATTAATTTATTTTTTACACACCAATCACAGAAAAATTTTTAAGATACAGCAAGAAAAAAAAGAACATATAAATGCCAGTTGGAGTCATACCTCTTCATTTACTGTACAGACTCCATGGGGATCACTGGAAAGTCACTGTATGTGTTACCTTCTTATTTCATTGATTTTTAGTTTAATTATTAAATTGCTCAACTTTTACTTCCCTTCCTGGCCTTGTGTACACAGCTGTCACCTCAGACTCATCAGCTACTGGAACTGATGTCACATCTGTGGAAGAGCTGGCCAAGAAGGAGGACTCTGGGCAGCCATGCCTTCCTCCAACAGAAAGGGAACAGATTATAGCAGTACCACAGATAACTGCAGCAGAATGGGATAACCCTGGTATCAAACTACAGATCGCCCCAGTCCCGAGGTAAGCAAACCCTAGCAGGCTTTTGATGACAGACCTAGCCTAGTTGAGCTCTTGGTTTCCTTTGTACCCATCCAGAGAAATAGTAGTTTATAGATACCTCTGCCTTAGATCAGGGGCCCCATGATGTGGTGAAGACATTAATTAAGTCAGTGATTAGTCTCACAGAGCTCTCATGACACTGAAAAGGAGATGAGGATCAGTGCTGCAAAGAGATCCAGGATCCATCTTCAACTGGCAAAGACGCCCAAGTCACAGCCTTGGACATTCAGAAAGGGAAGGAGGATAATAGATGTTAGAACCATCGACAGACAAGGCTGGGTCTTTCCTGCATGCACACCCCCCCTCCTCCCGTCCTAGGAAGACATAACTGCCGTGAAGTCAGTGCTGTAGGGTCAGGCCGGTGCTGGCTTTATTATGGACTAAGAAACAAGGAATAAAAACAGAATGTTGCCATAGCTGAGAAGGCTTAGAATGCATCATTTGATCTCTTTTAGAATATGTGGTGTGCCGGAAGTGCAAGACATGAAGCTTATCACTCCTGTGAGGCGCTCAGCAAGGATCGAGCGAGCAGTGGCCCGATACCCAGAAATGCTGCAGGAGCATGACGTTGTCGTGGCTTCTCTTAACGAGCTACTGGAAGTGGACAAAACAGAGTATTTTGTCTTCCGGGAAAATGAAGCTTTACCTGTGACACTAGGCTTTGAAACCCTTGAATCATGATCTTTTGATTTTTTTAATGTTTTTAAATGAAAGTTTCTTCAGGGCTTGCAAGAGATAAGAAATGCCCTTATCAAGATGGCCTGAAATAAATGTACACTGAGACACCATGATACAGAAGAGAGACTCTTACATCTGAGGAAGGAATGCATGGGGTTTACTCTCAGACTGTATATCCCACAAGAAAACCTTTGGTTCGTGTGTTTTGTTCTATACTCTGTGATAGTTTTACAGCAAATAAAAGTTTCAGAGTGAAGAACAATCCAGAATTGACATGGCCACCCAGGTTTTTATTGTGTACAACCCTCATTTGTACTTGTTCAGAAATGCTTCAAATAAAAACAAAAGTTGTGGGGAAAGCACTCCCTGCATCCATTGGTCTCTCTTTCATGGGGCTCTAGCCTGAAGAAGATGTGAGCCCGGGAGACAATGGCAGGGCTTCTTCTTTTCCTTGGGCAACTGTGCTTAGAGCAGAAAACCAGAGTTGTTTTGTAAATGTAATGTATAGAAAACCTAGTCAGCACATTTTAAATTTCAGCTTTGTTACTATTATTACTAAATATTATTGAAAATAAAAACCCTCTAAATACTTGTTCATTCCTGCCTGTTTATTCACCTTATTATACTGGTGGCTTGGCAAGAGATGTAGGGATTTCTCCGGGGAAATACTGAACCTTGTGGGGTGCATCCTGGATAAAGGATCTGACCACAAGGCTCATGAGGAACTGGATTTTTGCTGTGAGGGAAACAGGTCCATCTCTCAAGAACAGACTTATAACACCCTAAAACTGCCCTAGAAATAAACGTCCATCACCAGTATGCAGGAAATCATGCTGCCAGCTTGGAGAGTTGTGTAGTGGCCACAGGACCCGAAGAAGCATTAGAATCAGCAAGCTAGCCTCTGGAGCTGGCCCTCCAGGGAGAAAGGAACTTGCCTCAAACCTCAGACTCCAGCGTCAGTCCTCTCACGTGTTCAGAATGGAGCCTGCAGTGTCCCATCTGCTAGAATGGCTCACTTACCTGAGCCCTCTCCTCTCCAGGCCTGAGAATCAGCTTACTGGCTTCACTTCTCCAAACCATTGTTTGCTGCTGGCTCAGTTTTTGCCTTCTTCATCACCAGCTCCTTGTAGGGTGTCTGGCGGTCCCTCCCTGACACTGGCAATACAGTGTGGGTTGAACTGGCAGTGTCTGATAATGTTTAGTTTCAAAAGGACTAATTGAGGGTTTTCAAAGTCTGATCAGACTAAATGGAGCCTTCCGGTCATGAAACAATAGAGGTTGCTACATCTGCAGAAAACCACCTTAATTCTGAGGCACTTTATAGATTCTTATTAAAGCTCTCATTTACTGATGGGGGCAGAAGAGAGCAGGAGGAAAGGACACAGCCCCTAACAATCTGGGAGGCAGGTCTACAGGCAATTGTAACAAATGTGGGTCTTTGTGTGGATGCAGCTCCAGGGGTTTAGTGGTGGCTTTTTAGAGGGAATTATTATAAAGTGACTCTTGAAAGCTAAGGAAGATTGTATGCCATCACTTTATCACCATACAGAATGACTGAACCAGAGGACACGGGAAAGACGCACTTACTAGTCCTTGCTGCTAAGGCCCTTGCTGAGTCTTCCACATATACAAGGAAACTCTGAATGTGTTATTTCTACAAAAAGCCTTTCCCGCCCCCCAATCTAAATGGTTTAAGAGGAATGGACTCTACTGGGGGTGTACATGTGACCCACGCCTGAGCAACTAGAGCCCAGCATCACCATGGTGAGGAACATTGACTGGAAGATGGGATCATACCAGACTTATTTGGAAAGAGATAGCCTGATGGAGTTGTTGAAAATGTAAGACACAAATTTAAGGTCTAAGTTTAGCTATCTTACCTTGTCAACAAAACCTTCTGGAAAACAGTAGCAACACAAAATAAATCACATCCTATCAGTGTCACAAATAGCTAATGCCATGCATGCAGCTGTCCTGACCCTGGGCTTTCAGCTTTACGAGCTAATAAATTCCTTTTCTGCTCAAGCTCACATTGTGGGTCTCATCAGTTGCTAATAAAAAAAAAAAAACCTGACTATCTACATACACAAGGACCTGAACCAGTGCTTGCTCCCAACAATGCCTTCTCAGTAACCGTGACAGCATAGGAAAACAATAGACAATGTGATGGTTTGAATAAGAAAGGCCTGGGCTGGAGAGAGATAGCTTGGGGTTAAGACACTGGCTGCTCTTCCAAGGGACTTGGGTTCAATTCCCAACACCCACAAGGTAGCTAACCACTGTCTGTAACTCTTAATTCCAAGAGGATCCAACACCTTCTTCTGGCACCTCTGTGGGCACATACACAGGGGAACACCCATACACATAAATAAATAAAATTTTTTTAAAAAGCCCCCATAGATTCATGTGTCTGAATCTTGTTCTGCAGTTGGTGGAACTGTTTGGGAAGGATTAGGAGGTGTGGCCTTGCTAGAGGAGGCGTGACCCTAGGGGTGGGCTTTGAGGTTTCAAAAGTCAATGCCATTCTTAGTCTCTTTCTGCCTGCCAGCTGCCATGACCACAACCATGGTGGTCATGAACTCACCATCCGAAACCATAAGCCTTTGTTAAATGTCCTCTTCTATAAGCAACAGAACAGTGACCACACAGTAAGTGACAAGGAAGAATCTCTATCTCAGAGCCATCTGGTTTTGATACCTGGCTTACATAAAGCAGTGACAGAATGATGGTGGGAAATAGCAAATCTGAGGACGTCTGAACTGTTCCTAGTTTAGCAAGTGAGAGCCATCTGGCTGAGAGGACACCACAGTGTGAACACACTTGCTGCATAAACATAAGAACTTGCTTTTAGATTCTCAACACCTACACAAAAGGTTGAGCATACAACATCCTTAATTATCAGGGAAACGCAAATCAAAACAACTCTGAGATACCATCTTACGCCAATCAGAATTGCTAAGATGAAAAACACTAATGACCCCTTATGTTGGAAAAGATGTGGTAGTAATGCAAATTTGTTCAGCCACTGTGGAAATCAGTATGGCAATTTTCCAGAAAATTAGGGATCAATCTACCTGAAGACCCTGCAATACCACTTTTGGGCATATACCTAAAGGAGGCACACTCACACCACAAAGACATTTGCTCAACTCTGTTCATAGCAACATTATTTGTAATAGCCAGAACTTGGAAACAACCTAGATGCCCCTCAACGGAAGAATGGATAAAGAAAAGGGGGTATATTTAACCCAATAGAGTACTACTCAGTGGTAAAAAAAAAAAAAAAACAATGACATCTTTAAATTTGCAGGCACATAGAAGCAACTTGAAAGAAAAAAAAAAAAAAACATCCTGAGTGAGGTAACCCAGACCCAGAAAGATAAATACAATATGTACTCACTCATTAGTGGATACCAGACATAAAGCAAAGGATAACCAGCCTACAGTCTACAACCTCAGAGAAGCTTGATGCAGAGATCTACAACTAACCACTGGGCCAAACTCCTGGAGTTCAATCGAAGTGAGAAGGGAGTGATAATATGAGCAAAGGAGTCAAAACCATGATGGGGAAACTCACAGAATCAGCTGACCCGAGCTAGTGGGAGATCACTGACTCTGTACTGACAACTGGGGAACCTGCATAGGACCGAACTAAAACTCCCTTAATACAGGTGACAATGGTGTGACTGGGACAATATATGAGGCCACTGGCAGTAGCACTGAAATCTAACACTAATGCATGAAATGACTTTGTGGGGCCCATTCTCTATGGAGAGACACCTTGCTCAGCCTAGGCATGAGATGGGGAGGGGGACATATTGGTCCTGCCTCAACGAAGTGATGTAACAGACTTAGTTGACTTCCCAGGGGAGGCCTTACCCTCTCTAAGGAGCAAATGGGAGGTGGGGTGGGGAAAGGTGGGGGGAGTGGGAGGAGAGGAGGAAGGGGGAACTGGGATTAGAATGTAAAAAACTGAATTAGTTTTAATTATTTTTAAAAGGTTGAGTGTAGTTATTTTTAGAAACACTCTTGTCTACATATCCATCCCCCATTCCCTCACCCTCCCCCATCCTCCCATGCTTCCCACCAACTCCCCAATCTACCCACCACCCACTCCCCAGGAATAGTGAGACCCTCCACAGGGGATCATCAAAGTCCTCCTTTCCATATCTGGGCTGCAACAATATCCCTCCATAGGGAAAGGGCTCCCAAAATCCATTTGTAACTTAAGAATAAACCCTGGCTCCACTGTTAGAGGTTCCATAGACTGTCTTGGCCTCCTAGCTGGTACCCACATTCAGAGGGCTTGGTTTGGTCCAATGCTGGTTCCCCCACTTTACAACTAGGGTCTGTGTGCTCTCATTAGGTCAGGTCAACTATTTCTGCAGGTATCTCCAGCACCATCTTGGCTCATTTGTCCATCTCTCCTCCCTCTCTGCAACTGGATTCCAGGAGTATGGCTCAGTGCTCAGCTGTGGGTGTCTGTCTCTGCTTTGATCAGCTACTGGGTCAAGGCTCTAGGAATGGTAACCAAGGTAATCATCAATCTCATTATAGGGGAAGGGCATCAAAGGCAGCCTCTCCACTACTGCCTAGATTCTTAGTTGATGATATCCATGTGGATCCCTACCATTATCTCTATACCAGAACTCTCTCAGAACCTGTGCTGTCTCCCTTTATCAAGGCGTCTCCTTTCTTGCCCTCTTCTATTCCTCCCCTGTCTCAGTCCTCCTGTTCTCCTCCCCCTTCTCCCCTTTCCATGCTCCCAATTTGCTCAGGGGCTCTTGTCCCCCCTCCCCTTCTTCGGGGGACCATGAGTTTTTCTCTTGGGGTCCTCCTTGTTTCCTAGTTTCTCTGGTGGTGTGGATTGTAGACTAGTAATCCTTTTCTTTATGCCTAAAAACCATATATGAGTGAGTACATACCATGTTTGTCTTTTGTGACTGGGTTACCTCACTCAGGATGGTTTCTTCTAGTTCTATCCATTTGCCTGCAAATTTCAAGATTCCATTGTTTTTTTTTCCTGCTGAGTAGTACTCCATTGTATAAACGTACCACATTTTCTCTATCCACTCTTCAGTTGAAGGGCATCTAGGTTGCTTCCAGGTTCTGGCTATTACAAATAATGCTGCTATGAACATAGTGGAACATATGTCCTTGTTGTATGAATGTGCATTCTTTGTGTATATGCCCAGGAGAGGAATTGCTGGATCTTGAGGTAGACTCATTCCCATTTTCCTGAGAAACCACCACACTGATTTCCAGAGTGGTCGTACAAGTTTGCACTCCCACCAGCAATGGAGGAGTGTTCCTCTTTCTCCGCATCCTCTCCAGCATAGACTGTCATTGGTGTTTTTGATTTCAGCCATTCTGGCCGGTGTAAGATGGTATCTCGGAGTTGTTTTGAGTTGCATTTCCCTGATTGCTAAGGATGTTGAGCACTTTCTCAAGTGTCTTTTTAAAAGACACATTTAGAGCCAGGTGGTGGTGGCACACACCTTTAATCCCAGCACTCGGGAGGCAGAGGCAGGCGGATCTCTGTGAGTTCGAGGCTGGGCTGGACCGATAGCCTCCAAAACCGATACAGAGAAACCCTGTCTCGAAAAACCAAAAAAAAAAAAAAAAAAAAAAAAAAAAAAGACATTTAGAAATAAAAGTATATGTGAACATGACACAACCCTGGGAGAACAAGTTAAATATCTCCATTTCCATTTGTTGCACACATCTTCAAAAGGCTCAATAGCCATCAAGGATGCCTTCTAAGGTAACAGCAGCACTGCCCCCCAAAAGAATTCTCAGGCTCCAAATTAGTTCAGTAAGAGTTTTCAATGCGGCCAGATATAGTGGCACACGCCTTTAATTCCAGCACTTGAGAAGCAGACACAGGCAGATCTCTGTGAGTTCAAGGTCCACCTAGTCTACAGAGTGAATTCCAGGACAGCCAGAGCTACATAAAGAGACCCTCTCTCTCAAAAAAAAAAAAAAAAAAAAAGCAAAACAAAACAAATTCTCGATACATTTGTCTTTTCCTTTTTTCATACATTTCCAGTTACCTAAGAGTATCTCAAGCAGATGACAAGCCATGATGTCAGCCCATGTCCAGGACTGAGTCAGCTTCGATGCCACTAGCCTTGTCCTCAGCTGTCTTTGCTCTGAGCCTCATAAGAAACAAAGAAAGTAGTATGGGAAGTGACTGCCCAGTGGGACTAAAACATGTCAAAATGCCTTATTCAGGACGGCGATAAAAGCAGGAACCAAAGGCACGTTTTCAGGGAGAATCCATGGTACTGATGAAAGTGGTCCCCTGCTGGTGGCCTGAGAGGAAAAAGATACCCAAAGCCCAAGTGCAAGATTCTGAGTGCCCTGGCCTCCTGGGTGTCTCCTGAACAGGACTAGTTTATAGTTCTCCTTTCCTGCTCTGTACTGCCCCAGGCAGGAGGCAGCAGGCATGCAGAAGACAAACACTGCATGTGCTCACACCCAAGGGAGGGACATTTTCACAAGCAAGCCCCCAAGGTGTCAGGTGGAAATAAGGTCCCTCATGACAGTGGAGTCTCAGCCCTGACCTCAAAGGATCACCTCCTCGTTGATGTCCAAAGACTCCAGCTCCTGAGAGCGCATGCCCTACGCTTCCCTCCGGAGCAGAGTGGATGGGTTTGAGTGCTGGACTAGCCAACAGTTATCTGAGAAGGTTGACTGCAGGGCACCAGCCGGTAGCTGTTGAGCAGATACTGTGGCCCTGAAAAACCTAGTGTCCCTCATTTTGAAAGCAAAATCTCAAGACTAACCTGAATTGGAATTCACAAACAATATCATTTTCTCCATATTTTTAAAAATAAATAGAACTCTCTAATCAAAATAAATGGGAAAATTAAAAATGAAAGAATTTATAACTATGAATTTTCTACATAAATACAAATTACTAAACTAGATAACAAAAGGTCTCTGTGTTGGCCTCTGTGTTGGCCTCTGTGTTGGCCTCTACTGCTCTATCCCATAGTAGCCACAAGCCCCAGAGCTCTCAGCCACAGTGAAATGACTCCTCCCAGCTCTGGAGAGAGCAAAGCCTACAGCCTTCCAGTCATTCACCTTCTGTTAAGAGAAGCTTTTTCCTTGAGAAGGAGCCGTTTTGTCCGCCTGGTTTTAGATCCGCATCAGTCCCAAATAAACACACAGGAGGCTATATTAATTATGAAGCTGTTGGCCTTGCTTGTCTCTTACTGGCTAGCTCTGCTTAAGTAATTACCCCATAATTGTTAATCTAAGTATGTCTCTTACCGGAGAGGTTTCCGGGCTTCCTACCCCAATGGTGTTACATCTCGACTCTCTTGTGTTTCTCCTTCCCAGAATCCTCCTGGACTCCTAGCCCCACCTATCTAGATTTCTTTTGGCCAGCAGTAATTTATTGACATATACACAGGACTTCCCCAACAACCTTCTGACTACAGGAGAGGAACTCAGGAGGCAGAGTCCAGGCTAGCCCATTCTTACTCCACAACCAACTCATGAGACTTCTGTTGGGATGAACATGGATGAAGATGAACCCCCAAGACTTGGGAGATGCACATAGTCTCCCCAGCCACAGAACCTGCAGGAGCCCACAGAGTACAGAGCAAGGAAGTTCTGGTAGCTAATCTTTTCTTCCTCAAAATCCCCAGGCCAAGAGGTCGACTTTCTTCCAATGTTTTCCCCTTGTCCCTCAGACCTGTCTTTTCCTCCCCTGCTTTATGTCTACTTAGCAATGACACCTAACTGCACGAATGGCTGTGCCTGGGACTCTCAGTCTTGAAAAGAACTCTTGGCAGCAGCTCATCTAAGAGTGTGATAGAAGCAGAGCTTACCTTGCAGCCCTGAAACCCCAGCTCTGTGTGCTACTGGCTGAGGAACAGAAAACAACTTGGATTATCTGAACGGCCATTTCAGTCATGGTAAAGGAAGGGGTTGAAATTTGGCTGAATCCCATTAAGCATTTAATGGAATCTGTGAAAACTGTCCCACCCAATGAAGGAAACAGGATACTCAATAGCCAATCCCCTCTCACGCATCTGAGAATGTGAGATGGCATGTGAGAATGGAAGAAAGAGCAGGGAAAACACACACACACACACATACACACACACACAAACACACACACACACACACACACACACACACCACCATCACCACCACCACCATCACCACCACCACCATCACCACCACCACGAATATACTTGGAAGTTCAGATCCTTAACACAGCTTTCTATCTTACAGAATAAAATAGGGGGATTCATTGAATTGTCCAACAAGCTCCAGAAAGCTCCTCACATATTGTCTCCCATGAAGCCTTGCTTGTGTGATCCCAACTATCCTCACTTCCCCGAGCTTAACCCAGGAGCTTAACCAGCTGCAGCCTTTCCTGAACCATCTCCTGCTTGGCCCCCAGAAGCCACCGCATGCCTGCTGAGAGAAGGGCTGTGCTCCTTCCCTTTCAACAAATGGGCATCATTTCCCCTGGGAGGAGTGAGACAGCAGAGCTCACTCTAAAGCAGGGGATAGGGTTAGACATGAAGAACTTTCTCAGCAGCAGCATCTTCCCGTAAAATCCTAGCTCCTGTTTTGTTGGTTTGTTTTGTGTTTGTTTTGAAGAGTTGTGAGCCAGTTTCTGAAAGGTTCTGACTCCACGGTGTCTACAGGCTGGTTAATAGGCCTGAGGACCCTGCGAAGGCCTGAAGGGGTGGGAACCAGTGAGTCCTTCTAGGGTGGAGAGTCGGGGATGCTCAGGGAGATGATCAGAGACTCAGCAGCTGTGGACGGTGGAGTGGGAAGCCTGGGAAGCTGAGGCGGTGGTACAGGGCACTGCTTAGCTGGCTGGGAATTGTGTAAGGGAAGTCACAGGGGAACAGGCTGCCCTCGGTGCTGCCTCACAGGTCCAGCTCCCAGGCTGGGAAACATGTTGAATCCGGGTCCCAGCTAGCCTCCTTCTGCACCACCCTTGGCACTAGCGTGCACCCTGAGTGCGACCCCTGAAGGGGCCAGGTCAGCTAGCCCTGGCCATGTCCAAACCCTCTGGGGACTTAGGCTTGTGCCCATCCACAGGAAAGGGGCTACACACAAGTCATTTGGGTATTTGGGCTTGGTGGAGTAGTTGGTTGGTTGTTTTGTTTCTTTGGGTGTTTGTTTTAAGACAGGATCTAGATTATGTAGCTCAGGATAGCTTAGAACTTGCAATTCTCCTGCCTCAGCACTCCGAGTGATAAAATTAGGGGCATGTGCCATCACAGCCAGTGTTCATTCTATAGGGTTTTTATTTTCAGTGCTGGGCTGGTACCTGGGCCCTCATGCATGCTAGACAAGCACCCTGAACAGAGCTGTGCCCCCAACTTTTGGAGACAGGACATTTTCCCACTTTGCCAGGAACCTGCTCCTGCCTTCCCCCAGTGGAACCTACCTGGCCCAAAATAGTGATCGGTCAGGTCTGAACACAGCAGAGGATGAGGCAAGACCCACACACCCACCCTACAGTCACTATATGAGGTCCACAACTCTCCTCAGGGTCCTGTTTTTAGACTATGAAGAACTAGCTGCAACTGGTTTTCCTACCTCTGGACCTCTGCCTCCTTAACTGCAAAAACATGAGTCCCTGCCAGCCTCCCTGACCAGCCAAGGGGACACCCAGACGTGCCAGCCTACCTGACCAAGGGGACATTCTAGGTGCTTTAAACTTCATAACCTGTAGATGGCTCTGCCATCATTCTTCATTACTGGTGTGGTTGAGCCTAGGAGTTCCTGGAATTTTAGATTCTCTGGAACCCTTCTACCTGAGTGGTCAATGGGAGTCCTCCAGCTTCACTGTTTAGTAATGCCACAGGGGAATGGTCTCCTTTCTTCTTTTTTCCCAAGACACATCAGCTCACTGACCCAGAGCTCCAGTTTCTCAGGCTTCCTCTCTAATGGCCCAGACATCCATCCCAGCTACACAGACAGCCGTAAGAGGCCCAGCCCAGAGGTCAGGCCCGCCTGAGGAGGGTGAAGACGGAGGGGTCGTAGAGAGAGGCAAGCCCCAGAAACGGGCGATTGTAACCCACTAGAGCTTGCTATGGTCATTCAGAATCATAGCCAGCAGAGGGCACTGTAAGACAAGCTCAGGAGACACTTAGGCAAAGCTGGGGAAATCAAGTAGCTGGTCATAACTTACAGAGACAAGTTAGACCTAGACAGGCAAAGGGAAGCTCACGCATCTCCTCTTGGGTTTATCTCTCCTCGCTCACCACATAGCACTTCCCTGAATCTCCCTTCCATGAACCTGGTCCAAAAGTAACAACACGCTCCAGGAGAGGAGAGGAATGTGACCTTCCTCTGCCCCATTTGGGAAAGGGCACAGAACATTAGAGGGTATACAGCACAAGGACTGAGAGTCAGAAGGGGGAGGGGAGACAGGGGAACACCCATGGGCTGTGTGTGCACATGCGTGAAAGGCCCGGCCCCTGAGTCTGTGTCTGGTGGGTTAGAAGGAAAGGCTTAGAGGGGAGCACAGAAGAGCGTGACCCCTGGGGGCTCAGTGGGGTCACTATGGAAACCCGATCCAAAATACATCCTCTTGCAGCACACTTACTGGTGCAGATCTGCAGGCGTGTGTCTAGTCTCTCCAGATGCTCTCATGGCTCTGAAGAACAGGGACAGGGCATGCAAGGGTAAGTAACAGCCTAGGGTCACCTACTGTCCTCGGGCACTTTTGTCTGTCAGCTCCCAGCCAAAGGGGGAACATCCATCACCCCCTTAAGTTAGATAAGACGGAGCAAAGAAGAAGCAACACAACCATGTATGACGTGTGACAAAAGCACTCAGGGAGTCAGGTGGCCAGCCTTCCAAAAGTCACAAGGCAATGACTCAAATGCAACAGTGCTTACAGCACACCTGAAATTGTTTGAGCTCAGGGAAACAAGCCAGCCCTGATCTCTCATGGGTGAAAAAGTGAACCTTTCCCACACACTAAGTCCTCAGGGAAGGTGGGAAAAGCGAGAGAAAGTCTGCCCTGGAATTATCTCAGAGACCTCAAGTCAGAAAATGGGGACCTTAGTTCCAGCTTGACCCCTGTGTGATTTTTGGACAAACTTCTTAAAGGTCTCTGCTTCTGCTGAGTGGTGGTGGTGCCTGCCTTTAATCCCAGCACACGAGAGGCAGAGGCAGACTGATCTCTGTGAGTTCGAGACCAGCCTGGTAAGTTCCAGGACAGGCTTCAAAACAATACAGAGAAACCTGTCTCAACATGGATCTGCCTAGGAAAAAGACAAGATCTGAGAACTGGGAGCCTGGGGGGCATGGGGAAGGGTGAAAGGGAGAGGGGGAAAGGGAAGGGGGGTAGAGGAAAATGTATAGTTCAATTAAGAGAGAGAGAGAGAGAGAGAGAGAGAGAGAGAGAGAGAGAGAGAGAGAGAGAGAGAAACAGAGAAACCCTGCCTCGAAAAACCAAAACAAGAAGAAAAGGAAGGAAAGAAGGGAAGGAGGGAGGGAGGGAGGAAGAAAAGGAAAGAAAGAAAGAAAGAAAGAAAGAAAGAAAGAAAGAAAGAAAGAAAGAAAAGAGAGAAAGAAAGCAGCTCTCCTCCCGTAAATCGCACAGTAGATGAGAATCCTTTCACAGAAGACAGGGATATAGCAGCCCTCCTGGGTCACCCTTCTCTCTCACCCAGATGCTCAGCTCCCAGGGAAACTCAGAAACTCCCAGGCAAGAACACCCAGCCCTGCCACTTCTTACATTTGACAATATCCCCAAAGATGTGGTCTCTGATGTACAGGACACCCATCTCCCCACTCAGAAAATCTCATATACCGCGTCTGATGAGCCTGCTGCAGCAAAGAAAGGCAAATGCTTGCTCACCATTCCACCCTGGAGTGGAAGCTACGGGGTGTCGCTGGCATAGGAGGAGGGAGCTGGAGCTGGTACCCTGAATGGACAGCACAGGCTGGTGGGGACCAGTGTAGATAGATACCCACACAAAGCCTCCCAGGGTCCTGGAGGGCCAAGGGAGCCCTGAGCCGAGAGAACCGTGCCACCCCTGGTCAGAGAGGGCTTGGGAGATCTGTATGGCAGAACTACTATGGCAGTGATGGAGTAAGAATGTCAGCAGGCCCTGAAGTAGTCTCCTGGGTTCCTGTCTCCAGGGACAGGCAAGCCAGCAGAGCCAGCAGCAGCCACAGGGAAGGTAAATTCTAAGGTCAGAGGCCTCCCCTCCACAAAACACAAGGCGTCTGCAACTGCCATTACTGTTTTGACCTGCCTCAAGACCATCCCTTCTGAAAAAAAAAAAAAGGTGGGGTTTTTGTGTGTCTACCACAATCAGGTCAAAGTAGGCCTTCCAGGTTCTAGGTGAGGCCTCAGCCTGTAAAACATGGACATACACAAGGGCGTGCACAGTCCTAGAAGTGTGACCTTGCAGTGATCTGCCCCTTGCCCACCAGCCTCCAGGTCTAAGGAGACATCCCTGGGCCCAGGAACTAGCCAAGCCAGACAGTAAACGACCATTGGTGATTGCATGGGCGGTGGGGTTACACTCATATGAACTCTTGGGCAAGCCTCCAAAGCTGCTCACAGTGAAGAAGAGCCCTAGGCCATGGAACAGGACCACAGTTACCACCCACCCAGAAATACTTGATCAGAACTCAAGCCCTGTCCCTTGATCTCCTGGACCTGCCAGACACTTAGTTCACCCCACTTAAGTCCTCCCCAGATATCCTACTTTCCCTTAAGAAACCTCGGAGGAGGACATAAGCGGCCCCGGCCCGCCCATTCAGAGACCTCAGGGAGACCCATCCATGGAAAAAGACCACTCACATTCCTCCTCTTCCTCCTCCTCAGAGAGAGCTTAGACTAGGAGAGGCTGGCCTCTTGCCCTTTCTGCATACATGCCCCTCTACCCCAACCCCTCAAACCCAAGACATTTGCCTCGCTGACAGCAAACAGGTAAGTCACGATGGCTTGATAGGGACAGGGCAGGGAATCCAGGGTCAGACCTAGCGGGGTCAGAGGGCACCCAGCCTCGGCCTTCACTTCATCTTCCCCTATTCTTGCCCTCAGGCATGAGATGGTAGGAAAATTGGGGTTGAAAGGCCAAGCAATTAGAACCCAAGATGTAGACAGGGTGATGGGGGTAAGAAGGCCTTTGTTCCTCCCCTCCGCTGTCTTGGTGTCCCCTAGGCCCATAAAGAAAACCAGAGGTCACTCCCCACCCACCCCCAGGCACACATTCCTATCAGTGTAATTGTATCACTGTTGGTGACCAAAAAACCTTTCTTTCCCAACCTCATTCCCCAGTAGGATGGAGACTCATACCTGGGGCAAAGAAGTGATTCTCCAACCCCCCAGCACTGGGCCTCCCTGTTGGGACCCACAAGCACAGGCTCCGCACCTCCCAGAGCTGAGCCTTTATGGGTTTCAAGCCCTGGGTGCCACCCACAACCTAGGTGCCATAGTGGAGAGTCAGAGGCGGATATAAACCTTGAGGGAGATGAGCAGGGAAGAGGCTTCCTGTCACCCAGGTACAAGCCAGTCAGGAGCTGAGACCTGTGGCCACCCACATCCTTCTCCACGCATTTCTCTTAAGTCCTCCAGAGTCTGTCCTTTTGAGACAGCCCTGCAGGAGGGAGCCGCTGTGTCCCTGCATGCACATACGTGTGCACACATGTACATGCATGTATGACCACACCTACCAACATGTCTATGTCCAAGACAGTGGGTGTTGGCCAAGGAAGCAGGGGCCCAAGTCTTCAACAGAAAAATGGGGTAAGGTCTATAGGAACCGGAGGTCTGGGGGTTGCTCAGGAACACCAAGGACAGACAGATGAGAGATCCCAGGGGTCCAGGCACTCGCTGATGGGTGGGCGTGTCATCAGTCACATCCTAGAAGAGGCTTCAGAAGGACACAAGGAGTTCCCATGATGATAGCCAGTGTCACAATAGGACGGACCATGAGAGACAGCATAGACTGACAGGAGGACTGAAGTGGCCACCATCCCTGGAACCTATACCAGAGTGACCCTCTCACCTCACTGGGGCAGCCTGGGCTTATGCTCCAGACATCTGGGGAAGGAAGTCACCCTATGCTGAGAGGCACCCTTGGGGTCAGCAAGGTTACAGGTAAACCTGCAATGGAAACCTTCCTCCTGAGCCCCTGGAGCCCCTCCAGCTCAGGATGAGGGACCTCTGCCCCTTGATGGGGCCTCCATTTGGGGGTTTGGTCCATGAACAACAGCATCCTATTTGTCACCCCAGGCTTGACAAGGTGGGGAACACTTGATGTAATGGAACAGCTGGAGAGGGTGTCCCCCAGACACGCATAGAGGTAGGCTTCTGGGAGAGAGAGGCTGGACAGTCAGTGGTCCACCAGGCCAGTCAGGCCCCTGAGGACTGCCTTCCCACCCTCTGGCTGCCCTCACCTGGTGGGTTGAAGGACATTGAGGACATGGAAGCGAGGAAAGTTGGCCCCTCTGAATGAATTTGCAGGGGTAGAAGCCTTCCCACCACCACCACTCCTCTGTCCTGTCTGGCTAGCATTTGGTTTGGGTATCTGTACAGTCGGCCAGAGACACTCCTCTCCCTCATCAGAGTCCATCCTTCCTCCATCTGCCTCCCTTCCTCTCGCCCCTCTGTCTCTCGACCCTAACTCTGACAGGAAGGTGAAGCCAAGGACATCCAGCAGCACATTTCTATGGGAGTCCACCTTCAGCAGGTGCCCAAGGGTGAGTCAAACAGCAGCCCTCTGGGGAAAGAGTGTGGGAGCTGAGGATGAGGACTCCAGAGCAGCCGTGGCCTTCCCCTCAGCCAAGCTCCCGCACCTGATGAGGCCATATGTATAGGATCTCCTGAAGATACCTGGTGCAGGCCAGCCATTCCAACAGCAACTTGAAAGGCCAGAGTCTCACAGGCTAGGGAATTGTATGCTGCAGAAGCACCAAGTGGACCAACACTGGTAAATATCTGTTTGCCTTTCCCTTGATCCTCCTCATCCCCAAATGTCCTGGCTTCAGTCCTCTCTACCAACCAGAATGTAGTACTTGTGCAAACTGAAGCAGCAAATCTTCTCCAGAACCAGAGTGCAGTTGACAAAACTCCGGGGGACGGAGAGAAGTTAGGATGTTGCTGCTGACCCAGCATCCAAGACCCTGCTGGTATGGATCCAGGGGCAGAATTCCCTCATAACTGCAAAAACGATGGAGAGTAAGGTCAGCCCATGGCCTCAGCGGCCCCCAGTGTCTCTCCACATGCATTCCAGTGCGTGTGATCGCACATGTCTTAGCATGCGAAGTAGATGCTTGTGACTGGAT
The DNA here is from genome assembly GCF_017639785.1 of Mesocricetus auratus. Lineage (NCBI taxonomy): Eukaryota > Metazoa > Chordata > Mammalia > Rodentia > Cricetidae > Mesocricetus > Mesocricetus auratus. The sequence goes on along the minus strand of NW_024429189.1, from coordinate 95,836,694 downwards.
GTGAATGTAGGTGCGCAGAGTGGGCGTATATGTCTAAGCATGCATGTAAGAGTGAAAATGGGTACTTGTGACAATATGTGCATGCAAAGGCATAGATTGGGTGCGTGTGTCAGAGCATACATGTGAGTGTGCTGAATGGGTACACGTGTCTGAGAAAACATGAACATACAGAGAGGGTGTTCATGAGAGTGTACAGATTAGTTACATGTGTCTAGCTATGTGTGTAAGGGTGCAGAATAGGTGTGTTTGTCTGGCCTGCAGAACTGGTTTACATGTGAGCATGTATTGTGGATGCATGTGCTCTAATGGGCATACACAATCAATAGCATCTCACAATCTCATTGGAAAACATATTAGGAGCATTTGTTTCTGGAATGAGAGATGTGATTGTCAGTGTAAGGGGTTGTCAGTTTCTGAATGGGGTCAGTGTGTCCAAGCTCAGAAATGTGCTTGTCACAATTGAGTAGTACATGTCCCTAGGATGAAGGGCACAGATCTTTGGGGGAATCATAAAGGGGATTCCCTCCCAATGTGTCCTGTCAGTATTTCACCTGATAAGTCACTGTCATCTACAGAAAGGTATCCCTATGATGCGCATGCCTGGCTATGATCTAAGAAGAGTCATTTGGGCATTGCTGTGACATATGGGACATTTAAAGGCTTATCCACCCCATCCCAACTGTCCATTTCACCTCTAGTGCCAGTCATACATCAGGCTTTGAGAGGAAACCAGGCTCTCCAGGTCCTGGCTGGACATCCTACGGGGCTCCTGATGAGCTCCTGTGGCTCAGGCACATCGGCCATCACCCAGAGTCAAGAGAGGGCAACAACCCCTTCCCCAGTCCCACTCACACTACGGGTGTGGCCCAGCTGCCCCCTGTTCCTCTGCAATTTGTGATCACTCTGACGCAGCTGGCCACACCCTGTGTTCCTACCTCCTGCCCTCTCTTGAGGGTGGAGTCAATAAAGATGGTTTGCCGTCTCCTCCCTTCTTCAGGACAGACAACAGTAAGAATCAAGGAAGAACAATTAATCTACCTTGGCCCAGTTCTAGGACGTAGGCAGCCAAGGACCTCCTAAATTGAGGCAGTTTGGAAACCAAGCAAACATAGGAGTTACAAGGTGAGGACTCTGTGCTTAACAATAAGCAATAAAACTATAAAAGAGTCTTTTGTAAATACCTAAAGAATTTGAGCTCTTCTTTATACATGAGTCTAGTACCGGTTAATAAATTTCCCAGTTCGAGAACACTAGAGAAGAAATTGCCTGGGGTGGGGGTGGAGGTGATAAGAGCGGAATCGTAGACTCTCTGGGTAAGGCACCGCAAGGAGACAACAGAAGCAAAGCAATTGGGACCACCTAGTGTAGAGAGTGACTAGCCCTGATGCCACTCCCAACGGCTCTTTCATCAAGAACAGTGCCTGGATCATCCAGGAAGACTTAGATGACCGGCATGGGCTCTTTTTTAAAAGGAAAGTAAGTCTGGGACAGCGGAGATGCCTCAGTAGTTAAGCGCATTGATGATCCTTCCAGATGGCCCAGGTTCAGTTCCCAACATCTCATGTGGTACCTCACAGCATCTACAACTCCAGTTCCAGGGCATCCAAAGCCCTTTTCTGGCCTCTATAGGCACCAGTTACACAGACATATTCCCAGGAAAAACACCTGTATGCAAAAAGTAAAATCTTAAATAGAAAAAAGTTAAGGAGGCCAAGTTTATAATTTATTTTAGAAAAAAAATTTCTCTCCAAAACAACTAAAGTAAATGAACTTATGCATTTTAAAATAAAGAAACATTTAAAAACTGATCTGGGCAAAAGGTTATGGTAAAGTGCTTGTCTAGGATGCATGAGGCTCTGGGTTCCAGCCCAGGCCTGCATAGTTGGGCATGGTAATGCACACCTGCCAACCCAGCACTCAGGAGGTGAAGGCAGGAAGACAGAAGTTCAAGGCCATCCTCTGCTGCACAGGGCCTTGGAGGCCAGCTTGAGCTAAATGAAACTATGTAGCTCAAAACAATAGGGCTGGAGAGGTGGCTCAGTGGTTAAGAGTGCTTGCTGCACAAGCCTGAGAACTAGAATTTGGATCCTATGTAATATCCCTTGTCTGCCTGTAACGTCAGCTCTGAGGGGACAGAGACAGAAAGACCAGAAGGCCCAGGTTTAGGGAGAAACCTTCTCACAAAGGAATAGGTAGAATATAATAGAGGAGGACACAACGCCTTCTAAAGCAATCAGGCACACACTCCAAAAGGAAAAGAAAGAAACAAAAAAGAAAAAGCTTGTCTATGGAATGGCTCCTGCGTTGACAATGTCGGATGAACAAGTAATCGGTGAGGCAGAGTCTACAGATGCTAGGCCCGGTTGAATGGCTGCAGAGGTCCATGGATGAGTGAGGAGTTGGCAGGCCATATATGGCAGCCTGAATTGATGACATCAGAGGAAAACCAAGCTTCAGAAACGGAGATTGCCGGAGTTCCTTCCACACATGACTTCGTGCTACCCACTGACCTCACAGCTCTCTTCATGAACTCTTTCCCACATTGGACACTTCTCCACCAGAGCAGAAAAGAGGAGGACCACCTGCTTACGGGAAGTCATGGGACAGTCCAAAAATGTCACAGCAGGGCTGACAATGCCCCCCAAGAGCCAGAGAATATCTAACAAAAACTGCAACACTAGGCATGAAAAGCCCTGCTTTGAGTTGTCCAAGACTCCCAAAACATAGGCTATTGCTCTTGGTTCCTCACAGAAAGTAAGTCCTTATTGTTGAAGATGCCATGCACTTCAGACACAGGACTCACAGGTCACCTGAACTAGACTTGACCTGAATGTTTCCATCCTGAGGACTAACTAGCTTTCATGATACCAGAAGACACATGCAAACTTCCAAAGGAGAGAGGCAAACAACAGTCTTTCCCAGCTATGATGCCTGTGAACCACAACAATGACTAGCATGGAGTAATAGCCCTAAGAGTATAATAGTAGCACACCTTTGTGGTAACCAGAAGCTCTCTAATTAGACTTAAGATTGGCTCAACAAGAGGGAACTCATGCCTGCTACTGGAAACCTAGCCAGCTACCTAGGGCAAGTGAAGTCATGGATCTTGGAGGAGAACCTACAACCATTATGTTACTAAACTAGCACAATCCCTAACTGCACTCTAAATATTTGTCCTTATACCCACAGGTAGGCATATTCCTCACCCCTCATCCAGGAAACTTCTCCTTGCAGCAGACAGAGACCATTACAGAAAACCCATAACCAATCAAAATGCAGAGTTGTGGGAGCCCAGTCCCATTGGATACATCTACAATACAACTCCTGCTGCTCAGGCTCAGGAAACATTTGGAAGACTACGAGAAAAGACTATAAGAGGCAGAGAATCAGGGAGTTTGCTGTGAGGTTGTGTCTTCTAGGATTGTCATAGAAACTATACCCATAAAGCCTCACCAACATGACTGACTAAACAGGGGTTAAACAAAGACAATAGACATGCCAAAGAGGATGGTGGAGGGGGGGGGATGTTTGAAGGATTGGAACCCACAAGGCATCAACTCTTCACAAAGAACTGCCGGCAACTAAGGAATGGTCAGAGTGAGAGAAATAATTTCCCCCAAGGAGAGCACACCAATTGGTTAGTCACTACCAAATGGTCAGCCCTGAAAACACACAGACAACTATCATTATACAGACTGAGCAGGTTGTTTAGAAATAAGTGTGGATATATATGCATGCTACAAAAATCAGTTTGAAAAGAGAAGTCATGAAGGAGACCAAGGAGGGGCATATGGGAGGACTTAGAGGGAGGAAGGAGAAGTGAGAAATGATGTTTATATTATAATCTCAAAAATTAAAAAAAGGCGACCTTTTTTCTGTGGTTGAACTTGGGTTTGTCTGGAACTCCCCTTGTGTCTAAGGGCAAAAACACCGTCCACTGATGCTCAGGCAGTGTACAGCTTCAGTGTTTCCCAGGCCACTTCTCCAGGTACACCCCAACCATGCACAGTTAGCCACAACTCTAATTAGTAAGTGTACCATTTTGTGGGTACAAGTTGCTCTCCACTGCCGCAGTTGGGGTGACTGGAACTTCCTTGTCTTCAAACTTATTGCACTGGCCGGGCGTTGGTGGCGCACGCCTTTAATCCCAGCACTCGGGAGGCAGAGACAGGCGGATCACTGTGAGTTCGAGACCAGCCTGGTCTACCGAGTGAGTTCCAGGACAGGCTCCAAAACAACACAGAGAAACCCTGTCTCGAAAAACCAAAAAAAAAAAAAAAAGTATCAAACTTATTGCACTGACATGTCCCTACTGTGCCCTCAGCTGCTCCTAACTCCAGATATGTCTGTTTGTCCCTCAAACAACTGAAGAGCCAGTAAGGTGGACCATGAACTGCTATCATAAGTCCCTATTTGGCCTTGACCTTGAGTCATGACTGCAAGTGCAGGGACTCACTGCACTTCAAGCCACTTCATGAATGGATTTTGCCATGAATCAGGCCTCATAGCTGCCCCTCCAGGTGGGCCCATCGTTTGCAGAATTTAAATGTGATCAGCTATGACATAAAGAGCTAGAACAAACTTGCTACTCTTACAAAGCTAATGAGTGGCTGAGCGGGGCTAGGTCCAGACAACTGGACAGCAAAGTCTTTATTCTAAAGCAGTAGGCAAAACCTCCTATGGCCAAGGTCCTCACAAAAGTCCTTTGACTTTTCAATGTCCTAAAAGGTCAAGGAAGACTGGGGAAAGATTGTAGCCTAAAGGAGGCTAAAGAACTACTACAATTGACAATTACAATCGAGTTCTACTTCAGGGACATAATACAGCGCTGAGAACATTGTTAGATCTACAAATATAATTGGAATAAGGGTGGTAGATTAAAGGAAAGTGCTGCCTTGATGTAAACCTAAGACACAGATGACTTTACTGCAGTAATATAAGAAAATATCCCCAGTCTTGGGAAATACTGACTGAAGGATTTAGGATGAGTGTCGCAATGTGGCCACTAACCTTCATATGTTTCAGAAAAATCACTCAAGTACCTAGACATAGTTATACACAAACAGGCAAACGTGCCCCCCCCGCAGTGGTAAACACATGGAACAAAATGTTAGCAATAAAAGTCGTAGAGATGGCTCAGTGGGTAAAGAGTGGATTGCCACCAAGACTAGCAATCTGAGTGCGCTCACAGGGACCCACATGGTAGAAAGAAAGAACCAGAACCAACTCCTGCAAGTTTTCATCTGACCTACACATATGCACTATGGAGTGTGTGTGCACACCCCCAAAGGCACTCATGCACACACACACACACACACACACACACACAAAGAAATATAATAAAATTAAACAGTTTTTAATGTTAACAATAGATCAATCTTGGTGAAAAAAGTTATGTATAAAGTTATGATTTTATAACTTTTCACAAACTTCAAATTATTTCCAAGCTACAAATGTTTTTAGGCACAGACCCCGGCTCTCACCAAGGCTCTGCAGCTCTTCTCTGCCTGCCTTCTGAGCTCCCTGCTTAGTTACTCTGCTCTGCTGATACAGGAAATGGAAACAGGACCAACCTTCTCAGGGTCCCCTTGAATCTCCTACCTAGAAGTGAATCATAAATGTCTTTTTACATCTGTCTGAGAAGTGTCAAGGTTGGGGCTAGAAAGATGGCTCAGCAGTTTAGAGTACTGACTGATCTTCTGGAGGACCCAGCACCCACAGGGTGACTCACAACCGGCTGAAACTCTTGTCCCAGGGGACCCAAAGCCCTCTTTTGGCCTCTGCCAGTACTGCAGACACATGGTGCACATAATACATACAGATAACACACCTACACATATAAAGTAAAATAAAGACTTAAGAAAAAGATAATTTTGCCGGGCGTTGGTGGCGCATGCCTTTAATCCCAGCACTCGGGAGGCAGAGGTAGGTGGATCTCTGTGAGTTCAAGGCCAGCCTGGTCTACAGAGCGAGTGCCAGGACAGCCTCCAAAATAATACAGAGAAACCCTATCTCAAAAAAAACCAAAAAAAAAAAAAAAGAAAAAGATAATTTTAAAGTTCTAAAAAGCAAGTATCAAGGTTGGAACTGGAGTGATGACTCAGTCAGTAAAGAGCTCACCGGCAAGCATGAGGACCTGAGTTCAGATCCCCAGTACCCATGTAAAAGGCTAGGCAGCCAGCAGCTCCAGCACTGCAGTTCAAGAGGGCAGCACAAAAACAGGAGGGTCCCTGAAACTTGCTGGGCAGCTAGTCTAACTAATCGGTAAGTTCCATGTTCAGTGAGAGACCATGGTCGAAAAGCAAGGGAAAGGCTGGGTGTGGTGGTGCACACCTTTATCCCAGCACCCCAGAGGCAGAGGCCAGTGGATCTCCAAACCATCCTGATCTACACAGTGGTACCTCAATAGCCAAGGCTACAACAGGGAGACTCTGTCTCAAAAAAAGAAAATAGAAAACCAAGGTGGAAAGCAATAGAAAAAGATACTTGATGCTGACCTCCTGCCTCCACATACCAGCATACACACACACACACACTCACACACTCACGCATGCACACGCGTGCGTGCGGACACACGCGCACACACACATGCACATACGGTAGACAGCACATACACGAGGACACATGTATCCACGTCAAGCCTGTGATGGCTTCATATCCTGGATGTCTGCACTCAGTCAACAGATCAACAAAGGGTATACCTTCTACATCATCTTAGATCACTCCAATGTAACCATGGCAGATTTGGTAGCATGGAACCCATGCTCCAGGGCTAGAGGAGGCTTCTATCCCCTTTAATTTTGAAATCCCTCTGGTGGTGATGAGAAGCATCCTCTAAAACCAGTTGCTAGGTTTATGCACACAAGGGGACTGAGACACAGACACAGGCTGTATATCAGGAGATCTTTATAACAGGAATGAGGAATTTAAGAAAATAGGATTTGTAGTTTCACATACCCAACAATCAGCCTGGTGCTTGCAGGTAGAAAGGAAATGGACCTTTAAAGCCAGCAAAGGATGGGGTGAGACAATAGCAAGGCCACAGCCTTTTTTTTTTTTTCATTTAAATTAGAAACAATCTTATTTTACATATCAATCCTAGTTCCCTCTCCTTCCCATCCTTCCATGCCCCCCCCACCCCTCCATCCCATCCCCCATCCTCTCCCCAGGGAAGGTAAGGCCTTCCAAGCGGAATCATCAAAGTCTGACACATCATTTGCCCTCCCCCATGTATCTAGGCTGAGAGAGTATCCATCCATGGGGAATGGGTTTCCAAACTCCATTCGTGCAATAGGGATAAATACTGGTTCCATTGCCAGAGGCCCCATGGATTGCCCATGACCTCCTAACTGATACCCACGTTCAGGGGGCCTGGGTCCTATGCTGGCTCCCCAGCTGTCAGACTGAGGCCTGTAAGCTCCACTTGCTCAGGTCAGCTGTTTCTGTGGGTTTCCCCAACATGGTCTTAACCCCTTTGCTCATCACTCCTCCCTCTCTACAACTGAATTCCAGGAGTTCAGCTCAGTGCTTAGCTGTGAATCTCTGCTTCTGTTTCCATCAGTTATTGGGTGAAGGCTCTAGGATGGCATTTTAAGGTAGTCATCAATCTCATTATAGGGGAAGGGTATTTAAGACAGCCTCTTCCCTATTGCTTAGATTCTTAGTTGTGGTCATCCTTGTGGATCTCTGGACATTTCCCTAGTGCCAGATTAGCCTTCTTAACTCAGGTATGGTGCACTGCCAATGGGCACATTCTGGGGAGGGACCTTGACTAGACTGTGGCCAGAGGGTAAACTCCATTTGCTGGGGAGGGTGTGGAAATAGCTCTGCCCTTCCCAGGACAAAGGCTGTTCCCCTCCTTGGGTGGGGATCATGAAGGGAGAATTTTCGGGTAAGAGATTAGGACATTCCCAAGATCTCTGCTCCTCCTGTCACAGCAATGGAAGCTGCTGGACGTGTGTGATGGGAGTACAGGTGTGGATGTGCATGTGGGCATCGTGTGTATGAGGACATGTGTGAGTGTGGATCTACGTGCATGTGAGAATATGGGGGGCGGGCATGCTGGGGCCAGGATGAGAAGAGGGCGTGCCAGTTCCTGACCCTTGATCTCAGAGTAGAACCTTTGGGGACAGCATTCCAGCAAGAGTCGAGAAGGGAGCAGGGAACGGACATGGTAGGCGGCAGCACAGCCCATCCTAGCTATCGTAGGAGAGCACTGTTGTGGCGCTGGGGAAGCCAGAAGCCAAAGGCTGTCCGCTCAACTGTGCCATAGGAGCATGGCTCTTAGCGGGCGTGCTGGCACATCCTCCGAGCACTTGGGAGATGGAGGTAGGAGGTTTCGTAGATCAAGGACATTGTCCAGTTTGAGGCTACCTAGACTGCATGCAATTCTGTCTCAAAGAAACCTCCTTTCTTCGATGAAAGTGACTGCTGAGGAGGTGTCTCTGCCACCCCATCTGGAAAACCAAAAGGGGGCGCAGCTCAGCAGCTGTGCAGCCCTGCGCAAGAGTCTGGTGGAGGGCACAGGAGGCTGGAGGAGCAGTTGTTCTCTGGCTTGAAAGGTGGGGGAGAAGGGCAAGTGAAGGCTCTAATCCCACAGAGGAGTAATTGGGAGATTGAAGAGAGCCTGAGGCAAGGCCTGGGTTTACTCTCCTGAGATCTAGACAGAAGATAACTTGTGTGCCCAAGCAAGGGAACCTCCTCAACAAGTCAACAAGGATCCCCAACTTTCTTCACTGTGAGACCTAGGAGCTGTAGGTGGGGTCCCATGGCAGAGACCTTGACTGGCGTGTGTGGTCTTGGATGTGGCTACCAGCACCTCTCACAACACAACACAACACAACACAAGTATAAGGGAATACAGAGATACACAGGCTGGGACCTGAGTCACACAAGCACAGGCCAGAGCAGAGGGACCAGGAGCTCAGGGAAACTGTGGGAGTCAGAGATGCTGTGCTGTGCTTGTCTTTTGCTTCCTACACAGAGGTCACAGGAGTGAGACAGAGTCATTGAACATCTGCCTCATGCCCAGCCTGGGCTAGGAGCTGAGTCAAAACCCTGAGTCACTTGTCATCTTGCTGTACACAGTCTGAGAAGGGAGACAGCAGGCCTTAGAGACAGCTATCAACAGAAAGGGCTTCCGGGCCAACACCTCAGCAGGCAGTGAGTGCAGCAAGGGTGCAGCTTCCCCATTGTGCTCACCTGGGAGGGAAGTGGTAATTCTCGGTCAGTCCCTGACTTCTGGAGAAGGCTCCCTCAAAGGCCCCCCACTGCGCAGCCTACAGGCCTGCAAACAGAGTAATCTAGATATGTATGCCCAATTGTCTAAAAACAACAGATTTCTCTCACGACAAATACTGCTTTCACTTGAGAAGCTTGAGCTAGCTGTTTCTGTGTCTCAGGGTGTGTGTGTGGTGTGTGTGGTGTGTGTGTGTGTGTGTGTGTGTTCTGTCAGCTGCTCCCTCAGGGTTTGGCCTCATCCTCCCCAGCATCCCAGCAGCTTCCTTCTCCAGACTCCTAGCATCCTGATTAACCAAATGACTCCCTGCCTGGCTGCCTTTCCACAAGGCCCATCAAGTAGGCCCCCCGAAGCTCCTGCCTGGGCTCCTGCCTTAGCTCTCAGCAACTCTTAAACTCTGAGCGTTGCAAGCTGAGGATTACACAGAAACAGCTAACCTGAGCTCACGGACCCCAGCCTGACAACTGGGGAACCAGCATAGGAGCAAACCAGGCCCCCTGAATGTGGGTGTCAGTTGGGGGGACTGAACAGTGGAACCAGTATTTATCTCTAGTGCACGAATGGATTTTGAGTGTCCATTCCCTATGGAGGGATACTCTCTCAGCCTAGATACACGGGTGAGGGCCTAGGCCCTGCCCCAAATGATGTGAAAGACTTTGATGATTCCCCAAGGAAGGCTTCACCCTCCCTGGGGAGTGGATGGGGGGTTGGTAGGGAGCATGGGAGGGAGAGGAAACTGAGACTGATATATAAAATCAGATAGTTTTTAATGTAAACAAAAATTTATTTAAAAAAAAGGAAAGGAAGAGGTTAGCCCTACTATTCATGAACTAGGAAGACCTAGGCCAGAACAGATGTGGGATTTGCAGATCTGCTATTCCTAAAGTGAAACACTATTGCCAAAAATGCATTCGAAACCCACATTTTCTAAGTGGGAGACTAATATGATTTACTGTATGTATGCAATCACATCCTTGGTGGGACCCAGAGTGTATGTAGTCTGTGGATGATACTCAGCCCCACTATGTGACTATAGAAGGGCAAAAAAACAAACAAGAAACACGTAGGTGGTGGCCGCTGAGGGCTTGCCACTGATTGGGCATGGAAACCTCTTCACTTTGGGTTCAAGGGACTGAGATGTGGGACCTTGCATCAGTGTCTATGACATCTGGAGACTCAGCACAGAAGGGTGGCTGGGGTGAAATGAAAAGGGTGAGACCCCAGGGCTGAGGACTGAGGACCTGGGGATAAATAACCAGAGGAGTGAAGACAGAGGAGGCCATGGGGAAGCAGGCGGGGAGCCAGGAGAGAAATCAGAAAGGTCTGGGCAGAGCCCCCGCCCAGGGGCAAACTCTACAGGACAGCCAAGCAGAAGACTCAGGTGTAATTGGTAGCAGTGGGACTTGGTGCTGAGACCAGGCACTGTTGAAGGGGAGCAGATGGCAAGGACAGCAAGCAGTGCGTGAAAACCTCCCTTGCTGGCGTCTCTGCCAAGAGAGAGAACCAGGGCTCTCAGAGGGCAGCCAGGAAGCGGAAGGAGGGACAATTCCAAACCCAAGTGTCCTAAGAGGTGCCTGAGAGATGGCTCAGTGGTTGAGAGCATGTGCTGCTCTCCCTGGGGACCCAAGGACAGGAAGGAGCTCAGTACTCAGCACCCACATGGTGACTTACCTGTCTGCAACTCCAGCTACAGAGGGTGGCTTCCTCTTCTGGCTTCTTCAGGCACCTGAACTCACGTGCACATTGCCCAACACACACACCACGTGCACACAGCCTCTCTTGCTGTGGACACACACATGCGTACACACATCACGTCCCTCACCGTTACAGTGGCACATGGGATAAAGATTTTGGAGAAGCAGAGTAAGAGGTGACCCTGCCCCCTACACACAGCCCTGGACGGGGGCCACCTGGCCGAGCAGCTCTCTTGATCCCACTAGATGTCTCCTCCCAGAGGGCTTTGGTGTCCAGGACAAGCAACTTCTGAGAAGTCCCCTTCCCCTCAGCTACCTACCAACCAGGCACTCCAAGGTGTGAATGTATGTGACACAGGAAATACCAGGAAGGCAGAGGGAACAATGAACAATGGTTGTCTGCCACAGCAGGGCTGCGAATTAAGGAATTATTCTCAGTCTCCTCTGGTTTTAATGTTTACTTCACAAGTCTCCACATTCTTTTCAATAAAACAGGCTAAATTAATTTTTAAAGAAGACGTGTTGGAGAGGCATGAGGGTGGCAGCCCCACCGGGTGACAGCTAACAAGTTTCTCAAATTCACACAAAGCTAAAGACAGTGGCGCCTGCCTGTCACAGCCTCAGAAGACCTGCTAGGTCTCCTCAGGGTTCTGGCAGTCCACACTAAGCTCGGAGCAGAGATTCTAGGTCGGCTGGAGAGTGACCTAATTAAACACACAAGCTTATTCTTAGACCAGGAGGCCCAGTTAAGGCCCCTGGGTAGCCCAGCCCAGAGGCAGTGGCCTAGAGGTGACCGCACAGATTTCTAAATGGAGCTTGTTTCTGATGATTGAAGTACTACACACTCATCATGAGACCATCGCAAAATGGTAAGGTAGAGAAGAAAATCTTAACCCAAGAGATCTGCTAGTTGGGATTGTTTTTTCTGGTTTTCTTTTTGTTGTTTGTTTGTTTTTAAGTTTGGTTTTGAGATAGAGTCTAATTATATTGCCCTAGTTGGCCTAAAACTCTCTATGTAGACAAGGCTGGCCTCAAACCCAAGTGCTGGGATTATGAGTGAGTACCACCATGCCTGGCAAAATTCTCTGGTCTTTTTAAATACATATTTATGTATCTGAGGGGGAAATACTTGTTCACATAATATAAATTTAAAAAAACAAGAACATTAGCTGGGCGGTGGTGGCACTCGCCTTTAATCCCAGCACTCTGGAGGCAGAGGCAGGTGGATCTCTGTGAGTTCAAGACCAGCCTGGTCTACAAGAGCTAGTTCCAGGACAGCCTCCAAAGCTGCAGAGAAACCCTGTCTCGAAAAGCCAAAACAAAAAACCAAAAAACCAAGAAAATTATATAAACTTGCATGAACCCTAATCTGCTATGTAAATTTAGCCTAGTGTGTGTCTGTAGTTCCTTGTCACGTTTATCTCATTCAGGATTATAGAAACATCTTCCCCATGTCATTACATGTTCAGCTATTTCATTCTGTACGCACGCACACGCGTGTGTGCGCGCGCGTGCTCGCGCGCGTTTGTGTGTGTGTGTGCAAGTTCATGTGTGTGAGAATTCATGTGTGCAAGTGAAGATGCACACACATGTTACCCATCTCTCCATAGGAGCACTAGCATTACAGGCATGTGCTGCCACACCTGGCTTCCTTATAGGGACTCTGGGGGTGCAAACTCAGGGCCCCATGCTTGCATGGCAAGTGCTTTGCACACAAGCCGCCTCCCCAGTCCTAGTACCTTGATTCATAATGACTTCAAATATCTATCATATAGAGTAACGTATAAAATATTTCCCCATATGCCGGGCATTGGTGGCGCATGACTTTAATCCCAGCACTCGGGAGGCAGAGGCAGGCGGATCTCTGTGAGTTCGAGGCCAGCCTGGTCTACAGAGCAAGTTCCAGGACAGCCTCCCAAGCCACAGAGAAACCCTGTCTCGAAAAACCAAAAAAAAAAAAAATTTCCCCATAGTGGGGCATCTAGTTTTTTCCCTAACAACTCAGTAATGAATTTCTTCATCCTTAAGACAGACTTTAGATGTAAAAAGTTATTTAGGGCTCTTGTTACACATTGCAAAATGACTTCCTAAGAGTCCACAGCACCTGACATCACCACTGGTAAAGCCATTTGTCACAGTACTTGTGACATGTCCTGATTCTAGTAATAACAGCCAGAGCTTTTACCAGCTAGTGGTAGATCCAGATCCAACTGGATCAAACGCAGAGGCCACTGTGAGCAGGTGACTTCATCCTGGATCCATGTAGGACTTTGTGACCAAGCCTAACCCCGCACCTCTCCCAGCATTGGTCAACTCTCACGAGGGTAGGCAGCTGTGACAACCCCAGAATTTGGGGGATTACTGCAAGTAAGATTACATGCCCAATTACTTAAGATGTGAATCAACTATGACTTATGTTTTCTTCTTATCCTGAGGTTCATGCTGAAGCCCTTAGCTCCAGACTCAAGGTTGCAGTTTAATGGCATAAAGTAGAAAACCACACTGGTGCTTCAGGTTTGATTGTGATGTGGCATGCATCACTCCACTCTCTTCCCATTGGCCCTAAGAGGTCATGTGACTGACCAAGGCCAAGCTTATGAAAGGAGAGGATACTCTTTTGTCTAAGGAAGGTGCTGCAGCTCACACATTGGGTGGGAAGGTTCAGAGTGTCCTCACAGAGGGGTCAATGACAGTTGGGAAGAACACCATCCACCCTGACAATGGGCAGTCAGACGTCATCACAGCCTGGTACCAAATCTGACATCAGGAATGTTGGCCACCCCAGTCTCTCTTCATTCTAGAAAACACCTGCCCCTGGATACCTTCTCCAGGGCGGGTGTTACTTTAGGCGTTCCTTTGTGCGGACGAAAAAAAATACATGAGCCAGAGATGGTATGCACACCTGTAATCCCAATGTCTGAGAGACTGAGGCAAGAGGCGACGGAAGCGAAGAAAGACAGAAGATGCAAGTGTGCATGAGTACTTATTTATGAACATACTCTTATAAGTAGCTCCATTAAAAGTAATAAAACACTGCTAAATTACTTAAAAGAGTAAAGCTATGTGTGTAACAGGATACCTTCTTTTTCCACTTTTCTTTTCTTTTCTTTTTTTTTTTTTTTTTTTTTGGTTTTTCAAGACAGGGTTTCTCTGTAGCTTTGGAGGCTGTCCTGGAACTCCCTTTGTAGACCAGGCTGACCTGGAACTCACAGAGACCCGCCTGCCTCTGCCTCCCGAGTGCTGGGATTAAAGGCGTGGGCCACCACCGCCCGGCCTTTTTCCACTTTTCTTTTATTTACTTTTTTCAGTACTGGGGAATGAGTCTGGGGTCTTGCATGGGCTGGGCTCTAACAAGGAGTTTTATGGCCACTTCTTTTTTCTTTTCTTTCTTGCTCCTTCTATTTGGGGAAGATGGGGGGGGGGTATATGATATTTCCCAAGAGACCAAAATAAAAGCTCTGGTGACCATGGTTATTTGGGGGAACATAACTAAATAACTGAAGGAGGGGGAGGGGCTTATTTTCACGCTGCCCCCTATTTTATAGTTTGTGTTTCTATTACATTCTCCCTCCTCCCAGTTTTCTTTTAATTTAAAAATTAAAATTTTAAGTTATCTGGCTGGTTGTGGTTCATACCTTTAATCCCAGCACTCAGGAGGCAGAGTCACGTGGAACTCTGTGAGTTCAAGGCCAGCCTGCTCTACAGAGTAAGTTCCAGGACAGCCAGGACTGTCTCAAAAAACAAAAATTTTTTAAAGTTGTCCTATGTCTCTCACTCATGCTTTCATATGGCCTCCTGTCTATTCTTCCTTTCATCGATGATCCCATGTTGGAACATGCCCTGACCCCTAGACCTGGAGCTTGAGAAAACAGAGTTTCCAGAAAGCACTGGAAAACACTAGAACAAATATCAACAATTACAAAGCAAAAAACAAAGAGTTCACGCTCTAGTAATAGAGGAGGCCCCTGGCATAAATAGCAAATGAGCACCCCCAACCTGAGTGGGTGATATGGAAAGATTACACTAAATCCATGCAGCATGTGTGAGTCAGAAGTGCCACCCTGACAAGGAGGAGCAGAGATAGGGAAAACAAGAGAGAGAAAGAGAGAGAGACAGAGACAGAGAAAGAGAGAGCATGACAAAGGCAGTTGGGGCTGGCTGAAGTTCAAGGCCAGTGGTGTGCCCAGGTTCAGGCAGTCTACACACAGATGCCTGTTACAGAGTTCCATGCAGAGGCCCCTCCTCTGTCACCCACACATCCCACTCCTGTCCCCAGTCTTCAGGGGAGCCTCTTTACCCCCATGACTGTGTGGGCACTTCCCTTTGCAAAAATCGAAAGGCCTGATATTTGCCATCTGGATGCAAAGGACAGAGACAGCACCAATGGGAACAGGCACAGAAGTCAGAGATAGCATGAGGACACAGTCCCCAGGGAGAGAGTGGGATCCCTGGGGAACGCTGAAGATTGCTAGAAGGCGTTAGATTTGAAATTCAGAAGAACTTGTGTCTGAAATAGCCACAGCTTGGTTTGGAACAGGACCTTCAAAGATCCATGTGTTTAGTCACCAGCCTGTATTTCAGTCAGGAAACAGTGGAACTAGATAAGAGATATGGCCTAACAGGAGATGTTCTAGCCAATATAATAGCTGTTTATAACTTTTTAAAAAGTGTTGGGGCATACCTGTAATCCCAGCGGTTGGGCATTGAGGCAGGAGAATTGTCATGAGTTCGAGGTCCCAGGCTAGCCTAGACTGTGGTATTATATCTTATTAATAAGTAAAGGAACACAGTAGAAAGAAAGACAAAAGACATTTTACAACCTGAAGGGAAGGATGCTTTGCATCTTTTGTCACAGGTGAAGGATGAAGCTTCCTAAAATATGTAGAGTTTCTAAAAGATCAATAAACAAAGACAAATGAGCAAGTGGCTCCTGACTATATAAAAACACCATCAAACTCATCAGACAATTGCAAATTAAAGCTACAGATACCAATTTTCACCTATGAGATTGGTAAACATCCATCTAGTAGAGAGCTCACTCTGATCTACACAAGGAGGAGGGCTTTTTGCACCATCCCTATACGGTGTAAATTGGCACAGCCCCTTTGGGAAGGCAACTTGGCAGCATCTATCAAAACTGAGAGAAATCCTCTTCACACATGAGACTGACTGACACACATCTAGAACAGTCAGGTGGACACAGAGCCTCACAAAGGCACTGTCCACCACAGAGGAATAAGTCATATATACTGCCATGAAGGGCTAGCCAGATGCTTAAGACCCCTCCCTAATGAGGTGCCTTATCCACATGCGTGTATACAGCTATTAGAAAAGGATGCAGACCATGAATGAGGAAGCTCCTGGGCGTGGGGAGGAAGACCCGAAAGACACAGCTGTGAGGGTTATGAGCAATGAGAGCTTCTGGAGAGCTGCGCATCCCATCACCGTATGCTCCAAAATGCAAGAGGCGAGGCCTGGCATGGTAGCCCTCACTTGTAATCTCAGCATTCAGGAGGCAAGAAGATAGCCAGGAATTAAAGATCAACCTGTTATATATAAATTTATATAAGTATGTATAATAAGTTCCATCTGGGCTAGCCTTGGCTTAAAAGCCCTTGTCACCAGGAAAGGAGGAAGAGAGGAACCTCCTAGAGGTGACTGCTAAGTTTATTGTATCCCGTATGTTTACCTTCAATTCATTAAGATCTACACAGGAAATACATACAACCCTTGTGAAAGTCAATCATACTTCACTTGTAATAAGAGAGTGAAGTAGCCCTTCATCTATTAATAAGAATATGTTTCCAGAGCTGGGGGTTGGTGGCGCACGCCTATAATCCCAGCACTGGGGAGGCAGAAACAGGCAGATCTCTGAGTTCAAGACCAGCCTGGTCTACAGAGTGAGTTCCAGGACAGCCTCCAAAGCAATACAGAGAAACCCTGTCTCAAAAAACCAAAAAAAGAATATGTTTCCAAGATATGCCAATAATTGGGAATGGTGGAAGCCTGAAGAATAAACAGGGTGTCTTAGTCTCTGTGAAAAGAATGGGGTGAGAGTCATTGTTTGGGCTGACTCTATGTATATAAAGAAATTCATGAAGAACATGTTAGAAACTAAACACTGAACTTCAGAAGACAGAGAAGTCCATGGGAACAAAAGCAAATAAATAAGGGGGTAAGGTTTTCTTTCACAATGCCTTGGTTCATGTTTTGAAGTTGTGACACATGTGCTATATTACCTGCTCATAAAAGTAAATGAAAAACTGTCAGTAATTATCACATAAGAAGAGGTAATTATAACCAAAACCAAAATTATACCCTGAGTACCACAATCACACCCTAGGATAAAAGATGTGTTTTAAATTTTATGTTGACACTTGGGTGTGTACTATTCTTTTTTTCTAAGTCTCTCTTTCTCTCTGCCCATGCTTAAATCTATATTAAAACATTTTCTCAAATAAACTCCAACTTTGCTTCAAGAAAACAAAGGAAAAATTTGTGTTGATAAGACATAAAATCATGTATAAGATTTTTTAAACATTTCAAAATAATTTGTCATAGAATGCTAAATAAATATGAATTGTCAAACTAGGGAATTGATGTACATCTTATTTTTAATTGAGTTTTGTTTGTTTTGAGACAGGGTTTCACACTGTAGGCCAGGTTAGCCTTTAATGTGTGACAATCCTCTTACTGAGGCCCCCTGAGTCCTGGGATCACAAGCAAGAGCCATCACTCCAGTGGACATTTTGTTCTTAATTTTGTTATGTTACTATAGAAAAGGTACAGTCTTTTCTTGTCAGAAGGAAGGAAAGAAGGAAGGAAGGAAGGAAGGAAGGAAGGAAGGAAGGAAGGAAGGAAGGAAGGAAGGAAGACTACTAGAAACCCCATAGGCATCCAGAGCCCAGGTTATTATATTATATTTGAAAAGCTGCTATGTACAAAACCCAGGCAGCTTTTTGAGTTGCTTTAGGATTAATCTCAGCTTCTGAGTCCAGAAAAGGCTCTGCTTGAAGCTGACCCAGGAACTGAGTAGGTGTTCAAGACCAGCTGGACAGGATTTCTTTTGGTTTGTTTGTTTTCTTTTTTTGGTTGGTTGGTTGGTTGGTTGGTTGGTTGGTTGGTTGGTTGGTTGGTTGGTTGGCTGGATGGTTTATTGGGTGGGTGGATGGATGGATGGTTAAATGGATGATTAAGACAGGGTGTCACTATGGAGCCCTGACTGTCCTAGAACTCACTCTGTAGACCAGGCTGTCCTTGAACTCACAGAGATCTGCCTGCCTCTACCTCCCAGGTGCTAGGACTAAAAGTGTGCACTACCCTCCCAACAGGACAGGATTTCTTAAGTTAGACATTCCTTGTGCCCTTTTCAGATACGTAACTCTCCTGGAGATAAGCAGATTTCTCCTGAGGCTAGCCCATTTCTCCTAGCTGGCCATTACCCATTTAGAAGATTCTGATGACTAGAGTCTTTCCCCTCTAAGCAATAACTAAGGAGAATACCTCAAGCACTGTGTCAGGGTTGGATGCCTCATTACCATGGAAACACAGGGGAGGGATTTAGGACCTGGATGTGAGTTTAAGAGACTGCCTGAGGAGTCAGGGGAGCAGTAGGCACTCCACTCCTATCCTGACCACCCCTTTTTCTCTTCCAAGTCACAGACTCTCCTTTGTCCAGTTCATATGTTAAAATGCTTATCCTCGGGTTCCATCCAATATTCTCCAGACACACAGAAGAAACTCGCACAAATAGAATGAAAGTGTGGTGGGTGCTCTGGTGTGTTAAACAAAGCCTCAGTGGTTTAGGCTCACACCCTATCTGCCTTGTCTCTGTTGGTCTCACTGACTTCATCAGCCTCATCGCTCACACCCCCCCAGTCATGCTGGCCATACTGGCTTCCTTCCTCCGTTTGTTTCCCCAACCCCCATCTTTTCTGTTCCAGGCCTACTTTTGGTAGAGCTCTCTCAGTTGCCACTAGGGAGCTATCTGCACCTTATTCCAGAAAGAACAGGTGCTTCGCTCTGGCCAAGCAGACCTCAGTGCAGGGTCAGGTCCAAGCTGCTGCAGAATAGGCAAGCTGGAGGCCCCTCCAGGTCCTGCCAAGTCTGTCTGCTCTCCACTCTGTGGGTGTCCCTTATGGCTTCAGGTGCAAAAGAGCCATTCTCAGAAGCTGAAAACGTCACCTCGAATGCATATGCTAAAATGCTTACCTTCCATTGATTGTGTTAGAGGTGAGGCCTTTAGGTGATGAGGCCATGAGGTAGGAGCTTCTGGAATTGGAACTTGCCCTCATGATAGTCCCCGGCATTGATCTGGCATTGCTCAGTCTCGAAAAGGTGAGGAGGAGGCTCTTACTGTTTGAAAGCTACCCAGTTAATAACACTTTACTAACAAGACAAACTAGCCAAGGGTTGAACCAGTGACTTAGGAGGCAGAGGTAAGCGGGCCTCTGTGAATTTGGGGCTAGCCTAGTCTACATAGTGAGCTCCAGAACAGGCATGGAGACCCCATCTCAAATAAATAAATAAACAGATAAATAGATAAATAAACAAACATTAATTAATTAATTAATTAATAACGCCACCAACAGCAATAGCAACACATCAGCCCAAACAGGCAGTACTTTAGCGAGGTCCACACAGACTGCCCTGTCACTCTGAGACCGGAGTCTTTATCACAGGCTTCAGTCCAAGCACAGGCCCCATTTCTGTCTCAGCTCTGTCTGAAGAAGCCTGCCCAGACAAAGTTTCTTTTACCTGCTGTCTCAGGACTTAGGGCCAGGTCAGAGAAGGGCAGACATGCCTCTTCTATTGGAGAAAAGCTGCAGCAAAAACTGACCTCGCTCACTAGCGCTAACACTCCTTCAGAGCTCCTCACCCAAATACCCTACGAGGTAACGAACATGAGGAGTTGGCGTGTCCTGCAGAGATGAGAAGGTCGAGGAAGACCGAACACCTTGAATACTACTCTCAAAGCAGTTTCTGACCTAGCACTTTTCAGCACCAAGACTGTGTTCTTTCTGTGCTTATTCATTGCTCTCTCTCTCTCTCTCTCTCTCTCTCTCTCTCTCTCTCTCTCTCTCTGTGTGTGTGTGTGTGTGAGTGTGTGTGCCCACACATGTTGGAGTGGGGCGCTCATCTGTGTACACTCATGTAGAGGTCAGAGGTGGTCCACAGCAGGAGAGAGTAGAGAGCTACAGCCCCTGAAGTACTGGGGTGGGGGCTCCCGTGGTTACTATGGCTGCTTTAGCTGCTACTGCAGAATCAGTGGTCAAGTCCAAGCCTGCCGGGTTCTATCAAGGAGAGCTCTGCCCTGCTCAGTAGGGATCACCCACTCGCTGTCTGGGAGCCTGTGTAGTGAGTCAGCCTGACCATATTTCTCTAGCACTCCACACAGCAGTCAAAGTCCAGAATGGAGTCCAAAGGCTGGGGCTCTCACGAAGCACGTGTCCTTACACCTGGCCTGTGAGGAATTCTTCCTCCCAAACTGCATCTAACCTTGAACTGGAAACTCATTAGAAAGAAACCGAGTTGTCGAGTCCAGAGCAAGGCGCGAGGAGGTCAGATGACCAAAAATCTTTATTTCAGTCCACTAGTAGAAAGACTGGCCTGGGTATGTTTCCCTGGAGGTGACAGTGTAAATACTCAGCGATTTTTCAGATGCCTAGAAGATGCTACATAGCAAGCTGTCCGGTGAGTCCCGGGCACTTCCTGTAACATAGCCATTTATTTCTAGGGGTTGCACAGTCTTGCAGTTTCCAGGCGTATGTAAGAGACATGTGAAGCACTGTGTACATGGTGACTGTTTGGGTTGTGACAGTTCCCACTGCAGATCCCCTGCCAAGTCTTGCTCGGGTTTCTACACCCACCCACCAGGCATATGGAGACTTGGCTGGAAACAACTCCTGGTAAACCCACTTGGCCCAGCTTCACACCAAAGGTGCTGAGGACTAGGATTCTTCTGCAGCTGAGCTAAGCAGTCTTCCTAATGACACAGGCTGCGGTAGGCAAGCACACCAGTGCAGCACTCATTAGATTCTGGAGGACTGACAGAGGCCTGATGCCCAGCAGAAGTTGCTTTTAAGAAAGTCCTGATCTTGGAGCTAAAAAGATGGTTCAGTAGTTGGAAGCATGCACTGTTCTTCCAGAGGATCCCAGTTGAGTTCAAAGTTCACAACCACCTGTAACTCCAGCTCCACGGGACCCAATGTTCTCTTTCTGCCTCTGTTGACATCTGTATTCATGTGTACAGATACCACCTGTATGCATAGTTAAAATAAAATAAAATCTTAAAAAGAAATCAACTTCACCCATATTCCAACACATGTAGGGAAAGGGGTCATGAGGCTGTTCCATCCTTCCCTGTGGCTCTATATGCCCCTTGGTAACAGTTGTGTGGGGGAAGGTCATATTTCTCAGTGGTGTAGTCACACACACACACACACACACACACACATCATGAAGATAGGATAGAGGTCTTTGGGAAGAAGAAATGGTTTAGTGGGAAGGAAAGGGTTTATGAGTGAGGATAACAGGGAAACATAATAAAAGCATACTGCATTATCTCTATGGAGAGGTGTGAAATTATGAAAGAATAAGTATTTTTAAAAGAAATAACAAGTCGTTCACTATCTAACACAATGAGCATAAGGTGGAGCTCTGCCTGTATGAGAGTGGAATGCACTCTTCTCTGCAGCTCAGAACAGGTACCAGGCATCATGCAGAGCGTGGCATCACTCGGTGAGACAGGCATGTGAGTTGCCGTCCTTTCTCCCATGCGGTGTAGCAGGGGACGATCCATCAACCATAAGCACCTGCCTCCACAGCACCTCTAAGAAAAGAGGGAGCTTCTCACAGCCCAAGAGGAGGATGAGGGACCTAGAATAAAGAGAGAGGAAGAGACCGGGAGCAGATAAAACATGATGTTTAGAGTTTGCAGGGTGTGTGTACCACATGTGTGTATAGTAGGCAATTTCTATCCCCTGGGACCCCTACATTTTGCACCCCTATGTTAAGGGAATCCCCTTTTTTGAAGGCAAACTTTCTTCCTCAATACAAACAGAAATGCCAGAGGCTCAAGTTCCCAGGTTCTCTATAGGAAGATGTGGACTCAGGGCTCCACCAATCAGATAAACTCACACAAGGCTTGAATCAGAAGTTGGTGACCTGAAGCCCTTTGTGAAATCCACTTGTCAGAGCCAGTGAGATGGCTCTGTGGGTAAAGACACTGGCTACATGTACACCCATGCGTGTGTGTGTGTGTGTGTGTGTGTGTGTGTGTGCGCACACACACACACACACACACACACACACACCGCAAATAATAAATCCAGGTATCAGGGACAAGGGAGATTGCCACGTCACTATGCTAAGTCAAGAACATGGAAACCTGGATTTACTTTAGTTCTAGGTTTTTTGTATTTATTGTTATTATTATTATGTTATGTGTATCTGTGTTTTGCCTGCATGTGTATACAGGAACATTTCCCTTGGAGTCCAGAAGAGGGTGTTGGATCCCCTGAACTGGAGACACAACAGAAATGAGCTTCCATGTGGAGGCTGAGGGTTAAGCCCAGGTCCTCCAGAAGAGCAGGCGGTGCTCTTACCACTGAGCGTTCTCTGCAGCCACTTGGTTTTTAAAAAAAAAATTTTAAGATTTATTTTTATTTGTGTGTGTGTGTGTGTGTGTGTGTGTGTGTGTGTGTGTGTGTGTGTGTACCACATGTGTGCAGGCACCCAAGGAGATCAGAAGAAGGTCTTGGATCCCCTGGAACTGGTGTTACAGGTAGCTATGAGCCTCTAGATGTAGATTCTGGGAACTAAAGTTGGAACCTCTGGAAGAGCAGTACATGCTCTGAACCTCGAAGACATTTCTCTACCCCCAGGTTATAATGCATAATGCATATCAGACCTTGTAAATGCTAGGGAGATGCTCACCAACATGTACATAGTAGGTGCTCTTAAGAAAAAGTCTGTTTCTTTGATTTGTTTAAAACCATATGTATGTATTATTTTAAAATGTTTTGATATTTTAAAATAAGAAAGCAATGTATTATTCTATAAATATATTAATGTCTACATAGAAGGAAAGATAAATATGCATTCTAGGAAAAAAGGTGGGCCTCTTAAAGGGGCAGATGGTGAAGGATTTGTGGTCTTTTAATTTCTATTGAGTCTCTAAATCAATTTGTGGAGCTGAACAGGACTGTATATACTTCTCATTTTTGTCTTTTAGTTGGAATGTTTTTGTGTTGCCTTATATTATGTGTGCAGTAATTTTTTAACATATTAAATAAGCAGCAGAAGGCTGGCTCTACTCTTCATCGCAGGGCAAGAAGAAGCCGATGTTCCCAGGAGGTGGGAGCGAAGTCCTGCATGTCCCATCTGTAGACCTCCAGTGGCTCCAAAGATCACTACTGCTGGGCTGAAAAGACCTTATTTGCAGCTTAAAAGTGACGGTCATTAAAAATTATGGCATGCTTATGCAATGGAATATTACCCAGCAAAAGAAAGAGAATTGTTTCAGATATCCATAGCAGCATATAAAATCTCACAGACATTTTGTTAAAGACCTAGGCACAACTGTCTTATCTAATTTCCAAGAAATTCTAGAAAGGGCGAACCATGACAACGAAAAACAAGAACAAGGGAAGTTGGCTGCAAAGGACTAAGAGGGAACGTGGACGATGACAGATCTTGAGCTTTGCCAGTTAAAATTTATTTAAGTTTATTACGATGATGTTTACCTTGGTCTGCACATTTATTAAATCTTGTCATATCCTGAAAATGGGTGCATTTTATTGCAAGAGAATTATATGGCACCCAGAGTGCTGTAACCTTAAGCCTTCATCATCCAAGAGAGTTTCTGCTTCTTCCTTCTGCCCTAACACAGATGTAGGATAGTGTCCTTCTTACCACTTTCCATCTTTTCCAGGTTAATAAAGGCACAACTTCTGATTCTCTGCTCATTGCAGAAAATTAAACATCCCTGGCTGACCGCGTGTAGTCCCCTCCCCCCTTTTAATGATCAGGTCTCATCTTGCAGTCCAGTTGGTCTCAAACTCTGGGTCCTTCTGCCTCTGCCTCCCAGGTGCTGGGATTGCAGGCATGCACCACCAGCTGACTGGCTGTTCACTCTTTCATTTCTCTTTTCTTTTCCTCTTTTCATTTCCTTCTTCATCTCCCCTCCCACTCCACCACGGGTTTTGCATGCATGCAGCCTTGCCTGATCTGACCTCACTATGGAACTCAAGCTACCCTTGCTCACCTTTGCATCCCGAGCCTGGTGTGCCACCAGGCCTGGGCTGTGTCTGTCTGACTTTCCTTCCTTCCTTCCTTCCTTCCTTCCTTCCTTCCTTCCTTCCTTCCTTCCTTCCTTCCTTCCTTCCTTCTTTCCTTCCTTCCTTCTTTCTTTCTTTCCTTCTTTCCTTCCTTCTTTCTTTCTTTCCTTCCTTCTTTCTTTCTTTCTTTCTTTCCTTCCTTCTTTCCTTCCTTCCTTCCTTCCTTCTTTCTTTCTTTCTTTCCTTCCTTCTTTCCTTCCTTCCTTCCTTCCTCCTTTCTTTCTGCAACATTCCTTGTCGTGCATTTCTTTTGCCTGTCTTTATTGTGATCTCTTATTTTTCTCAGTTATTTCTGAAAGCTCTTGGCATATTGAGACTATTAACCCTTTGTCCCCTGGCTTACAGCTCCTGTTTCGTATATGGTTTGATCAGTGCTCTTGCATGACTGTGGGTTAACCGTACTAATATTACTTTCATCATTTCCACTCTGTATGCTTGCAAAAGTCCTTGTCACAAGGATAGAATGTGATTCTTCTAGACCTTATTGGAGATAGTTAAAGAGTCCACTGACTAAGTTTTTTCACTGCAGATGGTCCTTAGGAAGGGGAAGTCCAGCCCAACTGAGAAACATCGACCTATGCTTTGCCCACTTTGCCCGCATGGTAAATTTTCATTTACAGTAGACTTAGGTCCATTTCTGTTCCAATAAGAAGATGCCAGTCCTTGGGCTAGTAGTGTTCAACTATTTTCAGTACTGCAATTTTATATTCATTTTAAAATCATTTCTTGTTCCCCCGGACTTTTTTTTGTTAATCCTCCCGAGAAGAAAATCTTGTTGAACAATCAGGCAGAACAGAAACAAGAGGGACCCTGGCACAACCTGCGGGATGGGATCACCAGGACACCTGAACATCAAGGCAGTGTGACTGGGTGAGGCCCGCAGGCCCACAGCTGCCTCGGGCTGATAGGTGAAAGGCGCCAGATAGGGCTCAGAAATGTATCTCTGGCTCATCGTGGGGCCCAGAGGGAAGAAGCTACAGAAACCAAAGGGGGGAGGGGGCAGAGTTTTGACGGGGAAGGATGGAGGCAGGGTGCGGGTGCCAGCTCACAGGGAAGATATACTTCTGCTGCCCCCACCCACAGGCATGCCGATTACAAGGGGTTAACCATGGGGAGCTTGGAATAGGTGTGGGAGTTCAACTGCCTGGCTGACTGCTGGATCACACACACACACACACACACACACACACACACACTCAGGGCAGAGAACTGAAGACTCTCTCACCTTTAAGAAGAAGGGTTCTACCTCTACCAGGGGATGCCAGGATGAGCCGGTCAGCCAGGGCTGCCTGTCCAGGAACCCACAGTCCAAGAGTTGTGCCTGCTTACAGGACCTGACTCTGACTGTAGTGCTCTCTCCCAAAACATTAAAGATTCCCATCTCTTCCAAACCTCTCTATTGAGAGCATGCCTCGTATCAAGCGGGGCTGTTTCAGGATTGTTTCATCTGTGAGGAAGCAGCCCAAACTGGCCTGAACCACTAGTGATCTTGAAAAGTACACAGGGAGGCTTCACACAGTAGCTTACTGATAGGACCTGCTTCTTGACTTGACAAAGGCTTGGACCAGTGCTCCGTGGATGGAAGCCTAAGGCTGCATGTCCCTCCCCACCCCAACAACACCAGCAAAAGTCCCCAAATTCACCCTGAATAGACTAGAGTTTTTTACATGTCTGTCCTGGAAGAAGATACACTTGACCTGTCTTGACTGCTTCAAGCTAGGATCACTTACAGCCCAGACAGAAATTGCAGCTTCTGGGAACAGGGGCTTGGTGGATATTAGGATAGCACCGCCTCGTGTGTGTTCTGCCCCGATACTGAAGAAACTCAAAGGGAAGGAGGCTCCAAATACTAGTCTCATTGAAGAAACTACCTCCAACATCTTGAGACTCATAACCTCACCTTCACTACATCTTTAGTATTTCTTGCCAACCCCAGGATTCAAAAGTCCTGTGAGTCCAGGGTAAGGCTAACAGCATGGGAAATTTGTGTGGCCCCAACACCAAACAAAGGCAAATTCTTAGTGCATGTTCTGGCTTGTCCCTCAACAAAGAGCAAAACTCTACGTGACAACGGTTGTGAAGTAGTATTTTGTCTGGGAAACAATCTGGTGTTATTACAGACAAAAAGGCCCTCATGACCCCAACTGTCAGTCCCAGCCCTTCCACCCTGACCCCTACGCCCCTCCCACCTCCACCTTCATCCCTGCTCCTGAAAGTCACGAAGGCTTAGACAGAAAGGAGCAAGGAGGTAACCATCACTTGGTATCCCTCAGTCTGGGGCTCTGCAAAGTAACCCCAGGAACAGCCTCCCTATCTCTGCAAAACATGTATCTCCTCCACCTGTCTGGCATTTTCTTATCATCCCGCCTCTTCAAGTAACCCAGTGCCTCCTACCCACGAACTCTGCCCTGTTTAGTAGAAAGTTCCAAAAAGGCAAGGCGGAGAGGCTTGGGACAAAGCCAGATTTGGCCTGTGAAGGTCCCTGTGTCTCAAGTATCTCCACATTGGGAACGCCCACATTGCATGGCGGCCATTCAGTAATATTATCACTGTCTTTAGTCGTGTTTGTGAATAGGGCTGTGTTTAGTCTAACACTGTTTCTTGGCTCATTTTTGGACATTTCAATCAATCAGTTTGTGATAGGGAGGGAGGGAAGGAGGCATGTGCCTTTGTGTCAGAGGGACAATTTGTGGGAGTCGGTTCTTTCTTTCGACCATGGCACCAGTCTTGGCAACAGACACCTTTAACCAACTGAGTCATCTTGCCAACCCTATACTATTTGTTTATATAGGAAATATTAATAATAATTTAAGAGCTCAAATTAAATTTGGCTAATTTGGGATTAACCAAATCCTCAAACAGCCAAAAATAACCCCTTGGACTTCATTTTCCTTCTTTCAAATCATACACCTATTTTTATTGGCTTTAAAGACCCCAAAGTATAGGCACCAAGTTTCACATGAAGACTCCTTTCTCTGCACACACTGGAGCCTAGGCAGTATCCATTGTGGCACCCAGATCTCCCGGGGCTACAGGCTTTTCTTTGGGAATAATTGTGAAAGCACATGCCAAGCTATGCTGATAGTCTCTAAACAATTTCTCTACATTTTAAATTTTGTTTTTTGTGATGTGGAGTACACATGGAGGTCAAAGGACCGTTCTTTTCTTTCTACCATACGGCTCTTGGGAACAAACACAGGTTGCCAGACTTGGCTATAAGCCCCATTCTAAATAACCTGTAAAGACCCACTCACCTTGGAAGAAGCGTTCCAGTGGATATCCAAACCCTTGCTTCTTTCAGATTGGTGTGTCAGTTGAATGTCTCCGTGTACTTCCTCTATCCCTGGGTGATATGTTCCCTCTTGTTCAGGCTGTGACCTCAAATGGCTTTCTCAGTCTCTCCAATGCCTTAATCATTTCCTCAGGAAGGTGTAACTTCCCAACTGAGTTATTGTGAACAGTAAATGAGATAAAACAAGTGGGGGATCAATTAGCGCCAGTTCTGACTAATTTGTGCCATCCTAATTATCGTCTGAATTCCCTTTGGTCAAACTCATCTCAAAATTATATAACACAGGAAATCTAAATTATATTTATCTGTTCCATGATTACATCTTTAATTGTAATTTTAGTATGCACTTCAAGCAAAGACCAGAACAGAACTTGGGAAATGAAGACAGAGGGCTGGAAGTCACAGGTTAGCAATTCACAATATGCTTTTTATGTAACACAAGAAAAGTGAACTAATGAATTAGGCAAACTTCAGCCTTGAAATATACATATTTTGTGATCTCTACAAAGGATAAAAATATCTTCACTTCAACCTCTACTTTAGGTAGAGCCCTAGAATTGCTAAGAAACAAACCATAGCAGTTAAACCAAGCACTGTGGAAGATGGGGAATCCAGACACGGTTCAGCTCAGCTAGCCTTCTCTGCTCCACTGTCATCAAGCAGGATCTCACCTGACTTCCGAGATGACTGGCTCCCACGGTGGCAAGTGGGAGGCAGCTGGGATATCCCACAATGCACCAAGTTAGGGAGCACCATTCATTTATTTTTAACAGGGTTTCTCTACATAGCCTTAGCTGTCTTGGAACTCACAATGTAGCCTAGGCTGGCCTCAGACTCATAGAGATCGGCCTGCCTTTGCTTCCCAAGTGCTGGGATTAAAGGTGTGCACTACTATGCCCTGCAGCAATTTTTTTTTTTACACAACAATTACCTTTCCCACAGAGGAAGTCATCTGAGAGATAAGCAGAAGCTATCAGTATCTTAAGGCCTGGACCTGGAGACTAGTAGTTTTTTTCTGACCAGGTCCATGCAGCAAAGCAGTTGAAGGACCTTTAAGCTCAGGCTTCACAGCTGTGGAAAGAGGGTCAAAGAGTGTGCATCAAGCTTTCAGCTGTCAGTTTCTCTCCCTAACGCCAGCCTTGCATGTTGGCGCTACAGTTCATTATACCCTGCTGTCTGCTCATCCGTGTCCTCTCTCCCTCCTGCACTTCTCATTTGTAAACCCAGATCTTGGTCAGTCTCTCACACCTACTGATACTCAGTTCTAGACACAGCTTCAGACGTTCCTCCATGTCTTTGTGCTAACCAAGAGCTTTGGAATCTAGCAGACCTGGGCCAGATTCAATTGCTTACTATTTAATAGCCTTTATTTTATATAATTTAATATTGGATACTTGAGTCTTTAACCGAAATGAAAAAGATACCTGATAGAATTGTTAAGTTTAGCAAATAACATAGTTGGCAATATTGAATGTTGGCCAAGATGCAGATCTAAAACTTCCTGCTCCTGAGAAAATTCAGCCAATGTCTAAACTAAAACCAAAGACTGTAAGACACACAACTCTACCCTTGGGCAGAAACACCCAGGGAAACCTTTATAAAAAAGCTAATGAATGGCTGGGGATGTCATATGTCATACCTAGCATGTTCAAGGTCCTGGGTTCTACCCCCACACACACCCTACCCCTAAAGGAATGCTAATAGCATCACTCTTTGCTTTTTTAAATCCAGAAATTGAACCTAGGGCCTCCCACATTCTAGGCAAGTAGTCTGCCATCTATCTATATCCTCAAATCAGAAGCGCTTTTTTATATGTTTTTATTTAAATTAGAAACATGCATGCTTCACATGTCAGTCCCAGCTCCCTCTCCCACCCCTCCTCCCTTATCCCTCCACCTCACCCCCTCCCTTGTCCCTCCACCAGCCCCCCTCCCTTGTTCCTCCAACAGCCCCCCTCCAGAAGTGCTTTGAGTTGCCCAAAATTTGAAATCATCAAAATGTTGATGAGACTTTAATCCCAGCACTTGGGAGGCAGAGGCAGGCAGATCTCTCTGAGTTCGAGGCCAGCCTGGTCTACAGAGCAAGTTCCAGGACAGCCTCCAAAACAATACAGAGAAACCCTGTCTCAAAAAAAACAACAAAAAAAAAAGTTGATGAGAACAGATAACAAGTTGGTCACGAGTGGCCAGAGCTACAGGTATTAATGGAGATTTCACTGGCATGTCAAGCAAAAAGGAAGTAATGTGTATAAGATTACATATGTCCTAAAGACATGCAAAATGCGGTTGTCCATTCTTAGGGATATGTATTTGTGTGTAATTGAAAAACAGAAGACACATCCAAGTCCTGAACTCTCAAGCTGCGAGGTATTCACCATTTTATCATCTTAAATTGTGTAACTCCTGAAAATTGTTTATTATTCATGTGTGTGTTTGGTGTGTGTATATATGGGTGCACATGTCATAGCACACATGTGAACAACAGAGGACAGCTATGTGGACTTGGCTCTCCCTCCTTTCTGGAGTTCAGGGTTCACACTCCAGTTAAGCTCCTTCACCCACTGGGTATCTTACTAGCCCCATAACTTTTAATTTTTTAGCTATGTAACATTAAAAAGAGTACAAATTCCTAAGTTGAAATGCTGCCGGATGTCTGGTAGTATTTTTGCTTGTTCTTCTCATGCAGTGATTTCATTACACTTTGCAACTCCACGTAGATTTGAGTAAAACGTTGAAGAGCAAGTTATAAACACAGTCTTATGAAAATAGTGAAATACATGTTTCTAGTATGGGGAACAAATATGCTCAGTAGTTTATTTAATTGCTTTGTTATTACTTGGTTGGGTTTTGTGTTTGGGTGCTGGAGATTGACGTTAAGCCTCCTACTTGCTAAGCGCATGCTTTCTGACTTAGTTATACCCAATAAGTAAGCCTGACTTATTTATTCTTTTTACCTTTTTATGGATGAAATACTTGACGACAGGTTGGTATTTTTGCCTTTTGGATTTTTTTGTTTGTTTGTTTCATTCTCTTGAGACAGGGTCTCATTCTGCAAGTCCTCCTGGCTCTGTCTCCTGGGTTCCAGGATTACAGGCGTGAATCACCACACCTATATTCAGTGTGTAACACAAGACCCAGCAGATAACAGCACCTACTTATCCCTCACTCCATCCTTAAGACAGATAACTGTGTTCCCACTTTTACATAGCGCAAACAGGCTTGAAATTGGGGTCATGAAAAGTACTTAGGGCCAATTACCTGGATCTAAACCAAAGGAGTTGCAATAAATGTTAAGAACAGTGACCCTTTTTGAAGGTGGTAAATCAAATCCGTAACTATGCCAGTGGTCACACACTAGCTGTAGATGGATTTTTGAAAGTGCTGATTTGAAAGCAAGTCATACCAACATATACTCCTGGTTCTGTTTACCCAATCCTACCCAATGGACTCTAACCAGAAGTCCCGATGCAGTCATACCAACGTATACTCCTGGTTCTGTTCCCAGTCCTACCCAACGGACTCTAACCACAAGTCCTGATACACTGCATCTAAGTTGTCTACTTCAGGGTTCTCGGTCCTTCAAGAATACTGGAGTCCCCACAAGAGAGTCAAACATCTCGACACCCAGGCTTTACCTGTGTGGCATCACAGGATCCCCGGAAAAGGCATATATCCAAGTGTCAAGGTGATTCCAACCACTGGACCATTCTGTCCTCTCAGGAGAAAGAAGACCCTAAATAAAGAACACCAGCTGTGAGCTCAAGCTGTCAATCCTTCTTTCTGCTCGAGGTTTATACAATTCAGGTTAGTCAAGGATTCAAACACCGTGAAGAGACTATGCAGGCTTAGGAGTGTCACAGTGAACCCAGGGGTTGACACTTGTGTACATGCTCTCCTCATAATCCTCAGTAGAACTCCAAATCCAGCCAACAAGAAAACACCTCTCAGGGCAGAGTGTGAGGGAGATGAGGAAGTTCTCCCTTACAGTGAATGCCACGTAGTAATTGTGAGAGGAATGAGAAAAATAGGAACCCAATTATGAAGTCTCCTTAGCGACTGGTGTTCCATGCAAGATCCACCCACAGATAGTGAAGTCACTTGGTACAGGATGGTTGTGCCATGACGTCTGAGGATCATCCCTCAGATAGGTCACCATTCCTCAGAGCAAGGAACACATCGGAAGGGGAGAGCAGCTGCGGGAACCACCTGCATGGTCTGGGCAGCCATGGCAGCTCAGCTTCAAGTCCAGCCTGCTCTGCTCTGCTGAGGGTGATGGAAACTCTTCCAGGATCGTTTGCCAGTGTCTGCAGGTTTGCTCTGCCAACCGGGGGCTTTGATACTGAAGAAAGGAAAAGGAACTTCTTCCAACTCAGCTTCCTTTTCCGAAAAGGTAAGCTTGCAGTTCTTCACTCAGCACTTAACTTCTCACTGCTCAGTTCCCCTTTGGCCCTCACAGAACTGGCCGGTCCTCATAGTGCTTGCCCTCGCCAGCCGCTAGCGCTCTGTACTTGGCATCTTGGACCCTATCCCACAAAACTAAGCCACATGACTCTTCGGCAAGGACACAGTGCACAAGGTTCCCTTTTTGGTAACTCCATCCATGCATCCTTTCCCCCTCCTGCCTTCTTATTCCTGCTTCAGTAATACCTTGGAGTCCTCCTTACTGTCTCAGTTACCTAGTCATCACTTTACAGCTACTTACCAACTAAAATTCAAAGACTAAATTCTCTGTTGGGGGTGGGGATGGAGTGATTGTTAGTGGGCTAAGTATCCCCATGCAATCAAGGGGACCAGAGTTCAGATCTCCCACACCCAAGCAAATGTCAGGCTTAGAAGACCACCTGTGATTCCAGCACCCCAAGGTGGAGACAGGGGATCTCTAGAGCAAGCTCACTAACAAAACTAGACAAAATGACAAACTTTGTGTTGAATTAAGAGAAGTTGTCTCAGTGAATAAAGTGGAGAATGATTGAGGAAAACACACATGCAATTAAAAACCAAAGCCCCAAACCCCACAATTTCTGTCTCCTGACTGGATCCTGATGCAAATTGGTACCAGGAGTGGGATGTGTACCCACCATCTGCAATATATGTATACACCTGACTAAGGCATATGTACTAGTTCTGCTCATTAGGACTCTGGTGAAATCAAACTTGCCATTACCAGTGGGATAAACTGGTGGCTTTGGGTACTTGGTTTTGGAGATGGTAACCACATGTTGAAGACAGATCCAGACGAAAGAGCCTGTCTTTGCACCCTGATCATCCTGGAGCTGTTACAACAGAGTGAGATTTCTTGTACACAGCACAACCTAAACTGAACTAATACAAGGTCACACACTCTTACCTCAGACTTCAGATGAATTTACCAGTTCAGAAAATCTGCTTGTCACATCACACACTATACCGAGTCCACTATTATATTACCTTGTTAGGAAAGTTGCGAAGTCCAAAGCTTGTAATCTCAGTAGTTGGGAGGCTGCAGTGCAGGGATGTCCCAGATCAGCCTGAGTTACACAGCAAAACTCAGGGAGGAGGAAGAGGAAAACAGGAAGGAGGCAATAAAAGCATGAGCAGCAGCCGAGAAAAAAAAAAAAAAACCCTGTTTGGAGAATAGCATCAGTTACTAAACATGACAGAGGGCTGAGGTCAGGCATTGCACAGATCACACACATTATTTTATTTAATCCTCATGAAAATCCTGAGATGTGTTATCATCATCGCCAGCCTTTAGAAGAGCGACCGATGCTTAGCTAGATGAATCAGCCTCCCAGGCCACCCAACTGGAAGGGGTAGAGCTGGAATCTGAGCCCAGACAGGTCAGGTCCAAAGCCTGTGTTACTCAGCCCACAGTTTCACAGGGGAGGCATCCTGCTGGCAGTGAGATCTCTGCTTCCACAGAAAGTTCGGAGTGCAAATTCTTCCTCTTTGATGGGTGATGATTCTACGTGGGAAGACTTAGACCCATCTAAAGGAAAAACCAGATTCTAAACGCAAGTGCTACTCACCTGCTCTCTGTTCCCATGCTGGTGTGATTCTCAGAAGGCTGGTGAGGCTGGACACACTGAGGCCAGAGGAGAGCTTGCTAGGAGCCAAGATGTTAGGTAAAAGAAAATTACCTTCATTCCAGGTCAATAAGGAATGTGCGACCCGTAAAAGGACTGTTCGACTAATGGGCCATATTGATTAATATTCCCAGGAGCTGGCTCCCTAAAATTTTAATTGAAATTAAACTTAATAGAGGCTCTTAGAACAAGCCAGAAGTCGATGGGTGCATGTTTTCAGGCTGAAGGACACTCTCCAATGGTTCTTCATGCAGTACAGGCTTCCTCTGGGACCCCCAAGGGTCCATTGTCCTTCACACTTAACTACAAAGTACTAGTTCACTTGAGGAGCTGAACTGGGAATCCAGCTGCCAGCCGTTATTGTGCAAAGCAGGACACAGTGAGTTGAAAATTATATTTTTCCAATTAGCACAGTGGGAAACACTGTGAAGCATTCAGCTCCAGCCTGCAATTAGAGAACATTTGCTTCCAGAAATAGAATGAATGGAAGTGGAGACCTGCTATCTAGGTCTTCAGCAATAATATCCCAGGCAGGGAGACCTGCTACCATTTCCCAGCAAACAACCGTCTTGCTCTTTTTTAAAGGAAGCATTCGGCACGGCACCACAGTGTGCTCAGCAGAGACCAAGACCCCAGCATCACCTGCAGCTAGAATGACAGCCCAGCCTTCAGGAAGACAAGTCCTGCGGTGAGCAGCCTGTGCATCATTTCAGAGTACAACCATCACAAAAGTAGGCTTGGTAGTAGCGTCTTCACCATCTCCACTGATGTCCAGCTGCCTGACCCTTCTCAACCCTCCGAATTTTATAATCAGATGAAAGAGTAAAGTAAACCCCCTGGAGCTTGCTGGTCAGGCAGCCTCACAGAAACAACAAACTTCAGGTTCTTAGAGACCCTGACTTGAAAAGTAAGTTGGAGGGCAATAGAGGTTGACACCTCTGGGTCTCTGACCTCCATACGCGTGTGCATGTACAAACGCATGCATGCACAAATAAAAAGAAAATAAGAAACATCAGAAGTTTAAAAATTAGGGTTCTTAGTCCAGACAAAAATTGAAGCAGATGAGCAATAGAAAACATTTCACACTGTAGAGAATGAATTCAGTGACCTTATCAAGAAAGTAAGGGCACTGAACACAATTTTGACGAAAGCAAGGGAAGAGCGTGGGTAATTAAGATGTGTGCAAATATCATATATTGGAGGAAAGGACCAGCAGATCAGGCACACCGTGCCATGCGGTCTTACAGGGGACACCAAAGCACTTATTGAGCAAGCCTCGACGGGCTAACCTTTGCTCTGCAAGCAGCTTTATACTGCCTGAAGGTGAAGGAGTGAGGCAGATGAGAGCAAATGCTTTTATTTGCTGCCAAGCAGGTAATAAAGACTGAAAGCCCAGCCTGGCCCACAGTAGCCCAGCTTGCAACACTTAAGGCCACTTGCAAATAAGCACTGGCAGGATTGCGCAGTGTTTGTCCGTCCATTATGATAGGAGGCTTATCGGTGTTTCAAGATTGACATTCATTCTAGAAATGAAGCCATCTGATTTCTAGATGCCAAGGAGGCTTACCAAGAGTAAACAGCTCAGGGATGGGGTAGGGAGAATGGGAGGATAGGAGGTGTTTGGGGGCAAGTTAACCAAAACTAAGGAGGTATGGGAAGCCTTATGCAGACCCACTACTTCATATGCTCATTTAAAATATAGTTTTAAATATATATTTTTATTACCATTTTGGTTTTGAGACAGAGTTTTTCTGTGTAGCCCTGGCTGTCCTGGAACTTGCACTATAGAAAAGGCTGGCTTGGAATGCAGAGATCTGCCTGCTTCTGCCTCCCAGACGCTGGGATTAAAGGTAAGCACAACTACCTCCTCACCTTAAAATATATTTTAATTGAAACAGTTACATGACTCCCCCTCCCATTGCCTCCCTCTAACTCCTCTCATGAACCAACTCTGAAGTTGATAACTTTTTTTATTATGGGTGTGTGTGCATACAGAAATATATAAATACAACCAGCCGAGTTTGTTTTTGTTGTTTGTGTGTATATGATTCCAGGGTTAATCACTCTGGATTGGACAACCAATAAGGGGGCCTCATTCCTGGGAGAGTCCAATCCTCCTGCTCACAGCAGTCAGTAGTTGCCTGTACTTCTTTGTCTAGGGGTGGAACCTTAGGAAACTTTCCCCTTTCCTCCTTAGCATGTCCATTGATATTTCCATTGTTCTAGCAGCCATTTCTAGGAAAGACTATTTCACAGCATTCCTGGAATTCTGGCTCTTACACTCTTTCTGCCCCTTCTTCTGCAATGTCCCCTGACCATAGATGCAGGAGCTGTGATGTACATGTATTCACTGGGGCTAGGCTCCTCACATCCTGTTGATCTTTGCACATGTCCAGTTGTGGCTTTTGTTACAGATGCCATTTTCTGTAAAACGAGGCTTCTTTGGTGAGGGATGGCAGCTATACTTACCTATGGGAATAGACCAAGATTTAGAATGAGTAAGGAATTATGCTGGTCTAGCAAACAGTGGGAATTGGTTTTCTTCTAGTCTCAGACTTCTAGACCCAAGAAGCTGCCTAGATATAATCTTTTAAGAGGAGTTTGAATAGAGACACCATGCACAGATGATGAATAATGTTACTCCCACAAACCATGGGCTATTAAACAAAAATTCAGGACCAGGCTCAGGATACCATCCTATGATGGTCATAGAGATCACAGAAGTCTTCAAGAAGTATAAACTATGGCCTTTGTTCTTGGTTGCCCTCTACAACTCGCCTATTGCTGAGGATACCACATACTTTGATTGTAGGACATCAAGCTAGAACTGACCTGGAAATGTCCTTCTTACTGGCTGCCTTCATAGTGTCAGAAGGCCACTTTGAAAGTCATTGGCAAAGCCACAGCTGGACCCTGGATGCTACAATCATAACCTGCAAGACAAGATGTGCCTATTGATGCAACAAGAGTGGCAAGAAGATTATGGAAACTTGCAGCCAACCACTTTCTAAGGTCTGCTTCACAAGAGGGAGCATTAATACCTGGTACTGTAAACCTCCCCAAGAGCCCATGGCCCAAGAGGTCCTTAAATCCCAGCACTTAGGAAGCAGATCTCTGTGCGTTTGAGGGCAGCCTGGTCTACAAGGCGAGTTCCAGGACAGCCAGGATTGTTATACAGAGAAACCCTGTCTTGAAAAACCAGAGAGAGAGAGACAGACAGACACAGAGAGACAGAGAGACACAGAGACAGACAGACACAGAGACAGAGAGAGACAGAGAGAGAGATACAGAGAGAGACAGAGAGAAACACAGAGACAGAGAGAGAGACAGATAGAGGAATGTATGTGAATATGTTCAAATGAAGTTGAAGTTGTCAAAGAATATATATATATATATATATATATATACATATACATATACATATATTTTTTTTTTTTTGGTTTTTCGAGACAGGGTTTCCCTGTATTATTTTGGAGGCTGTTCTGGAACTAGCTCTGTAGACCAGGCTGGCCTTGAACTCACAGAGATCCTCCTGCCTCTGCCTCCCGAGTGCTGGGATTAAAGGCGTGCACCACCAATACCCGGCTTAAGAATAAATATTTTTTAAAAGTTTCATTTTCCAGAAAGATTCCATGAAAGCATATATGTGTGAACAAAATTCTTTTAAAGGTATGCATACTTTTGGCAGTGCTGTCCTTTGGATAATGAGTCTGAGAAGGGGAATGGAATGAGTCTCTCTCATTCTTTCCTACACCTAATTGTTGAAAACCTTTTCCATGTAAACATTCAGTACATTTTTTCACCTTGTGTATGTGTGTGTTGGGGGAGGGGTGCTCACCTGTGTGTGCATATGTTGAGGTCACAGGTCAACTTCAGCTATCTTCCTCTATTGCTCTCTGTCTTATATTTGAGAATATATATCAGAAAATATCAGAAACCTGAACTTTTTTTGTAAGACTAGCTGCCAGCAAAACCCTGAGCTCTCTCCGTCTCTGCCCTTCAGCACTAGAGTTACAAGCATACACCAATATACCCAGTGTTTTTACTTTAATATTAACTAATTTTATGGGGACAAGGTACACGGATGCAATGATGCATGTGTGGAGGTCACAGGACGACCTATGGGTCTCTTCTTCTATCACGTAGGTTCCAGGCATTGGGGTGTCAAACTCAGGTAATCAGGACTATCTGACAAGGCATCTTGCCAGATTTTTTTAGCTATTTAAAAAAATATTTTGAACATTTTATTCATTATTTGTGTGTGGGTATGTGTGGGTGGGTGGGTGGGTGCATGTAGTGATCAGGGGACTATCCTGGTTTTCTCCATTCTCTTTGATGTGGGCTCTGAGTAATGAACTAAACCAAGGTCTACAGGATTACCTGGCAAATGCCTTTACCATGCTGAGCCATCTTGCTCGCCCATGATCAGCATTTTACCCAAGTTCTAATCATCAATCAAATCATCTTACCTGCTGAGCCACCTACCTCCCAGCCCTGATTTTTCACTTAAAAAAAAAAAAGAAATGTTACTAACCTATAAACTACTCAAAAACCCCCAGAAAAGCAAATTGAAAACGTTTGTGTTTGCTCTCCTTGAAATGCCATAAAGACTATGAGAGAGGCATAGTGGAAGGAGAGGCACCATTGCTCTGCAAATGCCACAGTGGAAGGAAGGAGGCGCATCACTGCTCCACAGATATTAGAGCAGACAGGAAGACTTGAGCCCTGAAGGGTGACTGCTTAGCTGGCCCCTGAAAGGCTCAGGAATCGAAGACCCAGGGCTGGAGCTCTATCGGTAGAGTGTCTGTCTACCATGCAGGAAGCTGAGCTCATTACATAACACTAGGTGTAATGCATGCCTCTATTCCCAGTAGGAGGAGGCAGAAGGATCAGAGGTACAAGGTCATCCTCAGCTACACAGGTTGAAGCCAGCCTGAGCTACAAAATCCTGGGAGAAGGGAAAGAGAAAGAAAAGAGACACAACCCTGTATAACTGGAATAAAACTAAAGAATACAATGTAGTAATACACTATAATTTAAGACACTGGGAATACTGGCATGTTTTAGGGTCAGCTTCCAACATTTTATTTACCCTTTGAGCTTTACTGCGCCATGTCTCTGAGATCCCTTACTAACTATCAAGTTTGGTCAGTGTCACTCCATCTGGGACATCTGCATTCTTGACATCACAGTCCCATCCTTTTTTCTTGGTAAATTTACCTTCACTAAATCCCTCTGGTTGTCCATATACAATCTGTCAAGTGGCAGCCCCATTTGCACATCTGTAATCCCAGCACTAGGGAGGTAGTGGCAGGAGCCACAAACCCCAAGGCTAGTCAGGACTACATAGCGATGCCCTTGGGCTCAAAAAACCCAATCAACCACAAGTAAATAAATAAATAGCCCCTCCACAGACCCCAGTAGCATTCACCTACCTGTCTAATTATGTGTGATTTGACTCCTGAGGTCAATCAATACCACAACAAATGTTCTTGCTCATTTCTCTCATGGTGCTTTCAACTTACTCCCAACTTCAGCCAATTTGCAAGATCTCTAGATGCAACAGCAAAGGGTTATCTAAGAGAAGCTTTGAGAATTGGAGTAATGCCAGGCAGTGGTGACATAGGCCTTTAATCCCAGCACTCAAGAGGCAGAGGCAAGTGGATTTCTGTGAGTTCAAGGTTAGCCTAGTCTACAGAGTGAGTTCCAGGACAGCCAGGACTGTTATATTGAGAAATCCTGTTTCAAAAACATAAAAAATTATAATAAAAACCCAGCCAAACAGAAAGAATTGAAGTAATGCTGTGACTGTAAGGCTGAATTGATGAGTTGTGTCTAATGGTAAAAAAACAATGTCATTCAAGCCCCAGAAAAGCCTGGAGCACAGACCAGGAACAGGAGAAGTGGCCTAGTGTTTCCACCTCAGGAAGGAGGCTACAGCCAAAAGCTTTGTCTTCTGTGAGTGAAGTATCATAGATACACAAAACCCAGTCACCGGCAGACTTTGGAAGCTGAGCTGGACCACTGATCATGAGTAACTGGTATTTTTTAAAACTGTTTTGCAGACTCAAAAGCTAGTATTGAAGTTTGCACTTTACGCAATGACTCACACTAGGGTGACTGACTGTGAACCAAGTTGTTGACAGTATTTACCTAAACCACGGCAACTGAAACCCACAATCAGTCAAACAAAACAAAGGCTGTCTGTGCTGAAGAGGGAGGTTCGACTTTGGTGACTACTCTCCTCACGTCTTGAACTCTGAGCAGTTGAACTTTCACCCTTCTAAGTTTTCCTAGTCCAACTAGAATTCCTCTACATTTGGGGGGAATGGTCATGGGCAACATCTGTCAGTAGCATCTACTAACTTTAAAAATCAAAAAATGGCCAGGCGTTGGTGGCGCACGCCTTTAATCCCAGCACTTGGGAGGCAGAGGCAGGCGGATCTTTGTGAGTTCGAGGCCAGCCTGGTCTACAAGAGCTAGTTCCAGGACAGCCTCCAAAGCCACAGAGAAACCGTGTCTCGAAAAACCAAAACCAAAAAAAAAAATAAAAAAATAAAAAAATGTCTGTAGTATTTTCACATGTGAAGACAGGAAGAAAAATCATCCCAATTGAGAACCACTAGGGCTGACAACCAGATGTCTCTCAACACAACTGGCAAAAGGGGGGTAGGGTAATTAGTAATGTTTATACAGCAATAAATGCAAACAACCTGGAAGGGGCTTTCACAGGAAAGGCAAGTGACAGCAGTGAACCTGTATTTTATCAAAAATCTTACTGATGACTCTAATATATACATGATCTTAATTTTTAAAATAAGGTAACGTCTATACCCAAGGAAAAAAAGACTAGGTTCTTACTAGCATGTGTCTCTGCCTCTGGTAGCCATTAATGGGGGAAAAAATTCAAACTCTTGTCACCTTCCACCTCTAGGGGTTCCTCCTATTTGGTCTGAATACGTCCTAAGCTAGGAGGAAAGTACTGGGGAGGGGCACTGTGTTCTATATGATTACATGGAAGGACTTGGGCTTTCATGCCATAGAATAACCAAGTATGAAGACTAAGACCAAGTCAGGCATTGGTGGCACACAGCCTTTAATCCCAGCACTCAGGAGGCAGACGCAGACGGATCTCTGTGAGTTCGAAGCCAGCCTGGTCTACAGAGCGAGTTCCAGGACAGCCTCCAAAACAATACAGAGAAACGTTGTCGGGGGGGAACGACGACTAGGACCAGAGATCTCAGCATGTCCTTCTAACCCTGGTTCCAGATGTAACACTCAGGTCTGTGTTTCCCACTATACCCCATCATACTGGCAGCTAATATTCATTCTCTGCCAAAACTCACCAAGCACTCAAGTGTTCCAAACTAAGGGTAAGACCACCCCAATGTTCAAGAGGACTAAAGGTCAACTACTTAGTGCCTGATGGTGACTGCGAACATTCACTGAGAATTCTCCAGGGAGACCGACAAGATAGAATGGCAGATGACCTACCCAGTGGACTACCTAACCTTTTGGACATTGCCTTCTCATGGTTTGGTAATGGATTTTATTAAAATATTCTATATAAAACTAAATGTTAAAGCTTTGTCCAGTAATTCTCAGGATAGAATCCATCAAAATAGCTCACAAAGAAATAGTTTTTTGCTGGGCGGTGGTGGCGCACGCCTTTAATCCCAGCACTCGGGAGGCAGAGGCAGGCGGATCTCTGTGAGTTCGAGGCCAGGCTGGACCAACAGCCTCCAAAACAATACAGAGAAACCCTGTCTCGTAAAAACAAACAAACAAACAAAAGAAATAGTTTTTCATTAATTGTTCTGATACAGAGTAAAAGCCAGGGCTGGAGGGATGGCAGAGGACCTGAGTTCAATTCCCAGCACCCACATGGCAGCTGTCTGTAACTTCAGTTCCAGCAGACCTAGCATCCTCACACAGACATATATGCAGGCAAAACAGAAGAAAATTTCCCTAAAAAAAAAAAAAAAAAAGAGTAAAAGCCAGCATAGCAAGGTTGAAGAACCACAAGCTTCCCTTTCCTTTGAGCCCGGGGCCTGTGTGTGGCACACAAGACTACCCGAGCTCTGTCTACAGCCCTACAAGCAAGAATTTTTAGATGAAGCTGAACCATGCACAACCTCATTTCAGCTTCTGTTACTGCAAAACTGGA
The DNA here is from genome assembly GCF_017639785.1 of Mesocricetus auratus. Lineage (NCBI taxonomy): Eukaryota > Metazoa > Chordata > Mammalia > Rodentia > Cricetidae > Mesocricetus > Mesocricetus auratus. Next base: position 95,794,899 of record NW_024429189.1, on the reverse strand, counting down.
AACAATCAAAGTCAACTATGTGCAGACCTACGTGGAGCAATATCACTCAGAATATCATAGGAAATGAAGAGCGAGGAGCTTGAACTTGGATAGCGCCCTCATATGGGAAAGTGCACGCATCATCCTAAGAATGTCATAATGCCGAATAATCGGGATTCTGAGGACCCAACAGAAACAAAAACCACAAGAACAGATTTTCTAAAAACTGTAGGCTTTTTATTCAGTTAAGAGGTAGACAGATGAACATGGAAGGCTGTCCCATTGAATTTGCCCAAAGTTCACATTGCACTTCATTCACCCATCCCACACTGCCAAAAATCTCAAAAGGAATACCCACAACCGCCAGGAGGCTTTGTCTTTATACTTCTTAGCAACATGTCCAGGAGTTGTTTGCAAAGAAGTTACAATAAACTTTTATTTTCACTGTGCCAAAGATTTCTTGACCCTCTAAGAAGTTCCCACATACGTCAACAGAACCTGCTACAACTGACAGGGAGGCAGAGTGCCGTGACTATTTCTACGAGAGACTACGAGGGAAGCTTCAGTTACATGTTTGTTAAATCCCTGTGCATGTTGGGGAAGAAGCTGGTGAGGCCAACAAAGCAGGGTTTGTGCCATTGAATGGCTCTGCCTGGCTGTTTAAAAAACCCACATACGTTATCTTACAGACATTAAAATATAATGGAATTGATGCCTGATACAAAAGTAGAGAAATATGTACAGGAATTCATAGCCCAGAAGAAAGGGACCTTAGGATGAACCAATGGAAACCTGGCTATTTTACATAGCTAATTTTGAGACAAGTCATAATTTAGCACAAAAGCAATTATAGTGTAAGTTACACTTCCCTCCCATGGCTCCCAAACTTTAAACCCTTTGTCTATCTTTCCGCAACACTGTGAGCATTCTTCTAGGAACAGGAATGTGTATGGTGGTCCCAGATGTTAACAAAAATTTCAACCCCAGCCTCACACTTTCAGGATGAGATATTTGAATACTGCCATGATAGCAGCACTAATAACCCCAGAAATGGGGACGGTGACAAACCAGGCCATAAAAATGTTGCGAAACAGTCGCCAGTCGACAGCCTTCTTGGATCGGAGCCAGCCAACAGACACAACAGAGCCCACCTAGGAGAGAAAGAGCAGACACTACAATCAGCAAAAAGACACCTGAGACAAGGAACCCAGACAAGTGATGAATTCAGCTCCATGGATGCAGTTTCTGTCTGGAGAACAACAGGGTCTCTCTTGCTGTCATCTGGACAGAATTGAACTTGTGGGCCCTCCTACTTCAGCATCCCAAAAGGTGAAATTACAGGTATGTGACACAAGCCAAAAGCTAACTTCTAACATGCTAAAATTATCCATGGGAAGATGAAGGCAATAAAAATTTCAATCATTAAACCTGTGGTAAATGTACTAAAATATGACAAGATTCCTTTTCTCTGCCTAAAGTTAAATTGCTGATTTCTTTTTTTTTAGTATTTTATTATTTATTATGTATACAGTGTTCTACCTGCATGTTTGCCTGCAGATCAGAAGACAACACCAGATAACTTTACAGATGGGCTGTGAGCTACCATGTGGTTTCTGGGAATTGAACTCAGGACCTCTGGAAGAACAGCCAGTGCTCTTAGCCTCTGAGCCATCTCTCCAGCCCCAATTTCTGATTCCTTAACAACTGTTCTAGAGGGTGGCTGGTATATGAGCCAAAAGACACCCTAGCACAAAGAGTGACTTGGTAGGCCCTAGGCTGGACCAGCTTTAGTACTTTTAACAAAGTCAGTTCCTGTAGATCAGGCTGGCCTCAAACTCACAGAGATCCACCTGCTCTTGCCTTGCAGCATCAAGAAACTTCTTGATTCTTTGTTTGTTTTTGTTTTTTTCCAGACAGGGTTTCTCTGTACTGTTTTGGAGGCTGTCCTGGAACTCACTCTGTATACCAGGCTGGTCTTGAACTCAGAGATCTGCCTGTCTCTGACTCCCCAGTGCTGGGATTAAAGGCCTGCACCTGTGTGCCACCAACGCCCAGCTCGGGTTAGATTCTTAGCACTACAAGCTCAAGAGGCCCTGGATATACACTTTTACCACAAGACTGCCCTTACCATAAGCCTCCCAAACTTGTTAAGCCAGCATATTTGCTACCGCACAAGAGAGGAACCACCCAGACCCAAACTAGCTGACCAGTTTATTAGCACATGCCTATACTACTAACTGGCTTCCCCATGGAAGAGAACAAAGATGCTAAGTAGACATGAAACGCAACATAAACTGCCATGACAGAGGGACAAAAGGTTCACAACTAGAAATCATAGCTAGCTCCACCCCAGAGAACTTTAGATGATTACAGATAAACTGTAGAATGTTAACTTTTACCCACATGGTCATTGTCCAAGCTTGTTAACTTTTAAGACTCCAACTGCACAAAACTTTCTAAATCAAATCAAAGAAATAAAGCCACACATAACTAGGACTTGGACAATTTGAGGGGTTCATTTCATTCCATTCCACTTACTTTACAGTGTGTTGTGCTGATGGGCAGGCCGATGTTTGATGCAACGACCACAGTAAGGGCAGATGCCAGTTCAATACTGAAACCACTGTTGATACAAAAATATGTTTGTCAACATTTTAGAGTTTTTTGAAAAGCCAACACTACCCAAATAACCTAATCTAATCTTGCTTTGATCTACATAGTGACAAAACCTGCTATTTTCATCTCCTCTAACCCCTGAAACCTACTTAAGTAAGTAGGGCCAAGGTTCTAACATCTGAGGATTAAGTACTTCTGGAATTTCATTATTTAAAAAGCTGGGACATGCCAGGCATGGAGGCACATGCCTTTGAATCCCAGCACTCAGAAGGCAGAGGAAGATGAATTTCTGAGTTCGAAGTCAGCTTGGTCTACATGGTGAATTCCAGCCCAGCCAAGACTACAGAGAGAGACCCTATCTCAAAATGCAAACAAACAGAAAGTTGGGGCTTTTATTCTGAAGAAAGTGTATGGTTTTAGCTCCTGAACCAAAGCCACACACACACACACACACACACACACACACACACACACACACACGTATGTATGTATAATTATTTATGCCAGTATATCTTTCTCAGAAAATTCAATTACATGATCACTAGAGCTGAGCAAATTGACAAAAAATATTTACAAGCCAGACAATAAGTGCCGTAGACAATGCTCAGATCAACTATGAGAACAGCAGCAAATGCAACATATTCTTCTAGCAGAGACCTATGTACACCCTCCATGGCACCGCATCCCTTAAGAAGCTTGAGCTCCACCCTAAGGCACGTTTCACCTACTCACCTGGAGGGTGTGATTGGGGTCAGATCCTTCCCCATGGTCTGGATAACTCTTCTTCCCCAAACCCACAGCCCTATGCAGATGCCAACACCACCATAAAGCAGAAGCCATATTGGCGTTGCCATCTTCGTAGACACATCTGAAGTTGTATATACAAGATACAAAGAAACCAGAGGACCAATGGCATTGCTGAAAGGAAAGAGAGCAGTGGTGACTTTCTAGGCAGAAACACTTCTTGTCAAACTCAATCTGTTAACTGACTGACTTAACTGTCTATGCCCAGCCTTTCAGATTATTTAGCAAACCACCCTACGGAAGCCCAACACATAACAGAAGAAAATCAAGGCTGCTGGACAGAAGGGTGTATGCAAGTGGAGGCCCCTTTCCTCCTATACGAAGCTTAAGGCAAGCCTCAGAACCCAGTGAAGTTTACAGGCCACAGAAACAAGGCTGGATAACCTAAGTCCACCCTCAGGGCAGTCAGTGATTTTAAGGTTTTCATCATTGATGTTACAATTTAGCAAAGACTCAGTTCCCACCTGGACAGACATTTATTTGAACAGAAATAAAGCTAGAAACATTCTTATAGTCTAAGTGAGCTTCCTTTTTGCTTTATTAACTACTACCACCTCATCCTGCCTAGATTATTCAGTGTCTCCCCAGGAGGTAGAGCACTGCACACAGGAGGTTAAGCAGACTGTTTAAAGAGTTACCAACACTGGGAGTCATGTGGACTGACCTGACGTCATTGCCACCATGGGCAAATGACCCAAAGCAGGCTGTAAGGATCTGCAGAAACTGGAAGAGGAGGGAGACTTCAGGCTTATCCTGATCATACCACTCTTCAAGAGAGCCACTGCTTCCTTTTCTGTTACCCATCTCAGGCTTAACATTCATGTCCATCTCAGATTCAGAGTGAAGGTCAGACACGGCATTGCAGTAACTGGTGTAACTGTCCATTCGAATCCGCTTCTTGGTATCTACATTAGGCCATGTCAGCGTCTCCATTTCTTCTCCCTTCTGTTCACCCTCTTTGGCACGGAATGAATCCAGGGGCATGCCACATATTGCCATGGTGTAGGAAGTGTAGCTGTTGTTGCGCCTCAACGGCTTATCCCCAGAGTCTCCCATGCAGTCACCCACTTTGGCCAGATGTAATTTATGGAGCAACTCCTTGTACAAGCCAGAATCTTTGTGCACGGTGTGATACTGATAGTGGCCACTGGAGTTGATCTGGTTGCTGACAGTTTGACTGAACTGAACAAGGTTCCCATTAGGCAACTGCACTGCACCTAGCCAAGACCAAAAAGGTAACATTCAATGCAAAGTGCATCAATCCAGAATAGCAGCCTCTCCATAACCTCAGGGACACTGGGAAACCCTGGAAAGCCAACTCACCATTGATGGTACCATCTATGCTGGTCTCCTCCTTCAAATCCATGGGAAGTCGCTCTCGCTCTGGAGCTTCCTCCAGGTCCCCAAGTTTGAATGACACTGTTCTCTCCTCCACCACAGCCCGGAGAGGCCCAGTGGCACATGCTACTTCAGACACAGGATTCCCATTCTCAACATCCCCAAAAGACATTTTTGTTTCTTCATGGTCTTCTTTCAAGTTGTTCTTCTTTTCCATCAAGGGACTTTCAGAGGGACTAGACTTTATTTCTCCTAGAAAATAAAGAGAATTTTTGGTTTGACTATATTATTTTGTCCCACATCCCTTTCTAACCACCCCCAAACAAAACCCATCTCAAAAAACTAGGTGTAAATTCTAGTCAAAATTAAAGCTAATGTTCCTGCCCTCCTTATTATGTCAGGAACTCATCTGTCCCTTGGGAGCAAATCAGCCACACACACCACACCCTCCACTGGGGGAAAAGAAGGATGACAAATTGTTGTACATGGTCAGAGAGTAAATATTTTAGGGTTCTGCTCCTATAAAAGTTATACTTTTATAACTTATAAGCATAAAACCCTTCTTAGATCTCAGTCTTGAAAGGGAAGCTCATGGCAGTTGACTAAGGAATTTCCCAACTCTTAGGCCAAGAGGACAAACAACTAAGATGTAACAATAATGGCTGAACACTTCCACACCCGGCAGCCAGGCAGTATTTCTGCCTATCAGGCCAGTGCTCACCACGTTCATCTACTGGCTCAGGCATCTCACACAAGCCTAGCATTACAGTAAGACTTGTCTCTCCTCCCAGACTGAGACAAAAATGAGGCCAGAGTCCTGAAAGCCTCATTCCCACTGTGCATGTGACACAGCTGACTAGCACAGAGCTCTGGGCAGCTCCTCAGTTCAGCTGCAATGACGCAGCATTCTTTTAATGCCACTGCAGTCTATGCACCCCTGCATTGCTATACATCAGCAAACTAACATTCTATACACACTACAAGGACAGAACAGGATTCTTCTAAGTTATCTTAGCCACCAAGGAAACAAAGACTAGTGCCCATCAAAACATACTCAGTATGTAATGACACCACAAAAAACGTTCTGCAATGACCTAAGAGATTACTTATACCTAAAACTGTTTACTTCTGTGTGTGTTTTATCTCTGCACAAGGACTATGTGCATGGCTGTGTGTCGGTATTATGCAGTGTATATGTACTGCAACACACACAGATAAGCTGAGTACATAGAGGCAGCTGAGGCAAATGCTTTCTCTATCAAAACTATTGTGTATCTACCCTTAGTCACATATTCTTAATGGCTACATCTCAGGCCACTTTTAGTCCATTTAAAGCCCCTATGCTGTCAGTTTGTCCAAATAGTGTACTCTTATAGATGAGGGAGGGAGGAAAAAAGGAGGGGGAAGGTAGAGGGAAAGGAGAACACTACTAAACTGTATTACTTACGTTCAATTTTTCTCTTCATCCTGGGACATACAAAGAACCAGACGAAAAGGGCACAGAAAACTGCACATCCCACCGAGATGAGGATGGTACCCCACAGAGGAAGTTTGTCAAAGCCCAGCACTACGAGATAAAATGGTGCATCTTGAAAACCCTAGGGCAACAGCCCCCTGCTACAACGTGTAAACCCTCCTGAGAGAAAGGAGGGCTTCCCCAAGCTAGCCCATTACCCTTGACAGCTGCTGCCATTCCAGAGTTCATTAGGCTAGTGGCTACACAGACCATGGAGAAAAACCCTATGACCATCTTATACCCACAGCAGCCAATCCCACTGAAACACTTGCTGGACTCGTGTACTAAGTTTCTTCATGCTGCTGGTCCTGAAGATGCAAGAATCAGTACATTGATGACCTGAAGCTATAAAACCAAGCAAAGCATCCCTTTCTCCACTCCTTCATTCTAGCTGTCACATATTACACTTACACATGACTTATTTTAAAATTCAAAAGGGAAGGTGTTTCAGTCAGTGTCAGGTGACACAATTGTGGGAAATTATTCACTGTACCAGCAAGCAACCTTCACGGAAACTATCTCTGCAAATGTATCATCAAGCTAACAGAAAACAGGGTTGATAACTATAGGAAGACAGTTGTTTAAATAGTTGTCTAGTTTAGTGGTAGTTCACTAACAAGCCACTGAGAGATTTGTTCTCCAATACTTTTCCCTCAGGATCAGCAGTGTTGGTCAGGATCAACTTACCACTGCAAATAGGCAACTGGGCTGCTGGCCTGCACTAAAGCTGAGACCATCTCACATCACTGACACTCAGGACCCATTGTCTGCTGTCCTGCCCACAGCAGCTTCATCACCTGCACTTGTTTCACTGATTTTGCCTACTGCATATTAAGTCACATAAAATGCAAACACTATTATTCCATCAAAACCCTTTAAACTGGGTTGAAGCTTCAGACTAGCTTGCAGAAGGCCCTATATTCAATCCCCAGCACTGTAAGAGACAAAAAATACTAAGACCTAGCCTTTTAGAATTGGACATAAACTGAGATGCTTCAAATCTGAAGTTCTATGGTGATTTCTGCTTTCAATTGTGACCTTGCAGATAGTCACACAAAGTAAAATATGCATGAGGTTTAATCAGGCTCTATCACAATTTAAATTTGTCCACATTCCAGTCAAAAGGAATGGAAGGACTGGCTTTCCTTATAAACGACCTATAAAGGACAGCACAAAAGCGGCAAACTTCTTACGTCAAGACCAGGCCTGTCGTAAAAGTCTGCCTCTTCACTAACATTTCAAGAATGACAATGTTAGACATACTCTGCTGGCTGTTTCTGTTTTGCTCAGTGACTTACTACATAATTTCAGGGGCAGTAATAAACAGGTCACAAGCCAGTAGTCAGAGATGGAATCAACTTAGTAGTCACAAGCATGAAACTCCTTTAAGAATCGAAGAAAAATCCCTTTCCACCTTTCTTTCTAGTTATACGTATAGATAGACATGAGGGTGCCCTGGGCTACACACAATCTTCCTTCTTCTCACTGATTAGTGAGAAGGTAAGTGTAGTAACTGTCTGGTTTTTATGTAGTTAAGAACCAACACACTAAATGAGCGTAGATGCCAGAACTGTATTGCTCCGCCTCACAAGGTCCAAGCTGTCATTCTCTCAGTTGCCGTAAGTAAAATCTTGCCTTCCCTTACTCCCACTGTGAAAGCAATCAACACCAGAACTTTTATATCCTCTCAAACGCTTCCTCTTAGCTGTAGAAATTCTTCTTCCAAGTGTAATTAGACCAAGTGTTACACACCCAACTCTTCTTATTCAAATGAATTCAGGGGTGCAAACTGAGAAACTGAAATTGCTCCAATTGGGAGAGAAAATGATATCCAACAATCAGTCCTAAATGACCGATTATTGAAGAACTGATTAACTAATGACTCTTCAGTAGTTGAGGCCAGTATCAATTCCAGCATTTTTAGCATAGATACAAGAAGGGAAGGGAGAAGGTTATATTATCAGTGGATCCTGTGAAGACTAAAGAGGAAAGGTCTGTAGTGGTTTAGAATCTGAGCAGGTCTCTGGTTGAAAACTATCTAGGTTAACTCAGCATACACTAGCCTGCAGCCTTCTGAAATGGGCGCAGGCCAGCCACCTTCTAGGAGATTTCAGCCCTGTAAAGCAAAAAGGGGTAAATCGGGCATTTAATGCAAGTTTTGTAAATAACCTTAAATTCACATTTAAATGTCTTGATTTATACTTACACGGTGCTCCAGTATACATAATGGAAAAGAGGTTTATTCCAATTGTACAGGCATAAAAAATCGGTAAAGCACGTAAGCCATTAGGAACTGGATCTGCCTGTAAAACATTAAGATCAGTATCTTAAAACTTGTAAATGTAGATCCATCTCCAGAGCATTCTGTGGCAAGGTAGACTATGTGATCACGGTGCTAACAAAAGCCTCCCACAGTAATTTCTACAAAGCCAACTGCCCTTGGTCCTGCATTTGCTCTCTAAGAAAGCTAGTGACTCCTTCTATCCATGTGACCCTTTCTCCCTGTTCCTAATAACAAGGATGTGACTCATATTTCAAATAATCAATTCCTTTGAGTTATCCAAAGTCCATCTGTAAACATGAACACAGGTCCCAGGATGTACTGTACTGAAGAGATAAACAGACCAAGTTCACTTCCTGATGTTTTGCCTCCAAAATTAAAAATAAGTGTGCAGACTATACACAACGATCTTATCTATATATATGATCAACAGGCCATACAGTTTTATCAAAGTACAAAGTTAAATCAATTGTGAACACAATCATCCACGCGGTCAAGTAACTGCCAAGAACTGTTTAGGGCCCTGAAGTAGAAGAAGGACCAGTCCCCTTTTGCATAGAACTAGTGTCATATTTTACTACACAGTAACATACTGGCTGACAAATACTTCAAAGGGAAAAAAACAGATAAGAGGATGTTGATGGGGGAGGGGCATTTTAATTGAAGTCTGGGAATGAGTGGCTGACATGAATGTCTCAGGTGTGGAAAGTGCAAGCTCCCTACCTGTTCACTAGGATGGGGGTAGGCAGAGGTATGAACAAATGCCAATGACCCACCCAAAGGCCAGTGTGACTGAAAATGAAAACAGTTCCCTTCACAATAAGTTTGTATTACAGATAATTCCAGAGAAAAACTTTCAAGCTAAACACTTAAAAGAATGAGAACATAGGTCTCATCAGGAAAGCCAAACCTTCAGCACAAAAGTTTAATGCTATATCCTTGTCATAATTCCACAAAAATCTCAAGGATAACACAGAGGTGAAGACCAAATGGAATTCCAAAGTTTCTGACAATCATTAAGACATGAAAAGCTTAAAAATCAGTGAAGCTTAGTAATCAGTGAAGTTAAGTCTCTCATAAAGGGTGGCTTTTCAAATTGGTTTAGACCCTCACTGAAAAACACTTAATTTTAAGCTTTACCCATTGTTTAGGAGGACACTAACAGAGAGACACGAGATCAGAAACAACCTACAGAACCCATGACTCACTCTGAATAACTAAATAGTTGCAGGTCACACCTAAAGGCAGACAAGAGCCTGAGGTAGGCAAGCAAACCCAGGGTTTCAAGAAAATTTGACAGACATTAGGTAGGGACTCTTACCAAATTTTCAAAGGCTATTTAGTGATTTATTCATACAAGCAGCCTAAGTATGTATTTTTTTTTCCCTTGGGACCAAATCAAATGTTCTCTGAAGTAAGGTAGCTGGGGCCCATGGTAGACATGGTGCTATACACCTATAAAACACAGTACTGGCCTTGCTGAAGCAGAACACCATCCCACCCCCACCCCTAAGCCCCAGTTCACAGAGACTTCAACAAAGAACGTATAGTTTGGGATAATACCCTGAAATACATGCTAACTGGTTTAAAAAAAAAACTTTGCAAGAGTCAAGGAAAATGGTAAAATAAGGAAGGCCTCTCCCTTCTGACTTCCCCCAGTTCTTCCCAAGAATTAACTACACTGGTGACTTTTATAAAATGGTTTTCTCATCATGTGACCACTTGACTTTTACATATAGTGATAAAGATAAAAACCAACTATGCACTAGGTCATTCAGTGAAGTCAATGGACTTCTAGGAACTATTCTGGGTCTGATACAGGAAGGAATGAGACCAAGAAGTTAAAACTTTACTTGGACATTATGTGAATACACCTTACCCAGTTATATGGAAGGAGACAGGAAAGGGTCCCTCATTTCTGAGGGACTGTGAACAAGTGAGAGACAGGGGGCAGACCCTTAAAGACAGCACTGCACTAAACACCATCCATCACTCCTGATCACATCCATCGCATACTCCTGTAAAAACCATTCTGTTAAGCTAAGAGTAGGGCACACACCCAAGAACTTGGGAGATGAACGCAGGAGGATCAAAAGTTCAAGGTCAGTCTGGACTACATGAGACCATGAAAAAGAATAGTTAACATAGCCGACCTGAACTCCTAGTAACACAGACACTTGGCATACATTATCAATAAGAGGTTCCGGACACTGAGAAATCCCTCTCTCTCTGTACCTCTGTTCCCACTCCAGGAACTACCAATCAGTTTTCTGCGATCAGAGAAGAGGAGGCTCTTCTGTATGAGAATGATCTTCACAATAATCAAAGGGGCCAGCACAAACCTTTATAAAACAGGAATCCAAACAGCATTCTATTATTACTGTGTTGGGTGTTGATTCCCCTGTGGTTGAGAAAGCTAAAATGTATCCTACAATGACCCTGACTGTTCCACAGACCTACGTAAACTGAACACTCAACACAATAAAAATATGAATTATTCTGGTTTATCAGTATGTCAAGAGATAGATGGCTCTAACGGGAACATTAAAAACAGATTACTGAGTACTGCTGGGAATCAAATTACCATTATTCTACAGTTAGGGGAATGGGTGGAATGTTAATCATACCTGCTTGTTGGATGAAAGAATACCAAATCTAGAGGTTGAGCATCAATGAACTGTTTACTTAGTCACGTTGTGCCAAGCTAGAGATATTTCCTTTTTTATTTGCTAACATTTAATTAATCAGTTAATTTTTCACAACCTAATCAGCCCCCACCCCAATTCCCTTCTCTTCAGAAATGTACAGGTCTTCCATGTATATCAGCCAGCCATGGGATATCAAGTGGCAGCAAGAACTAGGCAGCTCTCTGCTGGATGAGGCAACCCAGAAAGAAGGGGTCCCAAGCGCAGACAATAGAGAGATGGCCCCTGCTCACTATTAGCAGTCCCACAAGAAGACCAAGCCACACAACTGCAACACATGCACAGAGGGCCCAGGTTAGTCCTATGCAAGTTCTCTGGTTGATGATTCAGTCTCTGTGAGCCCCCATGAGCCCAGGTCAGTTGTTAGCTAGAGGACTTCTACTGAGAAAGACATAAATCATTCCCCAGAGACTCTCAGAACTAGAGCAAGAAGTAGGGAGTCTAAACACACTCCCCTTGTGTTGGGAAAAGGAACCTACCTCCCCCACTTAGATTTCTACAGGTCAGGGGCATTTTAAAAGAACATAACAAAGGACTCTTAAGAGCCATTCACCCTAGAAAATAGGACAACTCTGTCTCCTGAGAAAAATTCATTTATTCTTTCTGTAATTCAGTCCAGTGCCAACATAATCCCTTGTTGTCTACATTTATTGTGGAGCCAGGATCAGACTCCATGATAAAAGAAATGTCACTAGGTCTCTCAAAAGGGATTTTCAAATAGTCAGGAAATTCAATGGCTACCTGTATTTTTTAAGAGAAAAAAAAACCCAAAACAAAACAAAAACCCCAACAACCTATCTTACCCATTCTTTCTACCTGAGAAAGCAGAGTCCCAACAAATAGGGGCATCATCTAGAAGCTATATGTAGTAAATCTGCATGGGAGAGACCGATTGAATTGTCAGTTTAGAAAAACCATAGGAGGATACTGACATGTTGAACTCATCAGTTACAATTCCAATTGTCCTGAATGCAATGGTGGTTTAGGCAAGGTAGGAACCTGCACATGGCTAGACAAAGACACCTTCAACAAATGTCCTTATTTTTCACTCCCAGTCTCTCTTATTTCTTGGCAGTCCACAGAACTACCAAGTTTTTCCTTCCTGAATGCCCTCTGGGATATTAAAAACTCACTTCTTTAAAAGATCACCACAACATGCAGGAGGTACAGAACAAAGAACTTTTTAACTTTCCAAAGCCACGTACTTACATACCAGTCACATCTGAGAGAATACTAGTGCGTTCAAACAAGACTGAATGTGACTCATGAAAGGTCATAAGTAGAAAGGTTACCTTACGGAGGATGAATGCACGAACAAGGAAGAATAAAATTCCAGACATAATACCGGACAGCAGTGGAGAGATGAACCAAGACATCACTGGAATAGAACACAAAGTGTCAAGTAATGAAATTAAGAAACATGCTCCTGAAACGTTAGGCATTCCACTTCTGATACTCTTAAATCTTCCTCCCCAATTTACACCACACACTCACTCCCAATACACAGTATTATAGCAACACAAACGACAAAAATAAAACCTAAACCATACAGAATTTAAACATACCGATTTTTATCAGCTCAGACCACTTGACACCCCTTTGCCCCTTTGATGCCACGACGGAGAAACCAATGGTTGCACCGACAATACAATGGGTCCCAGAAATGGGTAGCTTCAAAAACGAAGCCACTAGTTGCCACACAGCAGAACCTGAAACAGAATCAGTCAAATTTTGTTGGGTAAATGGCAAAATTCCGTTATATAAGCAGTGCATTCTCATGAAAATGAGCAGAAAAGGTTCAGGACAAAAAACAGAACCACCCCAAGACCCAAATTGGTTCTGGCACCCAAAAGAACAGAAGAACTTACCGAACATAGCACTGACGGAGCCAGCCATGAGCAAGCTTTGAGTTGAGTTGTACATCTCCACATCAATCAAGCCCTTCCGGATGGTTTCACTCACTTTGGCCCCCAGCAAAGCAGAGCCCATAGTTTCGAAGATGCTAGCTAGGATGCAGGCTTGCTTCAGAGTCACTACACCTGAGCCCACAGCTGTACCAAACGAATTTGCTACATCATTGGCTCCCACGGAGAATGCCAAGACAAATGCAATGATGAAGCCCAGGATGAGCATCCATAGTTTGTCATCCACCGATGGAGCAGCAGTAGTAACAGTAGCTAGAGTACTAGTAATCGGTGCCACAGTAGATGCCATTTTCTAGTGTAGTGGTTCTTTAATTAATAAGAGAATTACTGCGCGGCTTTCAAGATGTGTAAACGGAATGAGGTATCAAAATGCTATAATAATAGACAGTATATATTATATAAAATTAAATACTGTAAACTACGGCACAGAAACCGAGTTGGGAAGTTACTGCTATACGCTGCGTATGGGCGTCTGTTGTCTGGGGTTTCTTTGGCTCTGGAGGGCTAAAAGCACGGAGCAGAATTCCATGGCGGATTAAAGAAAGGACGCAAGTTCATCCTGGGGGGACGAAGTGGGAGAAAATAACAATAGCGGCGCGCATCCCTGGGAAGGAGGCAGCCCTCCGCCCGCTACTTCGGCCCTCTGGTCCCGAAAGGATGTGCGAGGTGGGGCACATGGCGATCTCTGTGCGCCCCCCCCCATCGCGCGCGCCCCGCCCCACCCCACGCGTCCGGTTGTCTCCGGCCGCCTGCCCGCGCGCGCCCTCCGTGGAAGACCGGAAAAAGGCCATTCCCGCGCGCGCGCCAGCCGAGGACCGCCGAAAAGGCCCGCGGAAGGGTGCGGCGTAGAGGAGGCGGGCAGCAGCGCAGCGGGATCCCGCGGCCGGCACTCCACACCCGCCCGCCAGCCTCCCTCGCCCCGGGCCCGCTCCAGAGAAGAAAGAGCGTTTTGCAAGGGTACCGCGCCGCAACTCACCAAAGGAGACTGAGGGCCGAGCGGAGACCGGGAGAACGGGGCTGTGGCAGGCTGGAGCCACGGACGCACAGCCCGGGACGGCAGCACCGGGGAACGACACGGAGGGGCTAGCCACCCACTCGGAAGCAGCCGCGGGCGTCTCAGACGCTTAGAGAAGAAACAGCGCAGCGCGCGCCGGCGGCCATCACTCTACGAGAGCACGCCGCTGGCCCTTATTTATAGCCCTCTCCACACCCCATGTGACCTGCCGAGCCCCGCGCCCGCCCGAAGCCCCGCCCCCGACGTGACGTAGCCACAGGCTGCTCGGGCGCGCCTGGCCGGGTGAGCGGAGCGGCGGCTCTGATTGGTCCGGGCGCCCCCTAGGCCCCGCCCTCAACGGGGAGCTGGTCCACGTGGGACTGGTCGGCCCCCTCCCTGCTGCCTCGCCCGGGTTATCCTGTCTGTGTTGGCCACGCCGGGTGGTAACGGGCGGGGACGGTGGGGGAGTCTCGCCCAGGCCCGCAGGTCGCCACGCTGCGACTCAGAGGCCGCAACCAAGGTCGTTCCGAGTTCCTCCCACGCGAGCCCGGGGCAGCTGTGTGGCGACGCTGAAGAGCGCGTGTGCTGGGACTTGCCCTTGGCCGGACCCGATGTGTTCCTCGCCCTCACGTGGCTGCCTCGTTCCCGCAGTCATGCACTTGAGTGAAAATGGAAAGATTCAGGAGTCATGAGGACAGGCACTGCGCTGAGGGAGAGCCATGGCTCATTAGTTAACTCCGCGGCGACCTGCGGTTTCAGAGCCCCGGCTGTGGCGCAGCGGGGAGGATGTTGCGTCGGATTCGAATTCTGACCCTGAATTGCTGCAGTGTGTCACCTTGAACAAACCCTAGGTATCTCAGACCGAGTGCTCAAGAACGTGAAATACTAGCTGTGTGAGAGGCGACCGGTGGACGGGTTAGGATTGTGTAAAACACAGCAAAGATGCACTTCCTGTCTGCTCATCGGGGCTTGTGGCGACAGGCAGTACTAATTCAGGTATTCTGGTTACACGTTCTTACCAAGTAAGAATCATATGAGCTAAGGTACAAGCATGTGACTGGAACTCAATACATCGTCAGGAAATGTTCATTTCCTCGTTACTTTTTCGTATTCGAACGTGCCTGTTTTAGAATGTAGGAAAAGCTAAGAGAGGATGCCCTTTTCGCATCCTGAAAGTTTTCCCATCCTTTTGAAATAAAGATTACTTCCTGGTCCCCTACGTGGTATACAGCCATTAGATTAGTTCTGCGCATTTGACTTTTTGTTTTATTGCCTGAGAGATTAAGCCAAGAGGGTTATGGTGGTCGTTAACTATTCCAGCCAGAAATTCTTGGTTTAGAATGCCCTGAAACTCTCCCTGCAGTCTTATCGTCTCCAAAGGTAGGGCACTGAATGGCAGAAACAAAGATGTTGTAAATTAGAGCTTCACCCGAGTGTACTCTGACCTATCTCATCTGGTTGAATCAGGATCGTATAGTTTATACAGGTCTGTTGACCCCAAGGTCATGGCTGGAAAACAAAGTTCATGTTCCAGGACACTGACCCGCTAGTGTAATTCTGGCATCCTCAAATGCAACCCTCTGCCCTTACTTCATCCCAAGGTTATAAAGGACCGGTTTGTTAAAGGCTGTTAGTGTTCTGCCAATTAAAACAATGTTTAAAGTAATTACTTGTGAGGACGTTGCTCATGACTTTCCCCACTGTTTCTGATGTGTTTTGCTTTAGTCCTGTTCATGGTCATGCCTTTGCCTCTTGGCATTGAGACAGCCAAGGTAGGGCAGCCGTGGTACAAGTGCAGAATCCGGAGCAGAGTTGTAAGCTGTGCAGGAGTGACTGTGGTTCCTGGAGGCTGCAGTACTCGGAGACCTGGCCTTACGTCGGCCGGCACCACCGTATTTTCAGGCAGAGACAAATTTCTCTGTCTCCGGAGAGAAGTTAATGTTTTGAAATGGGGAGGGGGGATTCGTGTGATGGCTGTTTTGGGTTGGATTGCGTTGGGTATTTTTGTTGTTGGTTTTTTTTTGAGACAAGGTTTCTCTGTTGTAGCCATGGCTGCCCTGGAACTCACTATGTACAGCAGTCCCATTTGACGTGATCTAGAGATGTGGGAAGAGAGTCAATGAGGGGTTGTCTAGATCAGGTTGGCCTGTGGGCGTGGTGTCTGTAAAGGACTGTCTTAATTGATGTGGAAAACCAAAGCCTGGAAATACGTGGCACAATTCCCTAGTGCCACACAGCTAGAGTTTCTGCTGCCATGATGAACCACCATACCAGAAAGGAAGTTGGGGGAAGCTTATGCTTCCATGTGGCTGTTCACCACTGAAAGAAATCAGAGCAGGAACTTACACAGGGTGAAACCTGAGAGCAGGAGCTGATGCAGAGGCCATGGAGGGGGGCTGCTCACTGGCTTGCCCTCCATGGCTTGCTCAGCCTGCTTTCTTCTAGAACCCAGGACCACCAACACAGAGATGGCACCACCCACAATTGGCTGAGACCCGCCTGACCTGTCAGTCACCAATTAAGAAAATGTTCTACAGGCTTGCCTATAGGCTGATCTTATGGAGTCATTTTCTCAATTGGGGTTCCCCTCAGATAACTCTAGCCTAGCCTATGTCAAGTTGAAATGACATTAGCCAGCATATCTGGTTTGGGCCTCTGGATGATATAAGAGTAGAGAAGGGCCTGGAGAGATGACTCAGACGTTAAGAGCACTTGTTCTTACAGAGGACCGCAGTTTCATTCCCAACATCCACACAGAGGTCCACGATTGTCCATAATTCCAGTCCCAGGGAAGCTGACACCCTCTTTTGACCTCTGTATGCAAAGGTGCACAGACGTAACATTCAGGCAAACACACACAGAGAATAAAAGTAGATGTTAAGAGGTGAGAAAGTTAGCCTAGCACTAAGCATGCGTGCATTCACACGGATGTAATGTGACCAGTTGTCCTAAGCTCCTGTCACCTTGATGTTCCCCACAGGGATGGTTGTCACCTGGAATTAAAAGCTAAAATAAACCCTTGCTTCCCTAAGTTGCTTCCTATCAAGAGTATTTTATTACAGCATAAGAATGAAACTAGAACAGAAATTGAAGAACCCTAACCCGCTACACAAACAGCATTGGTTCCAGTATTCTCTCAATGCTGGGGAAAGTAGTCAGCCTAGAGCATGTAATCCATGTTAGAATGGAGGCCTTGGTACAAACATGTTCTTGGGTCTTAGGAAGCCTATTAATAAGTAGTTAAACACAGTCTGAAGCCAGACTGCTGGCCCTGCAGTGCACTAATCTCATGGCCCAGGGCAAATACATCCTTTAAAGAGAAAAGAGGAAGGGTCCCTGCTTCACAGTTCTGTTGGAAGGATGATGAGACTGTGTAAGGCTACTCTAAAAGACTTGTAGCATGTCTAAACACTCTTTGTCTTTATTCCATAACTAGCTGTGAGCTTCCTTTCTCCAACCATCAGGGCCAAGTGCTTCTAAACTTCTTGCTGCAGAAGACAGGCCAAGCAAATCAGCTGCTGCCAGAGGGGTAGGGACAGCAATGTGATACACAGCACGAGAGTATCCATGCCTGAACGGCTCACAGGGTTGTTGTTTTTTAATATTTATTTTACTTTGAAAATGTATTTGTGGGTGGATATATGCACTTGAGTGCAGGGGCCTGTGGAGACTAGAGGCACCAAATACCCTAAGAACTGAAGTTATAGGCAACTTGATGTAGGTACTAGGAATCAGATTCAGGTCCTTTGCAAGAATGGTATGAACTCTTAACCAGCTCTCCAGCCCCTAATAATGTTTTCATTTTATTTATTTATTTATTTGATGTTGCGGAATAGCCGTTTTGTACACTGTGAAGATGTGCCTTTGCCAAGGTGCCTTCTGATTGGTTTAATAAAGAGTTGAATGGCCAATAGCTAGGCAGGAAAAGGTTAGGTGGGACTTCAGGTACAGGGGGGTGGGGAGGGGGTGGATCTAGGCGCAGGAGAGATACCAGAAGAGGAAATAAGAAATACAAGATGGAAGAAAGGCAAAAAGCCATGAGGCAAAACAGATGACTCTAAATGGGTTGTTTAAGTTATAAGTGCTAATGGGACCAGGTGGTGGTGCACACTTTTAATCCCAGCACTGAGGACGCAGAGGCAGGTGGATCTCTGTGAGATCGAGGCCAGCCTGGTCTACAGAGTGAGTTCCAAGACAGGCTACTAAGCTTCACAGAGAATCGCTGTCTCAAAAACCAAACAAGCAAATAAGTGCTAGTGGGACAAACCTAAGCTATAGGACAAGCTTTTATAAATAAGTCTCCTTGTCATTTTTTTTTTTTGAGCTGGTGGCCCAAAGTAAAATCCATCTATGATTTGCAGTGCTGGGAATGGAACCCAGGACTTGCATGCTAGGCAAGCACTCTACGACTAAACCAAACCTTAGCACCCTGCCCACTGGGTCCTTAATAAGTCAGTCACTGCCGCTAAGCCACCAGTGGGAGGCCCCTCACCTCCCTTCACCCTCAGAGGTCAGAATGAAACAGCCTGCCTGGTACTGCAGAACACAAAACAAGGTTCTGTGGGACAAGTGCCCCCACCCCCTCCCCACAGAATTCCAGACAAAAGGAGGATACAGTACCACATGTGGACATTGTAAGCTCAGAGAGACTTAGAGTTCAGGAAATGTATCTGCAGTCACCATCCAGTATACATGAGTGTACATCCTGGAAAAAGTCTGTTGTGGAGAGGAAACTCAAGTGGACAGGGAAACAATGGCAGTTGCAGAGGCCACCCATAGGACTTGAAGGGAACAGAGAAAGAGAACATCCATGGAAGGTGCCCCTTAAGGGAGAACCTCACCCTCTATAGTCACTTCCCTATTCCCAGGTAAATGAGAGAATTACAAAATCTGCAGTGTGATTACATGTTTCCTCTGTGCCAGATACATAGCCCATGTAAAATACTATGAGTACTTCCATCTTGTTTTCCAAAGGAACTGAGGCACAGAGCATGAAGTCGGTTAATTCCAGTTAGGGCCGTTCCAAACTTCAAATACTCCCCCAACATACAACTCTCCTCTCGCCCCCCAGAATGCCAGGAAGCCCACAGGCAAGTCAGGTAGATTTGGGTGTTAACTCTTATTTGCACCTGACACATTTAGTTCTCTCTTCTATTTGACTCTTTATTTAAAGCCTTCTCAAACCCTGTTGGAATAGAAAGGGGCACTTCTAGACATGTCTCCAAGAATGGCCTCAGTTTCCCTAGAGTAAGAAACTAGCACGCATGCTCGTTCTAGAATAAAGTTGTGCATTGACCCTGGAGTGCTGAAAATCCTTTTCTCTTTAAGTCCTCCTGGAAAAGAAAACCTGTCATACAAAGGAAAACTCTTCTGTATGGCTGGGGTGATGGCTCAGTGAATAAGAGCACAAGCATAAGAACCTGAGTTTGAATCCCCAGAACCCATGTAAAAAGCCAGGCATGGCCACATGTGTCTATAATCCTAGCAATGGGGAAGCAGAGGACACAGAAAGGGATCACTAGCGCTCTCCCTAGCCAGCCAAACAAACCTAAATAGCCAAGTTCCAACTAAATGAGAGACCCTTCTCAAGGTAGTAAGATGGAGGGGAATAGAAGACAGCGAATGTCCTCTCCTGACCTTCACACACACACACACACACACACACGGGTGGGTGGGGGTGTGAACCACTAATAATTACTTGGGATGCAGAGACTGGAAAATTATCTGTTCTAGACCAGCCTGAGCTACACAAGAAGAACGTGTTTCTAAAACCTAATAGCATCAAGAAAAGTAATGACTCAAGGAAGGAGTCCAGTCCCCACCACTTGCACATCTGCTTTGGATACTGCTGGCCTCCCCATCTCCAGACATCTTCCTACTCCCCATCTCACAGACCAGGCAACCAGTGTCCATGACTGTCCACACTAGATTCAGGGGAACCTGGAACCTGAATTAGAGGTAGAGTACCCTCAAATACCCAGCCACCCAAGCTCTGATGTAAAGAGCACAATTGAGGTAGGTCTCAGGCCAGCATCCCAAAGCACAAACAGCTGGACTCTGTTGTGCCAAGGACATCTTACTGTCAACACAGGAGTTGGCCTGTCCACTCCAGACTTTACGTGCCTGCTTCCTGACTGCTCATCATGCGGCTGCTTCCCTTTGGCTTGCATTCACACATATGGGTGTGATGTGGCAGAGAGAAAAGGAGCACAGCTCTCTAACATCCTGGGATGGTACAGATGTCCTGGCTCTCCTTTGAGCTGGCCTCAGGACCACACAGCATCCTCAGATACTTCTTCAGAAAGACTTCAGACGTCAGAGGTCTCCGCAGAGACCCACACTGAGACTATTTTCTCCGATGCTCTGTAGTCTCATCTCTTCAGCTAAGGGGAAATGATTGCTGGAACCCCTGTAATGGAGATCCTTCTCATTGTCCCCACACCCCAGGACATGTGGTTTTAGCCCAAGAAAGTGAGGGGGTGGCAAGACATGAATCATCCACACAGTCATCTCCAGGAGGAGAGAGGCAGCTTTGGGCTCAGCATGGCTTCTCCTAGCTCTTCAGTCATTCATCAAATAGCCTGCTGTGGATCTTGATCTGCAAGGTTGACCAACCTGTGTTCTCACAACACACAAACTCCTTCCTTGTACTTTAAACACTGTCCGTGAGAACAACAGCAGAACAGGTAAAGTCAACATTCTTCACACCCTGCCCCTGCTAGACCTGCCACTCCTGGGCCTGGCCCACGCTCTCTGTCTACTAGTAGACTCTGCTTGGTCATTCACTCAGCAAACATGGCCAGAACATGAGAGACTATGCCAGGCCACTTGTCCCTCAGGCCACCCCACCACTGCAAGGAACCCCTTTTACTAGTACACCCTCCAGTCAAGTCAGGACCACTCATTCCTTTGATCCTTTCATCAAAAAGAGGGCGCTCTAAGAACAACCTCACAGGGCTCAATGGATAGAAAAATCATACCTGTCTTGGGGTTGGGTGAGGGAAATTTTATAGAGACTAGCTTTACTAGTCTCTAATGCTAAGTATTTGGGGGCCCAAGAGATGCTCCAGGCTGGGGATAAGGGTGCACACATGTCATTCCAGCATTCAGGAAGTAAAGTGGGAGGGTTATGAACTAGTTCAATACCATGTTGAGCTATAGAGCAAGACCAGCCCCAAGACAGGTTACAAGCAAAGCTTTATTTCTTCATTTTCACTGGAGAAATCTATTTCCAGTGATGGAGGCTAAAGGTCTTGTCCTCTGCCTGGCTCCTCAAAGTATGGTCACGGAGCTGCAGCAGGGGAACTTGCCAAGTCCCTACCCCAGATGTCCAGAACCAGCCTGCATTTGTGGAGAGAGAGCAGTGGGAATCAGTCCTAGGCCTTGAGCATACTGAGAGTGTACTCTGCCACTGTGCAGAATCCTTGACCCCAGAACACCCAACAAGCTCCCATTTGGACGCATGTGGCAGTTTGGGAACAATGACAAAAATAATGATTCTTGCTAACCGGCAAGTTTAGAAACAATGTGTTTATATATTCTTTTTTAGTCAGAGGCTGGAAGCCACCACTCTTTTTCTGTATGAAGTCCTATTTTCCTGAGTTCCTGCTGTTGAACTCCCACATAGGCTTTGAGGTCAGACCATCTGCAGTGAGAGGCTCTGTCGCTTATCTGTCCTGACCATGACTTTAGGCAAGTTGCTTCACCTCCCTGTGTCACTGTATCTGCCATCTGGAAAGCATTCCTTAGCATACAGATTGAATTTGATTGTCCCAGAGGCTCAGGATGGCTTGAATTCACTCTATAGCCAAGGATAATCTTGAACTCTGCCTCCACCTTCTCAGTAGTAAGTTAAAGGTATATGCCATCTTACTCAGTTTATGAGGAACTGGGATCCAAACTCAGAGCTCCATAGTTGCTGGGCAAGCCTTCTACTAACTGGTTAGATTCTAACTGGTTACAGCCCCTACCTAGCTCCTTTTGTTTGTTTTTGAAATACAGTCTTGCTAGTAGACTAGGGTGGCCTGGAACTTGTGACCCTCTTTCTTCTTCCTCCCAATACCAGGATTATGTTCTTGTGTTATCCTGCCCAGTCATTCAGATCACATTTACTCTCATTTGGGGGGGGGGATATTTTGAGACAGGGTTTCTCTGTGGCTTTGGAGGCTGTCCTGGAACTCACTCTGTAGACCAGGCTGGTCTCGAACTCACAGAGATCTGCCTGCATCTGCCTCCCGAGTGCTGGGATTATAGGCGTGTGCCACCACCACCCCGACACATTTGCTGTCTTTTAAAATGAAATGACTCTGTAGTTAGTGGGCTCATCCATTGTTATCAGATTCTCCTCAGTTTTATTTTCCCAAAGTGACTATTTTTCTTGCAGGAAATTTAACTATAACCTCAAAAAAAAATGCCCATTTCAGTCATGTTAGGTAGCACATCTCTGTACCCTAGCATTCAAGAAGCTAAGGTGGAAAGACTACAAATCTCAAGTTAAGATAGTTTATGTAATAAGACAATGTTTCAAAATACATACATTCATATATAATGTGTATATGTGTGTGCATAAGTGTATCTGTGAAGATATACACTCACATTTCAGGATTATCTGCTATATTACTTGACACCCACCACTGAAATAATTGAACTTCTTGTCACCTTGTACAATTCCTTTGCCTTTTCAATAACAATAATTTGTAAGAGCCTAAATATACTTTCAGAACTCATTCTCTGGGTTCCAGATACCTTCAAAGGCATTGTTTCATTTCTTCTTCACAACTGTGTAATATATGCAGAGCAAGTGTTAGCATCCTAACTTATAGAAGAATTAGCCCACAGTCACACGGCTAGTAAATAGGATAGTGAGACCCAGGATCCTGGTCCTATGGGCCCTGGTGGGCGCTGGGTAAATTAAACAAATAAATAACAATCATGTGTTGCATTAGGATTCAAACCAAAGTATCCACCCACAGGGTTGGGGAGAGAATATGAGAATTTGTCATCTTCCAAGATGGCCTCAACTGTGAATACTTCATTCCATTGTCCCCATAGGAGTCCATATATATCAGACTTGTGTTTTGACTATTTAGTTCTCAAAACAAGATCATTGGAACTATTGGGCTGACCATAGCCTATAATCCCAGATCCTCGGAGACTGGGGATAGAAGATTGCTAATTCAAGGCTAGTCAGAGCAATATCATGAGATCCTGTCTTAAATTAAAGAGAGGGTCGAGGGAACTGGAGAGATAGCTCAGAGGTGAGGAGCATATATTGTTCTTGAAGAGGACACCAGTTCAATTCCCAGTACCCACACCAAGCAGCTCAACTCCCTGTAACTCTCACTTCGAGGGATCTATGCCCCCTGACCTCCTCATACACAGGCATCACACATAAGTGATAATGGCTATTCTTTAAAGAAGAGAGCTGGGGATAGGGCTCAATGGTAGAGCACTTGTTTAGCATGCACAGAGCCCTAGATTCAATCCCCAGCACCAAGGGCAGAGGACAAAACCTATCAGACTAATAGGTAAAATTATTTACTGCAAGAACCCCCCCAAATTCTGTATTAAAAATAATACAGTCTCAAAAAACAGCTCCGCAGAGAAAGTTACCCAGTTAAAGGGGCACCTCCTAGGAATCCCAGCTTTCTAATCTAACTCCCCAAATAATCACCAATTACAGTTGCACACACACCCTACTCCATATACACTGGTATTTGTATTTTTATAATGTATGCAGTTTCTCTTTTTTAACCAAATGAAATCATACCATGGAATTATGTAATTTGTTCTTTGTTTTGTTACCACTGTCTTAGATTCCTTTGCAATCTTCCTGATTATTTTTCTTGAACAATCTGCATAATAATAATCTTTTAAAAAGTGGGTCTGTCTGTCTGTCCTTGTGCAACTATATTGGCTGGGTTGTAGGCTATGTGAATGTTTGTATTATTTATAGGATAATGTAGACAGCAGCCCAGCACACACAAGGAGGCACCCAGGTCAAGGCTGAGGGGTGTTTTCAAACCTCCTTCAGAACACATGTGGCCGCCCACATCTCCCTGTCCAGTGCCAGCCTTTTTCTTTTAACTCCTAGTTCTTTGAAATCTTCTGATTCTTATCCTCTGCCTTCCCTTTCCAGCCTGAGATCTGTCATTTCTCAACAAGGTCGTCTCTCTCCCCTTTCCACTAGCCCGGCTTCTGTAGACCAAGGTTTCTGTCTTCCTCCCTCCACCCTCTTCCCAGCCTGTCTTCATCCCAAACAGCCTCCCACAGCCCAACTGATGAGCACCTCCTTCCCCCAGCCATGTGGGGTGTCTTTGCTTACCCAGTGAGGTCATCCTCGCCTCCACCTCCTTACTTGTTGACATCCCCACCTCCACAGGGCCTGCTGTTGGCATGGCGGTTGTTATGGGGTCATCGTGGGTAACCAAAATTTTGCTGCCAACAACTTTAAGTCTGTAGTTAGCAACTCGGAAAGGCTGGCTCAAGGATCTTGCTGCCAATAAATCGCTCCCGATTAAGCCAGCTCTTTCCCTCACCTCCGGGTGGTTACCACTTTCATCCAATCCAGGGACCATTCAGAGCACTTCACTGATGTTTACAACCCCCTGAACATCATGAGCTCTGATGGGGCTGGGAGCTTTAATGGGGTCCTGAGACGAGGAAGCAGGGGAGGAATAGGTGCAGAGGGAGGAGTAGTGTCTGGTGCTCAGGATCCCAACCGTGATGCTCTTGGTCAATCGAGCTGCCTGACATCTCCCTCTGCTTGTAGGAATGAAGACCAGGGCCTTAGGGACCCCCGGCCAGCATAGGCTAGCAGATCAACACAAGGCTGCGGGATGAGGGAGCTGCAAATTGTTGTGAAATCAAAGATCAGCATCTCCAGCTACCTCAGGGTGTGTGTGTGGGGCTCACTTAGCTCCTCTCACCCTTATTGTCTTCTCTGTCCCCAGCAGGGTCACCATCCAGGACTTCTCTCACTGTACCCTATTTCACCTCAAAGCACCTCTAAGTTGCCTGTATTCTGACTTCAACCCTTTTCTACCGCAGGTTCCCTGAGATAGTGGTCCCTATCCACCCTGCCTTCCTGCCTCTCCACCCGCTGAGACCCATATGACCTTCCACATCCAAACACTCCAGTCTGATGAAGTTCCCTGTGTGTGTGTGTGTGTGTGTGTGTGTGTGTGTGTGTGTGTGTGTGTGTGTTTATACACGTCAGGCCTGAAACTCACTGGTTCAGTGAGGCTGGCTAGCCAGCTGAATCCCAGGGAGGCTCACACCTCTGCCTCCCAGCAATGGGATTAGAAGTGCACACTATCATGCCCCTGTTTTTACACAGGTACTGGGGATCAAACTCAGGTCCTCACATTTGTAAGGTGAGCATTTTTGCCCATTGAGCTGTCTCTTCAGCCTAAACCAGGCTCCTTTTTAACATGATCTCCAACGACTTCTGTGAGCTCTCCACCTATCCAAGTCCATAGCATTCCCTTTGCTGGGCCTCACTGTCTCAGTCTCATTGTAGAGTCTCACCTAATCTGGCTGTGCTGAAATCACCACCTCCAGGCACATTTCCACCAAGCCTGTGTCTCCTCCCACCATTTTGGTTTTGGTTTTGGGGGGTGGGGTAAGGGGTTGAGACAGGGTTTCTCTGTGTAGCTTTGGCTATCCTAGAACTAGCTCTGTAGACCAGGCTGGCCTCAAACTCACAGAGATCTGCCTGCCTCTGCCTCCTGAGTGCTGGGATTAAAGGCGTGTGCCACCACCACCACCACCCAGCATCCTCTCATCATTCTGAATACAAGCTATATAGCTTTTCCAGCAACTGTAGTATAGTAACTCAACAATGTCTCAGTGACTCCAAGCAGCAGCCCTCTCAGGACCGCCTGATGGAATAGCCAGAGTGGCATCTGTATCTCCCAGTGAGACGACTTCCGGCCCCACTGCTCTTTGAACCCCACATCCCAGCGTTCTGCTTCCTTCGGTTTCACCCAGATTACTGCCTCCTTCCACTCTCACTCCTGCCTCTCTTCCTGGACGATTGGGTGCTGGGTGACCCAATTCTGTAGACATCCCATGTGCCTTTGTCATCCTCGGTCCATTCTATGGTCTGTAACCCATGATGAGGACCTCCCATCCTTTATCCTTGCATCTGTCCCCCTGGGATCTTCTTGTTCAAGTTTAACTCTAAAACACAGTATCTACCCCTGCCACTGGGTCTGGTTGGTCCACTCTCTTTACCCATGCACTTATTTAGCTGACCCAGAGAAATACTGAAGTGGCATCTCTGGGCCCTGCAGTCAGAGCACAGACGACTTAGCAGGGATTAGCAAATTCATATGCTCAGGGCCAGACAAGAAGACCAATAAGTGAAGTACCGAGGAAGGTATCTATTAGAAGGTGGAAGGCCCCAGGGTGACCAGACCCAACCCTTCTGCAGCTAGGATGGGCTATGAATCACCAGTTTTACTTCCTCGTTGAGATGTCATGCCTGCAGCCATTCCAGAGGCATTGGTGTCCCTCAGTGTCTGGCAGGGTGCAGGGTGACCTGCTTTCCTCCTCATCAGGAGGAAGAAGCGGCGGCCCTCAGCTAGTTCAGAGGTGTCAGCTTCTCTTCTCACCCAGCCAGCTGCACCGCACCTCGTGTCAGGTGCTGCCAAGGGCTCTGGAGCGTGCGGTCGGTAGAGTCCGAGCTGCCGGTCTCACTAAAGAAAGGGTGGGCCTGCCCCTCCTCTGCTCATGACCCACTCAAAGGCAGCCAGCCAGAGATTGCCCAGGAGCTCCCGCTGGCAACATTTTGATCATCCTAAGCATTTGCTAAGTGCCATCAGCACGCTGACTTAACTGGTAGAAGGGGGTGGGACTGGTGTGGGCTGTGGGGACGGAAGACGAACAGGAGGAGAAAGCAGACGAGGGAGGTGCGAGAAGACACGGAAGCCAGGCACCCAGGAGAGACTGGTGTCTCCTGTCCTTATTGCACTGTCCTCTGAGACCAGCCACTCATCCGTTGACACCTCCAGCTGTTTCCCAGCCTCTACATTCCCACTGGAAACTGTCTGTGCGGTCTTCTAAGCCATTATTTTCTACCATTGCCTGTGGGATACAATCCAGATGACTTTGTCTAGCCAGGGCTTTCCATGACTGGGCCTTCTATCCGTCGGCTTTATTTTCCATTGCTTCACAAGGGGGAAAATGTCTACTGTGCCCAGCCTGGCTTGCTATTACCACCACTCCCTTCTGTGCCCTGAAGCAGCCATGAATAGTTATTTAGCAAAAGGCAACCTTAGAATTTTTTCATCTTGTCGGTTTCCCCCATAATTATTCACTGAGTACCACCATTCATAAAATTAGAAAAAGGTTAACTTTCTCAGAAATATTGCCTGCTTCCCAGCCTATCCCCTGGTTCCTTCTTATGGTAATCTTGAGCAACAGAGAAGCTACCTGAATTCTGAAGATGAGAACCCAAGGCTTAGAAGAGACTGCTTCCTCCTAAACTGGAAGAATCCTGGGCCAGAGAGCTCCAGTCAGCTCAGGATCTCTTTATTCCATGGGTCAAGGTCATCCCACTTTACCTCCTGAAGTGAAAACCATAGGCACTTGGGGACATGGGCTACCCTCATCTGTGACCTAGAAGCAACGGAAATGCATCCCTCATAAGAAGTTGGGAAGCTCAGGATCAGGGTGCCCACAGATTTGTGTACATCCTCATGCTTTGTTCACATGACGGAAGATCAAGGGAACTTTCTGAGAGTCTCTTCTAAGAGCATTGACCCTATGCATGAAGGGTCCACCTATGGTCAAATCAGTACTCTCCAGGCCTGCCTTCTGATGTCACCATATTTGGAGTCAGGCTCGACACACTAATTCTGAGGAGCACAATCTATTGAAAATGGGTCATAACTACTCTCTCTTAAAAAAAAAAAAGAAAAAACAACACTAGGTAAGTAGTTAAGTTTTTGTTTTGTTTTTAATTTACAAAGTTGCTCTGTGTGTGTGTGTGTGTGTGTGTGTGTGTGTTGTCTGCCATTGAACCCATGTCTTCACATTAGTGGGATAGGAAAATACTCTGAACAACAGTCCAACCTACCCCCTCAAATTCAGTGTAAAGATTAAATGACCAGGGTTGGGGATAGAACGCAGTTAGTTGGTAGAGTGCTTGCTGAAACTGTACAAATTATCAAGCCCGACTCCAGAGCCAAATAAACCGGGCTTAGTGCTGTGGGACTATAATCTTAGCACTTGGGAGGTAGACGCAGGAGGAGCAGAAGCTCAAGGTCATCCTGGGCTACACAGTTCAAGATCACCCAGGATTACATAAGATCCTGCCTCAAAAAAATGCAATTACCTTCCTCCTCCTTCATTGGAGATTTTCTTAAAACTGTGTATGAGTGTTTTTGCCTGTATGCATGTCTGTGCATCATGTATTCTACGTCTGTGGAGGTCAGAAAAAGGCATCAGATCTCCTGGAAGTGGAATTACAGAGAACTGTGAGCCACCATGTGGGTGCTGGGAATTGAATCCAAGTCCTCTGGAAGAGCAGTCAGTGCTCTTAAGCGCTGAGTTATCTCTCCAGCCGGATGTTATCCCCTTGACACCCAGCACAATGCTATCCTAGAAAGCATTTGACAAGATTGAGTGAGCAAAGACCCAGGAATGTGAGACTCTGCAGATCCTAGCTGGGGCCTTCTCATCAGCTTTCCTATGGAGGTGGCACGCCCGCTAACCAGAGGCAAGAATGCAGCCCGCCATGTCTGCTACTTTCTCTATGTGTGGCCACTGTTCTCATAGACAAGCAGAATCATGACAACATTTTGCAGTGTAATCTCATGATTTGCTATCAATTGTGTTTTATGATGCTATTTTGACAGTTACAAGCCTTTATAGCTGGAATGGTGCTATCCTGGGATGGGAGATGGGAACATCCTTCCCCACCCCTGCATCCCTTTCTCCTCTTGCTCAGGGTGAGGCTGTCCTAGACAGGAGGGGTGGGTTAACTCAAAAGGGCTGCTTATACCAGCCATTATTCCCTTTGACTGTCGAATCACCTCCTGCCGTTCCAGAGCCCCATTGTATGTGCCCCGTTTCTGAAGTCTAGGTTTATTTTCTTAATTTCTAACTGTCAATAAATCCCCAGAGGGGCTCCTTATTTGTAATGAGACCAACTTCCCAGTCTGCAAAGCAGAACTGGCCATATGTATACAGCTTAATTCTAATCTGATCAGGTTCTGATGCGAAGCTCTTCTCAGTTTAGCAATGACAGAGTATCCCTGTGAGATTTAGGACAGAGCTTTCTACCTCCAAGTCCCAACAAGCACCTTTTGGTTTTGGTGCTAGGGTCTCATGTTTGCTGGGCAAGTGCTGTATCACTGAGCTGCATCTCCAAACCCACAACAGGCAGCCTTATAAAGAATGAAATAAAGAAAATACCAGAGTGCATCCAACATTGTAAGTATTCTTAACTGAAAGTTGTGTTACAGGTGTGTGTGTGTCTGTCTGTCTGTGCAAACTGTTGATAATATAAAATGTATTTCTTAGTGTGGGTGGAGGCTAAGAAAGTTTTTAAAATATTGGTTTAAAGGAAAATATCCATGCCTCAAATATTACACAAATATTATCAGAGCTGTGTCTTTGGCTGGGAGAAAGTGAAAAACAAAATTTGGCTACTGCACTTGGAAAGCTCTGGTTGAGAGGGAGGGGGACAAACACACCACCAGGACAGGATGTAAACACCACACTGTCTAAGGGGTGTCACGGGAGAAACCACCACCTTTGGGCCCTGTGGCTGCTTCTGACATTGGCTGGGGGAGGAAGGAAAAAAGTATGGTTTTTTTTGTTTTTTGTTTTTTTTTTTACGAGCCAGGGTTTCTATGGAGGCTGTCAGTCCAGCCCAGCCTCGAACTTACAGAGATCCACCTGCCTCTGTCTCCCGAGTGCTGGGATTAAGGGCGTGAGCCACCATGGCCCGGCAAAAAGTATGTTCTTGATGATGCATGGATACTAAGTTACAGCCCCAGGCCTGATGGCTGTAGCTGCTATCAAGACCTTACCATGGATGCGTGAGGAAAGATACAGAGCTTTGGGAACAGACGGGAATGGAAAGAACAAAAGGGAGCAGCAGACACTGGCTTTATCTTCTTAGGGATGTGGGTGGGTATATGTGTTTGTCTGTTTTGAAGGGAAGGGGGTGGAACAGTGGAGGACAGCGACTCCAAGGCCAGATGTTACCTTTGTTTCCATCCCAAGACTTTTTCAGACTTACTTCAATAACAATTGTGATAAGATGCAGGACACAATGAGCCCAATGGTCTGATAGGAATTATCTATATTTAGATTTTCTTCTTCTGTCTTGCTGTCTAGCTAGACCCAGTGTTGACCTCTGGTTAGCAGGCCTCTGGTTAGCAGGCCTCTGGTTAGCAGGCCTCTGGTTAGCAGGCCTCTGGTTAGCAGGCCTCTGGTTAGCAGGCCTCTGGTTAGCAGGCCTCTGGTTAGCAGGCTCAGCTTAGTCCTGTGCAACATGAAGCTAGCTGTTGTTGCTTTCTTGCTCTTCTCATTTTCTGTTTTCCCTGCTGAGCCACAGCACGGTCGGGAGGGCACAGGAAGATGAAGTGTTTTCTGCCAGCGCTTCTCCTGACACACCTGGGGCTGCAGACAGGTTGGCTGAAGGAAAACACAGCAGGACGGAGAACTTTGCTTTCCTGCTTTGCAAACAGGGTGTGGCCTGTCTTCCTACTTCTGTTTCTCAGCTCTGATATTAGAGAGGAAAGAAAAGAATGAAAAGAACCAAAGGAGCGAGCATATTCTCTCTCCCTTATGCAAAGTCTGTTTTCAGCTTGTGCATGCAGAGTGCTGTGTGTCTGCCTTTTCCTAGGTAGTTACTGAACAGTCATTGGAAAGGGGGAGGGCAAATACCCATTACCAAGATGTAGTTACTGAAGTGTAACATCTGGGGACGAGAACTCAACAACTGCTCCAGCCTCCCATGGACTTCTTCCTCCTATGAGAATATATATGACTCTAAGAGGTCCCTGGAAAGTCATATATGATTGAAGATATAAGGGATACACACACACACACACACACACACACACACACACACACACACACACATATTTGTATTGCAGTAATACCTACTCTTCACTCTCTGCTAAAGCTCCTCTCTTGCTCTCAGTGAGTTCTGGATTTCCCTCATCTTTTTTCCTGTACCTGTCTGAATCCTACCAACAAGGATTATCTCAAACCCCTTATCTTTCAAGAAGCCAACCCACAAAGAACTCTCAGAATTCATAAGATCCTTATAGCACTGAAGTATTTATGGGTGATAGAAGGAATCATTTGTCCCCTTCTGTGTGCCTTCATGTTGTTCTATGTTTGTCACTGAACTCATGGATTCCTGGGACCTGAGGGACACTTAACTCAGCCTCTCTGCCTGTCCCAGAGCTGAGTAAATAATATGGTTTCAGAGCTGAGTTCTGACTGACGGAACACCTGGGCTCAGTTGTTGGGTACCTTTAGAAGGCTTTTAAATCACCGTGATCCATCCCTGCCCGGGTCGAAGTAGGCACAGCACTAGTCACTTAAGGATGACAGAGATTAATTAATTGCCTAATTGTTGTTAATAATAATAAAAGTTTAGTTACTTTCACTATAAAGTGATAAGATGACGGTCAAAGGACATTTTTTAAAATTTATTTCTGTTCATTGATTTTAGGGTTCTCCGTCTCCTTTCAAATTTTATTTCATTTAAAATGTAATTTTGCAGTGGCTCCTCAGTGGGTTGAAACAAAAGGCTCCGTCTAGAGAAGTCCTGTTCCTGCCTCATCCATTTCATCCTTCCCATCCTGTCTCTGCCGTGCCCTGCAGGAGGCTAATCTCATTAGTCTTCGCTTTTCCCCTCCTTTCTATTTCTGTTCCTTTTTCCTTGAACAAATAGGTACACGCTCTTACTTCTTCCCCTAGGAGGTATTCTTGAGGTAATTTCTTTCAAGACTAGTTTTTCAGGACTGCCTCACCACCACCACCACCATCACCCCAACCACCACTACCACCACCACCACCACCACCACATCCTACATCTGCTGGCTGGAAGGAGCTGGACAAGCAAGAGCCCACGACAAAGGGATTTGTTATGTGTTAATCCTCACTGGAGTTAGTCATAGTGACAAGGAAATGACATTCTTCCCAGGGCTAGCTCTGTTCCAAATACAGGCCTGAGACCTCAATCTGTTATGCAGCCAGAGCCCAATCCCAGCTACTCAGGAGGCCAAGGAAACTTGTAATTTTAAAAAGTGGCCTTTGAGAGAAAAGACACCATTCAACAGAAATTGGGTGGAGGGTTTTTTTTTTTAATTGGGGGAAAGTGAATGGGAAGGGGGGGAAGGGGAGAGGGGGAGACTGGCCTTTGGGGACAGGAGTAGTAGAAGAGAAGAGAGAGGCAGAGACGGGGAAGAGAAGGAGAGACATAAAAGCAGGCAGAGAGAGAGAGACAGAGACAGAGACAGAGACAGAGACAGAGACAGAGAGAGGAGGGGGCAGGACCCTTTTAAAAGGGAATGTATTGAATGTGCTCTTAGTGGCCGCAGCTTAGGGTGGAATCTGTCAGAACCCTAAGGACAGGCCAGTGCAGACGCCTGAACACTAAGAGAAGCATCCACGACCAGGCTCTGGCCTGCTCATTCTCCTGGAGGTGGACACAATGCCAACACACACTGGCTTCTGAAAAGCCATTTGTAAGGCCTCTGCCAGCACATGCAGCATCCCCGAGACCTGTGCACGTGGCCCTGAAAGCCACCCTCTGAGCCTGTGCTGGCGAGTTCACATCAGCTTGACACAAGCTGAAGTCATCTGAGAGGAGGGAGCTTCAATTAAGAAAGTTCAGGCTGTAGGCAAGCCTGTGGGGCATTTTCTTAGTTAGCGATTGATAGGGGAAGTCCCAGCCTATGTGGGTGGAGCCATCCCTGGGCTGGTGGTCCTGGGTTCTATAAGAAAGCAGGATGAGCAAGTCATGAGGAGCAAGCCAAGGCAGCACCCCTGCATGGAACCTCCAGGTTCCTGCCTTCACTGCTTTTATGATGAGCTGTTCTATGGAACTGCGAGTGAACCGAACCCTTTCCTCCCCAGGCTGCCTTGGTCATGGCGTTTCGTTACAGGAGGAGTAACCCTAACTCAGACAGTGCCTCTACCCGGTGTCCTTATGAGCTTTGGGAATTGCAGATGGGCGGTCCTCTGGACCCTTCCGATCCCATTTCAAGGTGTATATAACATGTCTAGGAAGCTAGTTTGAGGTATAGGGTGTTGGCCGAAGGAGTGGAGTACCGCCAGGGGAGGTGTTTGTCGGAAAAAGCAGGAGCGGGAAGGATTCTTGCCCTGGAGTCATGCTGTCCACGGTAGGTTTGGAGGCTGTGACTCACTAAGGAAAAGGAGTGCCCTGAGTCCTAGGAGGGGCTGAAGAGTTCTTTGGCTGAGGAAGGAAATGAGGCAATCTAAGATTAATCAGCGGCCACCAGTCAGACAGCTAGAAGTCCAAGCCATAGCCAGCTATTTCAGGGTTAGCATTCACCCATTACCCCCAAGGCACCAGGACCGCTGGGTGGGTTCTAGTGAGATAATTGGTAACCAGTGATGCAACTCAACCATTGCCACATTTCTCTCTTTTTATAAATTAAAAATTGTTGACATAATATATTTTGATCACATTCTTCCCCTCCCCATCTCCTCCAAATCCTCCCCAATTTTTAAAAGTAATTTTATAGTTTTGTTTTGTTTGCCTATATGTATGTCTATGTAGTGTGTGCCTACTGTCCCAGAGGCCGGAAGAAGGCATCAGATCCCCTGGGACTGGAGTTCCAGACGGTAGTGAGCTGCCACGTGGATGCTGCAAGTCAAACCCGGTCCTCTGGAAGAACAGCCAGTGCTTTTGATCACTGATCCATTCATCCAACTACTACCACGACCACTACCACCCCCTGTCACATTTCCTAGAAAAACAAGACTCACCTCCTTCGTTTAATATAGCTGCCACCATCTTACTCTAAGACAGGTTCCCAATGTACGACCCCCTACCTGCCCTTCGCAGTCGTCTGAAAAGCCAGCTTGGACGGACAGCAGCGGAGCCCCTCCCACCGCTGAGGCTCTGGGAGTCTGTGCTCCAGAGAAACAGATGCTGAGCTGTGAATGGAAACAGTGATCAGCCTGCACTGAGATGACGGGGAGATGAGCCTTCAGTCCAGGATCCTAGATGGGGGAGCGCAGCAGGATGCCAAGGCCGGGCATCTGCTAGGCTTAGGGAGAACTCAAAACAACCTTTTTACCCAACCTTGTGCATCCTGTTTCTCTGCTGCTGCTGCTGCTGCTGCTGCCGCCAGCAAGTGGGCATCATGCCCAAGCTTCAGTGGGGAGTGAGAGGGACTAGGTGTCCGTCTACCCTGTCGACTAAACCAGTGGCCGGGAAGATGGTACGTGAGCTCAGACTGCCCTCTGCTGGGGAGTTCTAAAATGAGGTGCGGACGGAGCCCGGATGTGGGCTTCTGCTCTCCTGCCACCCCACAAGGAAGACCGTTCTTGTGGTGTTAATATCTATGGCAGGGCCTCAGATTGAGGTCCACAGGCTACATGACAGGATGCTTAGTCAACACAGAGCCTTCCCACCCCCCCACCCCCACCCCTCCCACCCCCACCCCCCGCCCAAGTCTGTCTCAGGTGTTACCCGGCATTATACAAGTTGAATGTATTTATCTATCTATCTATTTATTTATTTGTGGAAAGGGGTTTGTATTTTTATCAGTACTGTTTCTCTTCTTACTTCATTGGCTGGTCATCTTGTCAACTTAACCAACGCTTTAGTCATTTGGTAAAAGGGAGACCCAGTTGAGAAAAATGCCTCCATCCAGGTTGATGTGAAGGGGCCCAGCCCATGGGGAACAGTGCTACCCCTGGGAAGAGGTTGTATCAGAAGGTATGCTGAACAAGGCATGAGAAGCAAGCCAGCAAGCAGTGTTCTTCCATGGCCTCTGCTTCAGTTCTTATCTCCAGGCTCCTGCCCTGACTTTCCTCAGTGATAGAGTGTGACCTGAGCGCTGAAGATAAAATTAACTATTTCTCCTCTGAGTTGACTTTGGTCATGGTGTTCATCACAGCAATAGGAATCCTAAGGCATGAGCTTTCCTAGTCAGTAATGTGTGTGATTATCATCAAACCCTGTAAATTTAGACTCACAAGCTATCGCACCTCTGAATGTGTCTTGTGAGGGTGTTTCTAGAAAAGCTGAGCTGAGCGGGGAAGACTTGCACTGAAAATCAGTTGCACCATCCATGGTCTGGGGTCCTGGGCTGAGTAAAATGGAAAAAAAAAAAAAAAACAACCAAAGAAGCAAGCTTAGCACCAGCATCTTAGCTGTGGCTGCGTGAGTAGCTTCCGGTGCAAGACTTAAAATCACAGTGAAGATACAACCGTGAAGGATTTTTATCACCTACAGGCAAGGGAGCATAGTGCTCACCTCAAACAAAGAAAGGGTGGCTGGATGTTGGTGGCGCATGCCTTTAATCCCAGCACTCGGGAGGCAGAGGCAGGTGGATCTCTGTGAGTTCAAGGCCAGCCTGGTCTACAGACCAGCCTCCAAAACAATACAGAGAAAAGAAATCCTGTCTCGAAAAACTAAAACCAAAAACCAACCAACTAACCAAACAAACAAAAAAAAACAAAGAAAGGGTGAGAAATTGCTAGAGGCCTAAACATTCATCTGGGGGAGGCATTTGGGAAGGGCCTGAACCAGTGCATGCTCAATTTAACATACACACACATCTGACATGCTCAGTTAGGGTCATAATCCAAGAAGAACTTATAGCAGAAAGGTACCCTCCCCCCCTCCCCCCCCCCCCCCGTAATGACAGAACAGTGTTGTAGAACTAGAACTTTCTGATCACTTCCAGCTTCTGCCATCACTTATCATCAACAGCATGGCGTGCTAGGAGAGAGAAGGCGGAACCAGAACTGCTGTTTATTTTCTCCATCCGTTTATTCTTTACTGTACAACCACAACTCATATTTCCCACCTGGTTCCAATGTCCCATCTTCTTTTTATTATCCTCTCCACTGTGCTTTTCATCTTTTGTTTATTTTCTTGTTTGTTTGTTTCCTTAGACAGGATCTCAGTTAGTAACCCTGAATGGCCTGGAATTCAATAGGAATTCAATATGCAGAACAGGGCCTGAGACTCACAGAGATCCACCTGCCTCTGCCTCTGCCTCCTGAGGACTGGGATTAAAGGTGTGTGCTACCATGTTCAGCCTCTTTTTACTTCTTTTAATAATCATCACTAAGATCTGTGGACCCAAACAGTATCCCAGCCAGCTTTCCCTTCCCAGCTACTTTACCCACCTCAATATTTTTTTTATTTATCCCTAGCCTCACCTACATTATTTCCCTATCGATCCTAATCGTATTAACTAAAGTCTGAGTATACCCATGCTATTCTTGTTTCAATAGCTATTGAAGTTAAAGAGACCACCGTTAATAATTCACTGGTGTGACATTTGCATGGCAGTAATACCAAGCATGTGTAGTGGCTCTCCTATTTAATTCCCTATTCAAGTAATACTATAGAGCGTGTACCAAGAGCCCTGAATTCCTGGACTGAGGAACTGTTTTCTGAACTACACATATACTCAGCTCTACCACATCCAAACCCCACATGAACATTGTAAATACTTCAACTGAAAAAACAGAACTGGTTAAAAATTGAACCAAAAAAAAAATAACACCAGATGCATAAGTCTCAACCGAGTAACTTAAGAAACACACAAAAACCAAGACAGTATAACTCCTCCAAAAATTACTACTCCTATAGTAATAGCATCTAGCAAGAATGAATTAGATGAAATCCCAGAGAACACAATATTATAAGTATGTTCAAAGAATATAAGCTCTTGACTGAGAACACAAAAAGCTGAATGAAATAAAAGTGATTCAAGATAGAAGAGAAATTCAATAGAGAGATAGAAACGCTGAGGAAAAACCAATCTGAAATACTGGAAATAGAGAGTATAATAAATCAGATTAAAAAAAAACTCTGGGGAAAGTCTCACCAAAAGAGCCAGTCGAGGAGAGAACAGAACACTGGAGCCTTTAAGCATGGCGAAGGAACTGGAACAAGCAAACAAGGGCAATGATAAGCCAATGAGAGTGAGTGAGAATTCCAAGTTATGTGCAACACCAAGAAAAACACAAGTCTACTGATGACAGGGGTAGGAGAAGGAAAGCCATGTATTTTCTTTTTCTTTTCTTTTTTTTAAATTAGAAACAAACTTGCTTCACCTGTCAATCCCAGCTCCCTCTCCCTCCCCTCTTTCCCCACCCCCATCTCCCCCCACCTTCCTACCCAATCCCCACTCCACTCTCCAGGGAGGGTGAGGCCCTCCATGGGGGATCTCCAAAGTCTGTCATATCATCCCGGGCAGGGCCTAGGCCCTCTCCCATGTGCCCAGGCTGAGAGAGCATCCCTCCATGTGGAATGGGCTCCCAAAATCCATTCATATGCCAGGGATAAATACTGATCTAGTACCCAAAGCCCCATAGATTGCCTAGGCCTCCTCACTGACACCCAAATTTAGGGGGTCTGTATCAGTCCCATGTGGGCCTCTCAGCCATCAGTCTGGGGTCCATGAACTCACTCTTGTTCAGGTCAGCTGTTTCTGTGGATTTCACCTGCCTGGTCATGACCCCTTTGTGTAGCGAGCTGCTGTTCACGGTTTTCCGGTGCTATAACACTTCACAACAATTGGAGGCCAAGGGTGTAATGAAGACAAAGACAGTGGCTCATTCTTACAAGGAGAATGGCATTTATTTTTACAAGAGTGGAGCCTTATATTCCAATGGCAGGCATGGTGGAAAAAAACCAAGGTCAGAAGCCTACATTCCCAGGGCCCTCTGGCAAAGGATGGGCCAAAAACAGGAATTAGCATTTAGACAATAAGGATGGACAGAAAACAGGAACTTACATGCAGGCCTTACTGGGAGGAGGGGACAAGAAGTGTTTTTGCTAGAAGCTCCTAGTCACAAGCAGATCAACAGACACCTTTGCTCATCACTCCTCCCTCTCTGCAACTGGTTTCCAGGAGTTCAGTTGAGTGTTTAGCTGTGGGTGTCTGCCTCTGCTTCCATCAGTCATGGATGAAAACTCTAGGATGGCATACAAAGTAGTCATCAATCTCATTATCGGGGAAGGGAATTTAAGGTAGCCTCTGTGATATTGTTTAGATTGCCAGGTGGTGTCATCCTTGTAGATCTCTGGAAATCTCACTAGTGCCAGGTCTCTCCTCAAATATAATGACTCCCTCTATTATGGTATCTCTCATCCTGCTCTCCTCTATTCTTCCCCCAACTCAACCTTCCTGCTTCCCCATGTCCTCCTCTCCCCTTCTCTTCTTCCCCTC
Organism: Mesocricetus auratus; assembly: GCF_017639785.1. Lineage (NCBI taxonomy): Eukaryota > Metazoa > Chordata > Mammalia > Rodentia > Cricetidae > Mesocricetus > Mesocricetus auratus. The sequence goes on along the minus strand of NW_024429189.1, from coordinate 95,756,319 downwards.
ACTTTTCCCCAGCTCCCTGTCCCCTCCCCCCATGGAACTAGTTCACTCAGGAGATCCATTTCCCTTCTCTGGGGTACCATGCATATCTCTCTTGGGGCCCTCTCTGTTTCCCAGACTCTGGTGGTGGGATTGTAGGCTGACAATCCCCTGATTCATGTCTAAAATCCCTATATGAGTGAGTACATACCATGTTTGTCTTTTTGTGACTGGGTTACCTCACTCAGGATGGTTTCTTCTAGTGCCTTTCATTTGCCTGCAAATTTCAAGATACCATTTTTTTTCTGCTGAGTAGTACTCCATTGTGTAAATGTACCACATTTTTTCTATCTACTCTTCAGTTGAGGGGCATCTAGGTTGCTTCCAGGTTCTGGCTATTACAAATAATGCTGCTATGAACACAGTGGAACAGATGTCCTCGTTGTATGAATGCACATCATTTGGGTATATGCCTAAGAGTGGAATTGCTAGATCTTGTGGTAGACTGATTCTCATTTTTCTGAAGAATCTCCATACTGATCTCCAAAGTGGTTGTACCAGTTGGCACTCCCACCATCAGTGGAAGAATGTTCCCACTTCTCCACATCCTCTCCAGCATAAACTGTCATTGGTATTTTTCATTTTAGACATTCTAACAGGAGTAAGATAGTATCTCAGAGTTGTTTTGATTTGTATTTCCCTAATGGCTAAGGATGTTTAGCACTTTCTTAAGTGTCTCTCAGCCATTTTAGACTTCTCTATTGAGAATTATCTATCTAGTTCTGTACTCTACTTTTTAATTGGATCCTTTGGTGTTTTGGAGATTTGCTTCTTGAGTTCTTTGTAAATTTTGAAGATCAGGCCTCTGTCAGATGTGGTGTTAGTGAATATCTTTTCACAATCTGTGTGCTGCCTTTTTGTTTTGTCTTGTTGACTATGTCCTTTGCCTTACAGAAGCTTCTCAGTTTCAGGAGGTCCCATTTATTAATTGTCAATCTCAGTGTTATGTTCAGGAAACAGTCTCCTGTACCAATTCATTCAAGAGTACCTCCCACTTTCTCTTCTAAGAGGTTCAGTGTGGTGGATTTATGTTGAAGTCTTTGATCCATTTGGACTTAAGTTTTGTGCAGGGTGATAGATATGGATCTATCTGCAGTCTTCTACATGCCAGCATCCAGTTATGCCAGCACCATTTGTTGAAGATGCTTTCTCTTTTCCATTGCATAACTTTAGCTTCTTTGTCAAAAATCAGATGTTTGTAGGTGTGTGGGTTAATATCAGAGTTTTCAATTCAATTCCATTGGTCTACCTGTCTATTTTTGTGCCAATCCCAAGCTGTTTTCAGGACTATAGCTCTATAATAGAACTTGAAGTCAGGGATGGTGATACCTCTGGAAGATCCTTTATTGTACAGGTTTGTTTTTGGCTATTCTGGGTCTTTTGTTTTTCCATGTAAAGTTGAATATTGTTCTTTCAAGGTCTGTGAAGAATTGTGCTGGTATTTTGATGGGGATTGCACTGAATCTGTAGGTTGCTTTAGGCAAGATTGTCATTTTTACTGTGTTGATCTTACCTATTCAAGAGCATGGGAGATCTTTCCATTTTTTGGTATTTTCTTTAATTTCTTTCTTTAGAGACTCAAAGTTCTTGCTATACAGGTCTTTCATTTGTTTGGTTAGTGTTACCCCAAGATATTTATGTTGTATGTGGCTACTGTAAAGGGTGATGTTTCTCTGATTTCTTTCTCAGCCCACTTATTGTCTGTATATAATAGGGCTACTGATTTTTTTCAGTTAATCTTGTATCCTGCCACTTTACTGAAGGTGTTTATCAGTTGTAGGAGTTCCCGTGTAGAATTTTTCAGGTCACTTATGTAAGGTAATGACCTATCAGGGACATTACAACTGCTAATCATATGCGCTCCGAACACAGGTGCACCCGATCTCATAGAGCAGATGCTATTAGTAAAGCCCAGACTGATTCTAGCACAATGATGTGGGTGATTCTGTGAACAATATAAACAAAATGTAATATATTTTTCTAACAAAAAGCTAAATAGGATAGGACAAAACTTCATTAAGATGTGTTTTAATGAGCCTCTTGGCAGAAACACAAATTCCTTTGGGGACAGCACTTCTTGCAACCAGAAGATGTGCTCAGGGTAGCACTTTCTATAGCAGTCAAGCAGTGGTGATACACACTTTTAATTCCAGGACACAGATTAAGAGCTAGACAGATCTCTGTTAGTTCAAGGCCACACCGACTACATGAAACTGATTCAGTCCTAAAAGAAACAGCTCACAAAAAGGTGATCTAAGTACCTGGGATCAAATGCCTTTAATCCTAGCACTAGGGAGATGGAGACAGGGGTGATATGGCTGGGCAGAGAGAGGAATAAAAGGCTGGAAGAGACAGGAACTAAGAGCCTTTTGCCTCTGAGGTTTTGTGGAGACAGGATTGCCGTTTCAGCTGGATAGAGGTAAGATCTACTGGCTTGGCTGTTTTGCTTTAATGGTCTTCAGCTTGAAGTTTAAACTCCAATATCAAAGCTTAAATTCCAATATTAGTCTCTGGGTCTTTTATTTCTTGTGCTACAGAAATGAAAATGAAAACAGAACAAACCCAAACCTATAAGGTACTATGAAGACAATCAATAAAATGTCATGCTGATTGCTGGAGGTGTAGCTTGGTGACAGAGGGTTTATCTGTCACCTTTACGACTCGGAAGGAAGGAAGGAAGAAAGGAAGGAAGGATGGAAGGAAGGAAGGAAAAAAGAAGGAAGGAAGGAAGGAAAGGAAAAGAACAAGAGAAAGAACCTTAGTTTCCCTTAGCCACAGACAACCTGCTGCCATTTTCTTACAGCTCTATCTAAGAAACAGTATTAGGAACACACAGACAAATGAGTACAATGATGAGGCAGGTTTTTCAGACAGGGTTTCTCTGTAGCTTTGGAGCCTGCGCTGAAACTCTCACTCTGTAGACCAGGCTGGCCTCCAACTCAGAGAGGCAGGTTTTTCAGACAGGGTTTCTCTGTAGCTTTGGAGCCTGCGCTGAAACTCACTCTGTAGACCAGGCTGGCCTCCAACTCAGAGATCCTCCTGTCTCTGCCCCTGCCCCGGGATCAAAGGCGTGCACCACTATCTCCCAGCTACAGTGATACATTCTAACAGTACCTCTTGGGTACCTTCTCTTATTCAGGCACTGTCCTTACAAACAACGTAAAAAAAAACTTGCTGTAGCTGTTGATGTGTAAGGAAATCAGATTGACCTAATTCTGAATTCTATGCTATTTTTAAAATAATATGACTGGACAGGTAGCTCGGCATTCAAGAATTTAGTTAGCATCTAGGAGGCCCTGGGTGGATCTCAGCACTGTCAATAATAAGACTGATAAATTGGAAATAAATGAAAGTAACTAAAAGTATATAATTACAAATTACTAAGTAATGAAAGATATTGTAGTTTCTTTTCTTTTCTCTGAGTCAAAATACCTGAAGAAATCAACCTCAGAAGAAGAAAGGTTAACTTCAGCTCAGTTTGATGGGGGTTAGGGTGGGTAGGTATGGTCGCTGGAGCTCCATCTGTCGTGGTCGGAGCTGGTGTTGTTATCTGCTCTGTTTTGTTTTGCTTTATTTTTTCTTCATATACCAGGAAGCAAGGAAGAAAGGTGAAGGAGGCTATAAGCCTCCATACCCATCCCATAACAACCCACTTCCTCCAGCTAGACTCCAACTCCTGAAGGCTCCTCAGCCTCTCAGAACAGCGCCCTCATTTGGAGACCAAATGAACACACACATGCACCTATGGAGAACATTACACGATAAAAATCATCACAAACCATAGTAGGTGTCTGTTCCTCCTTACCCTTTCCTGAAGATGCATCAAATACTGATGGCCCTTGGGCTGCATTCCAGACAAGTTAGAACAGCCTGGATATGACACTTCTACTGTGTCAGCATGAACAACAATTAAAACAATATATTTGGTTTCAACTTGCAGATAAGCAAACAAGCTCTCACCTAGAGGATCTTTAATGCCTGTATGTGGTTCATCTTACTGGAAATTGCATTTTAGATAATGAGGCTCCTCTGAGGCTAATCCCAGGAGTACTGTGATCCGGAGGAGAGACTTAGGAGACATGGGGCAAGATAAGACTTGGCCAGAGACCACCGTGCAGTGAGTCCCATGACTCTCTTTGTACTCTAGAAAAAGCAGGCCATGGTAAGGAACAGTGGTACCAAGCCTAGCAACTGTGGGGCTTGCATTTCTCTCCTCCCAATCAACCCCTCCCTGTGTCTTCCCCCAGGGCAAATACTCCCGGAAAGGGGGAGCATTTTTCTTGGAATTTTATTCAGAAGTCAGTTTCATAAGTAGATGTACAAACACAGGAAGATGTTTTAAGTTCCCCCAAATTTGGAAGGTTTACTGGGGAAAGGATAACAGCATTTTCTGGACATGTGCCTGTCTGGGAGGTCTTACATTGTTCTTGGTGTCCTGTTTGGGGCCCTTAGTCACCCATATGGAGGGGCTACCAACACTGTCTATTACTCAGCTGGAGTTGAGCACAAGTAATAACTGTGCTTTGTGTCCTATTTTTTTTTTAGGTACATTAGTCCCTACCAGAGCTAACTTTCTGTCTAACAGTAGCAGCAAGGGCTTGAACCTCTGACATTAGGGTACAAAGTGTACCCGTCCTACCTCCTATAATATTCCATCAGGACCAAGACAGTTATTTAGTGAGCTGTTGGAGCATTGACTGCTAGTGACTCACAGTGAATCCCTTCCTAAGAATGACCGTGGCCTAGGGAACAGTCGTACCCAGAGTCATGTGGGGCCTCACAGCCTGTCTTGAGTCTGTGGTCCTCCTTTTACCATAAGAAATGTTCCTATTAGTAATGGGATCCATGTGTTTCTGATGATCCACCCCACACTCAAGCAGTGCTGTGTGGTATGTGTGGAGTAGTACAGTTTAGTGGGGGGGGGCGTCATTTCACATGGATAAAAGAGTTAGCAGAGGCAGCTTAAAAACTCTGTCTGGAAGACTGTAAGAAATGCCTTCCTTCTCAGCCCGGTTAACTCTAGTGAGCCTTTTAAGGTTTAACTACCAGTGGCTAGCTACCGTGCACAATGAAGTCACTGGGTGTCACACATAAAAGGGCCATTTCTAGATTTCAGAGGAAAATGTGCGAGTACCTCCAGCTTTGCGGGACTTTTTCATAGAAATTCTGCTCAGTAGACAATACTTGAGAACTGTGCTGTTTTCTCTGAAAAGCTGAAAGATCCCTCCAAGGTTCACCAGTTAAGTTTTTGTTGATCCATGGACAGCAGCCAGTAGGTCCTGTGTCTGGCAACAAGACAAGCAGATAATCAAGTGGTGGAGAACATTGTGGTATTAGAGTCACAAAACCAACACCCTCTGCTTATAACTAATGTGGACATCCTGAAAAATAAACACGAGTGGAACTAAACACCTGATCAGACCTGTGCCATCTGGATAAAAGCTACAGGATCTACCCTCGTGACAATACAGAACTGGTTTCCAAAGCAAGGCCTAATCATCACAGCATAAGCGTGTAGCAGCTCACACCTTTAATCCCAGCACTCAGGAGGCAGAGGCAGGTGGATCTCTGTGTGTTTCAGGCCAGCCAGAGCTGTCTAGTGAGACCCTGTCTTAATAAAGCAAGAGGAGGAGGAAGAAATGGAAAAAGTCATAGCTGATGTCTCCACGAAGTTTGGTCGCTGTGCCTGTTATTGGAGTACCCAAAGAACACTGTATGTGTAAATCTGAAAGAGCAGGTTCCGTGTATTATCTGGAAACAGACAATACTCCTGTCTTTGCGATGCTCCTCTGTAGCGTCTGCTGAGGATATCTGCTGAGGCATCACCCGTAGCAGGCATGTTTCCAGACATGACAGAGCAAACACATCCCATACAACTGTGAGCGTCTGTTGCAGGACTCACAGAGGAGTTGTTCTGTGTGCACACAACCAATCAAGCAACAGTGCCGTATGCAAACAAGAGGACCCAGCGGTGAGCTCCACTCTGACATGCCTGGGACATCATGGGCCACTATTACCCACAGGTGGCAGATGCCACTGCAAAAGAGAATGGATGCTTATAAAAATATATATTGGTGATTATGGGTCAATGATTAAGTCAGAGCTAGCCGATTAGAAACCAAATCAAATGGCCAACAGCTTTATAATTAATATAGTGTCCTGTGTGTTATTTGGGGGATCAAACGGCTCAGCAGGGCCCAGGCTGGGGGCAGGAAGAGTACACGTTACAATGGCATTTTAGGACTACAAAGGATAGCCTCAGACTCCAACACCTCCAGTAACCACCTACTTGCTACATCCCGGCTCACAGCATAACTGTCAGTCGTAGGACCACTGCTGTAGAAAGGCATGGAGTTCACATATCACACATGTCGTTCTCATCTGGTCCTTTTTGCTATTTGTCACCCTATGAAAAGGCCACAGTGACTGGACCTGGCCATGGCAATTCAAGATTGATCTGCCTGTTTGAAAACAGGGCTCAGCATCTCTTTCCTGGCCAAATGCATCATCTAAGCATTTGATAGCTGTCATTCTGCTGTCTGGACACTTATAAGATTCTAGATTTGCTAAGGAGAGAAATGGGAAAATCATACACCAAAGGAACAGTGGGACATGGGCAATGCTTCCAGTAGGCTCTGAAAGTTCTGGGACTCATCCTTCTTATGTTGCTATCAAAAGATCCAAAATTGTAAAGCTGGATAAAGGAGCATTCACCGGCACAAAACATTGTCATGCTGCCCAGGATTAACACTGACAAGGACCTGCGCATGATGCCAACACTTGGTTGGCTCATAGAAGCTTGGAGAAGGCAGTGGCCCATACTAAGTTGCAGACGTACTAGAACTGTCAAAGATGGATCAAGACACTGCCTTGGACAGAAACTCCTCAAGGTGATAGTGATTCATGGGAGCATCTGGGGAACTTTCTATTTACCCAAGCAATAAAGAACCACTGCTCCCTGCTATGGAACCCTACTCCTAACACTAATGGGGTGACAGAACCTTGTGACACAGAGGCCACAGCACAGCATTCTCTTGACAGAAGCAAGAGGCTATCATAGGCCACAGCAAGAGAACATGTGCAATCAGCCAGAGGAGTCTGTCCCCACCTAGAATCACAGCTGCCAGCTAAAGAGAATATTCCTAGGGACAAATTGTGGCTTGCCTTATACAGCCAGAGGAAACCATCAAGGATAGTAAAGACTTAGTAGTAGTCACCACCAATGAAAAATTCTCACCCCTTGCCTGCTTTATAGACCTGAGCCAGTGCTCTTTGGCTTATAAGTAGGTAAGATCTCATAAAGAAAGATGCCAGGTCACCGTGGCAAACATGTGCGGTCAGCATTTCCCTTTATCCTTTTTCAGAAGGCCTTGCAGTCAAATATTCAGGTAACTATATCCCGGGGGAAAGAAAATAGTGAGAACCTTCCAGGACTGTTAGACACAGAGTCTAATTAACCTTGGAAATCAGGGACTCAAACATTATTATTATAGGGGTCAACTAATAACTGGGGCCCTGGGCAGAAAAGACTCATAATGAGTCCACTGTGCCCATGGATCAACCTGATGGTGGTTGACTAACCTATGACTATGAAATGGGAATGGCTATGCTTGACAGTTAGAACATGACCCCTGTTGTGTGGCGGAGAAATCACAATGAAAAACATCACCCAGAAACCCCAGAAATGGCTTCCTCTATCTGGAACAATGGGCAAAAGTTAATGCCACAGGGAGGATTGCCACCCCCAAAAATTGAGAGGATGCAGAGGAGGTGAGTTTAAGTGATATCCCCTACTAAAGCCCCTTGTGTTTGTAGTCTAGCAGACAAAGTCTAGCTGAAGACAGTGTTGCAAACACAGCGGAAACCCTGGGCACAGCTGATCTGCCTGATGAAGCAGCCATGTGTGTCCCTTCAAGTATGCACATGCTATCAAGCAAACTACACTTCTGCATCTCTTCAGGAAGCACAAAGTGCACAGTGACACCCATCACACTCACAATCGCAGCTTTGCCCGGCGTTGTAACTGGGAAGCCCCAGTGAAAGTGAGCAAGGGCTTAGCGAGGACTTAAGACTCCTGAAAGCAAGTTTGGGTTAATTGTTTCTTTTTTCTTCCCTTTAATCTTGTGTCATGAGCAACAGTAGGACGACCATTAATGAACCCATTTCAGGGAACTGAATTCCTAGATGGTCTGGTAGGCTAGGGGTCCTGTCTAGAACACAAGCCCTGGGGCTGTGTTAGCATCGGGGTGACCTGAGACTGGGTGTCATGAAAGCGGGGAAGGTGCTTGTTCTCGTACACTTAGGGCCACAAACTCTTGGCTCTCAGTTCCTGTATTTCAGAAGAAGTTAGGAAACAGAAGTTGATAAAGGAAATGGGCTTATATGGCACTTAAACCAACAGGGAGAGGAAAAATTCCAAGTTTCTTTCTACCTCCACTGCATCAGTGTTAAATACTTTTAAAAGTATAAAACAAGCCAAGCCTGGGTAGCGCACGCCTTTAATCCCAGGACTCAGGAGGCAGAAACAGGTGGATCTCTATGAATTCAAAGGCAGCCTGGTCTACACAGTGAGTTCCAAGACAGGCAGAGCTACATAGTGAGACCCTGTAACGTGTATTCTTCCTGCCAGCCACTTGGGTCCCGCTGCTGTCTCAGCCCCCAAATAAACACAAGACACTATATTAATTATGAAGCTGTTGGCCATTTGCTTGGTTTCTTATCGGCTAGCTCTGACTTAATTATTAACCCACAACTGCTAATCTAAGTATTTCCACGTGATCTTCTCTTACCGGAGAAAGGGTCCGGATCTCTTACTTCTCCAGCATCCTACATCATGACTGCCTGTGTCTCTGTTTCCCAGAATCCTCCTCAACTCCTAGTCCCACCTATCTTGCTTCCCTATTGGCCAACAGTGCTTAACTCATTAACCAAAGAAATGCATATATACAGAAGGACTTGCCCCATCAAGACCCTGTCTCAAAAAAAGGCAAAGATATCTATCTATCTATCTATCTATCTATCTATCTATCTATCTATCTCTACATATATACATGTATATATGGCTTTCCCTTCTCTAACACTAGACTCCCAAGAAAATGTAATTCTATAGGGGCCATGGCTTTAGGGCCTCCTGGTTTAACTTTCACAAACCTTTCACCTTCTCTTCCATGACTCAACCCTCTCTCTGCCATGAGAATGTTAAATAGAGAAAGGGGACAGGAAGTTGACTCCCTGTCAAGAGCAGTACTGTAGTTCCCAGAAACCACACTGCCGCTTCACAACCGCCTGTAACTCCAGCTCCCAGGGATCTGCCAGGCTCTCCTGGCCACCATGGGCGTTGCACTCCCATGCACAAATCCACACTCATGCACATGTCATTTGAAGAAAAGAAAAAGAGAAAAAGACTGGTTGTTGATCCGTTTGAGAAGGGAGAGAATTATAAAGGAAGCAATACAGTTATAGGAATCATCATAACAGGGTCTTAAAGGGAAAGAGAGGCCTCCCTTTAAAATCTAGAGAAGTTTCTGGGTGGTGGTTGCACATGCCTTTAATCCCAGCACTCCAGGGACAGAGCAAGTTCCAGGACAGCCAGGACTACACAGAGAAACCCTGTCTTGAAAAACTAGAAAAAAAAAAAAGAAAAGAATCAGGTACTTGTTAGGAATATAGAAGCTGTTCTTCCTTCCTTCCTTTCTTTCCTCCTTTCTTCCTTTGTGTGTGTGTGTGTGTGTGTGTGTGTGTGTGTGTGTGTGTGTGTGTGTGTGTGTGAAGGTTTTCCTATGTAGTCCTGGCTGGCCTCTATCTCACAGACACCTGCCTGCTTCTACCTCAAATGCTTGGTTTAAAGGAGTGTACCACCACATCCACCTTGCTGGATCTGGCCCCTTAAGAGTGATCACTGTCTGGGCTGGACGTTGGTGGCACATGCCTTTAATCCCAGCACTCAGGCAGAGAGTTAGTACCAGGACAGCCTCCAAAACAATACAGAGAAACCCTGTCTCGAAAAACCAAAAAAAAAAAAAAAAAAAAAAAAAAAGAGTGAAAGGGGCAGGTGTGTGTGCTAAAAGAGGCCTAATGTCACCCTTAAACTTAGCGTAGAACTTCTCTTCAAGTCATAATGAAACTGCTGTGATTTAAAACCAGTCAGGGACCATTTCCTGCATTCCCACCTGCTGGCTGCGGAAGCCTGGTACTCACCCCCCCCACCGTACTAGCATCCCAGGCATCTCTGACTCTTACTCAGTCTCCCAGGCTCCTTCCTTCAGCCTCCCTCCCCTGGAGCACTGATGTGAGTCCAGCAGACACTCAGCTGCCTGGGGGCTGCCAAACTTCTTCTGGAAAAATATAATAACCTTTCTTCCTGGGCTAATTTTTATCTTATCATGAGATAGCTTCTTGGCTCATTTTCATGCCTAAGAAAGCCTTCAGGCTGTCCTGGTCATGAGTCAGAGTGAGTCTCTGGATTTCTAAAAATTTTAGTGTGTCTTCTCTCTATGTGCCATACATAACAGCATTTGGAAGGCCCGGGATATGAACAATAAAAAGAATTTATTAATGGTAAGCAAAACCAGAATTTTTAAATATATACTGGAAGAGAGGTAACAGGCAAGTTCCTAAGATGGATCACAACACTATGGAACAGTTAACATTGGTGTGAGTCCATTGTGAATAGACAGGCAAAATTGTTAATGTCTGGCTTGTTTGTTTGTTTGGCGTTTTTTGGGGGGGTCTTTTGTAGCTACACTCTCTCCCCACCAACACACACACAGCAGGCCAACAAGGTTGTCATTGTCAAAGGGCAAATTAACTTTAGGCATTCGTGATTTAGTGATGAGTATGAAAATACATGAAATAGAGGCTGGAGGAGGAAAATGAAATCAATCAAGAAAATCCAGCTGGGTGGTGGTGGCGCACGCCTTTAATCCCAGCACTCGGGAGACAGAGGCAGGTGGATCTCTGTGAGTTTGAGACTGGGCTGGTCCAACAGCCTCCAAAACAATACAGAGAAACCCTGTCTCATAAAAAAAAAGAAAGAAAATCCAGGAAAAAAATATAGAAGAAAATGTAAATATACTGCAGAAGTAAAACGAGCAAAATATTCTAAAGCACTGATTATTAGGACAGATGTAACAGATCACTAATTATTATGTAAATTAAAATCAAATATACAGAATGCCAATAACTGAACTTTTTCATCCAGAAAACAAAACAAATTGTCAGAATAGATTATAGGAAATGCAGTTTTAAATTGTTGATAAGAAACAGCTAAATATTTAATTCCCAGAAGAATTTACAGTAAAGGAAGGCAAAGCAATAGATTTAGAAAATCTAAAGAATAGAGTTGTGGCAATGATCACATCAGGAAAAAAAAAAGGAATTGAATGCAAAATCATTGTGCAAGAAGGAGGAACAGACATTACAATGAAAGGTTAACTATACCAGGAACATAAACACAGTTGGACAGTATGGCTTGTTTGTATAGCATACATAAAGTCTATAAAAATATTTCATTATATATCTGTCTGTGTGTGTGTATATATGTGCATATACATACAGATACCCATAGGGGTCAGAGAGGGCAGCAGATTTCCTGGACCTGGAATTACAGGTGAGCTGCTCAATATGGGAACTAATCTTGGGTCATCTGATAGATCAGTGCTATGAGAATTTATTCTCTCTCTCTCTCTCCCTCTCTCCCTCTCTCCCTCTCTCCCTCTCTCCCTCTCTCTCTCTCTCTCTCTCTCTCTCTCTCTCCCTCTCCCTCTCCCTCTCCCTCTCCCTCTCTCTCTCTCTCTCTCTCTCTCTCTGTGTGTGTGTGTGTGTGTGTGTGTGTGTGTGTGTGGTACAGGAGCTAGGTAAAACCTACCTCCCCACCTCTTAAGGTCCCAGTGGAAAATCAATGTTCCACAGAGGTCACTTTGGGGAACCAATGAGTTTATTAGGCTACTTACAGAGTGGTGTGAGAGGATACAAACAAGAGTACAGTGACCTTGACATAGGTTCACTGGAAGGTCTACACCCAGCATAAATGCCAACTCTCTCAAGGCTGCAAAAATGAGTCCTCTCCTAGTCCTTCCCAGCCTATCTATACGTCTAGCCTCTCCCTGAGACCATGTGCATTTAGGGCAAAAACTGCTTGCAATTAGTTGAGAGAAGTGGCTGGATACTCAGGTGAGGCCCCATGACCTCCATGCCCCTCCCCCTGTGTAAGGGAATTTCATAGTCAACAAACCCTGCTGTAAAGATCTTTCACAAGGTCAGTTGAACTCATGAGAATGTTGGTGGATTGGCTCAGAGGATGGTCCTGTGCAAGCTATAATTGCTCTCTCTTAACCACGAGTCATTTCTCCAGCCACAATATGTGAAGTCTTAGGTTCAGTCCTTAAGAAAACACATAGGGAGAGGAAGAGGGAGAGAGAGCGAGCATGCATGCAAAAACAAAACACAAATGTGTGATCCTAACCTGAAGTTTAGTATGTGATTTTTTTTTAATGGACAGAACTACCAGGGGGGAAACCACAACACAGCCATTGTGGGGTCTAGTTGCCACTGTGTTAATTGAACTCTGCAGCCCATCAGCTTACCTGTGTCTTACAGATAAGACACAAGAGCCTGATGTCCACATATTCTGAATTTCACATGACATGTGTGAAGAAGAGCTTCAAAGAATATTTCACCAAAGTACCGATGTCATTCTCTGACTGTAATTTAAGTTAGACTATATCAGTCAAGAAAAGTAGAAAATTACTGTATTTGGAAAGCCATGACCTTCCTTCTAAATGTCCATATCAAAGATCCACAATGGAGCTCCATTGCAGAAATATGACAAGAATTGCCACATCACAAATGCTCTCTGGATAGTAATAGTCTTAAATGCTCATGTTGAGAGAAAAAAATAAAAGCTATAAATTCAACATTCATGTTAATATACAATTTAAGGAATTGTAAAAAAAAGAAGTCAACATAAATCCAAATAAATCTTTTTAAAGATGTTATGGTTTGCTTTGAGACAGGGTTTCATTGTGTAGTCCACACTGGTCTCAAATTTTCTGCTATAGCATTTTGAGTGCCGGGACTTACAGAAATGTACTACCACATTTGGTTTAGAAAAAGACCTTATTTTTTTCACAGGTTCAAGCATCCTTTCTTTGTAAACCTAGACCTCATATCTAGCAGAGTCTCAAAATACAAGGATGTGAAGAGCAGCATGGTCATCGTTTGAGAAAACGCACCCATACCTAATCCTCCTGCTTTAGTCTGTGACGTGTGTACTCTGGCTGTTGGTGGAAGGCATATCTTGCAGCCCTGGAAGGAGAATATCCTAAAATGTTTTGTCCAGGGTGGTGCAAAAGTTTATACAATTGGTCGTTCCAAAATTTGATCTGGATAGCTGCACCAGCCAGGGTGACAGATGAGATAGAACCAGTGGGTCTGTTTTTAGGTACCCAGTATTAAACCTCATCCATACTCAAATAACTCTTAGTGGCTGGGCAGTGGTGGCGCACGCCTTTAATCCCAGCACTCGGGAGGTAGAGGCAGGCAGATTTCTGTGAGTTTGAGGCCAGCCTGATCTACAGGGCAAGTTCCAGGACAGCCTCCAAAGCCACAGAAAAACCCTGTCTAGAAAAACAAAAGGAAAAAAAAAGAAAGAAAGAAAAGCTAAGACAACTACATCTTACCTTTTCCTCTCCCATACAAAGTGAAGGGTCAATACTTGTCATACTAGTTTTTTCATCTCTGTGAGCAAACACCTGATGAGAAGCAACTGGAGGGAAGAAGTATCTATTTTGGCTCATAGTTCCATAGAGAGCAAGATGTGGTGGGTGGGGCTGTGTCCAGGGTGGCAGGAGCTTCACCAACCTCTATGTCTTGGAGGATCAAAAAGCAGAGATCTCAGCCCGGGATCAAGATTGGCTGTAATCCCCACAGCTGTGTCTACTGATTAGACCCCACATCGAAAAGGTTCCACAACCTTGATATAGAGCCAAGAGTTGAAACAGATGAAGAACCTGTGGGTGGCGTTTCACACTCTAGCCACAATACCTGTTCACAGATCTGGTCACTGACAGACACGACACCATGCTACTGTTTGGGAGCCCATACTGATGTAACTGGTTCCTTCTAGATCACCCCAAGGCACAGGATTTTCCTCCGTCAGTTTATCTCACACACAGGCTCGAGGCGATGGCGTGGGATGAGAAACCGACTCTAATGCAGCAGAGGAGGAAGACGCTGGGATCCTGGCCGTGTGTTCACTTAATTGCCTTGTGTTCTTTGGACCTACTCCCAGTGACCACTTCCATCATACTTGAAAGGCAGCTCCAGCTTCAAAGGCATTTGATGCCTCATGGTCAATTCCACAATGTCCTTTAATTGACGTGTAGCTAAAAGTAATTTGTTACAAAAGGAATACCCTTGTACCAGGTTTCCATGGCTCTGTCCTGCAATTCTAATAACAAACCTTCTAGAGACTCCACATGGCAGGCTTCTTTATCTACCATGAATAACTTCCCTGTGCACACTGGGCATTTTGTAACATCGATCTACTACAAAGTCTCTCCTTGCTATGTATTATTTGAACCACAAAATAGATGAATCGATGCTGTACAATGCTATGTTTTTCTCAGAAAGAAGGGGTAGTTGGGATACAGCATCCTGTCTCAGACCAGTGAATCACCACAATATTTTCACCGATATGACAGAGCTCTAAATTTTAAGGGAAGGGAACTTTATCTCTCACCTGCCTTACTGGCTATGTTTTGTTCAGATCCAATTAGAATCATGCACTGTAGAATGACAGCGTGATCAAGGGCCCAGGGGCTGCATTGTGATAGAATTAACTCTACCTACTGGGGTAAGTCAAGAAATCTACATGGCTGTTTTTCCCACTCATGAACAAAATAACTGAATTTCCTTACTGGTAAGGACTTAATTTGGGGATGGGTAAGGTTTGACACAAGCTCTCTCTATATAACCTTAGCTGATCTGGAACTCTCTATGTAGACTAGGCTGGTCTTGAACTCACAGAGATTCACCGGCCACTGCCTCCCAAGTACTAAAATTAAAGCTGTTTGCCACCTGAGCTAGGTGGTGGCTGTGTTGGTGGTGATGGCAGCAGTGGTGGCAGCAGCACACGCCCTTAATCCCAGTACTCAACAGGCAGAGGCTGGAGGATTTCTGTGAGTTTGAGGTCAGCCTGGTCTACAGAGCAAGTTCCAGGACAGCTACGGCTCAAAATACCATTTTAAAAAGGGTGTGTGTCACAATACCTAGCCCCGATGAAGATTTAAAAGACTGTCCTCACTAGTGCAGTGCTGCACACCAATGCCAAAGGCTGTATTGATCTGCTTTGGTAGAGATTGGCCCAGGTGCATTTGGAACTATGGCTTGGCTAAACTGATGGAAAGCCACTTTCATCCAGTCTGAAGTTCCTTGTACCAATGACCCCAGTGGGCATGTGATAGGAAATGCCATTGTTGTTCCTTTAATCTTTGGTGGAGGGGCTGATCTCTACAATTCCTCACCCAATGTGATTTTGCTTTTCATTTATTGTCTTAACATTGACTACTAGAACCTTCCTAACATAATTGGTGGGATATCTGGCATGCCCTCCTGCTAACTGTTAGATATATATTCATCCCAAAGTAGAAGACCCAGAAATAACTGCAAAATGAACCTGTGGGCCCATTAGACTTACCGTGAAAGAAATGTGAGGCAAGACTCTTTACCTTGCCTTTACTGGCTGTTCTAGGCAGGGAGCCATGAGAGTACTTCAGGTCCTCCGCCACTGGTTTAGGTCAGAAGTCAGGAAATACCTACAGCCCTTGGCAGAACCAGACCATCCTTTCTCTGTGGTGAACACCTACTCTAGAACACAGCCATGGGTCACTAAAGGAAGATCCAGAGGGCTACATGCATGAGTGAGCACACACACACCACACACATGCACACACCACATGCACGTGCACACACATACACACACACCATACACCCCTCCCCCCACACACACACTGAGCTGCCTCCCTCTATCCGAGTCCAAGAACTGACACAGATGTTGAAAGTACATGAAGACTTCTGGTTCCCACCGTGGTGGATGCCATCTGGCTTTGCTCCTCCGTTTTCTGTTATGCAATCAAATGTTACTTAGGCAGCTTCTTTCTTACCTCTTCCCCACAAATGCTGTGGAGCGTTAGCCATCACAACAGCTATAGTTCTGTGTCAGGGCACCATGGCTTCCACTCCAGGAAGCATGACCCCCTTAGCTCTGAGAAAGTGTCTCCACACACCTCTGCTCTTCTGGAGTCTTCATTCCCATTTGTAGTAGGAGGTCCTGTTCAGTGGCAGCAAGTCTCACTGTCACTCTCAGGCCATGGAAACCTTCACCTCTCAGACTTCAGGCTTCCTCACTAGTGTACTCTACATTGCCTCCAGAGGAGAGGGCCATGATGTTCTCTACTATTCTCAAGATTGTTCTGAGGCAAAAATGTCAATAGAGGGAAAATCTGAAGCAAGTGTCTATCTGATGAGCTATCTAGCTAGCCTTAAAATACTTTATTTTCTAATAATATTTTCTTCTGAGTCATTTTAGATGGAAAAAATTTAAGGACCATATTACTTATTTATTTGTATTTGTATGTGTGTGTCTGTGTGCACATGCGGCACGTTTGCCGAGGCCAGAAGGCCTTCAGGTTGCCTGGGGCTGGAGTTCCAGGTGATTGTGAGCTGCCCAACATGGGTGCCAGAAACCCTCTTCTCGGGACTGTGAGGAGGCACAGCTACAGCGTGCTTACTTCCAGGCATGGTGTAACGGTTGTCACCCTCAGGAAACATAGGAGCCACACTACTATAGTTTCCGTTTAATATCAGATTTGAATTGACTAATTCTTCCTTTTTTGTTGTTGCTTTTGTCTTTTGGTTCTTTGAGATAGGATCTCCATGTCTAACCCGGGAGTGCCGGAAACTCAGGATCCTCCTTCCTCAGCTTCCTGAGCCTGCGATCCCAGGTGTGCACCCCCAAGCCTGCCACCTGATTCTCTTCCGGTGCACATCGTACAGCAAGGGCTCAGGCCTGGGCCAGTCAAAAGAAATTTCCTGCAACACCTTTTGATTATTATCTGCAGTCCAGGCTTATTTTGTTTTATTAAAAAAAACACTTGTGTAGTTACTGTCCAGTGTCTGGAATAGAAACAATAAAGATGTCTGTACCTTTAAAATCAAGGAATACTGACTTATGTGTACCTCATGATATGCAATTATACAACTTTTCTCAGGGTAACACTTTAGCGCAAATAAATAAAGAAGCAGACATACTTAGCCTTGACTATGTTTGTGTCTGGTAACAGCCCCCAATTTGTTTCCTTGCAAAGGATCTTTGAGATTTCACTTGTCCTTCCTTGTTCTGGGAGATCCCATATTTAGCCTCAGTTCAGCTCTCTAGAGTTTGGGTACTATTTGTTTACTTCATAAATGCCATATAAATATAGTTTATATAATTTAATATAATTTAGGGATTAATGACAAGAAAAATATCTGTCCATGTTCAATAAAAATTCTGTTTTTCTAAATATTTTTGCTTTATGACTGACCCAGCACATGGCTGTATAAGATCCATACATGTGGGACCAGCTGTAATATTCTGTCAATATCTTCTTCTCGTCATCATTTTTGCACTGTATTCTGCAGAGATGTATCCAAGTCCTATGTTTTAAAATAATGTCATCTTGTCCTTTCTCTGCAATTAACAGACCACAGTGCACCGAAGCCTTTGCAGCCACAACTTTGCTGATTTAAAGAACTATTTTCTGAGCAAGGTGCTGTGGTACACGTCTGTAATCCCAACACTTGGGAAGCTAAAGCAAGAGGACCATGAGTAGAAGGTGAGCCTAGGCCTATCAAGAAAGGAACAGAAAGGGAGAGGGGAGGGAGGAGAGGGAAGGGGAGAAAAGAAGGAAGGAAGGAAGTTTATTTCCTGATTGTGGTTTTCTAGACTGAATAGCTGGGTTAAGATGGTAATATTTTCCCAGGTCTTTTAAACTTTACTGTTTCTTTCTCCAGAATTACTATTGTCTAAGCACAATTCCCTATACCTGCACCAACACTGCAGCATAGTAATTTGCTAAATTAAGCACTACAGCATTATGCTCAAAATATAAGTTCATTTACATTGATCATCATTTGGAAATAAGGGGCAAGAAATTTATATTCTCTGAGTTTTACTATAAATAACATCAGCCTACTTCCAAGAAATATTATGAATAATTAAATGATGTTGAACACTTGAAAGTATTTTAGGAAAATCAAGAGCAGTACAGAATGCGAGTTCTTAAAATATTGATGAAGGCATGGCAATCGCTAATGTTTGTGATCTCCTTCCAAAAGAAAATAGATGGTATGGATGGCTGCTAGGTTGTGTATCAGGCAGTGTGTGAAATGCTTGATGTAATCTAATAGCCCCACGATGGTCACATGAGCATTTTAGTTTGTTTGACAGGTGAACAACCAGGCTTTGTGATACTAACAAACTCTCCCTCCCTTCAGAGGAAAAAAAAAACTTGGAAAAAAATGATAACAGAATCAGGGTTCATCTTTTAAACTATTTTATTATTGTTCTTTCTTCCCTTCTTTCCTTCCTTTCTTCCTTCCTTCCATTGTTTTTTCTTCACCTATCACCCACTGTCTTAGTTAGGGTCTCTATTGCTGTGGTTAAAACACCATGAGCAAAAAGTAAATTGGGGAGGAAAGGGTTTATTCAGCTTACACTTCCACATCACTGTTCATCATTGGGGAAGTCAGGACAGGAACTCAAACAGGGCTAGAACCTGGAGGCAGGAGCTGATGCAGAGGCCATGAAAGAGTGCTGCTTACTGGCTTGTTCCCCATGGCTTGCTCAGCCTGCTTTCTTATAGAACTCAGGACCATCAGTGCAGAGATGGCACCACCCACAATGGGTGGGTCCTCCCCCATCAATCACTAACTAAGAAAATGCCTTATAGATGGATCTTCTGGAGGCAGCTTCTTAATTGAGGTTCCCTCCTTTCAAATAATTCTGAAAGTTTGAGACAAGTTGACCTAAGAGTCGACAGCACACTCACATCAGGTGGCTCATAGCTGCCTGTAACACTAGCTGAGAGGGATCTGATGCCCTCTTCTGGCATTCCTACACAGATACAAGTACACATAACTAAAATATAAATCTTAAAACCCTTTTTATTACATTTATTTATGTGTGTATGTGTTCACATGCATTCACAGGGGACAACTTTTAGGAGTCAGTTCTGTCCATCCTCTGAGTCTCAGGGATTGAACTCAGATTGTCAGACTTGGGAGCAGGTCCCCAGTTGAGCTGGTGGAGGTCAATAGACCTCACAGTGGGTCCAGGGACCCCAGACTAAACCTGTGATCATATTGCAGCCACATCTTGAGACTGAAAATACACCAAAACATTGCATGGCTGGAAGACTGCCCCCACATCCTCTCTGTGTTCCATGAATAAGAGCTGCTATGATGTGGCAGGCTGCATGGAAGCTCTGCCTCTTCCACGGAGATGACAACCACACAGTTATGCCCTGTCCCTTTGGTGCCTCCACAAAGGGTTTTAAAGATCCAGAGGTAATGATTCCAATCGCATCACTATCTAACTCTCACACATGAACAGATGCAATGAGACGTTTTCACAAATGCAGTCAGAGGGTGGTGGCAACGCCCATCGGATAGAAAATGTATGGGAAGGCCTCATGAGAGATCACCTGGCCATGGGGAAGCAATGGAGTCTGTGCATGAGTTCAGCATGATGGCCTTCCTCTCACCAAGGCTGCCATGCATACGATCCTGATGAATGTCCAACCTACTGACAACAGAGGCCAGTGGTGAGCAATAGAATCCTTGGAAGTGCATGCAGTTCAGGCCAGACAAGTTGAGACGTAACAAAGCATCAGGCCTAGTGGCCAAACTGCTTTTCTAAGACAGATGGCCAAGAGAGGAACAGAGAGGAGACACTCTAGAAGATCCATGGTGCATGTTTGGGGTGTGTGTGTGTGTGTGTGTGTGTGTGTGTGTGTGTGTGTGTGTGTGTGTGTGTGTGTGTGTGTGTGTGTGATGCTCTGTAGCCACAATTGGCTTAGAACTATGTACACCATTCTGGCCTCAAACTTGCAATGATCCTCCTGCCTCTGCCTCCAAGTGCTGGGATTACAGGTCTGTTGAATATATCAACTCTCAGTGTATTGCTGGGCAGAATCTGAGGCTTTATTACAAAAGGTATACCACTGCAAAAGCAGTGATGTCTAGTAAGCAAACATGTAATAGTTTAGTTTCAAGAGCTACAGTTGTGTGGCCAGAAGTGGGTTGATAAGAACAGAACAGCAACTCTAGAGCATGAAGAGAGGATGGCCAATGTGGCAAGTATGCCTGGGACTGGTAGAGCCAGTGCCCCAGTAATGAGGCTCCTTTCCCTGCATGCCACACAGGAACTAGCTCTTGGCAGAAGTCTCAATCCTGGCATCCAGTAGAGTCCTTTGCAACAGGGTCATACATTTTGTGCCCAGTGTGTGATGGGGAGGCAGTGTCTAGCTCAGCGGGATAACAGACAGCACAGCTTGCTCGGGGCTCGGCTCCTACCAGCCCTCACTTTATCTTCCAACCCATTACCTCCACCAGGACAGAGATTTTGTCTGTTTATGTAATTCCCAAACTTAAAATGGAAAAAACATATGCTTTTGTTCATTTTCTTTTTTAACTTTATTTTTAACTAATACACAAAAACATAAAATTTGTATACACTAAGAGAGCACTATGTAAAGTTTTTATACATGTGTATGTTGCAGAATATTTAAATATGGTTAAACATATCTGTCTCCTCAATGATTTTTTTATTGCTTTATGACAAAAACTCCTAAAATCCTGTCTGACCTTTTGAAATATAGTACATTGTATTACCGTGCACTAGCACACCAAAGTGTCTTCTCCTGTGTAACTGTAGCTTAATACCCATTGATCAGGCTTTCCTCATCAATGGTTAAATTTTTGAAGAGCTGTCATCTTGGCTTCCAAAGCAGCAGACCCATCTCCCATTCCCAACAGACAGATATGCCACCACAAAAGCCCTGGGCTCTTTATCGTTTCCCAATTCCCAACATTGCCAAACACCCACTTTCTCCTTTCTTCCCAAATTACAGGAAAGTCTTGATTTTCTAAAAAGTTAAGTGGTTTTGTTGAAATGAAGGTAAAAACCCCTTAATGAGATAAATATTAGCTGTAGCTTCTATTATGTCTATTTTATTACTCATTCAACCATCGCAAACCGCACAGATCTGAACAGCAAATGTTAAACGTAAACATTTTAATAAGTTGCCAATTTTTATCATACAAAAGCCGTAGCTTCATACATTTTTCAGTTTCTTTCATGTGAAATTATATTTTCCATGGCAGGAGGCTAAAACGCATTTCACTTGGCAGCTTGTTAATGTATTACTTTTGCATATTGGATATGTTGATGTGAGGCCTCTGTTTGCATTGAGGACTTGGATGCAAATGATGGGGCCCAGCTGGGAGCTGCTGTCTCTGCTTTGAGATCTAGGCAGTTAATCTCATATTTTTTCCTTGCCAAACCTGGTAGATACTGAAAACAACGTGCATGTGATAGAAAGATAAAGAACTAAAGTCAATATGGGTGAGGAGGACAATTCTCCCAAGAAAGCGAGTGGGACCAAGTCAGTATTTGGTTGACATGAGCCCTTGCTGTCTCTCCAGGGCTATTGGATAGTAATAGAAAATGGCTTTAATGTGTTTTAAAGCAATAAGTAGGGGGAGGGGCTGAAGTTCAGTAGGGGGCTTGCTTAGATGCACAGAGCCTGTTTGATCCCCAGCACTGCATGAAGCCAGGTGCTAACACATGTCAGCATTTCCAGCTGGATGATCAGAAGTTCAAGGCCATCCTAGGAATAATCGTTTGTTGGAGGCCAGGCTAGGATTCATGAGACTCTGTCTCAAATCAAAAACAAAAGGCAGACTTACTCTTGTTGGGATTTGTCATGTTGTACAAACAGCACAAACCTTGTTTGGGGATGATTTCATTTGGTGTCATTTATTAATGCTTCCATGAACAAACATTAAGGGAAAGTTTCCCTCTATGAACCAAGAGTCTCTCAAGGATTCTGGTCATAGGAAAATGTGTGCAATGAAAAGGGGTCTGTCTGGAGTGCTGGGGACCACGCGAGAGGGACAGTAAGCAGCTCTGGAACTCACAGATTACAGCCCAGCACAAACAGACTGTGTGAGAGGCAGAGCCCCAGAGGAATACGTGTCCTGAGAACCTCATGCTGTTACTGAGCACAGCTCTGCTTATTATCCTCACAGTCACCATGTTCCTCACAACCTATGTGTTGTATGAAAACTCTCAGGGGGTTCTAGTCCCTCTCTGAGCAATGTTATTGGTACTGATAATAATAGTGATTGACTTTTTCCAAGCATTGCTGCTAGAGCAGATTAATGATTCAACCACCACCCTTAGAAAGAATTTAGACATGCAGAATTGTTAGTAAGGTTGGGGTATGGTGTTTTTGTTAATGACTTTGGTGTAGAAAATCTTGGGGAACAATTTAAAGTTTAGAAAGGCATACTTTTAATAGTTGAGCAAAGGACTTGTTCAGGGAAGAAACAAGAACAAAGGAAGCCTGATTTTTACTAGCTGACCTGCCTTTCTTGCTAGGATGGGCTGGTGATCAAAGGTGCTGATTAATTCCTTGTACACATTCTACCTCACATTTAACAAAAAACTGTTGATGAGTGTGTGTGCATACTGAGGATTTAAAGTAGAGATGACTGACTGTTTTTCTTATATAAAAGTTTATATTTGTGATTCTTTTATGATTTTATAAGATTACATTCTGAGATAAATAAAAAAATCATTGATCCTTTCTTTGTAACCGAAAACTGCAACCTGCCAATAAAAGAACTGACTGAGTTGGTAATGGCATAAAAACAGACACGTGGACCAACGGAATCGAATCAAAGACCCATACATCTATTAACACCTAATTTTTGACAAAGAAACTAAAAATATAAAATGGAAAAAAGAAAATATATTCAACAAATGGTGCTGGTATAACTGGCTGTCAACATGTAGAAGAATGCAAATAAATCCATATCTGTCACCATACACAAAACTCAAGTCCAAATGGATCAAAGACCTCAATATAAATCATTTACACTGAACCTCATAGAAGAGAAAGTGGGAAACACATTTGAACGGATAGATAGCTACAGGAGACCACTTCCTAAATACAACACCAGTAGCATAGACACTGAGAGCAACAATTAATAAATGGGACCTCCTGAAACTGAGAAGCTTCTGTAAAGCAAAGAGCACAGTCAATAAGACAAAATGGCTCCCTACAGAATGGGAAAAGACTGTCATCAACCCCACATCTGACAGAGGGCCGATCTTCAAAATTTACAAAGAACTCAAGAAACTAGAAATCAAACTACCAAATAATCCAATTAAAAAATGGGGTATAGATCTAAATAGAGAATTTTTTTTTAAATCTCAAATGGCAGAAAAACATTTAAGGAAATGCTCAACATCCTTAGTCATCTGGGAAATGCAAATCAAAACAACTCTGAATGGCTAAGATCAAAAACACCAATGACAGCTTATACTGGAGAGGATGTGGAGAAATGGGAACACTCCTCCATTGCTTGTGGGAGTGCAAACTTGTACAGCCACTGTGGAAATCAGTATGGCAATTAATCAGAAAATCAGGGATCAACCTACCTCAAGACCCTGCAATACCACTGCTGGGCATATACCCAAAGGAGGCACATTCACACTACAAGGACATTTGCTCAACTACGTTCATAGCAACATTATTTGTAATAGCCAGATCTTGGAAACAGCCTAGATGTCCCTCAACTAAAGAATGGATGAGGAAAATGTGGTATATTTATACAATGGAGTGCTACTCAATGGTAAGAAACAATGACATCCTAAAATTCACAGGCAAATGGACAGAACTAGAAAAAAATTAAACATTCTAAGTGATGTAACCCAAAACCAGAAAGACAAATATAATGTGTACTCACTCATAAATGGATACCAGACATAAAGCAAAAGATACTCAGCCTACAATCCATAACCCCACAGAAGCTTGAACCCTTTTCCAGATAGAGATGTAAGCAGATGCAGAAATCCACAACTAACCAATGGGCCACGCTCCTGGAATACAATCGAGGTAGGGAGGAATGAAAATATGAACAAAGGAGTTAAGACCATGATGGGGAAAACCACAGAAACAGCTGACCCAAGTTAGTGAGAGATCACTAACTCAAGTCTGACAAACGGGGAACCTGCATGAGACTGAACTAGACTCCTTTAACATAAATGACAATGGTGTGACTGGGACAATATATGAGGCCACTGTCAGTGGGTTCAAGATCTAATACTAATGCATAAACTGACTTAGTGGAGCCCATTCTATATGGAGAGATACCTTGCTCAGCCTAGACAGAGGGGTGCAGGGGTCAAGAGGTGCCTTGGTACTGCCTCAACTAGATGATGACACAGATTTAGTAGACTTCCTAGGGGAGGCCTTATCCTCTCTGTGGAGCAGATCAGAAGATGGAGAAGTGGGAGGAGAGAGGGAGGGGGAACTGGGATTGGAATATAAAAAATAAATAAGATCAAGAATGCAAAAAAAAAAGAACTGGCTAAGAAAAATACCTTGTGTTTATACTTTGTTAATCTCTAACAAGCTGTTTAGATATAAATATATGTGGGCCTTTGGCAATAATTTGTTTTTCACCTGTAATACATAAAATACTTAATCATTTATGGGAAATGAAAACCATGCTATTGTTTTACTTGTAATCATTCACTTGAAAAAATAGAATGTAACCACATTGTAATTTTATATTTCTTGAAAGATTTTGCTGGGGTATATGATCTGTAAGGAAAAAATAAAGTTAGGGAATACATCAGGATAGAGGTAAGGGAAGAAATATAGAAGATAGAGACCCTGACATGTTGAAGGTGCGTGCGTGCGTGCGTGCGTGCGTGCGTGTGTGTGTGTGTGTGTGTTTCCACCAGCCTGAGATAAAGATGTCAATTGAGTAATGAGATTGCCAGCTCCAGCTCCATGCTTCCCCCCAACTCCTGAGCTGCCGAAAGCTGGTCTTTCCAGCAGCACCAATGCTCCCACCGCTGACATCTTCCCAGTGGTAGCCTTCATGCCTAAGAAAGCTGGAGGAGATGGCAGCTTGCCCTGGGACAGGAGGGCAAGCCCAGAAAAGCCCACTCTCTTCCAGGAAGGACAGCCACCCAGTTTTTTTCTATGCCCAATACAGATTCATAAATTGTTAAGGGAGGGGGAGACATCCTGCAAAAAGAGTCTTGACTTGAAGGACGTTAATAGAAACCAGCAAAATGCATTGATAGAGACTCCAGTTTTTTGAGAGAAATGTAAAAACCAAAACGCACATGCTCACAATTGAGTAGAAGATGAATGATCAGAATAGTCAAAAGATGCAAGATTTTGTTTTTTTAGTAGGTAGAAAGCCTTGACTTTGGTTTTCTCTTTTCATGATGTTTTGCCTCAATTTCTATCCGGTAGAAGAGAGCATCAAGCACAGAGGCTGCATAACTTAAGAGGTAGGCTTTCCATGCATCCTACAAAGGGCTTGTCATACATCCTTAGTTTTTGTTAGCCCTCTCCCTGTCCCTTCCTCTCCTCCATCCCCCATTACCAGCCTCGAATAACCCTTTCCACCCCAGCATTCGAAGCCTCTGCTTTCAAGTGCTCCACTAGATCTGTTCTTGTGAGCAGAGCGACAATGGAAAAAGCTGAGCAAGTATCTCTGCAGTAGGGATTAGACCCATTTGGATTTATGTCCAATAGCTGCATCATATAGTCACTCTATTTTTAGATTTTTAAGAAATCTCCACATAGATGCTCATAGTGGCTGTATCAGTTTGCACTCCGACCAGCAGTATATTAGGGTATGCCTCTCCCCACATCCTTGCCAACATTTGCTGCCATTTTTTTTCTCAATAGCTATCCTGACTGGGATGAGGTGGGATCTCAAAGTCATTTTTACTTGCATTTCCTTGATGGCTAAGGATGTTGAACATTAAAAAAAATGTTTATCAGCCAATTGTGCTTTTTCTTTTGAGAACTTTATTCAGTGCTGTCTTAGTCATTGTTCTTTTGCTGCAAAGAGACACCATATTTATGGCAACTATTATCAAATAAAACATGTCATTGGTGTTGGCATACAGGTTAAGAAGTTTAGTTCATTATAATCATGGTGGGAACACATAGTGGAATGCAGACGTGGTGTTGGAGAAATATATCAGAGTTCTATAGTTCTGAATCAGCAGGCAGCAGGAAGAGAGAATGACACTGGGCCTGGTTTGAACTTTAGAAACCTCAAAGCCCATGCCTAGAGACACACTTCCTCCAACAAGGACACACCTATTTCAACAAGGACACACCTTTAATAACGCCACTCCCTGTGAGCCTATGGGGGCCACTTTCATTCAAGCCACCACAAATGTCATATTTCATTCTTTTGTTGAGTTGTTTTCTTGATGTGTAGTTTCTGGGTTCTTTCCACATTCTAGGTACTAATCCTCTGCCAGTTGTTTTCTTCCCCATTCTGTAGGCTGCCTCTTCAATTAATTGACATGTTCTTCTGCTTTTTAATTTCACGAGGTCCTATTTGTCAATTGTTGGCCATATTTCCTGACTGAGCAGGACACCTATTCAGAAAGTCATTACCTATGCTTAGATCTTAAAGTGACCCCCCCAACTCTTTCCTCTAGCAGTTTCAGAGTTTCAGGACTTACGTTGAAGACCTTGATCCACTTGAAATTGATTTTTGTGCAGGGTAGGAAATAGTGACTTGGATTCGTTCTTCTACATGTAGCCTTCCAGTTTTCCCAGCATTATCTGTTGAAGATACTTTTCTCTAATGTGTATCTTTGTCATCTGAGGTTTGTCAAAAAACTGAGGTTTGTGTTTGTACATACATGTGCATGTACATATTGTGTTCATATAATGAATGCTAAGTATGGATGTCTTTCCTCTTAACATCTCTTTTGTGTCTGTGTCCTTTCCTCTTGATACTGGACTCTATAGACATAGGTACACATTTTTCTTCTCTAAACTGTTTAAAAGTAAATCGCATTTTCGTATGAGGCTTTATCCTCAAACACTTCTATGTTGCTGTGTGACATGAATAATAAAAACCCAGAGATAGATATTGGGGTTCAAGCTGAAGATCAGAAAAGCAAAGTAACAACCAGTAGCTCTTACCTCTACCAAGCTGAAATGGAGATCCTGTCTCCCTGTGACTGAAAACTAAATTTCTTGAGACCCTTTCTAGTGCTGGGATTATAGATGTGAGCTCTGTTACTCATCTATCTATCTATCTATCTATCTATCTATCTATCTATCTATCTATTTATCTATCTATCTATCCATTTATTTATTTGTGTTTTATGTACACTGGTGTTTTGTCCACATGTATGTCTCTGTGAGGGTATCAGATTCCCTGGAACAGGAGTCACAGACAGTGTGAGCTGCCATATAGGTGCTGGAAATCAAACCCAGGTCCTCTGGAAAAAGTCAGTGCTCTTAACCCCTGAGCCATCTCTCCAGTCCCACTCTGTTATTCTTTTAGACTGATTCACTCTCATGTAGCCCAGGGTGGTCTTGGACTCACACAGATCCATCTAGCTCTGTCTTCTGAGTCCTGGGATTAAAGGTGCGTACCACCACTGCCCAGCTTCTATAGCTAACTAGTGTGGCTGGCTTTGCATTCTGATCCCCAGGAAAGCTTTATTAAATCATAAACAATACATCACCACTATTCCCCTTTTTTGTCTAATACAAAAAGGAAGGATACAACTAACTAAGAAAAACTATATACAGTAAGTATAATAAGTATATGCAATATACACAGATAATAAGTACATCAACAAGGTCTAATACATTTGCATTTGACAAATTCAGAGAAAATACTCCATTATCTATCCTATCTTGATGAATTCAAAGTCTTGTACCTAATTTACTTCCTATTCTAATTATCTTTTAATGTCTCTCAAATGTTTATACTTTACATTTCCTTTTTAGTGTGTTTCTTTTCTGATTCTAGTAAACAAGAAAAACTATAAATATCACTATCTAGTCTTCAACTCTCTCAGAGACTCGAGAAGGAAATATTAACTGGGTAAGCAAGCGACTTCTGAAAAACATGAGAAATGATAGAAACATCTGGCTACTGGAAGGTCACCCAAGGTTCTTCTGCAATGTTGGGGCATCCATCTTCGGTCTACAAGCCTAGCATATCTGACAGACTTTTCTGTGAAGCAGGATTTTTGGAGGACTGTCCCACCTCATCTTGGCAAGGTTTTGCAGTCACTCTCTTTTGTGTCCTGCTTGTCCAATTTGGATAGCATACCATCAGCAGTTGAGGCAAGGGCACTTTCTTGCCCTGTGGCTTACTTTTGCCACAAAGAAAGTCAACTCCATGTGGAGTTTCTTCAATGTCCACTACCTTCTCTGTAGTATATTGGTGCTGCCAGGAGCAGGCATATCTTATTGTCATAAAAAGAACCTATAGTATTAAAACATCTTAAATGCCATATTCTGTAGGTCTCTGAAGTGTTTTAAGACAACCTGTCTTTCTAAAATATATTTGACTAGTTAATCACCTACATTTCCTTGTCGTATATAGTTGGTAATAAAACTTTCAAGGACTAGAAATTTTAATTACATTGTTAAATGAGCTGTATAGGTATGATACCTTGAGCAAGATTTAAAATGTATGTACACTATGTTCTAACAAAATTTAACTTGAATTTGTATCAATATACAATATTTGTATACAATATACAAAAGTCCAATCAAATGTAAAATATTTAAAACTAGTGGTTTCTTTTTAAAAGTAGATTCAACAAGCTACCTTTTATCTTATCATATCTATATCCTCCCTTTTTTTCTTTTCAGAATAGATTCAATAATCTACCCTTTTATCCTATCTTATCTGTATCTGTTGTTCTTTGCTGCAGCTTCAGGAGATGAAACACGATTCACCAAACTCAACAAACCCACGTGGACTTTATTGGGAAAGGAAACAAAGGGAGGGGTAGGTGTTAACTGATCAGGAGCAGAAACAGAGAGAACAGGCAGGAGGCGCTTGTTTATATAGGGAATGGGAGTGGTTTAGAACAAGTCTCAGCAGTTGGGGCCGTTGAAACTGGAGTCATGGGGCTGCCGTTCCACATGGTTTCCGCATGCAGCCACCTAGCGCATGTACGAAACGGTCATGCGACCTTTGACAGCTGTCAGTGAAGAGTGATCACCTGTCAAAGATGGATCCTGGGGCGAGGTAAGGTAGCCTGGAGAGGAGCCATTCCTGGGTGTGGAGAGAGCCCAAGGACTAGAGAGGCCCGGTGACCAGGAAAAGTTCCCTAAGGAGAAGGCCCAGGCCCAGGAGAGGGCTGGCATGGAGTGACAGTTGGAAAGGAAGAAGGAGAGGAGTCAGGAGCAGGAACAGAGCCAGGTTGCCCAGGACCTGGGGAGAGGGAGAAGTCAGGATATCAACAGTATCCCCATTTTCTTCTTTTCAAAAAAAGAACCTTGAATCTAATCTCCTTCTTCAGCCCCCCCCCCGATCATTACCAATAAGAACTTGTAAGCAATCCCCCTAACCATGACAAATATCCATAACCCAATGAAAGACCAAAAAACACCCACCCCACCTCTTGGGAACGTGGGTGTTGTGTTCTTAAAGTTATCCTGTTGTCTGGGGGCGGTGGCATCTTTAAGAGACCCTGAAAGGAACAATTCGGGTTAACTGTCCAGTCCTGAGAGAAGTAGCTGCATCATTGCTATAGTTAATATTGACTGTCAACCTGACCGAGTCTAGAGTCATCTCAGAGACGAGGCCCTGCACTTGTTTGTGAGGGTTTGCTAGATTTGGTTAAGATAGGAAGGCCTGCCCTACATGTGAGTGGCATCACTTAGTGGACTGGTGTCTTTATTAAAAGGGGAAAGAGAGATGAGCACCAGTACTCATCACTCTGCTTCCTGACGCCAAATGCAATGTGGCCAGAGCCACCTCACACGCCAGCCACTGTGCCTTTCCCGCCATGAAGGAGTAAACCCCCAACTGTGAGTCGAAATAAACTTCATTTTTATCAAATATTTTGTCAGAGCAACAAGAAAAGTAACAAATGCAAATGTGAGTCTCTTAAGAACGAAGGCATGCATTTGGATGAACAAAATAGCAATTCTCAAACTGAAGACATTTAACACTGATACATGACTACCATCTAATATAGAGTTCATGCCATATATGTGTAGGACTCCAGGAATGGCCTTTAGAGCTTCCTAGTGTCACTTTTAATTGGGGACTCTACCCTGGGATTTTTCTGTCTTTCAAGACACCAACATTTTTCAAGAACCCAGAACAGTTATTCATAGTGGGTTTCAGTTTCAATATGGCATTTCCTCATTCAAGTGGGACCACAGTGAAGAGTTTATGACGTTGTTATGGAAACATAGAAGTGGAAACTTGGCCTCTGGGGTGATCGGGAGAGGGAAGGTTCTCAAAGGAGCTCTTGACTGATCTTGGGACTGAGCAATGAGTAGGACTTGCCTGAGCACACTGTGTCGTTGAGAGCAGGAGCATTCCAGGCAAACATGTAGTGGTGAGGACAGCACAGCAGGCAGAAGGAATGGTGAGCTAGGAAAACGATGGTTTCCATCCTGCAAACTGTAGTGGGATCTAGTAGAGTCACTGTATATAGGGTAAACATTAGACTGTAACAGTTGTTTCTCACTGTATCTAGGATAACAGTTGGATGTATTAGTGTTTGCTGAAGGTAGCTGGACCTTGAGGAAATAATGTAGAGAACAGTGACTATTTTCTATGATTTGTAGAGCTGTTTTTCTACCACTCTGTTTCATATCTTGTGACTATCCCGGCACACTTGGAAGCCTTGTAATACTGGGTACTGCAAACAGTACACAATAGGACTAAAGATGGCAAGACTGTGATGGTTTTCTTCAGATAACATATAGGATAAATCACAGGGGCTTTGACATAAGAACTTGTTATATTCCAAACACAACCTTTGTGTTCAGTCAATAAATACAGATATTTGAAGTTCAGTTCTCAGAAACTGTTCCTCCCTGCTTCCAGAGAGCCTGAATTACATTTTGGGGTGACTCTCCTTTTTTGAACGAACCATGCAATGCACAAAACCCAACAGGAAACTTAACTGCTCCCTTTGAGAAATCCATGTAGATAACCTCATAGTCAGGTGGAGCCCAAGACAGAGGCCCTGGACTAGGAATGACCAACCATGGGCCAATGATTTGTTGGATAATTCTCCATGACAAGGATCACTACCCAGAGAAAAGTAAAAGACTTCGCTAAAGTCTTGAAAAATTCTGCCATGTAATATCAGGGTGGGAGGCAGTGGAGGGGTGGCCTAATGTGTAAGAAGATGTCTTCAGAGTGTATGTAAAAATACGACTGGGGTAAGAAGAGTTTCAGGGAACTAGAAGAGGTGTTAAATCAGATTGCTCTGAAATAGTAAAGATGACTATGCAGGAGGATTGCAATGGGGATACTGCAGGAGGAGAAAGAAGGGACTCAATTTCAACAGAAAGACATGGGTGGATTTAACAACCAATGGGCGGGATGAAGGGTCAGTGGGTGGGAAAGTCCTAAGAGTGCTACAAAGGTAGGGTGATCCTAGCTAAACTGACCTAGCAAGGCAGGTCAAGGGTATAAACACCAAAGTCTGGGGAGGAGGAAGTTGATCAAATAGCTAGGGTTAGAAGATCACACTAAGATAAGCCTGGGCAAGCCAAAGCTGCCCATCAGGCTGAGTCTGAGGTCTAGCCCAGAAGAGGGCTCATGGGAGTCTGACTGAAGTTTGGTCTATGAGCGAGTCTTAGGTTGGTGAAGAGATGAGAAATGAAAAGTGCAGCCACGCAGAGGTCACTGGTGACCTGGACAAGCTGGGAGTCTGAGGATGTTTTCCATACAGAACTGTGAATATACTAAAAGTACTAATTTTAGATATGACTCATTTCCTGTATCTACATAAGGAAATATTATGTAGCCATAAAAAGTATGTCATTTATATATGGAGTGATTGCAAGTTAAACTTCTAGGTGAAGAAAAGGAGAGGACAGAACATTATATATAGTAAGGTAGTATTTTTGTTAAAAGGGATAAAAATACACATTTATATATGTAGGAGTGTGTCTGCATGCATGCATCTGCTGATATATACATAAAATGTTTCTAAAAGGATGCAAAAGCATCTGGTAACCTTGGTTACCCATGAGGAGAGGAACAGAGACCCAGAGCAGTGGTGAAAGCAGTCTTTTCACCACAACTCTCTGTACCTTTTAAATTCTATATTATGAGCAGCTATCATTTATTTTTAAATTAAAATTACATATTTGATTCTTTCTGAGATTACACACTTGTGATTTACATCTTATTGGACATCTGTTCAAATGGTAATATAAGAATTCTCATACTCTTTCAAATTGCCATATGCATCTCATTTTATAGACCAAACATTTGTCCGGTGTTCCCAGTTCTTCATTCTTGCAAATACTGCAAGATCTGCTCTTGGACATTCCAGTTTGTGTCCAGATAAATTTCTTCAGCATAACTTCCTCGAATGGGGCAAGATAATTCCCCACTGCTTTCCATAAAAGACTGTTCCAGGACACATAGTGTCACCTCCCTCACAGTAGACTCAAGGTCAGTATTCTGCCCAAATTGTATGGGCGTTCTAGTTTCCTTTCTGTTTTGATAAAATACTCTAACCAAAAACAACCTGAGGCCAGGCGGTGGTGGCACACACTTGTAATCCCACACTGGGTAGGCAGAGGCAGATGGATCTTTTTGAGTTCTAGGCCAGCCTGGTCTACAGAGAGAGTTCCAGGACAGTCAAAGCTACACAGAGAAACCCTGTCTCAAAAAACAAAACAAACAAAAAAACTGGGGAGGAAAGTGTTTATTTGACTTATAGTCCCAGTCCACAGTCTATCACTGAGGGAAGTCAAGGCAGGAACTACAGGGGACTGCTGTTTGCTGGCTCATTCTCTTCCTGAGTTACTCATTCTTGCTGAGCTGTTTTTTTTTTTAAACACAGCCCAAGATGACTTGCCAAGGGATGGTGATATCCACAGTAATCTGGACCCTCCTCTATAAATGAATAATCAAGACAATCCCTCACAGATATGCCCACAGACCAACCTGATCTAGGCAATTCCCCAATTGATATTTCTCCTTGATTGTCAACTTGACAATTAAGGTTAACCAGGACAGTAGGATATATCTGTCACGACAAGAATGGTGCTGAGTGCTCACCTGTTTTCCCTCCAGAAGATATAGGTAGGGTACATTTCCCAGCAAGACTTGCAGTGAGGTAGGCCTGAGCTCTGATGAGAGCAACAGTGATGGGCTTCTAGAAGCACATCTAGAACTAGTCCCAATAAATGTCTCCCTGACTCTTGAGCCTTACCGTTTCCTTTATCTGCTTGATGTGTGAAGATGGGTGGGTGGAGGACTCCAAACCCTCCAGTGTTTCTGGGCGGAGTAAGAAGTGGTGTGAGCACCTTTGAAGCACATGGCTGACTTACGCTTGGCAGACATTCATACTCCCTTTGACCCTTCCTGCCCCAGGCAATGAGTCCATCCTTGATGAACCTGCTGGTACCACTTATGACGGGAAGTGAGAGGAAGCAGCAGCTGACCACTAGGCCCCAGGCCCTCTGCTACCACACCATCTCTACCCCCCCCCCCAACCCCGTGTCTTCTTGCTCTACCCTGAAGCAGACCACGTTCCATGATGGGACCTGGAGAGGTCATAGTGACCACATCCTTCATTCGTTCAAAACGTTTTCTGTCAATAGGCATGATGGCACACACCTGTAATCCAAGCACTCAGGAGAATGAAGTTGGAGAATATAACGCTCAAGGCCAGCCTGGGTTACTTGGCAACACCTTGTCTCACAAAGCTAAAAGAAAAAATTATGAACACTTACTGTGTGACATACACTATTTTAAATGTCTTTAATATACCGGCAAACAAACCAACAAGAAAAAGATTCCCGCCCTCATGTCCCTGCTAGTAGGAAAGATGGGGAGAAAAGCTAATGTTCTAAAAGGCACAAGGCAGGCAAAGCCCAATGTGTTCTAAGAGTAGAAAATGCTCACACATGTGGGAGCTTGGGAGAACATGAGTAATGAGAAGTAATGAGATGGGGGAGCCCCATTGTGTTGGATTTTGGGGGCTGCTGTAAGCACTTATGGGTTCTCCGAGATTTAAAGAAACTTTTTCTTTTTTTGGTTTTTCGAGACAGGGTTTCTCTGTAGCTTTGGAGGCTGTCCTGGAACTCACTTTGTAGACCAGGCTGGCCTCTAAAGAAACTTTTATTGTTGTTATCATCACTATTGTTGGTGTTAGTGTGTATGTGTATGTGGGGGGAGGAGAGAGAAACATTAAAGGACAACTTTTGGAGTCTGTTCTCTCCTTCCACAGTGGGTTCCAGGGATCTAGCTAAGGTCGTCAGGCTTGTGTCACGAGCTCTTTCACTCTCTGAGCCATGCCACTGGCTCAATCAGTACAGGAGGTGTTTGCCTTTGCGCACTGTTAGAAAAGTATTATACAGTCTGGCTTCTTTCTTACCAAGCCTCTGGCTATGACATCAAGAGCATCTAGACAGGCTAAGCAAAGCAGAAGCTGGACAACCAGGATGGTGGCTGCTGTGGAAACTAGGAGACAGTGGCTCATCTGGATCTGGTGCCAAGGAAGCAGAGAGAAGTGTCTGGGTTACAGGTGTATTTTGTCGGTGGCACACTGGTGATTAATATAAGAGGGAAAGGGGGTCAGAGGACTCTTATGTATTGGGTCTGAACATCTGGAAAAGTAGATCCACCCGCCTCAGGGGAGGGTGAGCATGGGCCAGTTCAAGAGCAAGGTCAAGAGGTCAGCGCTGAACACAACAAGACACTCTAAGCCACCAGAAGGAGTAGCAAGATTGCAGTTAACATACAAGCTTGAGAGGAGGTTAAATTCCAGAAACTTGCTACCTTCCATAAGTCACCGTTGTTGTATTTCTCTGTACCTCACAATATCGAATCATCCATTGCAGTGCCATTTTGAATGCTGTGACACACTGTATGACTTGCTACCTTTAAGTTCTATGTCAACAGATCATCTCTGATAATGGGTTAACTATTGCACTCTGTTTTGAGACAAGGATGGCTTCATTGTTCAACAGTGCAAATGTCATGACTTAAATAGTGAATGGAGAATGCTAAGTGCTGCTACTGAATGTATCCTGTTGAAAAGTATAATCATAATAACAATAGTATCTTCAGCACCAATCTCCAATGGGTAAATAATTAGTATCATAAAAACTTTAGGAAGGCAGGGCTGGTGATACACACCTGTAATCCCAGGACTTGAAGACTAAGGTAGCAAGATTATAGTAAATTTGAGGCCAGCCTGGTCTAACAGACCAGCAGAGATACATAGCAAGACCTTGTCTTTAAAACAAAGCAATAACAAAAAGCCGTTTGGAGGGAATGTGTGCAAATAGAAGCCAGATTCTCTAAGGAAAATCAGTCTTGAAAGAAAGTATGCTGGCTTTTATCACATAGCATGATGCTTTTTAAAAGCCAGGCTATATTCATGCCAATTAAGCCAGAATCTCTTGGGATGAGACCCACACTTTAAAAAGCTTAAACGTTGATTCAATATGCAGCCAAGTCTGAGAATTACCACTTCGATAAAATTCCTTATTTTTGGAAACACACACACACACACACACACACACACACACACACACACACAGAGTCTCCTTAGCATTGTTATTTATATATACATTTTCCCTCTTGCCTAGAAAAATAGTTCTAAAGGAGGATGGTCAACTGATTCTGAGGTCTCTAAAGACATAAAGTTAGCAGGCAGAGATTATTGGTGTGTACCACCACAACTGGTCGAATGCTAATTTTGGTTGATGTAGAAGTGCTTGTCTATGCTGTGCATTTGTGAAATTCAGTTTCCATTCACACTGCTGTGTGTATTCTGAGTACATACTCCCATGTTTTTCTGTATGTTGAACACTATGAGTTCTTTGCTTACTCTTTCTGTCTCCTAATCCTTTTGTATAAATCTTTGTTGGTTGTCAAACAAACAACATCATCATCTAGTCTTTGTTTTCAGTGGTATCTGGGTCATGCTGTTGTCCACTGTGACAGTTTGCTTGGTGAGATCTTTCCCTTCGTGGTCACACTCATTGTTCTACTACCGTGGCTTTCTGGGATCATCTCCTGATTCCCTGTCTCACATCCTTAAGCTAAGACAGTGCACCATGAGGGAGATTATGACTCAAGAACATATGGCACATTAACAGAACTGAGCCTCTGCCAAGCCATAAAGCTGTGACAAATTTTAAAAGAGTGAAATGTAAAAGATGTTACCAAACCAATTTAATTAGGCAAGATAACTAGAAAAATTCCCATATGGTTAGAAATTAAGAAATATACCTCTAAATTTCTAAATAATCCAATACCAATAAATTAGAGAGAAATTGCAATAATCAAATTTGTAAGCAATGTAATATACATGTATTTGTAAAGGAGAGGCCTGAAACTTCCACCTCAAAAAGGTACAGGTTGTGTGTGGTTTGGTGACACACCCCTGTAATCCCAAGGCAAGAGGATCAGGAGCTCAAGATAACTTTTTTGTTACACAAAAAATTCAGGCCATCCTGGCCTATAAGAGATCCTATCTCAAAACAAACAAGCAAGCACAAACCAAAATGAAGACAAACAAGCTAAAAGTAAATTATAGGAAAATGTTAACAAACTTGACATACCCTTGTCCATACTGATAGAGATAGGAAGCATAGCGTCTGAAGCTAGAGAGGCAGTACGACAGATACTACAGATGCTACAGGCCTTGGGATAGCATGGATATTGTGAGCAGATTAATATAACCCCAAATCATAGACAAGGTGATAAATTATCAGAAAAATACAACTACCAAACCAAACACAGCTAGAGAAATAAAACACCATAAATTTGTTCTGGTAGCCTACATATAGGTACAGATTCTTTGCCACCAAATGTCATTGGGAAATGAAGTCTCCATTTTTGTAATGTGTGAGGCCTCAAAAATGCTTGGGCCAATAGAAGGTAGTAGCATGATGCCTTTAAGGTTTCCCATTTCGCTCTGTTGGATTCTTTGGTCCAAAAAAGAGGCCAAATAAAAATGTTCTAAAATGTATTCTGAACCTCCATTTTTGTCTGTTCTCATCACACTTTTAGGAGAATGGAGCAGAACCCCACTTGAACAAAATAAGATGCCTGAAAACATCCTCCAAAGTCTGAGGCTCAAACCAAAGCTCAGGAAAAATGAGCTGGGAGTAGAACCTAGGCAGCACCCGCTCTTTGCCACCTATTCCCTCCAATCTTGCAACCCACATAGCACCTGGTAGCCCCTCCCATTGTTGACTATATAGGACTTCCACTTTGACTCCTAAACCAACAGATTTCTTTTGTTTTGGAGGCAAATATTGAAAGGAAACTCTCAATGGGTCAGGCTCAGTTTTCTAAGCCATGACACAAATCTCGGGATTTGTGTCAAGTGGCTGACTGCTTTTGGAGTCACTTCAAGGGAGAAGAGACTTGTCTCAGTGGTTAATCTGTATGAAGGTCATGGGCATTGTTAACCAAAAGTTCTAGAGATCAAGAGCCTTCTGAAATAGAGGGTTTACTGAGCCATTACAAACACTAGCCATAAAAACAAGGGTCCAGGTCCAAAGACAAGCTTTCACTATGGCCA
The DNA here is from genome assembly GCF_017639785.1 of Mesocricetus auratus. Lineage (NCBI taxonomy): Eukaryota > Metazoa > Chordata > Mammalia > Rodentia > Cricetidae > Mesocricetus > Mesocricetus auratus. The sequence continues at coordinate 95,718,395 of NW_024429189.1, read as the reverse complement.
GCAGTGGGCTAGACAGCAGTTCAAAAATGCCTGCTGGACCAGAGCTAAACCTATTTTGTTGTTGTTATTTCTTTGTCATATTTTTTGGGTCTTTTCACTAGCACTGGCTGACTTCAAACCTGGCAAACTTTTCACTTCCCCTAGAGATTACAAAAGGGACCCACTATGCTAGGTTAAGGGCATTTTGGAAAAAAAAAACTTCGGGGGAAAAAGAGCAACATAACCCATATTGCCATATAGTTTGCAAGGTGGGATAATGCAAGAAGCCTTGCTTGTGACAATGGCCCTCTCTGACAGACAGGGAGTTAGTAAATACACTAACTTTTTAGACACAGTAACTAAGTTCTATGCCATTCTCATAGGTCTCATTTCCCAACGTGGTAACCAGCTTGACAGTGCACTTAGTTAGCTCCACCCTAACATGTGGGTCCTGGGGATCAAACTCAAGCCATCAGGCTTGGTGGCAAGCATCCTCACTCACTGATCCATCTTGCCACCCAGATATACACTTTTTTTTTCATTTGTTTCTCTTCATTTTTTAAATTTAAATTAGAAAACAAGCTTGTTTTACATGTCAATCCCAGCTGCCTCTCTCCCCTTCTCCCCTGCCCCCCACCAACCCTCTATCCCATCCCTTTTCTGCCCCCCAGGGAGGGTGAGGCCTTCCATGGGGAATCTTCAAAGTCTGTCATATCATTTGGAGCAGGGCCTAGACTCTCCCCCATGTATCTAGGCTGAGAGAGTATCCCTCTATGTGGAGTCCCAAAGTCCATTTGTGTACTAGAGATAAATACTGACCCACTACCAGAGGCACCATAGATTAACCAGACCTCCAAACTGACATCCTCATTCAGGGGGTCTGGAACAGTCCTATGCTGGTTTCCCAGCTATCAGTCTGGGGTTCATGAGCTCCCCCTTGTTCAGGTCAGCTGTTTCTGTAGGTTTCTCAAGCTTGGTCTAGACCCCTTTCCTCATCACTCCTCCCTCTCTGCAACTGGATTCCAGAGTTCAGTTCGGTGTTTAGCTGTGGGTGTCTGCTTCTGCTCCCATCAACTACTGGATGAAGGCTCTAGGATGGCATATAAGGAAGTCATCAACCTCATTATCAGGGAAGGGCATTTAATGTAGCCTCTCAACTATTGCTTAGATTGTTAGTTGGGGTCAACCTTGTAGATCTCTGGACATTTCCCTAGTGCCAGATTTCTCTTTAAACCTATAATGGCTCCCTCTATTATAGTGTCTCTTTTTTGCTTTTCTCTATTCATCCTCGATTCAGACTCGATCTTCCTGCTCTCTCATGTCCTCCTCTCCCCTTCTCTTTCTCCTAACTCCCTCTCCCCTCACCCCATGCTCCCAATTAGCTCAGATCTTGTTCCTTTCCCCTTCTCTGGGGGACCATGTATGTCTCTCTTAGGGTCCTCGTTTCCTAGTTTCTCTGGTGGTGTGGACTGTAGGCTGGTACTGTTTAGCTCTATGTCTAAAATCATTTATGAGTGAGTACATACCATGTTTGTCTTTTGTGACTGGGTTACCTCACTCAGGATGGTTTCTTCTAGTGCCATCCATTTGCCTGTGAATTTCAAGATTCCATCTTTTTTTTCCACTGAGATAATGCACATTTTATTGGCTGTCTTGTCTCCCCCTTTCACTCCCTACCACTATTTCTGGATTCAGACTCAGAATACATTATCAGTGCCTCATCCTGAGACCTGGCTTCTGGGAAATTGCTAATCAAGACAAACCAGTCATGGATGCATCCAAGCCATGTCCTCTCAGTTTTCAATTTTTAAATTTATTTAATGAGGCAGAGTCTCAGGTGGCCTAGTCTGGCCTCAAACTACACAGCAGTGGATGATCTTGAACTTCTGATTCCCATGCCTTACTTCTGCCTCCGCACAACTGTTGTCAATAATAAGGCCAGTCTTTTGAGACAGGGTTTCTCGGTGTAACAGTGCTGACTGTCCTGGAACTTGCTTTGTAGACCATGCTGGTCTTGAACTCACAGAGATCCGCCTGCCTCTGCCTCCCAAGTGCTGGGATTAAAGGCGTGCACCACCTCTCGAAGACCAATATTTTTACATCCATTGCTCAAGGCCTGTGTCTACTGCTCAGCTGGTTTTGATTCAGCAGTGGAAAAGATACACTATTTATTGCTCCTCACACAAGCCTCAAGAGAACTGTATAAAGCGGTAGTGAATGCAGGTGCAGGGCACAGTGGCAGGTGGGGCATACTGACTGGCCTGTGTGAGGTCGGGGGGTTGTCTCTATTCTAGTTCCAGAGGGAAGCTGGGCATGGTGGCTCACACCTGTAACCTAGCTGTGAGTCTGAATCCAGTTTGGTATCCATAATGAGCTTCAGGACTGCCGAGACTTAACAAAACCAAAAACCAAAACCAATCTGGTGAGAGTGAGTGGGAGAGAAGCCTTTTTCCAGCGTACACACAGCAGGGACAGGGAATGGCCTAAGCCAGGGACAGGCACACCTCTTACTTGGCTGACTAAGTAAAGCCTGGGGTGGGTGCCCAAGCTTTCCTCCAGCTCCCCTAGTGCTTGCCCCCTTCAATGCTGTAGGCTGGAACCAAAGCCCAGTACTCTTTATTTACTTAGAGTCCCAAAGTCCAGGAAAGCCAGACCCACACCAGAGTCCTGAAGACTCCAAAATGGTCACTCTTCCAGATGAGGACATCATGTGGGCTAGTCAATCATGTCTAGTTTTCTCAAAGTCCAAGGGGGTCTTCAGGTGGCAGGAAGCGGCTGTGGCTGTGCCTGTGGAGAAAACATACCAACATTTACTGGCCTTGAGACCACTGGTGGGGAGATGAGGCAGACACAGTAGAGGCTGCCCTCACATAGTCCAGTCTAGAGGGTAAAGGTGCCAAGTGGTTTGGCCATTCGCCACGAGAACAAGTTGTCCACAGTAAGCTAAAAACCAGAGCTGGAAAGTAGTATTCTGTTTGTTTGGTTTTGGAGAGCAGAGAGAGATAGGGTCTAACTCTAGTCCAGGTTGGCTTGGGACACACCAGTAGCCCAGGCTGGTCTAGAGCTCAATTATGGAAGTCAAGCTGCTTTGAACTCAAGGCAGTCTTCCTACCTCAGCCTCCCTAGTGCTAGAATTACAGGCACATGCCAGCATTGTTACAAGTGGTGGGGATCCAGGAAGCAAAAATCTCTCATTTTAGCCGGGCGGTGGTGGCACACGCCTTTAATCCCAGCACTCAGGAGACAGAGGCAGGCGGATCTCTGTGAGTTTGAGACCAGCCTGGTCTACAAGAGTTAAAGGACAGCCTCCAAAGCCACAGAGAAACGCTGTCTCGAAACAACAACAAAAACCCAAAAAACTCTCATTCTAGGAAACTTGCTTTCAAAATGGAAGACAGAGACACCCAAAGAATAAAAAAGTCACCTCACAGGTAAAGAGCAAAAGTCTGTGTGCAGGAACAGGGAGATTGTTGAACTACCAGTCACAAAGCCTTTCTGTCACATGGTATCGTCATGTCTTTAATGTGAAGATTGGAGAACAGAGGAGGCCTAAATCTCAACACCCCCAATGAGGAGGAAAAAAACGGAAGCTGTGACGCCATCAGCATGAAGGAGCAGGACAGGGAAAGAACTGGGTGTTAGTTGTTCCTAAGGCACTGGAGAGCCTTCAACCATGAGGGGAGACAAGTTACTTAATTCCCATTTTGTTTTCCACTCTTACATTTATTAATTTATCTAAGCAGTGCTTGTGTGTAGATGTGTGTGTATGTCCGAGGACAATTTGCAGGAGTCAGTGATAGAACGCAAGTTATTAGGCCTGGCAGCAAATGCCTTAACCTGCTAAGCCACCTCCCTGCCCTAATGGCCATTTTTAGAAGCTCTTGTAGTTGCAGGGAGGAGCTGTGGGGTGACAGCAGGAATGGCCGGAGGAGCCTGAGGGGATGGCTGCTGGTCTAGGAAGAACAAAAAACCAACCTTACAGGAAGAGGGGCTGAAGAGATGGCTCAGCACTGTTCCTCTCGCAGAACCTGAGTTCAGTTTCCAGCACCCACACGGTGGCTCACAACCAGCCACAGCAACTCCAGTTCCAGAGGATCTCAGGGGATCTGGCACCCAATCTTGACCTCCATGGGCACTAGGCACACACATGGTCCACATGCATGCAGGCATAACATCAATACACATAAAATAATGAAAGGGCTTTATTGTCCAGATGCCAAAAACACTTGAAAGAAAGAAATACTCCTATGAGATATCTGAGCAACTGGTATGAACAATATGTAATCTTTCCTGAACATTTCCTGTGGAGAATTAAAGTCCTTCTGGGCAGTTTCTGCCCTCATAACCTAAGTCTTTCAACTACCCCTGTCTTGTGCAAATAACCAATGAATATCAGGTATAATTAGAGGGTAACCTTTAGCCAAGAATTCTCCTGAAGCACAAGATACAAGGGAAACAGTAGGGGTGTGAACCAGGATGGAGGGAGCTTAAAAGTAAGGGAATAGGGAATACAGGAGGTTTTCTGAGAGAAGAACCATGTAAACGGGGTAAGAATTAGACAGAAGATGGACTGGGGAGGGTAGTTCAGGCAGAGCAAAATAACTAGAAGCAAGGCAGACATGCCCTTGAATAACTACATTGTTCACTGGGGATGGAGCGTGGAGGTGGAGAACAGAAGAGGTTGAGACCAGAGTCAGCCAAGACCAGGTTGCGCTGAAGACGAGGACCAGTCTGGCTAAAGGGAAACCACAGAGAGGGCTCTATGTAGAAGCAGACATACATGGTAAGATTTCCTCTGAGATCATGCTGGGGCCATCACAGGGAGAGGGTTGGAAAGGACAGATGGGGCAGCACAGAAGACAGTGAGAAAGAAAAAGCAGGTTGCAGGGACAGAGGACGCCACGAGAGACCCCATGAGGTGGATGGTTAAAGGTGTGACGTGTCCCTCTGGAGTGGCCTGGCAAAAAACATCCAAAGGGTGCTTCTCACTCCTCCATTTCTGCCAACCCCAGAGCATTTTAAGTCTTTTTCTAACTGCCCCATCAGTGTCATTCATATCTCAGATACACTGGCTGTGTTTACGTATTGTGTACATTAAGGTCGTCTTTTGTGAACCCCCCACTCTACCTGTCACCCCCACCAGTACAGCTGAAAGCAATGAAAAGGACAAAATGGGCAAGAAAGGGAAGAACACAAGGGATCCAGTAAGAATCCGGAACCTTGTCTAGTGTGAGTGGGAAACCACTGGAGTTTTAACCAAGGGCAATGTGACCAGAATTCAGGCCATTATACGGAAGCAAGAGTGATTCAGGCAAGTCAGGGAGACGGCTGGGACAGGTGGCCTGGCAGGGGAGGTGTGTGAAAGACAGTTAGACTAAAGCAGAGGTTGCCTGCGACTTGGGGCAGACAACCATGTTCTGGATTCTGGATCCAAGGCATGTGTGGGAATCGGGTGGGGCTAGGACTTAAAAGAAGGGAGTTGTGAAGGGACGAAGAGATGATCTCGTGGGCCTCCTTTACCTCTCCAGTTGTGGGTGAACTCGCTGGCTGCACCTGCTCAGCACACTGCAGGAAGCGGCGCATGTGCTCTGCGCAGTTGCCTACTGCTGCCTCATTCAAGCGAAGACACTCCTCAAAGGCTTCAAAAGGCTCAGCACAGGCCTGGCGGATCTGGCGGATGATGGGGCTGTGGGAGGAGGGCATTTCAGACCCGGAGCACTCCCACCCCACTGCCGAGCACCCTCTAGTCCCAGTTTTACACTCACTGGGAGGATGTGCAGCGAGCAATGCTCATCTTAAGGTGGTGACAGTCCCGATGCCAGGACTCAGGCTTGGCTGCCACACATTGGCCATACTGTTCCAGCTCCCGGCTGCAGTATCGAGCAGTAACTTCCAGGGCTGCCTGCCTGTGGGACAGGGTAAGCTGAAGATAATCTCGAGTAGACAAGAAAAAGTTCTCATTTGGGTCTCTGATTGGCCTAGGGATCCAGGATAGATTGGGAAATTGTAAGGCTGCTATGACAGGGACAACCAACGAGGGACAGAAATAAGAGCTGAGCCCAGAGCGTTGTGGTACGGGGCTGGAGTGTTTGGAAAGACAGTGGAAGTCTTAAAACAAAGTCTGGTTATCGTGAGGCACGCCTGGAGTATCTCCAGTCTTGAATGCAGTCGTTTCCCACTGGGGATCATGCAGCCTGACAAGCACGATCTAGAGTTGTAGGGAGCTATAACTCACATGTCCAGGCGAGCTCAGGCGCCGATCCGTCAGGGAGACCCGCCTTTTCCGGTATCAGGCTGACATGGCGGCGCCCAACCCATACCTCCCGGCTTCACTCTTCCGGTCGCCGAGAGTCCAGCCACTCATCCCATCTAGGTTCAATCATCATGGCTGCGCTCTGCCTCCCCTTCCGGCTCACTGCTTTACCGGGCCGGACCCTACGTAACTACTTCCGGTCTGCCGGCTATTTTTGCTTCTGCTCAGTAAAAACTTCCGGCTTGTAGCGCTAGTCGCTTAGAGCTCACCGGAAGTATGGGATCGGAAGTGCTGCTGCTCCTCGGCACCAGAGCGAGTCGGGTTCCCTGTGGGTGTCGTCTGCGGTCTGCAGTCGCCCGCGCTGCCAGTTTGCACGCTGCAGCCGTGTCCGCCGCTGCTGGACTCAGCAACAGGGGCCTGACCTCTCCGCTGAGCTGCCACCGTTGGCTTTACTTCGGTACACGCTCCCCACCTTGCTTAGAACTGTTAGATTACATAGCTCGCCACCAAACCTGCCCCCTTATTTAGCCACTTCCTCTCCCCTGAGGCTGACTTCCAAGGTCCAACTTTCATTAACTTGCCCAACCAAAATTAAACACCTCACCCTAACACAGATCTCCCCCCTTACCTTTATAAACTACCATTGGCTATGGGCCACATCTATCTCCTCTCTATCCTGTGACAGTCCTTTGTGCCTCCAGGACAAATATCCCTTCCCCTTCTCTTGTTGCTGACAAATGTCCCTTCCACTTTGTCCTCTATCTCTGTCTTATTCCCTGTGCTTTGTCCCTCTGAGGCAAATACATCTTTGTGCTGAGAAGCTGGTCTTCAGGTGTCTTGTGTCAAACACCAGGTCCATTCACTGTGTACAGTGTGTGTGTGTGTGTGTGTGCAGGTGCATGACTGTGCAGGCCAGAGGCCCGTGGCAGGGTCTTCCTCCATTGCTCTGCACTACGTCTTTGGGGACAGGGTTTGTCACGGAACCTGGAGCCCAACAGTGAGTTTGACTGGCAGATCAGTGAGCACCTGGGATCCTGTCCCACATTCCACCCACTAGTATTCCAAGTGTGCCCTGCTGTGTCTTTTATGTGAGTGTTGGAGATTTAAACTCAGGGCCTCATGCTTGCACAGCAAGCGCTTTCCCCAGTCCCATGGCTATTTCTTATAAAACCATGACTTGGTAATTGTTCTATTGAACATCTGTCCCAGATAAAAGAAAACTGTTTCTATACACAAACATGTATGTGGCTTTCCAGAGCAGCTTTACCTGTTAATGCCCCAAACTGGAAATAATTGAATGTCCTTCAACATAAATGGTTTAACTAGTTCACCCATACTTTGGAGTACTATATAGCAATACAAACATATGGATTAATACATACAACTCAGATGAATTTAAGGGGGATTCTGTTAAGTAAAAAAAAAAAGTCAGTCTCAAAGCATTTTATTCTATTTACATGCATTTCTTGAAATTACAGAGAAGGGTTGAAGGGTTAGAAATACTAACAGAAGGCACAACATGACAAGTATCTTATGTGTAACACAAGTCTACACAGAGGATAACATTCCATACAACTATACGTAAATACACACAAAATTGGAAAAATTTGAGTAAGCTCTTGGGTTGTCTTAGTGTCATGTCAGTTTACTGGTCAAGAATCTACAATTTAAGATCAAAAGTTAATTAAAAGAAAATTAGCTGCCAAGCGTTGGTGGCTCACGCCTTTAATCCCAGCACTTGTGAGGCACAGGCAGGCGGATCTCTGTGAGTTCAAGGCCAGCTTGGTCTACAGAGCAAGCTCCAGAACAGCCTCCAAAACAATACAGAGAAACCCTGTCTCGGAAAAACAAAACAAAAAATTATCTGGTGCTGAGCAGTGGTAGTGCACGCCTTTAATCCTAGCACTCAGGAGGCAGAGGCAGGTAATCCCTGAGTTCAAGGCTAGACTGGTCTACAGAATGAGGACAGCCAGGACTACAGAAAAACAAAACCAATTTAGCTGGGTATTGTGGTATGTGTTGATAATTTTAACTCTGGAGCCTGAGGCAGGAAGATGACAGCCAATCTTGTGACTTCTACCCTCAGCAAAAAAGACCCTCAAAACCACAACTATCTGTGACACTAAAAGATCTGAAAAGTACCCCCAGCCATAGGACTGAGGCAAAGAATGGGGTCCAAAGCTGAGCTTCTTTTAATGGCAGGGGGAAGTATCAACCAGCTCAAGGTGTTTTCCTTCAAACGCCCATTAATAGCCATAAGATATTATACAGAAGCACACACAAAACCCTAAAAAGCACTCAAAAAACTCAAAGGTTAAAATAGAGAAAGGCAAAGGAACATAGCTACTCACTAATCAGATACATCCAGCCTTAGAGGAGGAAGTCCTGCCATATTTGAGGACATGGCTGAACCTTGAGAACACCAAGGGCAGCGCTGCATGATCTCACCATGAGTTACTGATCTCAAACACACATGCATGCACACACCACCCAAAGGTGCACAAGGAAACCGGAGGTGACAGATGTTTATTTACCTTGACCATGACAACATCACAAACTTATGTTATAATCCATCAGATTATATACATGAAATAGCTTTCATTTACATGTATATAAAAATAAAAATATATTTATGGCTCCCATTTTTTGTCTATTATCCTGCCTTGCTCTGAATGGATGAAAGACAGGGAGCAGTGAACCTAACCCTGGAAAGGAGGTGTCCCTGCATGATCTATTATCAATAAACCATTTTTTAAAGAAGACACTTAATAACTTTTTTTAAGATTTTTTTTTTACTATTTATGCATATATGCGAGAAGAGGACACCAGATCTCATTACACATGGTTGTGAACCACCATGTGGTAGCTGGGAATTGAACTCAAGATCTCCGGAAGAGCAGCCAGTGTTCTTAACTGCTGAGCCATCTCTCCAGCCTTAAGAACATTTTTAAACATAGCAAAACCAACTTCAGCAGGTGTGAGAGTCACGGAAGCTGTGAATTCTCAGCTGCCTGTTCTTGGCTTCAGTACTGATCCTTGTATAGACCCAGAGTGAAACCACCTTTTGGATTAAAGTCACCTTTTGTTCTCATCTCCTAACTTAGATGTCTAGGATCACGTTAAATGACGTCCAGCTTTACTTTGATGTTCATAGCTGCCAGCTCAGCGACAAAATACCGGAAAACATATGGCACAGAGACAGTGTCGATGGTGTCACTGCGGCCACAGACAGTGCAGTTGTATTTTCTGTTGCGCATAGCAGACCAAGAAGGCGGAGGCTTTTCAAGTAGTGGGGAGAGCAAACTGCCACACTTCACACATACGTGGGCCACCGAGCGGTCAGAGCAATTGAAGAGCCGATCATGAAGGAGAAAGGATGTACCGTGGGCCAACAGAGCATCCCGCTCCATTTCCCCAAAGCGGATTCCACCCTGGACGTTCCTTCCCCCAATAGGCTGGTTGGTGACCTTGTCCCTGGCTCCAGTTGTTCTAACTTGAAATTTGTCTGACACCATGTGGCGTAAGCGCTGGTAATAAACGACACCGATGAAAATATCTGCTTCCAGCTCCATCCCGCTGATGCCACTATACAATCTCTCGGTGCCATAGAAGTTGTAACCAGCAGCCTTTAACATCTCCCCAAAGTACCCTAAGGCTGAGCTCTCCTCGGAGAAGATGAAGGGTGTGGCATCATGGCAGAGACCATGCAAAGCTGCAGACTTTCCAGCCATGCTTTCGATCAACATACCAATGGTCATACGGGAGGGAAACCCATGAGGATTAAACAGAATGTCTGGCACCATCCCACTCTCTGTAAAAGGCATGTCCTCAGCTGGCCACAGTCTGCTCAAAATGCCCTTCTGTCCGTGACGGCTGGCAAATTTATCTCCAATGGTTGGATTCCGAGGGACTCGTATTGTGATGCAAATACTTTTGAATTTCCCACTGCCCGTGTCATTACTACACACTTTGATGTTGTCCACAATACAATTTTCTTTACTCCTGGGGGGAAAAAAATCAAATAAAAAGTCAAGCTATTGGTTCTGTTTGTTGAGTCTCACTAGGGTAGCCCTGGATCTTGGAGTGATCCTCTTGGCTCTGTCTCCGTGTGCTAGAATCACAGGTATGTGACACAAAACCTACCCAAGCTTTGTTTGACATGATTAATGTTCCATAAAGTATATATGTAAATGTATCCCCCATCTGCTCACCAATATAAATAGATGTTAGAAGTTATTCGTGATGCTGGGCGGTGGTGGCGCACGCCTTTAATCCCAGCACTCAGGAGGCAGAGGCAGGCGGATCTCTGTGAGTTCAAGGCCAGGCTAGACCAACAGCCCCAAAGACAATACAGAGAAACCCTGTCTCATAAAAACCAAAAAAAAAAAAAAAAAAAAGAAGTTATTCGTGACTGGGATTACTAATTATGTTTATATGAGAGAATATCAGCAATGGGAAAACTACTAGGCAAGCCCACTGAAGCCATTTTTAATCATTGTTAAAGCAGCTAAGATAATTACTCATTTTTAGAAAGAGGCATAATGAACCCAGTATTTTAGGTAGGAAACAGCCTTAATGCCATTCATGAAGGCAGCAATGACAGAAAACTACCACAAAGCCAAGGGACAGTGCTCACTTCGGCAATGACCATGAATGACATCGTCTGACATTTTCACCCCATCTCATGTTGAGCTCTACCTCTACTGTTGTGGTGTAAGGAGTCAGGCCTTTAGGAGGGGTTTAGGTCCTGAGGATGGAGCCTCATCAGTAGACAGTGGCTTTACAAAAGGGGGCTGAGCTGTTCACTGCTGTTCGCCTTTCCATGTTCTCGTTGGGACACTGAGGTAGTGTCTCCATGAGTCTACCTCAGTGAATTCACCAGTGCCTCAATCCTAAATGGCCTGACTCCCAAAACAGAGAGAGACTTTCTGTTTTAATTCCCAGTCTTACCTATTTTTGTTAGAGAAGCAGAGATTTAAAACAATAACTAGATTATGTGTGTGTATGTATTTTTTTCCTTCTGTTAAAAGACAACTTCATTGACCTCCAGTAATTTCACTACAAAAAAGTCTATAAAAATCAGCACAGGTGTAGCAGCATAGGTCTATAATTAAGCACTTAAGAGGCTAAGGCAGAGGCAGGGGGATCACCCGTTACATCAGGGCCAGACTGGTCAACTCAGTTTGCTCCAGACCAGTCAGGGCTTCTTGTGACACACTTCCCACTAACAAACCAATCAGCAGTCCAGCATGTGCCCAAACTTACTTATAGTAAACCACGAAGCCTTCCCCAGTGTTAAGGTTTAGGTAGCTGTAGTAGGGGTCACCAAATTGCAGCTTTGCTCCTATGAATGGCAATCCATCATCGTCCAACTTCTGCATAACCCGTGGGTCACCAGGTTTGACTCCAAACACAAGATTATCATTCCCTTGCTTAAATTTTTCAGAGAGGTCTATGAACTCAGACTTGTAGACACTTCCATGAGCAAAGCCTCGCTCCCAAGAAGCCTTATTCACAATCTGTGGTGTAAAAGAATCAAATCAACTTATAAAACTGAGTGCAAACAAGAATTTTCAAAATAGAACCAGTTAAGATTATAGTGATACTTGATTTAGGGTAACTGGCATTTGATTTTGAAACTGCATTTCCAAATTGCCAATACCCAGACTCATAAATGGTTTAAGACATAATCAAAGGCAAACATAAAAGGCAAATACACCCAGACCTCACATCAACCTTTCCCCCATAGTGTGGACGCCTCAGACCAGAAATGAACTACTTGAAGAACAAATGTATTTTCTATTACATCCCTGAGGATACATAAACATTCCTTCAGTGCTCTCACAGTAAGAGAGTTCACAAATAGCAGTGAAAAAAGATTAGAGTTACAACTAGCAACACTTACCATGGCATCTTCCATGTCATAGCCAGTGTAGGAGATCACAGCTACAATGGCATTTGTCCCAATTGGATAGTTGTCCATGTTGTAATAGTCATACATGCATGGTCTCACTAAAGGGCTTTGAGGTGTCTGAAGACGGTAGAGTTTATTATCTGATCGGTCTTGGTAAGTGAGCAATGGGAAGCCCATGGTCTGCTTACCTATGAAGGAAAAAAATGTCTTTGGATCTTGTTTTTAATCCTCATTCTCAATGTGCTTCATAAAACTGGAAACAACTAAATACACACCACAGAGGATGAATACACACCACCATGAAGCATGGCGGCTCTGCTCGTTATAGACTAACATCAGCTTTGGGAATGGAGAATCTCTAGCAACACACCTAGACTATGAAAATAATGCTGGGCGAGAGAAGTTCAGAACTGCATTTAATGATACTATTTATAGACACTTGCAACACACAGCAAGCGACACTATCATTTACTGACACAAACGTATAATATAATGGAAACATTGAAATGTACAGAAGATATATACTAGTATAGGACATATGGAGACACACACAGAAATGTCAATTTGTGTAAATTCTGGGTAATAGAGTGTAGGGTTACAGGTAAGTAGAAACATGTATGGATTATTTCACAAAGGATACTTTCAGAACAAGATGATTTTACAAACAAAAATGTATACACACATGATGGCTAATCTGGACTGTTAACTTGTCTAGATGCAGAAACTACACAGAAACAAATCTCTGGGCATGCCTCTAAAGGATTGTCCAGGCTAGGTTAACTGAGAGAGGAGACACAGCAACGTGGGCTGTAGTCCTGGACTGAATGACAAAGGAAAAGCAAACTGAATGCAAAGATTGATTGCTCTCGGCTTTCTGACTGTTGATGCTATGTGCCTACGTGCCAGCTGCCTCCTGCACCTGTGCCATGACAGACTGTATTCCCTGGTACTGTAAGCCAACACAAACCCTTCCTCATGTGGTGGTTTGAATAAGAATGGCCCCATAGGCTCATATATTTGAATGCTTAGCCATCAGGAAGTGGCACTACTGGAGAGGGATTAGGAGGTGTGGCCTTGTTGGAGGAAGTGTGTCTGGGGATAGGCTCTAAGGTTTCAAAGGCTCAAGCCAGGCCCAATGGCTTTCTTCCTGCTGCCGGTGACTGCTGTGTGTTATCATGCTTCCTGCTATATTGACAATGGTCTAAACTCTGAAACTGTAAGCCAGTCCCAATTAAATGCTTTCTTTTGTAAGAGTTGCTGTGGTGTCTCTTCACAGCAATAGAACACTGACTAAGACTCCATTAGGTTGTGTTTGTCAATACTGTTGCAGCAACAGAACAAATAACTGACCACCCGCAACACTCAACTATAAGATTCAGGGCACAAAGGGTCTCAACTGCGTCCACATGCCTGCTCGCCCGCCCGCCAGCCACCTGCTCACACCTCCTCTGGAAGACTGGAGATTTGTTGAAAATAGCCACAAACTGAGAGGAATTTATATTTGAAACATAACTACCACTTTAGTCAACAATTGTTTCCTTTTCCGTTTTAAGTTATTTTAGAAATCTCTGGTTACTGTCTTGAAGAATCAAAGAACAGAGTTCAGAGCACAGGGGCTACTGGAAAGCAAGGGGCATTGCTTTTCTCTTTCCTCGTTTTAAGGCAGATTACAGAGGAAGAGCCTTCACTCTGCACACACATTGTGTCTAAGCCTTTGGTGGGCAATGAATTGCTCATGATGCATGAGACTGATCCAAGTAGCCTGAGACTAAGAACCAAGTTAAACAGCATAAGATTGACAACAGCCCTCTCAGAGAGGCCTAGCTTGAAACCCTATCACTCATAGTAGCTGACACAGTAATTACTGGAGACATAAACAGTAAACCTAACCCACACTCAATGGATAGCAATATTGGGACTATCCAGATGTTTGAACAGTCAAAAAGTAGCTTTATAGCACCCATTATAACATAATAGGTAATTATATACAATCAATATAACTGATTATAGCAAGCTCAATATATATAGGAAAATATGCCCATAGTGATCAGTAATCAAAACTCTCAGAAACAAACAACAAAAAAAACAGACATTCTAGACTAAAGAAAGACTAAGACACCATGATGTCAGTGAACATGATCACCCATCAGAAATTAGAAACCAGAGTGGCCATGTTTATCTGTAACCCTAGTACTGTTGGGAGCATTGCTGGGGCTGGCTGGTAGCCTAGCTCTAGGCTTAGTGAGTAACCATGTCTCAAAGGAATAAAGTGAAGAGTAACAGAGCAGGGCACCAGCTATCTTCCTCAGTGTCCATGTGCACATGTGTGTACATACAAACACCATACACACAGACAGACACACATACTGTCTTAGTTACAGTTTCAATTGCTGTGAAGAGACACCATGACCATGGCAACTCTTTTTTTTTAAAGATTTATTTATTTTATGTATATATGAGTGCTCTATCTGCACGTATGCCTTTACATCAGAAGAGGACATCAGATCTCACTATAGGGTGTGGTTGCTGGGACTTGAACTCAGGACCTCTGAAAGAGCAGCCAATGCTCTTAACTGCTGAGCCATCTCTCCAGCCCTGCTGGAGGACACTGAGTTCAAGAGCGGCTCAAGGAAGGTGTGGGGTGAAGAGCACATCAGGTGCGGAAAGCTTGAAGTTCAGACAGGGATCAAGAGCACTGGAGTCACGTGATAACTATGTGAGTGACTGTAACGACTTGAACCCCTCAAAAGCGAAGACATAAGCTCTCAGACAAACAAGTCATTTTCCTGGAAAATGGAAACATCAAGAACGACACAAACAAGCCAAAGGGCTCTTCTGCATCACAGGACACAAATGCAGGCACTGCAGTACACAAGTGATCCTAGACAAGCCAAAGGGCTCTTCTGCATCACAGGACACAAATGCAGACACTGGCAGTACACAAGTAATCCTAGACAAGCCAAAGGGCTCTTCTGCATCACAGGACACAAATGCAGGCACTGCAGTACACAAGTGATCCTAGACACTCCCTTTGATTCTCAGCTTTGCTCCAAATCGAGGAAGGACTGAAACATGGAGTGTGTGCTGCTCTTGCATCCATGTCATGTGGCTAACAACTGACTATAACTCTAGCTCCAGGGACTGAATGCCTCTGGCTTCTGCAGACACCTGCACATAGACGCGGTACTCACATATTTCTGCTGAAGTTCCTGACCTTGATAAATATGCCTGACTGAGAAGGCTCTTATGATTAGGAATGTGCACTGCAGTGTGGAGGGGGTACTGTGTCTACAATCTTCAAGTGAAAAAGGAGAATCTGAACCAGGCAGAATGTTAATAGAATAGGCGACTGATCTGCAGGCATTCTTTATGCTGTTCTTGAAACTTCTCAAGTCTGAGATGCCTTCAGCTTAACTTACACACGCTTTTTGTGTGTGCATGTACCAACCACCACCTCCACCCATCTTACCCATCTGGCACTGGTACATGTTCCGAGGACTCTGGTTATGATCAGAGAAGGGGATGAAGTTGGCGATCACACTCAACAGGCTGTGAGGGAAGAGCTCCTGGTGTGTGGAAATTCCAGGAAAAACCTCATCCTCAAACACGGCAACGTTCATGAAGAGCTGGAGCAGAGCGAGGATCAGGAAGGCAGAGGCTTAAAATAACTGTGCTGTCTCACTGCTTCCCAGGGTTAGTGCCCACGGCCGCAGAGTTCCCGCCTCATCCCAGTCATGAATGCCAGCTACTGCTGTGGGGAGCTGCTGTTGGGACCCAGGGTCTGTGCGTGCTAAACGCTCCAACTTTCCCCTTAGCTATTTCATCCTTTATCTACCCTGTCCAATGGTGAAGGGCCAAAGAGGAAGACACACATTTATTTTGTATAGCCCTGTCTATCTCATCACTCACTCTAGACCAGGCTGGCCACCCGCCTCTGCCTCCTGAGTGCTGGGATTAAAATGCATCACCACATCCAGTTTCAACTTTTTTTCTTATTAATAAAATTTTAAAGTAAGCACAAACTCCAGTTTGGCAATGGCAAAGATGTAGGTGACAACTGTGATGCCTCAGTCTTCACCAGCTGGGGCAGAGCCAGGTGCCAAGAAACCATGAACACTGGGCAGGAAGGATGGGCAGTTATGTGAGCACCGAGCCTCCCTCAGGTTCCCAGCAGTGAGGCAAGACATCAAAACTACTTAGTCCTGGGCAAGGGGGTCAGAAAAATGAGCTGGATGTTCTGTCAAACGCTTTTAAAAGCGGAAGCCAAGTCCCTGAAAACCGCCCTACTTTATAAACACCCACCACCGCGGGCACCCACCTGTTCCATAGTTCCAATGAGCTCTTCTTTGCCCAGTTCCAAGTTCTGCACAGGCCTCACCAGCCGGCAGGGAGTTGTGAAGAGGTACAACCCTGGGTATAGGCTTGGTTTTCCCGTCATGGGAACCAGGGCCACCTCCATCCAGGGAGGGATTCTCTTTTCTTTCAACACCTGTTTCAACAGAACAGAGTTTAATGAAGAACAAATGTACCCCACCCTCCCTGCCAACGGAGCCACGTGAATGGGAAAGGAAGAGCATCTAAGAAATTACACCATCCTAGTAATAAACCCAGAGCCCCAAACCACAGCTGTCCATCCCAAGCTCACCCCCCAGCCCACATGAGAAATGGCAAAAAAGGCAAGTTGATTCTCTGATGTCTGAAATATGGATTAATGAATTTCTTTTCAAACAACTACATGAAAAAGGTTTTATGTATGAAAATTAAAAAAACAAAACAGAACGGGGTTGCTGTGATGGCCACATACTAAGAGTACATGCAGCAGGCACCGTACTCATATGTGCATGCCCAAATACAGACACAAATTATTATTTAAATGATAAAACACATAAAAAGAAACAGGGCTGAAGAAATGGCTTGGGGGTTAAGAGCACTTACTGCTCTCACAGAAGCCAGGGTTCAGTTCCCAGCACCCAAGTCAGGTGGCTTATATTTGTGGAGAACTTGACTCCCAGGGATCCAGAGCCCTCCTCTGGCCTTCACAGGCACTGCATGCACGCACAAAAATAAATCTTAAAAGCCAGTTGAAAAATTCATAAAGGAAAAGTATAAACCCAAACAAAAATAATCTAAAAAATATTATAAAACCTATACACACTTAAGGGATCCACAGCTAAACACAGTATCAGAAAAGATGGGGGGGGGGAACACCAGGAAACAACAGAAGGGGCAGCATTCCAGCCACATGCAAGTCTTCAGCCTCAGTTAACCCAGCCATACCATGCCTTTGATATCTGCAAAATGGGGAAAGCTCACCACACAGACACACCAAAAAGGGAGGAAAGAATGAAAGCCAAAATGATGGCTATGGCTATTCTCCCATCGAAGCCCCTCATTTGCTTGGGATTAGAGGCATATACCATCACACCTGGACCAAACTGAATTCTTTGTTTGCTTAATTTTTTTAGATTTATTTAATTTGATGTGTGTGTTTTGCCTGCATGTACGTACATGTACTCCATAGGTGCCTGGTGCCCACAGAGTTCAGAGGAAGGAATCTGATCTCCTGGAACTGGAGTTACAGACACTTGTAAATTACCACATGGTGCTGGGAATTGAACCCAGGTCCTTTCGAGGAGCAGCAAGAGCTCTTAACCACTGAGCCATCTCCCTGGCCCTTGAATTCGTTGCTAACTGATCGTATGCACGTGTACAGGGGAGTGGGTGCCAGAGTGTGGGGCAGAGGACAAGTCTCAGAAGTCAGCTCTTTCCTGTGACTTGAGGGATCTGGGGATTGAACAAGTCACTAGGCCAGCAAGTGCCCATACCTGAGACCATCTCACCGGCCCCCCCAAACTGAATTAACATTCATGCTAATAAAGAACTGATAATATATAGAAAGATAAATTTAAAAATCATTGGCCCATAATTCAGCTCACCAAAAGAGACCCAAATAGAGGCAGCAAGCTTAGAAAGAGTAAAACAGAATTCTGACAGGGGCTGGAGAGATGGCTTAGAGGTTAAGAGCACCGGCTGCTCTTCCAGAGGACTTGAGTTCAAGGTCCAACAACCATCTATAATGAGATCTGGTGCCCTCTTCTGGCCAGCAGGCATACATGCAGGCAGAACACTGTACACATAATAAAATCTTTAAAAACAATTCTGACTGGATAGGTCTGTAATCCTAGCTACCTGGGAAACTGATGCAGGAGGATGGCTAGAGGCCTGTCTAGACTACAGAGTGAGTGCAGGATATTCACCATGGTCACAATCGACTTAGCAAAGAACAGCCAAGGGAACATGATCAGGCCTTCCCAAGACACACAAGATGCTCGACTGGAAAGGAGACAGTAACCAGCTTGCGGCACTCCTGGAAAGTCAAACTGGATGGATAAGCAGACAGGGACCTCAATGAAAGGACCGATAAATGCTTACAGGTCACGTGTCTGTCACTGACCCCACGCACAAGGCAAGAGGAAGTGTCAGGCATTTCTGAAATTAGCGTCAACCCCGACTGCTTGACCACTCCAGATCATCCCCAGGATACCACATCACTAGGAAAGGACTGGAAACCAAAGGCCCCGAGATAAATAAGCAAGACAACCCACAGAGACTGAAGATCACCTTACAGCGACGGAGAGTATCTGCAACGTCAGGAGCAAGGTCCTTATCCACCCAGCCCACCATGACGCCATCCAGCAGGACAGGGTAGCAGTCGCTGTATGGTCGACAAGGTGTGGCATCAACGGGAGTGACTCCTGGGGACAAGCAGAATAATGATATCAGAAGGTTTCACGCAACGCCTCCAGCTCCTGGGGACACTAGATGACTGCTTTCTCAGCTGAGCTGTGCAGCCGCTGCATCTGTGCAACACAAGTGCTTTCACAGGGCTTGTGCACGAGGAAACGGCTTCATCAAGGACACACAGGAACTCCTGTGATCTCCTGTGAGGATGGTGGGCCCCAGGGAGGCTCTGCACAGAATGCCTTTTCATGTGCTGACCCCTGCACCCTGAATACCCCTTGCCAAGAAAAATCTAATTATCGTTGACCCTCCTCATCTGCAGGTTTCACACGTGGACCTTTGCCTGCTTGACAAAACCATACCACAGGCACTTTCAAAGGCACATACTCTAACTCTTGTAACTCCAACTGCAAGCAAATCTTTCAATGTCTCTTCAAGGCCATGCAGACACTCAGTGCTGAGTGCTGCCCAGTGTTCCTAAGTGCAGAGTGGCTGTCACAGGCCTCATAGGGACAGTTAATAAGCTGAGGCTGCTGGCACAGAGTTCAAGTTTGGAACTGAGGGAAGTCAGCCCCACAATCCCCCCACACCAAGCAACGGCTCAGTATGTGCCACCAGCACTGCCAGATAATACAATACAGGGCAGCAAATGAGAGCCAACTAAGTGAAAAGCCACACCTACACACATGTGAAAACTGCCAGTATTTTCTCAAGTGTCCAGGGTTGAGTTTCACCTGTCACCCACACCTGCTCTCCAGGGAGTGTCTTTCATTCAGCCCTCTTCCTCATAGTCATCTCTTCCTCCACAGCGGGGTGGTGATGTCCTATCTACCTCTCTAACCTCTTCCCTTTATTTCCTCCTGGACTTTAGCTGACCTCAAACTTCCTGTGCAGCTGAAGCTCTCCTCCAACTCCTAATCCTCCTGCCTTCACCACCCAAGTGGATACCACTGATGCTTGGCTTGATTTTAATTAATGGCAGAACAAAAATATCCTTTGCCTTGCTCAGCAAATGGACAGATGGCTTGTATCCCCCGAATCTTGGCTATTTCTTTATTGCTTTCTCTAATGGTCCCTTCTTAATGGTTACTTTTCAGCGGGGTGAAATATTACGTAACAAGCTCTCGACTTTTGACTCAATGTCCTTCTGGTTGCTTGATGCACCTATCCACCACCTACCCTTAGTTGCCCTAAGCTGTATTTCATAAACCTCAGTCCACTGGTGACCTCACTCACACACCAACAATGATACAATGCTGTCGCTTTTAAATCACACCTGGAAAATCCCAGGACTAAACCATTACAAAATACTCAAACAAAAAGATGACATCTTTGACTGTGAAAGTAAACTCAAACCAACCACCAAGCCTAGAAGAACAATGACTGAGTTTCCTCCAAGCAGAGATGGTGGTCACAAGCTACCAGGGACAAAGGTCAGCGGAACTACGGCATCAGCTATACTGCACAAGCTACTTTTTAACTGAACTCCCCAAACCAACAGTTTTCTACTTAGAAATTCAAAGATCTACCAGGCACAGGAAGGACCCAGAAACTTTTACAACAGCACCTAACTTTGAATACTAGGCTGTTCTATCTCTCATCTTTCTCTTTTTGTTTTACAAAAAAAAAAAAAAAAAGGATAACACTAATGACATTGAACTTATTTCAGCTCTAAAGCTGAGTCCCAGAGAGTGACTTCACTGTTTGACCTTCAGTGTCCATACCTAAGCCACAGAGCAAGGCTGGGAGAGAGGCTGTGTATACAAACTTCGTGACGACCTCGCATATGGCAGTCAAGTGGTTCAGCAACCCACACGGTGCCCCGTCTGGGGTATGCACAGGGCAGAGGAAGCCCCAGGACTCTGGCAGCAGTCTGCGCACTGTGGTGGTCCTCATCTTGGCAAAGTCAGCCCCTCTGTGCACACAGCGGAAATGGGAGAGATAGCGAATGAAGTTCAGCTTGTCAGCCACAACGCACAGGCCAGAATCTTGCAGGAAGCCGAGACCTTAATTTAAAAAAAGTTACTCAAAACAAGCCAAAGTCTTTTTTTAAAAACCCAAACGGTCTGTTTCTGATGTTTTGATAAAATGACAAAAACTTCAGGGCTAGGGATATACCTCAGTGGTAAGAGCATTTGTTTAATATATGAGTGGACCCTGGATTCAATTTTCCAGTACCAACACACACGTAGAGGTTTGTAACACACAGTTCTGATAAATGGAAAAAAATTGAATTAGATTGGTGTGAGAACCCTGAAGTTACACAAACGCGTGCTGACATGCTAACAAGAGAAATCAGTGGCATCTGTCCCAAAAAAGAAAGCAGACTTCTGGAACCCAGCTGTCCCTTTCTATTTCCCCAGTTCATTCCATACAAGTGGTTAAGGGAGGGGAATAGAACCAAACCCTTCCAGATTGCAATGGTAAACCTGCCCAGGCAGCTGCTTTCTAGGAGTCATGGAACGTATTTGTTCGCTAGCACTGGATTTACAAAAACAAACACTGCTGAACGCTTCAGGTTGGCAGACATCAGTCAAAGTTTACTATAACATAAAATCTGACTTCAGGAAGGGTGAGCTTACTCTGGAATTCCACAGCAACATCTTTTTTTTATTATGCACATATCCAAAACAATATAAATATGGCCTATTTGTTGAATTTTACCTGTTTTCGAACGCAGATTCCCAGTAGCAAGAAGATATTCAAATGGTCTTGTTAGCTCTGTTCCCATACTAAATATCTTCAGCAAATTTTCATTGTTTATGGATACATTGGTCTTCTGAGCCCTCTTATCTAAAGCTATTTTAATAGACGCTAGCCAATTTTCCATTTTTTCCTAAAACAAGAAAATGTTAACTTCAAAGTAGTGCATGCTTGAATTATCTCAAATACTGTATCTACCCCCACACAATCCACACAATCCAGAATCAAGGCCCACTGTTTATACATGCAACAAAAGAGGTGTCTTTAGCACAACCAGGGTGGTAAAAGACAGCCCTTCAAGGTAGGACGGAAGGTCAGGCATTCCTAAAGACAGAGACAGGAAGTCTAGATCAGGAGCTTGGTGCAAGGTATCTGATTATACTGTGTAAAGATATGCCACTGTGATTGATGTAATAAAAAGCTAAATGGCCAATAGCTAGGCAGGAGGTATAGGCGGGACTTACAGCCAGAGAGAGCTCTGGGAAGAAAAGGAGGGAGTTGCCAGTCAGAGACAGAGGAAGCAGGATATTCAGGAGGAGAGGTAAAAGATTTGGACCACATGGCAGCACGTAGATTAATGGAAATTGATTAATTTAAGTTATAAGAGTTAATAAGAAACAAGACTAAGCTAAGGCCAAGCTTTCATAATTAATAAGAAGTCTCTGCGTCATTATTTGAGAACTGGCTGGCAGGACAGAGGGAGACTCATTACTGGGCCTAGAGAGATTGCTCAGTGGTTGAGAGTATGCACTGCTTTTGCAGATGTCACAGAATCAGTTCCCATCATCCTCTGGGACACGGGATCTGGACCGTGGACCTAGACCACCAGAGCCAGCCTCACTCCCTAGTTTACACTTCTGTTCTACATCCAGAAACCCTTTCTCTGTTGCGGCACACCACATCCCCAAACTATGAGCCCAAATAAATCCTTCCTGCCTTAAGTTAGTTTCTGTCGGGCATTTTGTCAAAGCAATAAAAAGTAACTAACAAAGTATTGCAAACTGATTTTAGGAAGTAGTTGAACTTGAAGACATAGAACAAAAAAAAAAAAAAAAATCAAAGATTAACTGTATCCAAGGATGTACTTTTATGCTTAGTCATCAGTGCTATGACCAAGATTTGATGTTACCTTGAGACTATATAAAAAAATATTACCCAGAACCAAACAGGAGAATTTAAATTAGATGCCAGCCTGAGCTGGTGTAGAGGGACGCTTGTCAAAACACTGAATAACAAGACGTCAAATATTGGCCAAAGTTGACTCAGTGAGTGACGTGCTTGGCACCTATATGGAAAGCAGGGCATTGCAGCACCTCCTGTAATCCCAGTACCGATGAGGCAGAAGCAGGTAGATCCCTGGAGCTCGTTGCCCACCCAGCCCAACCAAACCAATGAGCTTCAGGTTCAGTGAGACCCTATCTTTAAAAAAAATATGCCCGAATACATGCACACACACACAAGAACAGGAACCCATCAGGTGCACATACACAATTTAAAAAACAAAAGTTCAAAAGTTCAACAATCCAATCAATAAATGAGCTAAATGAGGAGACAGTTTTCAGAAAATGAAGTAGAAATGGGTAATAAACATATTAAGAAAAGGTCAGCATCACCAGTCATTGGGAAAACGCACATAGAAACAATAGTGAGACTCTATCAGAACCCATGAGAATGGCAGTCATCAAGGAAACAAATAGCACGATGGAGAAGATGCAGTCAGAAGGGCACCCTGACACCCTGCTAGTGGGCACGTGATCTAGCTCTGCCATTGTGGAAGTCAGTGTGATGGGCCCTCAAAAATCAAAAACAAGCCCACCACTTCTGGGTGGTCCCAAAGGATTAAGGCAATATATCACAACGATTCTTGCACACCAGTGTTAACACACCAATGCAGCACTGTTTACAACAGTTAAGCTATGAACCAGCCCAGGTGTCCAAGAACAGAGGAATGGATGAGGAAAATACGGTGAATAGCATTTGAAGGGAAATGGATTCAACTGAAGAGTTCATTAACTGAAATCATACTAAGAAAACTGAGTCATGTGGGTGGTAGTAGTACACACCGTTAATCCCAGCACTCAGAAAGAAGAGGCAGGTGACTCTCTGTGAGTTCAAGGCCAGCCTGGTCTACAGAGTGAGTTCTAGGACAGCCAGGGCTACACAGAGAAACTCTGTCTCAGAAAGGAGAGAGAGAGAAAATTAAATCAGTCAGTCTCAGAAAAAAAAAAAAAAAACCCAAACCACTACCTTTTATTTGGGAACCTCAGGTTTGATTTATTGATTTATTTATTTATTTCTGGTCTTTTGAGACCAGGTTTCTCTATATTGCTTTGGAGTCTGTCCTGGCAGACTCTGTAGACCAGGCTGACCTGGAACTCACAGAGATCCACCTGCCTCTGCCTCTGCCTTCTGAGTGCTGGGATTAGTGTTCGCCACCAACAAACCTTAGGTTTTAAATGGAAGCATAAAATCACATACATGCAGATATTACACAGAAATCTGGACCTGGTACAAGCTAGAGTTTTGATTAAGTCCCTTAGTGGTAAACAGAAAGGAGATGATACAAAATGTCCACACTAGGAATTATCAACAGGCAGACAACACTTGTGCCCAATCACAACTCAAGTGGCCCAATGACTGCAGCAAACTTACCTTCAGAAACATCAGGAAGAGCTGACCAGGGGTAAGGACTTCCTGGTTCACTAAACTGTCGGGGTTGTCCTCCATGCACTCTCCTCTAGCTAAAGCAAAGAGCTTCCGGGTCATGAGACAAAGCAGGTAAAACTTCTCAGTGTTGGATTTCAAGTGGATACAGATGCACTCACTGCAAAAGAAACAACCTTCAAGCGACTCTGCTCCTTTTCCTGCTTAGTTCCCTACTGACCAAGGTGCCAATTTCATGTCTACTTAATGTTTCTTACTCCCCAAACTGCTTTTCACCTTTACTGGCAACAATAACAGAGTATCGCCACCAAGTCTGGAGCTGTGTGCAGCAATATGGCAGCAATTAGTAACCACCTGTGGCTACTCCAGTTCAGTTCAAAGAAAGACTTCATTTTCTCAGCTGCACTGGCCACATCGAGCGTTCAGCTTCCGGCAGGGTGGTCTGGAACCACGTCCCTTTAATACAGTGGTTATATAAGACAAAGTCACATGTTGCCTGCAACTTTCAAAGATACAGAGAGAAAATGTGTATCTATGTACAGGCAAAGTGATCTCAGTAACAAAATGTCAACATTAGTGACTCCCAGTGTCCATTGTCTTACTTGGATACTGTAGCAAATTTGAAATTAATGCAGAATAAAAGAAGCAAAGCCACCGTCCTGGCTAGGACCAGCATCCTACCCAAGCTCACTTTCTAGACATGAACCCAGCCTACATCACTCCCTCCCTCCTCCTCCACAAAGCACACATACTTGAACAGGAACTTGGCAGCTTCCTCATTCGGGTACCAGTCAGGAAGACTGAGCTTTACTCTGAAGCGTTCACCCAGATAGTTAAGGACCTGCTTCTGGGTTGAGCAACCCTCTTCCATCACAGTCCTCAACATCTGAGAAACAGAGTTCTTAAAGAAAGAGTCCTCCTCTTTGCCTTTGATGAGCTCCTGGAAAATCTGAAAATCTGAAAAGCTCACAAGTGCCTAGAATAGAAGAAAGGAAGAAAGAAAATTAAAGCTTTCTTTTAAACAACAACTAAAGGTTTAATTCACTTAGTCACAACCCTCCCCTCTAATAATTCTTAATGCCTAAGCAAGACTAGCCCTTTAAAACAAAAACATTCTTTTTACACCACCCAAACATCAAAGCCCCAATGATTCTACTTCTGGAAATTCAAAAATTCTGGAATCATCCCCTATGCTCTGAATTAGAGCTGTCCTATATGACAAAACAGAGATGCCAGATTCCCAAGGCTAGGTCACAAACAGACAGCCCTCACCTCAATTCCAATGGGAAGAGGAATTGAGACCTTCTACCAATAGCCACCAACTCAGCATTGAGCCCTGGAAGCCTGGTCATCCAAGTGACTTCTTTTAACTTAAACTTGTAAATTCTTGATTTGGGAGAGTGTGTGTGTATGAGTGAGTGAGTGTGTGTATGTGTGTCCCTAAATATACAGGCCACAGCACATATATGGAGGTAAGAGGAAAAGTTTTGGGAGCCTGGTCTGCCTTCACTGGGGGCTCTAGGGGCTAATTCAGGTTGTCAGTTTTGCATGGCGGGTTCTTCAGCTGTGGAGTCACAGCCCAGTAGCACCTCCAGTCTTCATTGTGACCTGTGCTACTCTCAAATTCTACATCTGCAGAGACTCTAGAAAATGCTTACTGATAATTCAAGCAACTGACTTAAGAATGGAGCAGGGACTAATCGGTATAGCACGTATGGTTTGTTTTTGTTTATGGTGGTGGGGAGGGCACACAGGGTCTTGGTATGTTGCCCTAGTTGGCCTAGAATTTGCAAACTCCAATCTCAGACTTCCCAGAAGCTTGGGTAATATACGTGTACACGTACTTTTGACAAAAAGAAACCATCCACTCGTATACAGGACACAGCTTCCAACGAGCCTATTATCTCATCTCACCTTAAGGACAAATCCCAAAGGAAGGAAAAAGAGCTCTTTCCGGTAAATAAAGTTCACCATAACCGTGCCGTTCTCCACATAGTGAAGGTTCATATTGACAGCAGAGTGTTCTTCTCTCACACAGTGAATCGAAACCCCTAATCAAAGGAACAGCAAGGAGTCACAGCCTAGTTGTTTCTTTTTTCTTCTGATCATTTTACTATCATAATCAAAGCCAAACCACTTGTTAAGATTAGCCAAAGCCAGCCGGGCGCTGGTGGTGCAAGCCTTTAATCCAAGCACTTGGGAGGCAGAGGCAGGCGGATCTCTGTGAGTTCGAGGCCAGCCTGGTCTACAGAGTGAGTTCCAGGACAGCCTCCAGAGCCACAGAGAAACCCTGTCTCGAAAAACCAAAAAAAAAAAAAAAAAAAAAAAGATTAGCCAAGGCCTAGCATGGTGGCACAGACTTTAATCCCAGCATTTGGGAGGAAGAGACAGATAGAGCTCTGTGAGTTCTCAGATAGCCAGGGCTACACAGAGAGATTCTGCCTCAAACAAAACAAATAACAAAAACCTAAACCAAACAAACAAATAACATGCGTGTGTAGGTCCCCAGGTGTCTTCCTCAATTGCTTCTCTATCTTTGCTTCTTTTGAGACAGGTCTCTCACTGAACCTGGAACTTTCTTCTTGGCTAAACTGACTGGAACCCCTGTCTACCTGTCCCCAGCCCTCCTATGCTAGGATTACAGATGTGTACTTCCATACCCTTCTGTTACTGGTTTTAGATGTAGGTGATGGGGACTCAATCCCTCACACCTCTGTAAAAAGCACCTCCCCACTGAACCATGTCCCAACCCCATACTTGGCCTGAAACTTTAAGTTTATACTTTGATCAATAATTCCCCAGCCAACACCACCCCGATTCTTACAGAAATGCTTATGGCAAAACAAATAAAAATCATGTAAGAGAAACACATTAAAGACTGTATAGTTGCCGGGCGGTGGTAGCGCATACCTTTAATCCCAGCACTCTGGGGGCAGAGGCAGGCAGATCTCTGCGAGTTCGAGGCCGGGCTGGACCGACAGCCTCCAAAACAATACAGAGAAACCCTGTCTTGTAAAACCAAAAAAAAAAAAAAAAAAAAAAGACTGTATAGTCAGCCCAGGCAGTGGTGACACACCCCTTTAATACCAGTACTCAGGAAGTAAGTGGGTCTCTGCGAGTTTGAGGACAGCCTGGTCTACAGAGTGAGTTCCAAGACAGCAAAGGCTACACAAAGAAACTGTCTTATAAAAGAAAAGAGAAAAGATTGTGCATAGTTGTATCTACTTTAGAAAATGGTTTTTCAGTTGTCTAAGACAACATCCCAATGTTCACTAAAACTTACCGAAATGAGTGTAGCCAAGTCCTCTGCTTTTCCATTTTGGTCTTATCATCGCAATGGGGAAATTTCTCCGAGGCATAATCAACATTCGGATGACTTTTTCAATGCCATTGATTATAAAATAACCTCCCATTTCCTGTCAAAGACAGGGTCATTATCTGTTAAACTAAAGTATACTACTAAGTAAACATATCTAGCCACATGAAGAGGTACACACTGTGAAATGGACACCCGTTCTCTAGAAACAGTACAGGTTCCAGAAAGTCTCGTCAGATACAGGGCCATTCCTTCTAATGAGACAGGCTCAGTCAAACTAGTCTCTCTATCCCAAATTATTTCAATTTCCAAGCACCACTTAAACAAAACTTATTCCAAAATCTAAAGATAAAAATGGTAAGTTAAAAAAAAAAAAGGTTGGCTGCATGGAAGTTTTGCTGACTAGAAATCTGGACTAGATAAATACAGGAAAATGTTTAATAATAAAGAGTGTGCTGCTAACTGCCTGGTAGCAAATAGGCACATCCTGATGGGTGCCCTGCTAACGGAGCCCTTACTCCTCCTAACCATGGCCTGCCTGTTTTCACCAGAGCAAATTGAGGCCTGGGGTAACTGAGGCCCCCACAACCGATAAATGGAATGGCTGGAGTGCCACATCCTGATCTGACACCAAAACTCTCTTCCCAGGCACAACAGTGTAGGAACTCAGACATTGTATTAACTCCGCCCCTTGACACCAGGCACGCCCAGTGACATGGCTACATCATCACTATGTCACTCGTCTCAGGACTCAGTGCGTATGTACCTCATCCCCTTTATAAGTCACCAACAACCCCCCTTCTCTCTCTCTCTCTCTCTGCTCTGCACGGGTTGGTTACCTCTCACCCCCCTTTCCCTCCCTGTCCACCAATAAAACGCCACATGGGATCATTGAGTCACGGTTTGTGTCTCGTTACTGGATAAACCTAGACATTTTAACGACATTGGTTCCCTGATTGGGAACCTAGACATTTTAACAACACAACAGTCTTCCTAAAAATAGGCCCAGTCGGCACACCCTCACTACTTCAGCTTAGTAACCCAGAACTGCCTCACACCACTGGAGAAACCAGGAAAAAAAGGGACATGGGTCAGTCATTCAATAAGCTCAGGGAATTTTACTGTAAGTAAAAACAGTTCCTACAACACTTTTGTGAATAAGTATTCCTCTGAAGGTGTATAATTCAGAAAATTAGGACCAGAAAGATCACTCAGTGGGGAAAGGTATTTGCGGTAGGGCCTGAAGATCTGAGTTCAAACCCTGAGAGCCAGATGGTGGGAGAACCAACTCCTCATACATTGCCTGCTGATCCTATGACCTCTACACACGGGCCAAATAAGAAAGCCAGGCTTGGTGGCATACACCTTTAATCCCAGCAGATTAAGATGGATCTCTGTGAGTTGAAGACCAGCCTGATTGATCTACACAGTGAGTTACAGGCCAGCCAAGGCTAGACCCACCCTACCCTAACACCCAAAAAGGAAGATAATAAAAGAAAATTTGGGTTGGGAGTGTAGCCTGATGATACACTTATGTTTCACATGAGCAAAGGCCCTAGGTTCAATGTTCAGAAAGAAGAAGTAGAAAGAGGGAAAAGGAAGGAGGAAAGGAGTGAAGGAAAGGGAAAAGAAAATTATTTCTAGGGGGAAAACCCTCCTAGTACACTGCCCAAAACAACACTTAATGTATAGCTGCTGTCCACACTGCCTCAATAGACAGGAGGAAGAGTCATGCACAGCACTCAGACACAGTATCAACACTCCATGTGACACAGCCAGAAATCAGAAGTCAGAAAAACTGATTGCCACTGGCAAGCTTCCTGTTTCCCCACAGCCTAGATCCCTGCACTTACCTCTGCCTCTTCATGGTGCTCAATGAGGGCTTGAGGAGGAAGGTTGTATAAGTTGCAAAGTTTAGACTTTACCATGATGGGAACATAGCCAAGAAACTGCTTAATGACCCCTTTGGGGATTCCATTCACTGCCCAGCTGATGTCAGCCTACATGAAAACAAAAGAAAAAATAAACTATCTGGATCTGCAAGAATTTTTTTAATGTTTAGCTGTATTTATTTTTATTTTATGTATGTAAATGTTTGATCTTAATGTGTATCTGTGTGCCAGATGTGTGTCTGGTGCCAGTGGAGGCCACAAGAGGGCACTAGTTCTTCTGGAACTGGATTACTGGCAGTTGTGAGCCACCATAAGGTGCTGGGAAGCAAACCCCAGTCCTTTGGAAAAAGTCAGTCAGTGCTCTTAACCACTGAGCCATCTCTCCAGCCCCACAAATAAGTATTTTAAGAGAGGGAAGAGGGCCACAGTGAATTGATTTTACGTGTTAGATTCAGAAGATACATTTCCTTAAGTTGCAACACTAAGAAAGCAGACCTTTCCTATAACCTTATAAGGCACTAGCTTGAGTCTCAAAATTGTGCAGGGACAGTCACCTCACATCACTAATGCTCACCGTCAGCCTCCCACGGTAGGTGCTCCTTCGGCCCCGGCACTCGGCTGGATAAACGTTGAGCTCTTTGCAGATGGTCCCTTTGGGCACTGAGGGTGGACTGATGACAGCATCCACAATAGTAAGAGATACGCGCTCATCTTTGAAAGCAAACTCAAAGGGAGGAATGGCCTGAAATACAATTCATCTGCTAAATCACTTGCATTTTTCAAGGCACTTTTCGCTAAGAATCTTCAAAATCACACATGTTCTACACTCACTGATGTCTAACATGCCAATGCAACACATCTAAGAGGGACAACTAAAGCTACAACTAACTGGTAACTTCGCCAACTACTTAACCATAATGCATTCACTAGGGGCCTTTTGGAGGTGTGCTGTGCATTCGATTGTGCAGTAGGCTCTACAGATACGGAAAAGGCTGAGTGAGCCAAGTCTACCTTCTCCACACAGCAGGACAGAGAGAGCTGCTGCTCATGGACAAGAACAGGGAAACCGGCTGCTCTCAGCGCCATTCTTCAAGCTAAGCTTTTACATTTTATTCCCTCACACTGAAGCCTGGCAATTCAAAGAGTTCTAAATGGCTCCCATACTTCTGAGTTTCAGTCTGGCAGTGAAAGGTCTCCAACGCATCTCCACCCCCATCTCTCCCAAAGCAATTGCTCAGCAACAAAACCTCAGGGTAGTGTCCACTATACACATGGTTCTCCCTGCACCTAACCTCCCCCTGTAGGGAACAACCACCCTGTTCCCTTGACTTTGTCTAACGTTGAGCTCTCTATACACCTGGGCTAGTCGCACCTCCCCCCCTGCTTCTGACTCAGTAAACACTACATTTTAGGGCAGTTCTCAAAAGTACTGGTATTGACTGCCTGCTGGTGTCTGCTACCTCTACACAATTAACCAAGGAGCACTAAAACCTGAGAGGCCTCTTAACTGAGGAACGGACATGTTCTTACTCTCAGAGCCTAGTGCCAGGGGAGACTGAGGATGGACTAAGGGTGCTAACAAAAGAGACCACCCCTCAGCCCCCCTCATCTGAGCTCTGCTACCATTGTTAGACGGGTTGCCTAACTCAGGACCGTAGCCAGTTTTTTTTTTTTCTTCAAAATTCTAAAGGAAGGAAGCTGGGCACACGCCTTTGATCCCAGCACTCCGGAGGCAGAGCCAGCAGATTTGCGAGTTCGAGGCCAGTCTGATCCACAGACAGGCCTACACAGAGAAACCAGATCTCTAACCTCCCCTGCCAACCCCCAAGAAAACTCTAAGGAAAGGAAACTGAAGATGAGCTTGCTGCAGTTCGCAGTCTGTCTCAGCTTGGAACCTTCGGAGGACGTTTTAGACCGTAAGAGTCCAGGTGGGAAAAGGTGTGAGCGCTGTGAATGGGCGGAAAACACGGCTCCAAATAGAACACTTCCTCACTCTCATCTCATAGTATTCACAAAACCAGGGTTCGTACTCACACATAAACCCAGAGATCACAAATACATCTTTTCCTACACTACTCGACTACAAATCGCAACGAAGTGCTTTTCTCTCTGAGCTACCTTGCACGGAGAGTGAACGTCACTATTTAAAGCCGTACTGCGGCCTCCCGGCCACCTCCTCAAATGCTGGGACCCTCCGGCCGCACTCGGGCCGCCGACAGGGCTCAGGAGCCGAGGGCGCGCCGCTCACCTGCACCGCGTGGCTCAGCCCCTCCAGTACCGCGTAGTTGAAGGAGTCCACGTGCGCCCGCGTCAAGTCTTGCAACGCCGCCTTTTGCTGCTCCGGAGGAATCGCATACGAGGGGTCGGTTAAGTGCTTTAGGCTGGGCCCGCTGGGCAGGTTCCGCCACCGGCCGTCGAGATCCATGCTTCGGCCAACCCGAGACCGGAGACGAGAGGGGCAACTCCACTCGCGGCCGGGACGGAACACCAGAGCGGCAACTCGGCTCGCAGCCGGCAGGAATGGGTGGAGTCCCAGACTCCCACGGCCTGCTGGGAAATGTAGTTCCTCTTGTTCCGCCCGCCCCTACCCTGGTCCCTCCATTTTGCAGGATCGAGTAGGAACCAAAACCGTAGCGAGATTGGGCCGGTGAAAACTACACAGAGAGGCAGATTAGAGAGGGATTAGATTAGCCCCTTCTCTCAGCTGTATCTTGCAAACCGTGCTAAAACCCACTGCACTTTAGTGTGTAACCTCTGTGACCCTTATTTGCTCAATCAGTTAATTAGGACCGATAGAACTATTTTCAAAGAGTTTCTTCTGTTCCTTTGGGCAGTTTTCCGATTACATCCTGATGCTAACCCTAAGAGACTCTGGGGTCTTGGCTTCAACCAAAATGCAGCTGTTGGACACTAAGACCTCTGTCCTCTCTACCAAACTCTTTATTATCTATCATCTATCTATCTATACCCATCCATCCATCTATCGATGGATTGATCCATCCAATTATTGGTCTTTTGAGACAGGGGCGTTTATGCCATTGGTTCTCAACCTTTGGGTCGCGACTCCTTTGACAAACCTTTATCTCCAGAAATACTTATATTTCAACTCATAACAGTAACAAAATTACAGTTATGAAGTAGCAACTAAAATAATTTTATGGTTGGGGGTCATCACAACATGAGGAACTGTCTTAAAGGGTCAAAGCATTAGGAAGAACTGCTCTCTGAAGTTCTGACTGTCCTGGAACTCAATTTGTAGACCACGCTGGCATAAAAAGAGATCCACCTGCCTCCTCCAGACTGCTGGAATTGAAAGCCTGGGCCACCACACCCAGCCCCCAGCTACTCAACTCTTAATAAGTGAAGTTCATCACTGGGATGGTCAGCAGGAATCAGGCTATCCTACCCAACCCCTTACGCCAAAAGAAAAGAAGTCACCCCAAACCACTTCTGGATAGAAATCCTAGGTAAAAGGTGGGAAGGTGGATGGGTGCTGTCAGATAGCATTTGTGCTGTTTCCACTGTTTGGCTTTTTTTTTTTTTTTTTTTTTTTTGGTTTTTCGAGACAGGGTTTCTCTGTGGCTTTGGAGGCTGTCCTGGAACTCGCTCGGTAGTCCAGGCTGGTCTCGAACTCACAGAGATCCGCCTGCCTCTGCCTCCCGAGTGCTGGGATTAAAGGCGTGCACCACCAACGCCCGGCTTCCACTGTTTGGCTTTTATGAATAATGATGCTATGAATATCAATTTTTGTATGGGCATGTTTTCAATTCTCTTAAGTATTGGACCTAAGAACAGAATCCTTAACTTTGTGAAGTTCTGTGAAACTACTAAAGTGAGCTGTACAATTTAACACCCCTCTAGCAATATCCTTACTATCTTCTGATTATATCAATCTTATCACTTGTACAATTGCATCTATTTGTAGGTTTTGATTAGCATTTCTCTAGAGGCTAATAGTGTCAAACATTTCATGTGTGTATTGGTTAATGGTATATTTTCTCTGGAAGAAAATGCCTGCTTAAATTCATTGCTCATTTTAAAATCCCTTGTCTTTCTACCATTGAGTTGTAATATGCTGGTCATTCTTGGGCTTGAGATTTCAAAATATGTTCCCTTTTATGGGTTGTCTATTTCCTTAAAAAATATTTGTGTAACTGGATATAGTGGCATATGCCTTTAATCCCAGAACCTGAGAATCAAAAGCAGGCAGATCTCTGAGTTCCAGGCCAGCCTTGTCTACATATCCAGGACAGCTAGAACCACATGGAAATACACTGTTTTAAAGAAAGAAAAGAAATTGTTTCGTAAAAATGAATGTGTGCCGGGTGTGGTGGCGCACGCCTTTAATCTCAGCACTGGGAGGCAGAGGCAGGCGGATCTCTGTGAATTCTAGGCCAGCCTGGTCTACAGAGCCAGTTCCAGGACATCCAAGACTATATAATAGAGACCCTTTCTCAAAACAATAACAACAAAAAGATCTGTGTTAATTCCTTAGTCATTGTTTTTTATATTGATAAAAGTAGAATTGCTTTCTGATTTCATTTTCAAATTGTTCATTTGTAGTGTTCAGAAATGCAATTGAGTTTTATATGTTGATATTGTACCTAGGAATCTTGCTAAAGGTTTTCTCTGTGTAAGATCTTGTCATCTGCAAAGAGACATACTTACACTTCTTTCCAATTTTGATATCCCTTCCTTCTTTTGGCTAATTGCACTGTCTAGAACCTTTAGTGCCCTTTTTTCTGAGGAGGGCATGGCTGATACAAGGACTCTATATGAAGTTCAGGTTGGATTCAAATTTATGATCCTCCTGCTTCAGCCTCGAAAACTCTGGGATTACAGGCTCACACAGTCATATCTAGTCTAACTTTTATATGTATTCATTTGCTTGTGACAGAGACAAATGTATGTGTAAGGGTTCACACTTGCCACAGGTGGACATCAGAGTTACTTTCAGGAGTGGGGTCTAACCGGCTATCCATCATATTGAGGCAGTCTCTCTTTACACTCTGCATACTCTGCAATATCTGACCCATGAGCCTCCTGTCTCTGCTTGATATTTCACTACAGAAGTGCTAGAATTGCATATGCAAGGCATAAAATCTGCCTTTCTCTGTAGATTCCTGGGATCAAACTCGGGTTGTTGGGTTTGTGAGGCAAGCATTCTTACCTGCAGGAGAATTAAGTTGTTATTGGTTTCTAAGTTTATTCTACTGTGGTTAGAGAACATAAGTGTTTTGATTCCCTTACATCTACTGTGGCTTGTTTGATAGCTTAGCATGTGAGCACAGAATGATCCATGTGTACCTTAGAAGAACAGGGTGAGATGTATGGCAAATATTTGTTGGTTCCAGTTGCTTTAGTGCTGTTTCCTTGGTGCTCTTCTCTGTAGCTGTTCTACCCACCACTGAAAGTTCTATTCCACTGAAAGTGCAATGTCCCAAATCTTATTGCTGATTTTTCAAGTACATCAGGGTTTTGCTTCATGGACTTTGGGCTCTCTAGCTAGATGCTTATTGATTGCAGGACTTCAATATTTTGATAACTGGATCTTTGTAGTCAGTTCCAGGAGGAGGAAGAGACCAAATAAGGGACTAGATCTTGGTGGCCAGCTTGGGGAATGCAGTATAATGGATTTTTAGCACGGCAGAGGAATGGGGGAGAAGGCAAGGCCTGCCAGAGACATGTTTGCCATGCTCGGGCTGGCAGAGGGTCTCTTCAAAAACTATACACCACCAGGCCTGATTTTTTTTTTTTTTGGTTTTTCGAGACAGGGTTTCTCTGTGGCTTTGGAGGCTGTCCTGGAACTCACTTGGTAGTCCAGGCTGGTCTCGAACTCACAGAGATCCGCCTGCCTCTGCCTCCTGAGTGCTGGGATTAAAGGCATGCGCCACCAACGCCCGGCTCCAGGCCTGATTTTTTAAAGTGAATTCTGGGGATTTAATATGTCCTCATGCTTGCAAGCCAAGCACTTTATACCCCCTCTTACATACATTTTAATTGTGTTTGCTCATTTTAATAAAGCAAAATAGTTCTTGGTCACTGTTCCATCACCTCCCAGCTATGTGTGAGTACTTAAAGAGGCAGGGATTCAGCCGGGCGTTGGTGGTGCATGCCTTTAATCCCAGCACTCGGAGGCAGAGGCAGGTGGATCTCTGTGAGTTCGAGGCCAGCCTGGTCTACACAGTGAGTTCCAGGAAAGCCTCCAAAGCCACAGAGAAACCCTGTCTCGAAAAACCAAAAAAAAAAAAAAAAAAAAAAAAAAAAAGAGGCAGGGATTCCTTAGAGCCGAAGTCACAGGCATTTTCAGACTACCCAGTGTGGGTGCTGGGATCTGAACTCCAGACCTCATGATTTAACAGGAATCACTTTTAACCACTGCACTCTCTCTCCAGCCCCTTGGTGATTGTATCTCCCAATGTATGTTCCATCCCTTTGCTCTCCTCTCTCTTCGTACTATGCACCTCTCCTCTCTCTAAAGTTATTCTTACCATGTGCGTGTTGGTATACTTCATTGTCTATGGAACAATGTTCTTTTGGGGGGGGTTTGAGACAGGGTTTCTCTGTATTTTTTTTTTTGGAGGCTATCCTGGAACTTGCTCTGTAGACCAGGCTGGCCTCGGACTCACAAATTTGCCTGCCTCTGCCTCCCAAGTGCTGGGATTAAAGGCGTGCACCACCAACGCCCAACAATGTTCATTTTTTGAAAATGATTTTTCTGCTCCTCATCAGACTGTAGAATCTTTGACTTGACATTCACTGATTCCCTCTTTGGTCAGTTTGAACATGCCTCATAACTTCCAGTGAGTTTTTCACTGTGTTAGTGAATTTTTCAGTTCCAACATTTCCAATTGATTTTATTCAAAACTCAGATCTGTCTCCTAGCTGCTATTCTCTGTGGTCTCACATCATTTTCAGCCTCCTTCAGTTCTCCACACACACTTGAAAAAGGTGAACTAAAATATTTGTTTAGCCGGGCAGTGATGGCCACGCCTTTAATCCCAGCACTCGGGAGGAGGAAGCAGGTGGATCTCTGTGAGTTCAAGGCCAGCCTGGTCTACCGAGCTAGTTCTAGGACAGCCTCCAAAGCCACAGAGAAACCCTGTCTCAAAAAACCAAAAAATAAAAATAAATATTTGTTTAGTAGGTCCAAACCTGGGTTTCTTCAGGGTAGCATCCATGCTCTACCCATGCCCCATGTAGGTCTATCTTGGTCTACCCCATAATTAGTATCAAAAATTAGGAAATCTTAATGAATTTTGGAAACTGGATACTTGCTCTCTCTAGGATTTGTTGCTTGATGACTGCCCTGAAGCCTATGTCATGTGTGTTTTTGCTCACTAGCTAAATGCTCAACTAAAAATTGAGCCGGGATTTCCTTGAATACCTACACTTACACCTTTGCTGAGGGCACTGTTCCTGTTTGGTGGTGGTGTCTTCAATACTTGTGCAAGCATTTTACAATTCTGCCTTGATATTCACTTCCTACAGCACAGAGCCTGAACATCAGAGACAAAAACAGGGACTTTAACGGGGCTCCCTGGTCATTCCCACAGCCCTACCCATGTACATGACCTTCTATGGTCTCATGAATATATTGGAGTCTTTAAAAGTCTCCTGTGAATATCTTATGCCTCAGCTTGTCCATCTGCATTTTTTGGTCAGTTGTTAGTTCCAAGAGGTATAATTTCCCTAAGAAGTTGAGATGTACAATAATGGTTTATATCACTTTTGACAAGTACACTGGGAGAAAGGTTATTTACACTGGGCAAGCTCTGTGTCATATTAAATAAAAATAATCCCTGGGAGCATAGGCAATTATCAGTTTTTAAAAAACATTTATTTATTTATTATGTATGTAGTGCTCTGCCTGCAGGTCAATCTCATTATAGATGGCTGTGAGCCACCATGTGGTTTCTGGGAATTGAACTCAGGACCTCTGGAGGAGCAGCCAAAGCTCTTAATCACTGAGTTATCTCTACAACCCAGCAGTTATCAGTTTTAAACAATTTACATTGGTATGGATTATGTTATTGGTACAAACGCAAGGTTTTTTGCTATACTGTGTATATGTTTCTACTTCTGTTTAAGATTTTTGTAGGTGGACTGGAGAGATGGCTCAGCAGTTAAGAGCACTGGCTGCTCTTCCAGAGGTTCTGAGTTCAATTCCTAGCAACCACAAGATCTACTGCCCTCTTCTGCCCTGCAGAAATACATGCATGTAGATAGAACACCCCATACATAATAAATAAATAAATCTTTTAAAAAATATTTTTTGGCCAGGAGTTGGTGGCGCACGCCTTTAATCCCAGCACTCGGGAGGCAGAGGCAGGTGGATCTCTGTGAGTTCGAGGCCAGCCTGGTCTACAAAGTGAGTTCCAGGACAGTCTCCAAAACAATACAGAGAAACCCTGTCTCGAAACCCCCCCAAAAATATACATATATTTTTTTGTTCATTGTCACAATTTTGAAGTTATTGTCCTTGTATTGTACATCTGTTTCTAGTTTTGCTTAAGGTATTACATATAAAACTTGTTTATTTATACAATGTGAAGTCCTAGTCTTTAACAGTAATATAGAATAATGAAACACAGGTTTATAGTCAGCCATAAATACCAAACATATAGTCATATTAGATTTTTCTAGGTATTCAAAGATGTGTTTCAAACTGGTAGTCTTCAAACACTTCAAAGACCTACAGAGCATGGCATTTAAGATGTTTTAATAACTTAGGATTTTTCTGACATGAGACATGTCTGCTCCTTACATCACCAATCTACTTCTAAAGAGAGTGATGGACACCAAAGACTCTCCATATGGAGTTTGCTTTCTTTGTGGAACAAACTGGCCTAAAGGGCAAGAAACTACCCTTGTCTCAACTGCTGACGGTAAGTACTCCGTCCAGTGTCCAACCTGGACAAGCAGAACACCAAGAAAAGCGACTGCCAAACTTTTCCAAGACAGGGCTGGACAGTCCTTCATAATTTCCTGCTTCTGAAAAAGGTCTGTCAGATATATTAGGCCTGTAGGCTAAAGACAGATGTCCCAACATTACAGAGGAACCTGGGTGACTGTCCAGCAGCCAGCTGCTTCTGCCACTTCTTACATTTGTTTGGAAGTCGCATTGTTTGCTTGCACTTCCTGCTTACTCAGGTAATATTATTTTCTTTCTCATCTCTTTGATGGGGGTTGAAGACTAGATCGTTACAGTTACAGTCCTCCCAAATCTTAGCGAAAGACATATTAGGCACAAGGCTTTAGATTCTTCAGGAGAGGACAGCTATTGGTGTAATCTCTATATATCCATCAATTAGTTATAGTCTGGACATTTAGAATGCATTTCTTACATAATAATTGTTTTTGTTGTATATAGTTTCACTTTTGTTAAGGTTATTACCTTTTCTCTCTTCTAAACAATACTTGACAGTAGTTCTTATTGTATATAATTCTTTTTTTTTTTTTTTGAGACAGGGTTTCTCTGTGGCTTTGGAGGCTGTCCTGGAACTCACTTTGTAGACCAGGCTGGCCTCGAACTCACAGAGATCCGCCTGCCTCTGCCTCCCGAGTGCTGGGATTAAAGGCGTGCGCCACCAACGCCCGGCTGTATATAATTCTTAATTAGACAGAAAAGGGGAAACGTTGCAGGGATTCTGTCACTGTTCTGCTGGCCAATTGTAAGAAATTTGGCCCAAGGGGCAGAATTGCATTGAGGAGCATGTGACCCGAATAAAGGGCACAGGCCTGAGGGTTATGTGCTCTCCTGGAAGGTAGACTAACTGGCAACGAGCCACTCACAGTCAGGCTGAGGTTCCCCATGCCCCTTGGGAACCAGGAGCAGCAGTGTAGCAGCTGGGCCTGCAGTGGTGTAGCAGCTTTGCTCTGTCTTGAGTGTTGTGCACTGATTTTACCTCTGAATAAATTGTTAGTGACCCTATTGGATTCCCTAAGTGCTGTGGTGTCCAGACATCTTCCTGAGATTTACAGGTATCTAAAAACCCAGCCTGAGCCAGATGATTAGCAAGGAGTTCTCAGCAAATAGACTCATGTCAGAGGCTCCTCCAACTCTGCCCTATGCTGGAAACACACAGAGCTCTCCCGCACAACCACTGGTCTACCTGACCATTGCACCATAAGTCATATGATGCACAAGACACTGGAGAGGAGACTGGAGTCTGGTAGTTGATTGTTGCCTGTTGAATTCTTAAACATTTGTTTAGGAAACTATGGTCCTATCTGGCCTGGCTCTGTATGGTAGGTGAGCTTAGAGTTATGTTTATCTTTCAGAGTTGAGGAAAGAACAAAGAATATGGAACAGACCCCACATGGCTCACAGGAGCCAGGATATTTGCTGTCTTGCTGTTTACAGGAAAGCCCTGCCTTCTTCTGGTGGTATCATAGACTGAAATAATCAGTGATAGACAAGGCTAGCAACACCCACATTAAATGACCAACTCCAAGGACACAAAAACACTTGAAATATCTATACTTTAATGCTCCAGGCATTTAAAACATTCATATAGTTGCCTTATTTCAAAAATCACTTCCTCTTAGGTGCGGTTCTATGTCCAGGATTGGAGGCACATCCACCAACCACCGAGTCCTCACAACAGCACCCACATGCCACCTGCAACCTCCTTTGGCACCCTACCATTTTTGTTCATGGATCCCATTTGCCACACCCATGAACACAACCACAGCTGTTCATAAAAACACTTCACAGTTGACGCTGGCTGGTTCCGTGGCTCGCAGCCCGTTCCCAATGCTCCCCAACGTCCTGTGCATGTGAGTGCCATCCCACAGAGCTACAGAAACACTGTCAGCTGGTGTGCACACCAGCCGCTGCTCTGCTGTAGCTCACAACACAGAGGCACTTAAAATTCCTTGGCAAAATGGACTTTATAATTGCCATTGAAGTCAAGTGTGAGGGAAGGGGAGGGACTTTTCTCCCATAATTAATGGATAACTCTGATATAGATTATTAGATTTAGAGATTCATGTCTGTTTACATCTGCCATCAAGGACTTCATAAACTGCTTGTGTAAATAAAAGCACATTTGTTTCTCCAGGTGCTTGGATGAGACGCAAACTAAGAAGCTGCTCAGCCAATACTTACACTAGGAGTATTTATGTCAATATCTGATAGTTCTTACGGAATTGCTTGCTTCAAAGAGATTTTTTTTAGCCTAAATCCTTAAGTGATTCTTCCAAGGTAATAATGTGTTTGTCCTGCTTCCCAAAGTAATGGTTCAAGGCACCTCAAGACATATAGTTACCTGAGGTTCTGATTCAGTTGACCAGAGGTGGGAAGGGCCATCAACTTCTTTTAACTTCATGGGAGGTTATAGCATGTAGTCAGCATTGAGAACCTTGGGACTAAAGGCCCTTGAGTCTAATTCCTGCTCTCCTTTATTCTCACAAAAAGCCCTTGAGGTAGTCCCTGGGTCAGCGGACATGTCCTCCATGAGATAAGAAGCTAAGGCACAGCGAGATTATTTGGCTCGTGTGACATTGTGCAGTCAGATGACAGAGGCAGGAGTGGAATCAATAGCTCCAAACAAATAACCCCTCCCGCAGTGACGGCAGCACTTACACCCACTAACCACGAAGACTGGCTAGGGACCATCTGTGCCAATGGCACCATGGAACGGTACAAAATGGTTCAGAGCCAACCTTCCTACTTGGTGGGAAGTAAATGCAAAAAATGGTTGAAGCTGTGTGAGGAATGAACTCAACCCTTCCCATTTCCCCTTATACAGATGTTATGGGTTTGTTCTGGTTTATTATGAAACCTGTCAGGATTCATAAAGACTTACTGACATCTGCTTTGTCAACTCTGCCACCATAACAGCCAAATACTTTTGAATGCCCCTGGGATTTGGATTCAAGAACATACCTAGACCGCCTTGCTCTCTCCACCTAAACTAGTCGTGAACCCAGCACCCTCCAATTTCCCAGTGTGTGAACCTCTCCAGGGTGTGGCTAATCGTTCTGCTTCTCAGAAATTCCTCAGCGCTAACCCATCAGTTGTGCTGGGCCTCAAGGACTGACTTAATGTCAATGTTTTACTTTGCTCTGGCTGCCAACTTTGTTACCCATATTCTAGGCAACCATGGCACCTTTAGCCTCTAATTCCAGATTCCCATGAATTGGGACATTCTTCACTTCAGTATAACACATTTGGTCACCCATGGACGCACATAATAAATAATTTCATCATTCTGTTCCTCGCTGCAAATTCCCACCACTCATTCTATCTTCTGCAGCTCTTTTGTCCAAGTCCCATTTGACTGCAGAACACACCAAGCAGATGCACATGAGGAAGCACTTGTATACACCAGGGGAAAACCACACACTATGCTCTGCGAAGAAGGGCAGCTTTCACTGTGTCTTCTGTGGTTTCCAGGACACTCTGCAGAAGGAGCCTATTTACTCAGCTCATACTGAATACTCATGACATCTTCCCCCTGCTTCAGGATTGGGCTCCCAAGAAGCCTATAAAACACGAATGGATCCATACATGGGAACCACACCTCATAGTGCACTTTTCTTGACCCAGGAAGCTGTACAACGCTCCAAAAACACTTCTTTTTACTCAGGCAGGACACACCCTCATCCAGAGGGCATCTCTCCTGTTACCCACATGCTTAAGCAGACAGGGCTCTTTCTGGAATGGAACCTGCCCCTCCAGGCCCTTGAAGCCAAGGAGGACAGATATGGGGAGAGCTAGGAGGCGAGGAGCAGGATGGGGAATGGAATTCTACCTTCCCTGACTCCCAGAGAGGATTGCTACCAAGGTCAAAGGTGGGAGAGGAGGAGGGACGGCAAAGCTGCATGCAGAGTTCTGATTAATTCAAAGATTGCTGAGGCTCGTGAGACTTCAGAGACTCCCGCCCACCCACACCATTAAGTAAAGTCAGATGCCAGGTTTCCTTTTTTCTCTCTTTCTCTCTCATGCTTATTTGATGCTTGCAGATTCATCAGGCCTGCTGCTTGTTTCTAAAACATGCAGTGAGCAACACACACTGTTTGGTGCCCACAGGACCCCTGGCAAGTGCTCGCTCATAAGCCACCAGGAAGGTGACAAGCAAGAGGCCTTCACTGACAGGCCTGTGCACAGTGTGGACTGTGCCTCACGCTTGTCCAGAGTTTAGTGGGACAGTGTCGCAGAGGGGATGTGCAGGGAACATGTGGCAACCTCCAGAATGCTCTAAGGTCCAGTCTGTGTCCGGTGAGGCTGCACTGGACACAGAGCTAAGGCACTAACGCTGCAGCAGGTGGGATGGCAGCGCTCAGAGGACTCTGGGCTGCATCCTGGGGGCCGGGAGCTCTGCTCCCTGTGCCACCCAAGGCCGAGA
Source organism: Mesocricetus auratus (assembly GCF_017639785.1). Lineage (NCBI taxonomy): Eukaryota > Metazoa > Chordata > Mammalia > Rodentia > Cricetidae > Mesocricetus > Mesocricetus auratus. The sequence goes on along the minus strand of NW_024429189.1, from coordinate 95,675,578 downwards.
CCGCTCACGGGCTGAGACACACCACAGCCAAATCCCTGGTTCCGGCCCTTTAGAAAAGTGTTCGGCTCTCCCTGCCAGCGACTGGGTCCGTCTCCTCAGGTCTCCGCAGCACCAGAGACAGCACCACCTGCTCTCCTGCAGCTGCCTTCTCTTCACACGCTCTTCCTGCACATCTGTTCCCAGCACGCCTTGATGAGGAGCAGTCCAGTCATCTCACCCTCCTCTGGAGCAGGGCTCCACACATTTCCCAAGGTGGCTCTGCACCCTCCATCCTTCAGAGCTTGATGAACGCAGCCGGCTGCGGCACCTGCTCTGTGTCCGGGGGCGGGAAGACACTGGATATGGCTATGTCCACGATTCCTTGGCACAGTTCTGCGTAGAGCTTCCTGAAATAAGTTTTTAAAGATATCACTGAGGGTGTTCTTCCAAGTGCAAGAGGAAAATCAAACCTGGGTGTGTGACAGGGAGGGGGCGTGAATTTCAGTGAGGACCTGCTCCAGGCATGCCTTTGCGTGGCGCCTTTGTAAAACTGGTCTCTGTAGAAAAAGTACCAGCAAGAGGCTCTACACACAGGTAAAACATGTAAGGCAGAATTTAAGTATTTTAAAACAGCCTTCATTGGGACATAAACAAATCCTGCTGACAGACAGAAAAGGCGATTTCAGCAGTGTCATGAGCCCTGCCTGTCTGCCTGTGAGGGAGCAGACGGAGGGGTAGACATCAGCCAGGAAAATCTTCACCTGCTAAGGGACAAGGGATACCATGAAGACTGCGGGACTGACCGTTGAGGTGGGACTGAGGGGATAGAGAGCAGCCAAAGAATGGATGGCGGCTTAGAAAGGCTGGGGAGGGGGAAGGAAAAGAGAGGGGGAGGAGCTGTGTGAGTGTGTGTGTGAGTGTGTGTGTGTGAGGAGGGGAGGAGGCTGTGTAAGTGTGTGTGAGTGTGTGTGTGAGGAGGGGAGGAGGCTGTGTGAGTGTGTGTGTGAGTGTGTGTGTGAGGAGGGGAGGAGGCTGTGTAAGTGTGTGTGTGAGTGTGTGTGAGTGTGTGTGAGTGTGTGTGTGAGGAGGGGAGGAGGCTGTGTGAGTGTGTGTGAGGAGGGGAGGAGGCTGTGTGAGTGTGAGTGTGTGTGAGTGTGTGTGAGGAGGGGAGGAGGCTGTGTGAGTGTGAGTGTGTGTGAGTGTGTGTGTGCGAGGAGGGGAGGAGGCTGTGCGAGTGTGTGTGTGAGGAGGGGAGGAGGCTGTGTGAGTGTGTGTGAGTGTGTGTGTGTGTGAGTGTGTGTGTGTGAGGAGGGGAGGAGGCTGTGTGAGTGTGTGTGTGTGTGAGGAGGGGAGGAGCTGTGTGAGTGTGTGTGTGAGTGTGTGTGTGTGAGGAGGGGAGGAGGCTGTGTGTGTGAGTGTGCGTGCTGGGAGTGAAAGAAGCCAGTGTGAAGGGAACACAGCCTACACCAACAAGACAGAAGAGCCCAGGGTAAACTGGGAGCCGGGGAAGCCGAGCAGAGCTACAGACTCTCCGAGACCCAAGTCCGTAGGCCGAGTGGGTTTAACCTCCTCCAGTAGCAACAAACCGTTACCTTGTTTCCTCTGCTATGGTTCCAATCAGCACACGGAGTTTCCCCTCCAGTGCTGTTGACCAGTAACAACCACAGCTTGCTCAGCAGGTTTTGGGAATCTAAGCGGTCAAATCCAAGGACAGGAATCCAGACCACCTGCCCAGGACCAAGGTCTTAACCATTCTACTTCCCAGAAGATGCTGCGTCCCACCTCTTACGCCACTGCCATCCCCGAGGCACAATGACATGTCCACCCAGCAGCACTTCCTCTCCCATCCCTAGACTGCTAGGTCTGCATTTCACCCTGTTCTAAGACTTCTGGGAAGCCATGCTTCCTTCCATTTTCTCTTAGGAAGTCCCAACTCTGGTTGGCCTTTATCTGTCCTGCTCTTTCTCTCCACTCCCAATCCCGGGCTCCCTACTCTCTGTTTACACAATCAAGCCCCATTTTCAACAGTTTAGTGGCCAAATTATTCAAGCTCCCATTTCTGAAGGGACAGAGACATGGAAGCCCTTCAGTGGATGGCGTTAGTTCACCAAGAACCACAAGCTATAAAAATATGCCATGCTGGAGCAAAGAAATGATACACAGAGCAGTTTCAAGGTGTGTCTTAAACATTAGTGACACAGGAAGATTTAGTGTGGCATGGCCATCTCACAGTCATCAGACCTGCATCACTGGAAGCCCAGCCCTAGGGATCCATACGTAAAATCATGTCACTAGAAGAATTTGGGTTGACATGTGAAGTTGGGCATAATATAAAGAAATCATTTGCATTTAAGCTTTGCAGTTGCTAGCTAATAGAAAGACATCTCTATTTCAATAAAATCCAAGCAATTGTAAATCAGGTGAGGCTGGAGAGACACTCAGTGGGAAAAGGCATAAGTGTGACAACCTGAACTCAGTCCCCAGAACCCACGTAAAGGTGGAAGAGAGGACTGACTCTACAAGGTTACCCTCTGACCTTCTCACACATGCTGTGGCACATATGTGCCTGCACACACTCACACACACACACACACACACACACACACACAATAATAATAATAAAGAAAGAGATAAAAAGTGAGTGGAAAACACTATTAACCAGGAAGAATGGTTTTCTCATTCAAAGAATATGGACAGAGAACTGTGTGGCAGGCACAGGGCCAGGCTCAAAGACGCTAAAGTGACCAAGAAAAACAAGGCTGGACACATCATAGTGTGAACATTCCATATTTTAAAAAAATCTAGCTGTCTGACAGCAACTGATGCAATGGAAGAAATACCAAGACTCTGATAGAGCAAAAGGAAGCCTTGGTGAGGGAGGCAGGGTCCACAGAAAGCAAAGATCACACGGCTGGTAAGGGCTGAACCAGGGAGTGGTGTCTTTGGTTGAGCTACAGAGGCTGGCCAGACAGAAGTCTGACGGGCAGAAGCGGGAGGGTGGCTTCTCTTTTCTCACTCAGGCAGCTCTGGGACGGATTTTACGGGGGCAGTGCAGAAATAGAAATCCTGATAAGGAGTCCCTTTGCAAAACTTCCCCCAGTGATGGAATGTGACTGAGGAGCAGGAGGCTGGAGGCAGAGTCCACAGGACCCATGGATTGAGGGGATGGGTGCAGAAAGCAGGCTCTCTGCCAGTTCCTGAGGGAGATGGCAGCTCCACCCTTCCCCCAGGCATGGAAAAGTCTGGAGAGGTGGTGCTTCCTATTAGACCCACAGACATCTCACAGGATCTGGGGAAGGCAGGCACACACATGGGTCTAGAATTCAGGAGCTGCATTGACTTGGTGGCTTTCTTATGAAGTTTAACAAGAACACATACAGGGGGAGTGGAGCGGAGAGCCAAAGGCCACTCAGAGCCAGAACCTGAAGTCCTTGGTGAGGAAGACAGAGTCCAGCTTGCTTGCAGCCTCTTACTCAGAGAAGAAAGACTCAACGAGAGGGAGGTAGCTGCCTCCAAAGCTGCCACCGGGAAATGAGGAAACAAAGGAACTGTCAGGTACTAAAGATAGGCTTGTCATTTCACAGGATGCTTCCCGAAGGAAGATCAGGCAGCTCCTGAGCTGTAGCCCAAAGATTGGTCTGTGAAGAGGGCGGGCTGGGGGGGAGGGGTGCACTCACTGGAGTAGGGTTGGCTTCATGGAGAAGCAGCTGGAAAATGGATGCAGGCATGTGGTAATGGGAGCCCCACAGGCACGAGAGAGACATCAGGAGGGAGGACTGGAGTGGGTCCTCGATTGAAGGGGCAGGAGGAGACACAGGGCTGTCCATGTTGAAGGGAGACTTAAGAAACACCCGCTCGCCTCTACCCTCAGCATCTCTCGCTGGTCCTCCCCCAGGTCTCAGCTCCACCATCACCCTGAGAGGCCGTGTGTAAATCATATCCCCTTTGATGTTCTTCTCTGCTAGACAGCTTGTCTCCTTTCCCTTCCCCACACCCGCTGTGGGACCCAGAAGCTTAGGCAGAGCCTAACAGGCACCTGTTGGCTGCGGGGTCTGAAAAATGCAAGTGCATCATCATCTCCAGCCCCCAAAGGCCTGGCCTTTAAACCATCATGTGTTCACAGTGTCCCCTGTGGGCAGGTCTTTCTTCTAAACCACAGCACAATCACTCTAGCTTCTGCAAGAGGCAGACATGAGATCCATGGAAGGCTCTTGACACGGGGAAAGTGCATCTTCAGACCATCAAACAACAAAGGAGGGTTATCCCCTCGTAGCTCACCTGTACAGCAAGACCCTCCACAGAAAGTCCAGCTCACTCTCCTACCGCCCTTTCGTGCTTTGTATGCACTAACACCAGGCAGGATCAAGACCCTGCAGGATGTCATCCTGCTTGCGAGGATGTCTCCTCAGCTGAGGATCTAACCCTGCTACAACCCAGCACCAAGCAAGGCTCCCGTGTATAGTCTCCCACTGTGCAGCTGAGCCCCAGTGCCTTACATGCTAGCTCAGGCTCTGCTGTGTCACCTCCTGCCTGGGGAGCCTTTGAATCTCACTGTCTCTCTTACTCACAGGGTCCAGCTTAGTCAACTTGTCACATGAACATGCCGATGGCAAGGTTGCTCTCACAATTTGGGGTGGGGGGCTTGTTTTATGTTGCTATTGGAGGCAGGATCTCACTCTACAGCTCAGGACATCCTGGAATTTACTGTGTAACCCAGGATGGCCTTGAACCCATAGCCTCTCTGGTGCTGAGATTACGGGTCTAACCCAGCATAACTAGCTTAGTCTTCTTTGAAACCCTGGTGGCATAAACACACAGGGAAATAGCCCAGCTGAGTCCTCCTGCCAGCCAGGGTCTCCAAAGGACTCCCCTCACTGTGACAGCTATCCTGACAGTGGTCAAAGGGTCCATGCTTGCACCTGTCATGCTACCCAAGGTGCACATCCAACTTCCAGTTGTTCAACCCAGGCAGTCAGGCTTACTGAGCACACGCAGGGGCGCCGTTGACCTCAATGAGCCAGACCTTCAGCTCCTCGTCCACCATGAAGTCGAAGCCAAAAAGCTGGAAGCTCTGGTAAGGGAGGTGCCTGGTGCTGATGGCAGGCTCCACACTCATGAGGCAGCTCCTGTGTGGTAAAAAGGGGAGAGCCCACTGAGAATGGAATGGTAGAGGCAGTAGGGACACATGGACCATGCCTGGAAGATCGTATACCAAGTGTGGGCAAAAATCAGTTTCAACTTATTATCTTTTTCAATGGATAAATTCACAGATTATCCAAGAGAAGGCTACTTGTCAAACAACTTGTGAGGGACAAATGCATCAATCCTGCTCTCCCAGGTCAAAGCTGCTAGCTCAGGTCCCACCATGAGCAGCTCAGCCCCAAGTCACCATGCATCTCCATCAGTATAGATGTCACTGGCTGTTACCATAGTTGTTTATGAGAATCACCAGGGGTCCAGTGAGCCCCAGACACTTGCCTGCCTCTGCCTGCCCTGCGCTGGAGTTTCAAGCCACTACACCAGGCTCTAAACATGGGTGCTGGGGATGGAACTCAGGTCCTCATGCTTGCATAGCGATGACTTGACCACCTGAGCCAGCTACCCAGGCCACAGCCCTGGATTTTGCCATGTGAAAAGTGGACTGACTGACAGGAGTTGCAGAGAATCCAGGCAGCGTTGATTTCTCTTGCTAGTTCTACATCTACTGCCAACTATTACTAATGGAACATTTAAGATTACAAGTGCTCAGGGCTGGAGAGATAGCTCAGTGGTCAAGAGCATTGGCTACACTTCCAGAGGACCCGGGTTCAATTCCCAGCACCCAGCACCGACATGGTGGCTCACAACTATCTGTAACTCCAGTTCCAGAGGATCCAACACCTTCATGCAGACGTACATGTAGGCAAAAGACCAATGGAAGCAAAATAAACAATTTAAAAAAAGATTACAAGTATTCAAACTAAATATTGAAATCTATTACAGAATTCTTATTAGCACCAAGTGCTTTTTTTTTTTCTTCTTCTTGAGACAGGGTTTCTTTGTGTAGCCCTGGCTGTCCTGGAACTCACTCTGTAGACCAGGTTGACATTGAACTCACAAAGATCCACCTGCCTCTTCCTTCCGAGTGCTGGGATTAAAGGTGTGCGCCACCATGCCTGGCTAAATGTGTAGTCCAGGCTCCCCTCAAGCTGTGATTCTCCTGCCTCCACTTCTTTCAGCAAATCTACCAGCACGTTCCACCACAGCCGGCTCTAGGCGTCCACTAATAAACCCTGCTCTTATGAACTAGCATCTCTTGATTCTTTACCATTGATGCCAATGAACACACATATATTACTCAGGAACTAAAAAACAAAATAACAACAAAAACTTTGGAAGACTAGGAAGATAGGATAATGGAGACGGGTGAGCATGGCCAAATTATGTTAAAAGCAGGTGAGAAAGTGTCACTGTATAGTATTTGTGCCACCACTACCTGTTACTAACCTGTGCCTAATGGAACACAGTGTAATCCTGGCACTCAAGAGGCTGAGGCAGGAGGATCTTGAATTCAAGGACAGTCTGGATTATGTAAACTTTGTCTCAAAACAGACAATAGGATGGAGAGATGGCTCAACAGGTAAGAGCACTGACTCCTCCTCCAGAGGACCCAGATACAGTTCCCAACACCCACACTGGGGCAGCTTAAGACCACCTATAACTCCAGATCCAAGAGATCTGATGCCCTATTCTGGCTTTAGCCAGCAACTGCATGCACATGGCATACATATACAGACACAAGGATAGACACATTTTTTTTTTTTCCGAGACAGGGTTTCTCTGTGTTGTTTTGGAGGCTGTCCTGGAACTTGCTCTGTAGACCTGGCTGGCCTCGAACTCACAGAGATCCGCCTGCCTCTGCCTCCCGAGTACTGGGATTAAAGGCGTGCGCCACCAATGCCCAGCTTCCCTCCCTGATTTTATTTGTGAGTTTTTTTGTTTGTTTTAAGATCTTTTAAAAATGTGTCTAGCCAGGCTTTGTTGGCGCACGCCTTTAATCCCAGCACTCGGGAGGCAGAGGCAGGCGGATCTCTGTGAGTTCGAGGCCAGCCTGGTCTACAAAGTGAGTTCCAGGACAGCCTCCAAAGCCACAAAGAAACCCTGTCTCGAAAAACCAAAAAAAAAAAAAAAAATCAGGGAGAGAGGAGTGAGAAAAAGAAGAGCCAGGCGTTGGTGGCCCACGCCTTTAATCCCAGCACTTGGGAGGCAGAGGCAGGTGGATTGCTGTGAGTTGGAGGCCAGGCTGGACTGACAGCCTCCAAAACAATACAGAGAAACCTTGTCTCGGAAAACAAAAAACAAAAAACAAAAAACAAAAAAAAAAAAGAAGAAAAGAAAAAAAAGCAATCTATTAAACATAGAGAAAATGCTTTAAGTGAATGTTTTTTGTCCTTGTTTTGGTCACAGGTTTCATTGTGTCTCCCTGGCTGCCTATAACTCTTATGCAGACCAGCCTGGCTTCAAACTCACAGAGATGCACCACGTTTGCTGGGATGAAAGATGTGCACCACTGTGGGACACTGTCCAAGAATGAAGTCGGGTGAGCAGAATTCCGAGTACTTGTAAGAAAACAAGAGTCCCATGTTCTCAGTTCATTCAAAACACAGAATTATTCTTGGAATGTGTTTTCATGCTCCTCCCAGTTGTAACAGACAGAAGTTAGTTTATTTCAGATTATTCCATTACAACTGGCTGTTGTTATTTGTCTATAGGCCTCTATGGAAAAGCATATTTGCCACTCGTGGCTTGTCCTGTGGTTGCACACTTTACTCAGGTGACCCGTTCTAACCCTCAGAGTTAAACTGAATAAAGCTGGCTACCGTCCGAGCCCTTAGTTTGTCCATTTCTTGACTTCCTTCTCCCAGGTCCCACCTCCTCCAGAGTGGTAAACACACCACCATGCCTGGCTCATTTAAGAAGTGTCTTAGCTAAAACATACTTAAATATTATAATTCAGCAGTTTAATAAAAGAGGGCGGCAACAGAAAAGGATAAAAGCACAGGCATTGCAATCGGACAACACACAAAACTGAACTTTTTATCTGCCGGGAGGTTAGGGTGAATAATCCACAGTAAAGGGGTTTTTATCACTAGAGGCTGCAGGCAGTGCACCTTTTTTAGCTGGAGTAGGAGTCAACAGGAGGCTGGCTAGGGAAAAAGAAAAGCTGAGAGCCATGAGCAACATACAGGAACAGCTACCAGGGAGCCAGGAAGCACCCAAGAAACAGTGCCTGAAGCTGGGGTTCCTGCTGCATATTTTATTTTCTCAATGTAAAAATTCAAACCATCTCCAACCTATGACTACCAGAGAAGTTGACATGTAATAATTCCAGACAAAGGATAGGTCTAAAACATTAGAAGTCAGAAAAAACAAAATGAAAGGTGAACAAAGCTAAAATATAAGGAATAAAACCCAGATGTCTGTCAACTGCTGAAGGGGTAAACTTTGGAATGTCACACAATGGAATAATACACAGTAACAAAAAAGGAAAAAAAAACTACTGCTGTGTAGATAAATACAGTGACATGATGTTGACAAGAGTTGAACTCAAAACAGGAACCGTAAAGCGATTCCATTACACCGTTTAAGACAAACAGACACAGCTCTGTTGTGATAAAGATGGAAAGGGAAGGAAGGCTACCTTGGTCAAGCACTCTTATTCTAAGGGAGCTAAAAGGAGTCTCTGGGGATGCTGAATCTATTTTATTTCCTTCTATGTTTTTATTTGTTTATTTGTTTTGGAGGCAGGGTCTCTTATATAGCCGGGACTAGCCAGGAGCCCCCAATCCCGCTGCTTCAGTCTATCAGGTGCTGGGATCAAAGGAGTGCACCTACTATAAATATTTTATATCACGATCTGTATGAACTCACTGAACCACACTTTGGAGTATTATACTTCACTTTTTAAAATTACTAGGTTTTATAACCTATAATAAAGAATAGCGACACTAAAAAAACACCTAGGTATACTAAGAAATGAATCAAGAGGGAAAAAAGACATTAGAAATGAGTCAGGAGCAGTAAATACAGATACAAGGTATACTACTAAATACAAAATATTCAGACAGGATCCCTACAGCTAGTTGTTTAAGTAGAGCAGATGAAATCAGTGAGCTCTGGGTTCAATTGGGAGACCATGTTTCAATATTTAAGGTATAGGCTGGCCTCTACCCACACAAGCACACATGTGAAACTACACATGTGAACAGGCACCTACGCATTTAAACACACATGTAGACACACAAGCCACATATTTCTACACCTGCAAAAATAAAATAAATAGACAAATAAAATAAAAGTGAAACCATATGGCCAGGGCGTTGGTGGTGCACGCCTCTAATCCCAGCACTCGGGAGGCAGAGGCAGGTGGATCTCTGTAAGTTTAAGGCCAGCCTGGTCTACAGAGAGAGTTCCAGAACAGCCTCCAAAACAATACAGAGAAACCCTGTCTTAGAAAAAAAAAGTGAAATTATACAATGTCTCAATAACAATAATGAAATTATGGAAAATCCATAAACACCTGGATAATAAGCAAGAATGTTTATATCACACAAGGCAGGGTATAAGAAATAGGGAAAATAAAAAATTTTGTTATGATAAAAATATAAACATCATTAATCTCTGGGATGCAGAAGAAATATAAAGACATTGAATGATTTTTTGTCACAAATGTTTGTCTTTTTGAACAGAAACATCTCAAATCAATTATTTAGGCTTTCACCTTGAATACCTAGTAAACAAAAGACAAATTAAATTTCCCAAAGAGCAGACAAGATAACAAAAATCATAAAAACAAAAAATACAGTTAATAAGGTCCAAAATTGATTTAAAAATATTTAATCCATCCAAGTAAACTAGAGAGAAGATAAAAATTATCAATACTTAGAACAAATGAAGTGACATCATCATCGACAGATTCTACAGATGTTAAAAGGAAAATTACAAATGGTTTCTGCCCATCAATTAGACAGCATAAGAGGGAAAAATCCCTTAAAAGGCATAAACACCTGACGTTCTGGCAAGAAGAAACAGATAAATCAAAAAGTGTCAATGAACTTACCTTATTATATGTTTGATTTGTGTCAAAATGCCACTTTCTAGGGTGATATTGAGAGCGCTGCTTAGGTACTGGTTGAACTCCTCAAAGAACATTTCATTCCCTTCTTCGTATTTCCCATAGTTCTTTGAGAACTCTTTCTGAATGCAGTGGTTGGTCAAATGGCAGGTCTTATCTTGGAAATTATCTACATGATATGGTTCTGAAGCTGTTCGAAGCACACCCTCTCTATAGAGGTAGATGTTATATTGATGGTCAACCAGGACCCAGCTTCTGCAAGCCAACAAACACACAGTTTTATTCAGATACCAAGCTTTTCATACATAACCTCCACACCTTGATTTATTATTATTATTATTATTATTATTATTAATTTTTGAAATAAGGTCCTCTGTGAAGTCCTGACTGGTCTGGAAACCTCCTTTTAAGATATCTGCCTGCCTCTTCCTCCTGTGCTGGGATTAAATGTGTATGCAACCACCTGGCACACACCTTGCATTTTTGCAGGGAGGAGACAGTGAAAAGAAGGTTCTAAAGTTATATAAGGCAAATCATGAGTTAGCCAAAATAGTGGATTAGCACCATAATGAGGCAACTGAAGTATGTCACAAGTAATGAGAGGTTTGAGTTCCTTTTAGAAATAGACAATCTTGAAGGCTATGCATGTGTCTGAGGTTAACCAATACATGCAAACGTGTGTGTGTGTGTGTGTGTGTGTGTGTGTGTGTGTGTGTGTGTGTGTGTGTGTGTGTCTTGAGTGATACTACAATCTCAGTAACATTTTCTAGAACTCAAACTAAAGTAGCAACAAAGATGAGGGGCTCAGTTGTACTGTGTGGCAACACGCTGGATACAATGTTCCAATGAAGTCACATCTTCTTCTCACCCGTACTAACACATTCTGAAAAGAAGGCTGAGGTCAAGGCTCTGAACAGCAAATATTACCGAATGTCAAACTTGCGGTGACCTGGTTCAAGGAGCAGAGGGCACTCGAGGTATTTCTGGATCACATGCACTTGACCCTGGTTGTCTATGAAATCCAGAAGTTCTGACGCCTCCGAGGAGATGAGGATGCCTTCACCTGACAGAATGAAAGTGACATGGAGACCAGCTCATTCCAAGAGGAACGGCTCCCGACCAAAGCCAGAGGAAACCACAAAACCCATAGGAGGGTTTCACTGGCCTGTTCCCGGACTACCCCCCCCACACTTCTCATGTCTCTCATGCTCTCCTCTCTCCCCGCCAAGAGCATCCAGGATCATCCCACTAACTTTCTCTATATAGTGCTCTCAACACTAACATGGTAGGCCATTAAATTTCAGGTTTTAAAACATACTACAATTATTTTTTGTGTGTATATGTATATGCCATACTGCTTGTATGGAGGCCAAAGGAGTTGGTTTTCTCCTTCCACCTTGTGGGTCCTGGGGATTGAACTCAGGCTGTCAAGTTTAGCAGCAAGAGCCTTTACTGACTAGCCATCTCTCTGGCTCGAAATTTCAATTTTATATATACAGTTTCTAAGTCATTTAAGATACCACTGTCACTGGTTACTGGTTATAATAAGGATTATGGTCTGTGATCACCAAATTCACTTCGAAGATGATGCCCTATAGAAATGCCAAGAAGGCGAGCACACCAGAGCACAAAGGTTAGGGCACAGACCTAAGGAAGCGTGCCCTGCAGTACAACAGAGAAGACCAAAGGCATGAAAACCACCCATCAATTACGAGAGACATGGCCTTTTAACAATTTACTGAGATACAATACCCTAGAAAATCCAACTCTGTAAAGTATACAATTCAATAGTTTTTAGTATATTCAGGAGTTCAACTGTCATTAGAGTCTATTTTTAGAACATTTTCATCATCTCCCTCTAAAATCTGTAGCCATCACTCCTTCACCCCAGCCCCTCACAACTACAACCCCCTGTCTCTATGGACCTGTGTCCTAGCATCTTTCATATGAACTGCATCACACGGTAAGCACACGGCTCACAACTATAACCACTGCCTCTATGGACCTGCGTCCCTGCACATTCCATATGAACTCCATCACACAGCACAAGGCCACTTGTGTGTTCATGGTACAACAAGTTTTCAAAAAAAATTTCACAGAGAAAGATTTTCATGAGGTTTAATTTCTCAGTTCTTGATCTATGGTTTAACACTACTGGTATCATGTTTAAAGATTTCGTTTTGTTTTGTTTTTGTTTTTGTTTTTGTTTTGAGACAGGGTACTTCTGTGTAGCTTTGGAGCCTGTCCTGGAGCTAGCTTTTGTAGACCAGGCTGGCCTCGAACTCACAGAGAACCGCCTGCCTCTGCCTTCCAAGTGCTGGGATTAAAGGTGTGTGCCACCACTGCCTGGCTATGTTTAAAGATTCTTTGCCACTCTCTCACCCACTTTTAGTTTTACCTTTTACATGAACTATAAATTAGGTTTGACTTGATGTATTATGATATTGAAATTTTTTTCTGTGAATATGCACTGTGTATAGCACCACTTGTTGAAATGTTTATCCTTCTTTTGCATGGATATGAGTGTACATAATTCATGTGTGTGTTGATGTGGTTTCCATATGTGCACGTGTGCAGGACCCCCAGGTTGATGCTGGATGTCTTTCTTAACTGCTCTTTTCAACCTTAAGTATTTAGACAGGGTCTCTCGCTGAAACCAGAGCTTGCCATTTCGGCTAGTCTGGCTAGCCAGTTTGCTCCAGTTCCCACTTCCTTCTAGACAGTCCAGAAACTGTCCAGGGAGTGGGCCCATCCACAAGTGAGATGGGTCTTCTCACTTCAGATAATGTATTCAAGATAATCCCCTGCACAGGGTCCCCTTGGGCACGGCTCCCAGGTGCTTCTAGAGTCCATCAAATTGACAACTGTCAATAAAAGAAAGGTAGGGTGGGGGGGGTGTGTGGGTAAAGCACGTGGTGCGCAAATATGAAGCCGGAGTGCAGTCCCCGGAACCCATGTCAAAGCCAGGCGGGCATGGCTGCTCTCTCGTAATCCTGGTGCCTGGGAGGCAGCAGTATGACTCCCTGGAGCAAGCTCTCGTTCTCAGACTGCAGAGGCACTATGGCCAGCTGCTTCAAGCTCCCGTGTCCTTACTTCCTGGCCCCAATGGATGGTACCTTGGATTGTGGGCTAAAATGAGCCCCTCCTTCCTTCAGGTGCATTGTCGGGAGGCTTTCCCACAGCAACAGGAGAAGAAAGGAAGACATATATGTTTGGACCTACTTTTGAGTAACTGATCCTGCTTTGTGGGTTCACACTTGTGTCCTCTGCTACACTGCAGGGTCCCGGGTACTACGGCATTACAGTATGCCTTAACCCTACCCGGTGAGTAGAGTGAATGATTCTCCTCTATCTTTCTAGAGACCTCTGAACATACCCTATAGCCTGTGCTTTTCCATATGATTTAGAAGCTACAGGAAAACCTTGCTGAGCCCTTAACTGGAATCGCAGGAAGCCTGCAGACCACTGTTGGTGAACCGGCACACTTCCTCCGCCGGGTTCTATGGTCTGTGGGCACAACTTGTCTCCACTCTGCAGGTTTTTAAGTCTGAGTTAATATTATGAGTCTTATCCCTTTCTAGGCATCCATTCCACACATGTATTGAGTGCCTGTGTGGAGGGTACAGAAGCAAACAAGACATAAATCTGGGTTTACATGGGGTTTATAATGTGTCAAGGAAATGGCTAGATGTGATACCATCTTGGGAAGACACTAGGACATGCCGACTAAAGACACGGAAAGCAATGGGTGTGGAGGCCACTGTAGACCAGAAGAGCCTTCTCCGACCAGGCATGACTGAGCTGATGGAGACATTCCAGGTACAGAGGCAAATTTATCTGCGTATTTGAGGGATCCAAGGCAGTCTTTGTGTCTACAGCACAGTGAACGAGGTCAAGAATAGAGGATGACATCAGAGACACCAGGAAGCATCTGCTGGGGTGGGCTCCCCGCAGGGTTCTGGAGCCATCCTAAACGCATTAGGAAGTAACATGATCAGATTTATGTCTTTAAATCATCACTCTGTCTGGCAAGATGAGAGATGGCTGGGGGTCCCATTGCAGCAACTGGCTAGAGAATGCTGGCTTTGACTGTGAGTGCTAGTAGTAGACATTATGAGAACCTCATCCTGGACATATTTTGAAGGCAGCCCTGGCATGACGTTACTGCACTTGGAAGAGACTGTAAAGAAATGAGGGATCTGAGATTTGGGGCTCTGGAGATTGGATGGACAGTAGAATCATACACTAAAGAGGAGATGTGAAGGATTAGGCTGAGATGGACGAGCTGGGAAGGATATAAAAGTCCTGTGTCAGTGTAAAAGGCCTCTTAGAGACAGTGAGGGAGGGCACCACTGGGAAGGGTATAAAAGTCCTGTGTCAGTGTAAAAGGCCCCTTAGAGACAGTGAGGGAGGGCACCACTGAACCCAGAGCTTAAAGTGAGGACTCAGGCCACCAGCATTCAGGAGGCTACAGAAATATCTAAAGGGCTGTGGCCAAAATTCGGTAGGTAGAGTATTTGCCCAACATACATAAAGTCCCAGGTTCTATTCCCAGGGCCCAATAGAACCAAACGTGGGAGTGCATGCCTGTAATCCTAGCACTTGGGATCATGGTTTCTGGCCATTCTTGGCCACTTAGAGAGTTCAAGGCCAGCCTAGGCTACATAAGATCCTATCTCAAAAATACTTTTTTTCTCCAGAAACAAACTGGACAAGGTCTTGTGATTGTGATGATTCCGAGTGGAGTCATTCATTTCAATACATCAGTAAGGGCCTGTGAAATGGCCCAGTGGGTAAGGCCACTTTCTATCAACCCTAACAATCCAAATCCAGTCCCTGGGACCCACATGGTGGAAGCAGAACCTGCTCCTGAAGGATCTGCTCTGACCTTCACACGCACACCTTGACATCCATGCCGCTCTCAAAACAAAGAAATAAATACACCTCTAACAGCCAGTGTACCACTGAATGATGCTGAAGAGAATCCCACAAGTGATAGAGGGTGGCAATGGTAACTTACCCTTGGCACCAGCTGATGACTTTGCAATCCAAACGTTGCCTTCCCCATCCTCTTTCTTTCTATTATAAGAAGCCAGGAAGAATTCTCTCTCATCCGTCCTGGAGTTACTGACCGGAAGCTGGATGCCATTCTGGGCTGGAGCAACCGGCGTCTTGAGGTTAGTTGGATAAATCACATAAGACTCTGGAAACCATGTGCAGGATTCAGACAGCTCAGGACTGGTCTTGACTAGCCTGGCAGATGACAGAGGGTCAGTTTCTGTTCCCAGGGAGTGGTCACCTTGCTCAGAAAGCCTGTCCGGGAGCTTACACCCAGTCTGGTTTCTTCCTATTCACTCTTAGGCTGAAGGACAGACCTCCAATGTATCACATTATCTGGTGTGGCTCCAAAGCCATGTCCTGGTTAAATGCCCATGGTGGCCTGGGATTGTGGGGCCCTAGATCCAATCCTCAGAACCACAGACACCAGACTGGGTGGTATTTGCCTATATCCCTAGTATTTGAGGGGTGCAAGAAGAAAGGTCAGACATTGAAGGTCTGGGGACCATCATGAATTACCAGAGACCCTGGCTCAAGACAAATGAACAGCAAAACCCCACAAAGCTCAGACTTGCGCTCTTTCTAAGTGCACCTCTATAAAAACTCAGCACAACCCTAAACAGACACCTTTCAAACAATATATTGTACTAGGTAGGTCCAAATAAAACAAGAGCAGGTCTTCAATCCCAGCACTCCAAGTGGATCTCTAGAGTACAGGCCAACCCAGTCTACATTAAAAAAAATAAAAATAAATAAAAATAAAAATAAAAAAATATGAGAAGAGAAAAAATGTTTGAATAACTTGCAAAAATACTATCTTAGTACAGCTGGAGAAAAAGCACGGGGAGAAAAACTACTTAATCTACTTGATTACTCAGCCTAAATCATCCAAACACTATTTTTAAGTCCTTTATTTCTTGCCTTTAGCTCTGGCTGTTATCCTGACAGAATAAAGAAGGAATCCTTCTGATGAGACACAGACAGGAGCAGACCTAGGGAAATGCCTTCTGCTCCCAGAATGACATAACACCACAGAGAATAGAGTCAGGCGCTGGGCAAGGCTCAAAATGTGAGGGCTTCCCACCACGCCAGCTCTCCTGTCACTCCTGGAGCTCGGGCTTCAAGAATCTGTTTCACAAACGAAGAACCGAGTGGCAGAGATGTAAACTTCCTACATCACACGAGATGCAAACTCCAAACTCCCAAGTCCTAACTCTCATGTTAGCTCTATCCCTAGGAACCGGAGTCATTGAGGTCTAGCCAGGACAAACACAGCCCCCCCCCATGTCCTCTTCAGTCTAGAACAGAACTGCTCATGTGAGTTCTTTATCAAGATTCGCCTACAAAGCTCAGTCTGAGCAAACACCAAAATCAACACCATTTTAAATTAAGATTTAAAATAAAATGGCTGGGGAGATTGCTCTGTGGGTAAAGTGCTTGCTGTGCAGGCATGAGGCTTGCTCTCCAGCCTTGCAGAGAAGGCAGTGTGCTGGGACACACTCTCGTAATCCCTGGGAGTGGGAGACACAGATCCGTGCAGCTTGTTGGCCAGCAGGCTTAGTCTACTGTCTCAAGACGTTTTTGGTTTTTTGAGACAGGGTTTCTCTGTGTAGCCCTGACTGTCCTGGAACTCAGGCTGGCCTTGAATATACAAGACATCCACCAGCCTCTGCCTCCTGAGTGCTGTTATTAAAGGCCTGTGCCACCTTGCCTGGCCAAAACAAACAATCAAACAAATAAATAAGATGGATAGTACTTAAGAACGACACCTGAGACCTGAGGTTATTCTCTGGTTTCCATACACATGGTTATCCGCATATTCCCAAATACATGTGTGTACACACTCACACACACTACACACACACACACACACACATTTAAATAAAGCCACTTTAACAACAAACAGGATTTGAAAGTTTCTTCAACCCAAAGTGACTAAGAAATATAAATCAACAAACCTCTAGGCTCCTGGATGCTCAGCTCTGCACCACTGTCCTAAACGGTCATCATGGGTCTCGTGCAAGCAGTGAGCATTTGAATGGTGGCCAGTACAACTCAGGAAGTAAGCCATAAACTATATCTAATTTTAATCAGAAGACTAATGCACTGCACTCATATTCTTCCAGTAAGTGCAACCTGATTGATTTAACAGGATGCATCTCCTGTATTACCGTATTGCAGCGCTCAGGTCACACACAAAAGAATCACCGTTCTATCCAGGAACAGCAGATTAATTCAGCCCAAGCAATGCTTATTTTCTGTGTGTGGATGAGACACTACGTGTTTATTACACAGTGAGGAAAGCTAGCTATGCACACCATGAGTGGCCTCTAAGGTGGAATACGACTATTTTTCTGGTTTAAAAAATAAATATTGGTGCTGAAGAGATGGCTCAGTGGATGAGAGCACTTGCTGCTCTTGCAGAGGACCTGGGTTTAGTTCTTAGCACCCACATGGTGGCTCACAACATTCCCAGCAAAGAATATTTGATGAGCAATTTTCTCTCCAAGTCAAGAAAGAATCAATAATGTTAGTGGTTGAGATCATAAATACCTAACCAAACACTATTTTAAAGAAGATTTACTTTATTATATTTAAGTGTGTGTGTATCTGTATATGTGTGTGTATACATGTGTATGTGTGTGTGTGTATCTGTGAGTATGTCCACTTGTGAGGATCCCCTAGAGCTGAAGGGCAGACATGATTGTGAACTGCCCTGTGGGTGCTGGCAACCAAACTCACTTCCCCTGCAAAGGCAGTGTGCACTCTTAACCACTGAACCATCTCACCAATCCTTGAACAAAAACATTCTTAAGTATTTCTTTCCCCTTGTAGTGCTGAGGACAGAACCCAGGAACTCCCATGTCCAGGAAAGCCCTCTATAGCTGAGCTGCACATGCCCTGGCCTGTCAACAACTTTTTAACAGGACCTAAACTTGGAACTTCAGTTGGCCACAAAATAGCTTCCATTCTTACACAAAAAAGAAAACCACTGTACATGGATAGATGACAAACATAAATTAGCTTGAAAAGATACTGTGCTGGGCAGTTTTAAGCCAACTGACACAGCTAGAGTCATCTGCGAGGAGGGGCCTCAACTGAGAAAACGCACCCATGGTAAGACCTGGCTGAAGAACATTTCACTAGTTAGTGATTGATGGGGGAGGGCCCCGCCCACTGTAGGTTGGGCTGGGGTCCTGAGTTCTGTAAAAAAGAAGGCTAAGCAAGCCATGAGGAGCAAGTCAGTAAGCAGCACTCTGCATCAGCTCCTGCCTTCACGACCCTGCCCTATCTGAGTTCCTGTCCTGACTTTCTTCCATGACGGACTATGATGTGGAAGCATAAGCCAAACAAACCCTTTCCTCCCAAGTTACTTTATGTCATGGGGTTTCATCACAGCTATAGTAACCCTAACTAAAACAGATATTTCTCAAGTAGTATAGTTAATCCCCAAGTAGCCATTGGCTACAAACTCTAATACCAAAAATTAATTTAAACATTTAAAAAATATGAAAGTTCTCCTTATAGCCTTAAGAAATTATGATGCAGATGTTGCCCAATTAATGCTTTGGGTATGCTTATATGGGAAAATATGGTCAAAATTCAGCCTAAACAATGTTGAACTCGTAGTGCAGGCATCTTTTAACATTTTGCATCTGTCAAAGAATCTCATCCACATGTAAAAACTTAGGTTCTGTCATGGCAGACAGAACTTGAACGAGGATGGGTTAGAATGCAGGCTTACTGGGATGGTGACACGCGTTTCCTTTCCTACCGCATTCCACCATATGGAACATACTGGAAACATTTGCTTTTCTGCACCTGATGATACAAACTGGAAACATTTGCTTTCTCAGGCCCACTCTATAAAAAGCATCCTGGCCACAGCTGCCCAAATGGCTCAGAATACACTTGCAAACATCATGTCACATGAATCACTGGTTCTGAAAACTATTTAAAAAATCCAACAGAAGACTGAGCCCTTAGTGCGTGTTCTCTGCCAATACTCTCTGGTGGAGAGGTGAAAGCATCTTCTTGAAGTAGAAATACTTGCCAAGTCTTTATTTTCACCCAGTAAGATATCGTTTCATTCAATATTCATAGATTTTTATTTTCATTTTATTCATTTTTTTGGCCAAGAGAACAAGATTTTATTGATGTTCAATGTGCAAAATGAAATTGCCAGCTAAACATTAGGATAAAAAATGACTTTAAACATTCGTTAACCCTATTGGTTAAGGAGAAAATTCAGTGGGAGAGGACCCTGGTTCAATTCCTGCACTCCCCCCCATCCAGGAGATGATTCTAGATTCCACAGGGCCATGCTGCAGACACCATAGATTGACACTCAATCCTGGCTGAGACTGCCCAGGACTAGGTCTCTGGTGTTGTCACTCAAAGTAAGAAGGCTGAGCTCCTACCGTAGCTGGAACTGGCATTAACTCCGTACCTAATGCCTGCACAGTGAGTGACTACTCAGGTCTAGGAAAGGAACTGAAGACTTTTCAGGGACAGGGGGGTCTGGGAGTGGTGCTCCCAGGAGTCATAGTTTTTTTTTTTTTTTTTGGTTTTATGAGACAGGGTTTCTCTGTATTGTTTTGGAGGCTATCGGTCCAGCCCGGCCTCGAACTCACAGAGATCCGCCTGCCTCTGCCTCCCGAGTGCTGGGATTAAAGGCGTGTGCCACCACCACCCGGCGAGTCATAGATTTTTTAATGGCACTGATACACAAAATCTCACATATATTCACACTATACACACATAAGCTAAATGTATAAATCAAGGAAGAAACCATACACATAGGATAACTTGTGTTCCAATTTCATATCATGCTAATAATCATGATTTTACATATTTTTATCATGCAACAAAATGCAGAAGACTTTACTTGTGTTTTGAATATTGGCTGAAAAACTGAAAATATGTCAAAAGTAACTTAAAGTTACTTATTGATATGTTCACTACTGCTTTAAATCTAATAGTAAGAAAATCAGCTGACATAATTGGGATACAGTTAATGTGAACTTTTTTCTAAAGATTTATTTATTTATTATGTATACAGTGTTCTGTCTGCATGTAACCCTGCAGGTCAGAAGAGGGCACCATATTTCATTATGAATGATTGTGAGCCATCATGTAGTTGCTGGGAATTGAACTCAGGACCTCAGAAGAGCAGCCAGTGCTCTTAACCTCTGAGCCATCTCTCCAGCTCCTATGAACTTTTTTCAAATGTATGCTTTTGCTTCAAACCCTAGTCAATTTTCCTTAAAAAGCAATCCATTTTGCCAATGTGTATATGAATATTAAATGAAAGGTTTGCTTGATGATCCAGTTATTAAAAACCTTTATTTTTGGGGGGGGGGGGGGAAAGGTACAATTTGTTGGAACAGAAAGTTGCAAAAAAAAAATTTGGAACAATTTGGCTACAGAAATCTACTTTTTAGTGTGTGTGTGTGTGTGTGTGTTAGAGTCTTATGTAACTCGGGCTTACCTCCTTGGGATTTTGTTGCACCTATTAAGTGAACACTATCAACAGAGCCAGCCAGCCACATCCCCACCCCTAAATATACTTTTTCTTCTTTTTTGGTTATTCAGGACAGGGTTTCTCCGTGTAGCTTTGGAGCTTTTCCTGGAACTCGATCTGTAGACTAGGCTGACCTGAACTCACAGAGATTTGCCTGCCTCTGTCTCCCAAGTGCTGGGATTAAAGGCGCGTGCCATTACCACCTGGCTCTAATTTTTTTTTCCAACCATAGTTTAAGAAATCTAGATTCAGCCGGGCCTTGGTAGCGCACGCCTTTAATCCCAGCACTCGGGAGGCAGAGGCAGGCGGATGTCTGTGAGTTCGAGGCCAGCCTGGTCTACAAGAGCTAGTGCCAGGACAGCCTCCAAAGCCACAGAGAAACCCTGTCTCGAAAAACCAAAAAAAAAAAAAAAAAAAAAAAAAAAAGAAATCTAGATTCAGCTAAAAGGTTTCCAGTGAAAATGTGACCTCTGAACCAGGACATGTTATAAACTTAAAATACATGTCAGATTTTGAAGACTTAGAACGAAAAATGTATAGTTCATTTTTTTATATTAATAACATGTCAAAAGACAATATAATTTAGAGTGTGGGTTCTTGTGGGGACTACTTTTTATATTGCTGGGGATCAAACCAAAGGCTTTGCACACTAAAAGCAAGTGTTTTTCCAATAAGCTACACTCTTACACTCATTGACTTAGTTGAGGTTACTGGTTTGTGTTTTTTGTTTGTTTGTTTGATTTTGGTTTTTCAAGACAGGGTTTCTCTGTGGCTTTGAAGGCTGTCCCGGCACTCACTCTTGTAGACCAAGAGTGTAGACCAAGCTGGCCTCGAACTCACAAAGATCCGCCTACCTCTGCCTCCCAAGTGCTGGGATTAAAGGTGTGTGCCACCAATGCCCAGCCAGTTGAGGTTACTGTTTTTTGTGATGAAATGCCATTAATAAAATCAACTTGGGGATGAAAGGGTTTATTTCTTTGTTGGTTTTTTGAGGCAGGGTTTCTCTGTATTGTTTTGGAGCCTGTCCTGGAATTGGCTCGGTAGATGAGGCTAGTCTTGAACTCACAGAGATTCACCTGTCTCTGCCTCCTGAGTGCTGGGATTAAAGGTGTGCACCACCAACGCCCAGCTGAAAGGGTTTATTTCAGTCACAGTTCCAAAGAACAGTTCATCAAAGGCAGTGAGGGCAGAAACTCACACAGGACACAATCCTGGAGGCAGGAGCTGATGCAGAGGCCATGGAGGAGGCTGCTTACTGGCTTGCTCCTCCTGGCTTGCTCAGCCTGCTTTCTCATAGAACCCAGAACCACCAGCCCAAGGATGGCCACAATGGGCTGGGCCCTCCTCCATCAATCAGGAAAATGCCTTACAGCCAGATCTTATGGAGGCATTTTCTCAACTGAGGCTCCCTCCTCTTAGATTAGTCTAGCTATGCTAAATTGACATAAAACTATCCAGCACCTCCATAATTGGGTTTATTTGCCTAAATAAAGTAGATTGATGACGCCTGTTCTTTGCCCTTGCTGTTTTAGGACTAACATTGCACATGTGACTGGCATCCTGTTTCTGCTGGGCAGTGCTGGTTCGTAAGGTGATCTTGGTTAGGAAGCCCTAATTCCCAGTGTAAGCTCTTCGTGAAGTCCTCCCTTCCTTCAGCTGCCGGTTTGGGAAGCAACTGTGCAACTAAACCTACACAGGAGTAAAGCTCAGAAGAGAAAAAGCCTGCCACCCTGCCAGGAGACAAAAAGTCCTCAAGGGCTCTAGGCTGTGGCCACAGGTTCTTCATGAATTTCTGATACTCCCTGAAGTGACAGAAAGAAGGAACAGATAGTCTAAGATCCAGCACAGAACCTCATTAAGGCTCTGAGAAGCCCTCTCAGGCAAGCCTGGCCATACTGTCCTATTTGTACAGATTAGAACCCTCCTGGCTCAATATAAACAGCTGTGGCCTTGGAACCCACAGCTGGCACCCCCACTCCTAAGCCTCTAGTATCCCTTCAAGCCATACACAATCACAACAGACACACTGCAAGAGGGAACAGTCTCTTCCTGAAATTGCTACAGCCCCCGGCAGAAAACTTAGATAACAAAGGAAGTTGATGATTATGGTGACAACAGTCACCATTTGCAAGATGCCATTACAGAAGATATATCATGTTACTCTGGGTCAAAGAATGGGTACTACCATCACCATCCAAGCCCATTTTGCAAATAGACACTGGGATTCAGAGTGCTGCTGTCCAAGGTAATAGAACTGGTCATGACTCCAGCATTGAATTCTCTCTGACTCATTACAGCTGTTGAATATGCAAATATGCAAAGCACTATTATTTTTATAGCATCCTCTGCTTCGTACTTATAAAAGCAAAACTCTACTTTTGTCTTTATTTCTCTGTGTGGGTATGTTCACATTCCAAACAGTGACCAGATGAGCTAGTCAGATGCAGTTGTGAGCAGTGTATCGTGAGTGCTAGGATCTGAACACAAGTCCTCTGGGAGGGCTGTATGTGTGCTCTTAACTCCTGAGTCATCAGCCGGGCGGTGGTGGTGCACGCCTTTAACCCCAGCACTCGGGAGGCAGAGGCAGGCGGATCTCTGTGAGTTGGAGGCCAGGCTGGACCCACAGCCTCCAAAACAATACAGAGAAACCTGTCTCGAAAAACCAAAACAAACAAACAAACTCCTGAGTCATCTCTCCAGCCCTGATCATTTACATTCTAAATACAAAAAGAATGTGTTGGTCGGGCGGTGGTGGCCCACACCTTTAATCCCAGCACTGGGTGGGGTGAGGGGCAGTTCCAGGACAGCCAGAGCTGTAACACAGAGAAAACTTGTTTGGAAAAAACAACCAACAAATAAAATACACCATACAAAGACTTCATGAAGCCTCACTCTTTTATGAGTTGCTGCTAAATCATGAAAATCCATCCCAGAGAAGAGAGATGGAAAAGACCAGAACCACCACATCCAAAGAAAAACAGAGATGCTACCATATGTACCCAAACTCTTAAAAGAAACATTAGCAAGGAAAAAGAGCATTTTGTATTGAATCCCATCTCCTAGTGTCTCTACGTGAAGGCTTTTTGGCTATTCATATTTGTTTATGAATTGCAGAGAAAGAGTCTAGGAGGGGGGCTGGAGAGATGGCTCAGAGGTTAAGAGTTCTGACTGCTTTTCCAGAGGTCCTAAATTCAATTCCCAGCAACCACATGGTGGCTCACAACCATCTACAATTCAATCTGGTACCCTATTCTGGTATATAGGTAGAACACTGTATATGTAATAAAGAAATAAAATCTTTAAAAAAAAAAAGAGTCCAGGAGACCTACTACAGCCCTGATCTTAGGGACCAGACTGAGAGTTCCATATGAAAATAACAGTAATGATGACGATGATGACAAGAGTCATAGGTAGTTACTATAGATAGTTACTACCATTACACTTATAGAGAAGAAAGTTAAAGCTCAAATACCCGCCGGGCGGTGGTGACAAACACCTTTAATCCCAGCACTCAGGAGGCAGAGGCAGGCGGATCTCTGTGAGTTCGAGGCCAGCCTGGTCTACAGAACGAGTTCCAGGATAACCTCCAAAGCAATACAGAGAAACCCTGTCTCAAAACACACACACACACACACACACACACACACACACACACACACACACACACACAAACCCACAAATACCCACGACCCATATGTAGCAGCAGATCCTTATGCTGAATCCACTCATCCACTCACCTAGTTTAACCCACTTTGTGAGGAAGCCGTTCAGGCTTAGAGGAATGAGAAGGTTTGCCTGTTAATTAGATTCTTCAAAGAGCTGAGGCTAATCCCAAGCTGCTGGTCTTGGATCTCAGCCACGGTATACTGCTGACTTCTACCTTATAATACCACCCTTGTGATATTTAGCCACACCCCAATGGCTCAGAGATGGACGGTTGCTGCATTCTGCCTGAATGTCTTCTGAGGCCCTCTAGCTGCTTGAGTCTTCTGAAGACGCTTGCACACACCCTTCTCCAGGGACCAGAAATGCCTCACAACTTATCCCCACCCCAACCCTCCACCCTGCCCTTTTCCCACAAGAGAGCATGGGAAAGTTTCTAGGTGAGCAAATACCTAGAAAAAGTGGAACTGCTCCTGACTGACATGACGGCAGAAGCTCAGCCTCTCTTCAAGTGTGACGACTCTGAGGTGTCATCCATGTGAGGGCAAATGACTTCTGCCTGGCTCCTAACTCACCCTGCCCTATCCTGCCCCCCCTCGCTTGCAGATGGGTTTGTCTTGTATATCTTCCAAGAAACCACTTACACCACAAACCCCCTTCCGAAGGTTTGGGCTCTGCTTCTGGGAGCCTCACCTAGGAGATAGGCAGGGTTCAGTAAGTGATACACAGCAACGTCTCAAACTGTAGTCAAAGCAACCACCGCCCGGCAGCTGTTGACTTTTAAAACAGTTTTTAGCCAGGCAGTGGTGGCACACGCCTTTAATCCACTTGGGAGGCAAAGGCAGGCGAATTTCTGTGAGTTCAAGGCCAGCCTGGTCTAATGATCGAGTTCCAGGACAGCCAGAGCTATTACACAGAGAAACCCTATCTGGAAAAAAAAAAAGTGACTTTTTTTTCCCCTCTCCTTAAAATAATCCCTTATGTTGGCCTAAGCGCTTCAGGATGAAAACTAAAACCATTTATATAAAATACCAAAAATGGAGGTCTTCGGGAACACTTACTTCACTAAGGAAGCTTTCCGGCACAGTTTGTCCGCCCCCCTGTAGTAATTCACCAGCTGTACCAGCCCAGGCTCGTGACCTATAAGGAAAGAAGAGACTCAGAATGGAAACAGAACAGGTGCGGAGTGACAGTGTCAGCAGCAGCGTGCAGAACAGATGTGTCAGGCCCAGCTTTCCCGTCTCTCGGTCCATTGTCAAACGTGGGATACTTCTGTTCCTCTGTCCTCTCGTTATCTGCTCTCAATACTGCAGCATTAATACTGGTATGCAGGTCATCTGCGATGTGGCTGCCTTCTTTCTTACTTCTCCTGGTCCTGACACAGCCTCTCTTAGCTTAGCACGCATAGGCTTGTAATCTGCTGAGCAAGGTTACTTGCATACATCAAAGAAGGCAGCAGAGTATGGCACATCGACCCCGGGAGCTTCTAGAAGCCACTAAGAAGTGAAAGAAGGTATTAGGAAGGCCCTGTGACAAGGTCAGAAGCCCAGAGAACTTCTTTGCACTACCACACAAGGAAACATTTCAACAGTTCGTACTACAGAAGCCTTTCTAAAACCCCAATAGGAGGCGGGAGTGTGGCTCAGTGGTACACTGCATCATCGACACACGAGGCCATTGGTTCAATCCCCAGCACAACAAAAGATGAAATGAAATAAATAAAGATAAAAATTGGAGATAAAATAACAAAAATACATTTTATTTAAAAAATTAAACTCCTAACAAAATGCTCTGCATTTCCAGTAACAAAAGGGAAGAGTTTAAAAAGAGACTTTGAGTTGATGTCAGGGGTTAACAATAATTAATCCAACCATGGCATACAATCAAATCAGAACTTTCAGAAAATATCTGGTTTTCGGTCTCCATGGGGAAGATGGGTCCGATTCACTGTTGACCTGGTACCATCTCATCCCATTGGTCTGGCCTTCCAGTGCCTGAACATGACTCTGTGCTTTCTCCTTGGGCTTTATACAGCCCACCTTAGAAAAATGTGAATGCTCCCAACTGTGAGAGTGCAGAACCATTTTAGTTAAGAGGATGCATCTGTCTTTTCCATAAAAACAAAACATTTGCTGATCATCAGCTAAATGTGTGGTGCCTTCTTAGGACTGGTCCCAAAGGGTTTCACTTTGTCATCACAGCAACAAGGCCACCTACCCCACCCCAGCCTGAGCAGAGCCTTTGGTGTGTTCTCAATACCAAGTTCCACCAAGGCTCTTGCCATCAGGCACTGTCAAGTGCCAAGAGGAAGGGCAGGAAGGAAGGCAAGGGGCAAAACAAGGAAGGACACGCTGGTATTTGTCCCTGCACTCCTTTCGGGGAAGTTAGTTTCGGGAGATTTTCTTTGCTGAGCCCTTCCAGAGGAATCTGGTTACCAAACGCATTTCTATTCTGACATTCCTGAAACTTCCAACTGGCCACTCCGTGGAGTCATCATGCTACAGCATAAACTTTAACGATGAAAAATTGTCCCCGGACCATTTCAGTAAGGTTAAGTCTTAACATACTTCATTCTTCAAGCTATCATATATTGATAGGACTATAATGCTACCCAAATGCCTTATGCAAGCTTGCCAAATAGCTAGTTAACTCAGTCTAGTCTGATCCATCTGTGACCACACCTATTTCTGAAAACACTCCCCTTCCCAAGGCATGGGACATTACTCTCTGGGGTGTTCTCCAAGGTAGAGATGTTTCTTCGCTATCAGTTCTCCCCTTCTGTCCTTGGACTACAACCTGCCACACCCCCAAGTAAATTTTTGCAAAAACAAACAAACAAAAAACAGCTACCCAAAGAGAGGCAGGCCTTGCTCAGATAACTGTGCAGTGAAGAGACCGTGAGACCAGGCTCAAGTCTGGTTAGGATGCTAGTTGAACCCATCTGGACAACTTCTAGATTACGTCATTTAAAAGGGAGTCGCTGCCCCTTCCTACAGAAAAGTATGTGAATAAAGTGGTACCGAGCCCGCTTCGCCCATGTGCATGAGGAGACCAAAGGGCATCCAAACTCCTGTAAAAACCATCATTAGACACACAGCTGCGAATGCACACTTTTGGTGCAGCTGAAAGGTCTGAAATGGAACACCCCCTAACCAACCACCCACCCGGCTGGCCTGGAAGCTCCAGCTCTGGGTAATGCAGTGAGTCCTCCCCAAATTCCCTGGGCCTCTCGGTAGCATAAGCCTCTGGGATTACAACAACGACAACTCCCCCTCCACACCCACACCACATAAGGTGGAATCCTCGGTGGCAGAAAGCTGCAAGACGACTGCAGCGGGCTCTGGGAAGCTCGGGGACGAGGCCAACACTCTGCTAGGTCACTGCCGAAGACAGAGCAATCGCACCGAGGCTCCGTTCCGAATCCAGCTATGGGTTTAGGTCTTGCTGGATCCATTTTAGATCTTCCAGAGCGAGCTAGCGCCTGGAGAAGATTAATGACCTTAAAAACAAAAGCGCTGGCTCTCCGGGGCCCTGCGAGCAGTGGCCACGAGGGAAAGGCTCACCCAGTCTCCCGAAGGGCAGCCGGTTCCTCTCGCCCAGCATCAAGTTGAACCTGGGATTGTCCCGCCGCAGCCTCTTCCAGTGGCCGGTGGCCAGCAGCAGCCGGGAGACCTCGGCGTAGACGCTGCTATTCTCGTCGCGCACCACGAAGGTGTACATGGCGAAGGGCCGCGCGCCCCGCAGCAGCCTCACGAGTCCAAGGCACAGCGGCCCCGCGTGGTCGCTACCCCAGCCCCGCCGTCCGCCTAGCTCCGGGGCCGCGCCTCCAGGTCCCCTCAGTACCCGCCCTGGGCGCCCGCGCCACCGCCCGAGTGGCGAGCGCCACCCGGACGCCGCGCCCACCGCCGGCGCCCCGCCCACGACCGTGATTACGCGCGGCGCTCGGGGCAGGTCTGCGGGTGTTGCGGCTGGAGCTCTGGTGCAGGGCCCACCCTCGGCGGGCGCCTCTCCGCGAGGGGCTAGTGGCGTGGGGCGCAGATGTAGTCGTGGTACTGGCGGAGTGCGGTGGAGAGAAAGAGCGAGATGATTGCAGCTGTGCCCGGGTCATGGCCCGCAAATATCCCTTTCTGGCAGTCTGTCTGGGTCTCCCACCTAGTTCAAAATCAGATTTGGTGGGAGAAAACAAAAGATCCAGGCAGGGGGTGTAGCTCAGTTGGTAGAGTGCTTGCTTAGCCAGCACTGGGTCCTGGGTTCGATCTTGAGCCTTGTAAAATCGGGCACCGCTTTAAGAAGGTAGGGGAAGAAAGATCAGATATTCAAGGTCATCCTCAGCTATTTATGGAATTTGAGGCCAGCTGGACACCAGGAGGCCCTGTGTCAAAATAAAATTCTAAACTAAAAATTCTAAGGTCCTATTCTGTATCCAAGTGAAGCTATGTTTCCCTTCCGATCTGCTGGCTGTTGGTTTCCGGGGGCGGGAGGTGTCAAACTTGGTCATCTGCTAAGGAGGGCTCCTCTGGACTCTGCCTGTGGGTCAGTCCCAAACAAAACCAGGGAAGCCCTGGACTCCTCACAGGTCCTGCAATTCACCAGCGTTGGACCACTCTGCCTCCTCTGGACTCCAGCTTCCCTGTTTGAGTGGTGGCAGATTTGTTCTTGAAAGGATTCTTGTCCCTTTGCCTGATAGCTGAGGAAACCAACTTTGGTACCATGAGCATCTCTAGACTCACTCATAAATACCCTCAGCAGACCCAAGCGTCACATTTTTAATTAGCTTTTTTTTCTGGGGGGGGCGTTAGGGGGAGAACACCGCGGGGCCTCTCTCCACCCTGCTTTCCTTGTCTACTGAATACAATGTGAAGGCCGCCCCTGCCTCATCTCTGTCCATCTATCATGGGCACACTCTGGCTTTATTTAATGCTGGAAATCAAAGCCAGGGCTTCCCGCATGCTAAGCAAACATTCTACCAAGTGAGTACACCCCCAGCCCAACACTGCATCATTTTTGTTTTGGTTTTTGTACATCACTCCTTTTCTTGGTGGTAAAAGCTCCCACCCCCACCTCACCCCCAGGCACCTTGAGGGTCTAGTGAGACTAACACTGAGGAAAATGAATATCAGATCTGCACCCATGGGGCCACTCTATTCCTTTTGTCAGGGGCAGTGGTGACACAGAAAAATAATCCAGCCCGATTTGACTCTGAGTTGTGGAAAATCATTAACCTTTTCAACTGCCACTCAGATGCAAGAGGTGGGGCAACTTGGAGCCATTTGTCATCTTACAGAAGGGGGATCTGTCAGAGACTTAGACTTCCCATTCCCTCTGGATTAGTCCTGGCCACAGGGGTGTGTGTGTTCTTGCCTATACTTGTAAGGGGTATGCTACACTCACTCCTAGTCTGGATCTTTGGAACTTGTGTGTCTTCCCCCTCTGGGGCTGATCCTATTCTCTGGCTGGTCATAGGGTGAGTGTGTCTTACTCTGTCATGTGTTCTTAGCATGATGAGCTGCCCTGCCACAGTCCCAAGAACAACAGAGCCAATCAGCCACAGCCCAAAACTGAGATGCAGAGTAGCCCTTTATTATCTTGGTTAGTAGCTGTAGCAGCAGAAAGTGACTGCCAGTCTGTCAACTTGACACAAGCTAAAGTCATCTGGGAAGAGGGAGCTTCAAGTGAGAGGATGCCTCCATCAGGTTGTTCTGTGGGCAAGTCTGTGAGGGCATTCTTCTTGATTTATGATTGATGTAGGATGTCTCAGCCCACTGTGGCACCTGGGAAATTGGTCCTGTGTTGCACTAAAAGCAAACCCAGCAAACTTTGTGTCTTAGTTAGGGTTTTATTGCTAGGAAGAGACACCATGACCATGGCAACTCTTATAAAGGGAAACATTCAGTTATGGCTGGCTTACAATTTCAGAGATTTAGTCCATTATCGTCAGCATGACAGGAAGCATGGCAGCACACAGGCAGACATGGTGCTGGAGAGGGAGCTGAGAGTTCTACATCCAGATCAGCAGGCAGCAGGAAGAGTGACACCGTGCCTGGTTTGAGCATTTGAAACAATAAAGCCCACTTCCTTCAACTAGGCCACACCTTCTAATCCATATCAAGCACCACCACTCTCTAGCATTCAAATCTATGAGCCTGTGGAGGCCATTCCTATTCAAACCATCATAGACTTCTTCCAGTAAAGTGTCAGAGAAGAAACACACCTGGGCGATTGATGTTGGTTGTGTGGAGTGCAAGTATACAGTACACACACATCCAGAAAGAGGAACTGGTATCCTTGGTCCCTCCATGAACACTGATGAGCACCTCTTCCAAAGGTCCAGCCTCATGGCAGATAGTACCTCAAGATCTTGTCTCTTTTTATTCTCGCTTGACGTTAACTAAAATTCCTAGTGAATCCTCCGGCTCACCCAGAACTCAGCATAGAGAAGGGCTTTGAGCTGCAAAACCAGGATCTGGAGTTTTGAATGATGCTATTTGAAAGTCACGAGGACATTTTCATAAGGGCAACAGAACTTGGAGCCACTTTTGTCCGAAGGTAATAGCATCTGGGCTTGTGACGCTGCATAAATAGTACCACAGAAAGTCAAAAACTCTGGGAGTTCTGAGGTCAATCAGGGCTGAACTAGTATCTCAGCTCTAGAAATTATTCCCTCTATGTCCCAAGACAAGAGTATGGATCAATAACATGACAGTTGTGTGGGTCAAGTGGCATGTAAAACACACAGCACATGCCTGGCATATCATAAACTCCCCATAAATGGGAAATTATCACAGTTAGGTGGCGCACTTACATAATTGACTGGAAATAATATTTTTGTTAGAGAGAAAGTGGAGTCTGTAGAGCAAAACTATCTTGTTGGTGAAAATGAACACATTTACTCCCTGCTCAAGGTCAGCCATCTCCAGATACATAGTTCAAGTTTGCAAACTTTATAATACACACATACAATGTATATATTTAGTAACATAGGGAAATGCCTATGTTGCTTCCTCCCTAACCATAGGCTATTGTTTATTTAGAATATGTGAACTAGTTACTTTTCTGCTGCTGTGGTAAATCACCTTGATCAGGGCAACTTATAGAAGGAAGAGTTTACCTTGGCCTACAGTTTCCAAGGGACAAGAGTCCACCATGGCGAGGAGGCATTGCAGCAATCAGCAGGCAAAGTAGAAGAAATGACCTGAGAGATCACATCTCCACCTGCAAGCAGGAAGCGGAGAGCAAATAGGACATTCACCCCCAGTGACTTACTTCCTCCTAGGAGACTCCACTTCCTTAAGTTTCTACAACCCCCTAAATAGCGCCACCTACTGGGAACCTAGTGTTCAAATGCATGCGACTCATTCAAACCACTGCAATGTGTTTGTTTTCAAATGTTAAGGCTTTGCAAATTTTCTTTTTGCTGTTCATCCATAATTTAAATTGATTGTAGTCATAGAAAATACTTTACATGCTTCCGGTCCCTTTATTTATTGAGACTTGATGTGCAGCATGGCCTGTAGTCTGTGGAAATATTTCATGTGCTCTTAATGAGAATTGTGTTCTCTACCTACTAGGTGGGGTATTCTGTATATGCTAAGTGGAGTGCCTTTTTGGACGGTCTGTTCAAATTTTGTTAATTTTATGGCTAGTAGTCCTACTAATTATTTACACAAGGCTTTGAAGTCTGTCTCCCTTTGTCAACTTTGATTGCACGACTGTGAGGCTGTTCTCTAAGGTATATCTTCATTTATAATTGTTGCATCTTTCTGGTGTGTTGGCCCTTTCCATCATTATGAAATTAACTATTTTTGGTTCTAAAAATAGTTTTGTAGTACAGTCTATTTTGTACTACAACATAGTGTTAGAGATCTTAGTGATATCAGAATAAATCAGAATAAACTGGATGACTTAAAACAATAGAAATGGTCTCACAATTCTGGTAGCTAGAAGCCTTAGAACAATGCTTCTCTGCCTATGATTTGCGACCACTGTGGGGGTCAAATTACCTTTTCACAGGGTCATCTAAGACCTTCATAAAACACAGATATTTACATTATAATTCAGAACAGTAGCAAAATTACAGTTATGAGGCAGCAATGAAATGATTTTATGGTTGGGGGTCACCACAACAGGAAGATCTGTATTAAAGGGTTGCAACATTAGAAGGGGGAGAACCACTGGCTTAGAGCATGCTATCAGCAGGGCCATGCTTCCTCCCAAGATGCTAGGAGGCAGAGGCAGGCAGATCTCTGTAAGTTCGAGACCTGCCTGGTCTACAAGAGCTAGTTCCAGGATAACGTCCAAAGCCACAGAGAAACCCTGCCTGGAAACCACCCCCCAAATCCTTCTCTACCTCTTCCAGCACCCAGTGGCTCCCAATAACCCACAAGTAAGCACATCCCACTGGTCTCTGTATCCATCATTCCTTCTATGTCTCTGTGTCCAAATTTCCCTCTTCTTATGAAGCTGGCAGTCACTGCATTGGGTTCGCTCTGAGAGGACCGCCTCTTAACCTGGCTACATCATCAGAAATCATCAGAAATAGATAAATAAATTGCCCATCTTTAAATAAGATTGCTTGCACAGGTTCCTAGTGGGCATAAGTTTGAGAGAAACAGCAAGCTAACCAATACAACACCCTACCACTGATTATTTCTTCCTTCCTTATTTTCTTTCTTTCTTTTTTTTTTTTTTTTTTGGTTTTTCAAGACAGGGTTTCTCTGTATTGTCTTGGAGGCTGTCTTGAAATTTACTCTGTAGATCAGGCTGGCCTCAAACTCACAGAGATCCGCCTGCCTCTGCCTCCCGAGTGCTGGGATTAAAGGCGTGTGCCACCAACGCCCGGCTGATTATTTCTTGTAGAGAATATATTTTCTCATCATTTAACTTTCAGCTATTACATCATGTGTCTGTATGTGTTCATAGGAGGGATACATATGCATACATTCAAATATGGAGGGCAGAGGTCAGCATTGGGTGTTTTCAAACACTTGCCAGCTAATTGTTTTTTGAGTCAGGGACTCTTATTGAACCTGGAGCTCATTGATTTGGCTGACCAGTGAACGACAAGAGTCTATCTAACTCCATCCTCCCAGTGCCAAGGTTACAAATGCACTACTGCATCCAGCTTTTTGGTTTTTAGATTTATTTTATGTGTGTAAGAGTTTTATTGCAGAATAAGCTATGATTGCTTTAATAAAGAGCTGAATGGCCAGTAGCTAGATAGGAAGAAGTTAGGCAGGACTTCTGAGGGCAGAGAAGTCTCAGGGAATCAAAAAGGCAGAGTCAACAGCCTGGTGGAGAGGGAGCAAGACATGCAGGATAAGAGGTAAAAGCCACGAGTCACATGTAGATGAATAGAAATGGGTTAATTTAAGCTTTAAGAACTAGTGGGCCAAGTCTGAAGTATAGGCTGAGCTTTCATAATTAATAATACATCTCCATATTTTTTTGTGAGCTGGTGGTCCAAAGAAAAATCTGCCTAGTATTTTGTCTGCATGTGTGTATGTGCACCACATGCATGCAGTTCCACGTGGAGGCCAAAAGAGGGCACTATATCCTCTAGAACTGAGGCTACGAAGGTTTCCAGCCATCATTTGTGTGCTAGGAACTGACGTTAGATCATCTATAAGAGTAACAAGTTGATACCGGGCCTTGGTGGCACACACCTTTAATCCCAGCACTCGGGGAGCAGAGAGGGGCGGATCTCTGTGAGTTCGAGACCAGCATGGTTTACTGAGCGAGTTTTAGGACAGCCTCCAAAACAATACAGAGAAACCCTGTCTCAAAAAACAAAACAAAACAAACAAAACAAAACAAAAGAACAAAAACAATAAAAAAAATAGTAACAAGTTCTTTTAACTACTGAACTACCTGCCCAGCCCCTATCCCTGGCTTTTCATGAGTGATGAGGATCCTAACTAGGGTCTCCATGCTGGGACAGCAAGCACTTTACTAACTGGAGTTACAGATGATTATGAGCTACCATGTGGGTGCTGGAAACTGAACTTGGGTCTTCTAAAAGAGCAACAGGTCTTCTTAATTGCTGAGTCATCTATCTAGCCCTGCTATCGTATTTTTAGATCGAAGTCCTGTCTCTTTAAGACAAAACTGGAGACAGAGTGTGGTTGTAATTCTAGTACTGTGTCTAGGACAACCCAGTATCCATAGTGAGACAGAGAAAGATTTAAATTATGAAATTGCTTTGTGGGATGATGTTCAGGACACACACACATGCCTAATACACATTTCAATGTATTCTTTCTCTAATTTAAACCTTAGCTTCTTTTAGTTCTCAAGAAACAGCAGCCTGGTATCTGTTCAACAACCAATTTATATGAAAGTCAACCTATAAGGGGTTAGAAATAAGAAGTTCAGCAATTCAGTCTCTGACTGCCAAGCATCTGGAGCATAGTCCCTTTTCAGTTCACACAATACAACTGTTTCAGACCTATAGTTGAGCCCTATTGTGATTAAGATAGCTGTCTTTGCAGACTCTCATGCAGTTCTTATCGCTGAAACAGAGCAGTGGCCCTGCCACAATGCCATGCATAAGTTATGTTGCTGCTTGTTCATGATACTGTCTATGGCGTCAGGGGCAGGGTCAGGTAACAGAAGCTGGGGGATCCTATAGTTTGGAGCTATGTGCAAACCTTGGTTGCTTCCTGTGGCTGTTTCTGAAGGAAAAGTGAAACTGGTTATCTCATTTGTGTGGAGAGTGCAGTCTTCCCACTAAGGTAAGGAAAAGTTTGCACTTTCTAGCCTCTTGCTAGTTCTCTGTGGATGGCTATGTGGGCTGGCAGCTGGCTGGCTGGCCCCAGGAATTTCCCTCGTTCTCTCCTCTCTTCTTCTCTTGTTCTTCCTTAGGCTACATTTCTCCTCCTACTTATTCTCTCTGCTCACCAGTCCTGTCTATCTCTCTACTGTCTAACTACTGGCCATTCAGCTTTTTATTAGACCTTTCAGGTGCCTTTAGGCAGGCAGGGTGAAACAATTGCAGCACATTTTTACATAATTAAACAATTGCAGCCTAACCAAACGTAACAAATCTTCACATTGTTAACAAAGGCAGCAGAAACCAATGTAACAGTCCTTCACATAGTTAAACTAATATTCTGCAGCATAAACAAATGTAATATTCCAAAACAAATTCCAGCATTGAGTTGTCATTAACCATTAACTGTGCCTCTTTTGGGTCTTGTGAGTCTACTATTTATTCTGTTGTCTTCTTCAGGACCTGACTTATTGTGACTTTGCCCCCTCCCCCCTTCATATGTTTCTGCTAATCTGAGATCTATTCTGTATGTGTAAGGTCTTTAGGATAAACCCAAGTATCCCTTTAATATTTTATAGATTTTCCCTTTATAAATTCAAAACTAGGTGAACATTGAATCAAGAGAAATACTTTCATATGTCAACAAGCCTGAGCTAATGGTGTCATAATTTCTGTTCACAGACCCATGGAGATGGACTCATTCTTCTGGGATGACTTTGACCCTATGATACAGAATAGGACCATGGAACAAATCATTACACCAATGACTATCCAGCTTTGTCATCTGCTCATCTCATTGGAGAGGAAAGACGTACAGAAAGAAGCACTTGCCTCCGTGCAGAAGGTGGCAGAGGACCTGGCCAATGCTAGTGAGGAGTTTGTGCATGTTGCCAGCAGGTAATATCTCCAAGGAACTTAAGCCCATTACCCTGACAGATTGGCAGACAAAGAAACACATAAGTAGATTCTGATTATAGTCTTTAACGCTTTGGGGGCTGGTGAATGTAGCTCATACCTGCTAGCATACAAGAAGCTCTGGGTTGCATCCCAGCACTGCATAAATTGGATGTGGTGGTATGCACCTATAATCCCAGAGCTCAGGTGGTAGAGTGTGGAGGACCAGAAGTTCATGGTTTTCCATGGCTACTGACTTAGTCACTATTCTATAGTTGTAAAGAGACATGATGACCAAGATAACTCTTATAAAAGAAAGCATTTAATTGTGGGCTTGCTTACAGTTTCAAAGGTTTAGTCCATTATCATTGTGTGAGAAGCATGGCAACATGTAGGTAGACATGACGCTGGAGAAGTAGCTGAGAGTTCTGCATCCTGATTCATGGGGGGGGGCAGACAGACAGAGAGAGACAGAGAAAGAGAGAGAGAGAGAGAGAGAGAGAGAGAGAGAGAGAGAGAGAGAGAGAGAGAGAGAGAGACTGAGCGTGGAATGGACTCTTTGAAACCTCAGAGCCTACCCCAGTGACTCTTTCTCCAACCCTTCTAATCCTTCTAATCTCTTCAAATAGTGTCAGTTCCCTGGTGACTGTGCTTTCAAAAGCACAAGCCCACGGGGGCCATTCTTATTCAAACCACCACAGCTACATAGCCAATTTGAATCCAGGCTGAGAGCTACATTACACTGTGTCTCAAAAAATAAATGTTTTCTGGGAAAAAAAGGCATGTAAGAAGTAAATTAGCATTAAGAATGAATGTGGAAAGCCGGGCGGTGGTGGCACACGCCTTTAATCCCAGCACTCAGGAGGCAGAGGCAGGCGGATCTCTGTGAGTTCGAGGCCAGGCTGGACCGACAGCCTCCAAAACAATACAGAGAAACCCTGTCTCGTAAAACCAAGTAAAGAAAGAAAGAAAGAAAGAAAGAAAGAATGGATGTGGATTGTTTAGTTGGCTTCTCTGTTGCTGTGATAAAACCCTGACCAATAGCACCTTGGAAGAGGAAAGTGTTGACTTGTGTTAACAAAGTTATAGTTCATCATCAAGGGAAACTCAAGGGAGGAACTAGGAGGCAGGAGCTAAAGTACAAACCATGGAGTGACGCCCAAGAGGGCTGCTCCCTTGGCTCAGCTACATTTCTTAGATGGCCCAGGCCCACCTGCCCATGATTGGCACCACCTCAGTAGTCTGGGCCCAACTATATCAATTATCAATAAAGAAAATGCCTCCATAAACATAGACATGGACAATCTGATGAAGGCAATTCTTCAGTGCAGGTCCGTCTTCCCAGGTGTGTTAGTTGACAACCAAGATTGGCCACCTCAGCTATGGAATTGGGGCAGGGCCTAAAGGTCATGTGACTCCAGTTAGGTAAAATGAAAAACTATAATGAGAAATAATGTAAAATATTTGATATAAATTGTGTATAGGAGCTGGAGAGATGGCTTAGCACTTAAGAGTGCTTGATGCTTAATCATGAACCCAAGTTCAGATCCCAGAACCTGTGTAATAACATTCACACACATGCATAAAATAAATTTTGTAGAAATCTGTTAAGTGATTTTATACTGATTTAATACTTTCTCATAAATTCTGAATTTCTGACAATGCCTTTTTTTTTTTTTTTGGTTATGAGCCTAGCCTTTAATGGCTGAGCCATCCCTCCAGCCTAGCCAATACATTTTTTTTAAATCACAAAAAGAGCAGTAAGTTTTGAGAGAGGCTGAATGTTGTTTGTGTTCAGTGCAATACAAATGTCTTTGCTTATTGTTTGTTCCTGGCAAGATAAATTATTTATACAGAGAATTATCAGTGTTCATGACCATGGGAAATGGTCCAGCTCTTCTTATCCTAACAGAGTCATAATAATGAACACTTGCACTTGAGTTTGGCTCCACCATTCCTGAGCAGTTCCGAGAAGGCCAAATGGAGGCAAGAAGCACCCCCACTAAGTGCTGGGTTGGCAGGTTCCTGTCTTCCTCTGCTGGGCAGGCTCTCAGGGGACCAGAACCTGCTCCCTCAGTGCTGTCTGTCGGGGTGTGCAGGTGAGAAGAGGCCAGCGCAGGGCTGTTTCCTCTTGCTTAGAAACATAGCTCATGGTGAACATTGAGGAAATATGAAAGAGCAAAGAAAGAAAAAACATTACCCACAAAAGTATTACCTAGAGACAGTCATTCTGAGTATTTGAGCACACCCATATCCCAGATATTTTTCTTTCTCTTCCTAATTTTTCCCTCCCCATCACTCCACTTTCCCTTTTTAAAAACTCTTGTAAAAGCATCTCTGTAGAGGGCTAGAGAGATGGCTCGGCAGTTAAGAGGGAGTTCTGCTCTTGCAGAAGACTGCGTTTGACTTCCAGCACCCATGTGAGGTGCTTCACAACCACCTGTAACTTTAGTTCCAGGGAATCCAGTACTTAGTCTCTCTAGGCACTGCACTCACTTGCACACAGATATACATATACATATATATACATACATATATACATATACATACATATATATACATATACATATACATATACATAAATTAAGTCTTTAAATAATATAGTAAGATGAATGGATGAAGAAAATAGGAAACACATTCATATTCATACAAGAAAATATGAAACATGTATACAATAAAATTACATTTCATTCAGCCACAAAGAAATTGTGACATTTACATGGCAATGGAATATACTGGTAGTCACTATGTAAAAAGAAACAAGCCAGACTCAGAAAGATAAACACTATGCCTTCTTTCACTTAGACCTAAAAGTGTGTGTGTGTGTGTGTGTGTGTGTGTGTGCACATGTGTGAAGGCCTGCAAGCTGTGAAACTAGAAAGGGAATCATGAAATGGGGAGGAGGAGAGAAAGAAAAAAGGTAGTGGAGTATACATGACATGAAGGCAGAACGGAGGAGTGTTTGGAGCACCAGAAGAGCAGGGAGGAAAAAGGATCATTATGAGAGCAGAGAGAGAAGGGATGAGTTCCAATGACACCAATACTTTGTAGAGTAGCTTAAGTTAAGATGTTTTTAAAACCTGTTCCTATCCATGTACATGGTATACCTGTAGGGACACATGCATGTTTGTGCAGGTGCATGACGTAAAGCAGTCTACACTGATAAGCTATATTCATTCTGGCTCAAAGCCTGCTCCCAGTGACACACTTTCTCCAACAAGGCCACACCTACTCCAAGAAGGCCACACTTTCCCATACCCTGGTGACTAAGCATTCTAATATATAAACCTTTGCAGGTCCATCTCATTCAAACCACTGCAAAGTCTAAAAGAAGAAAACCAAAAATGGAAGCCATGTGTATAACACACCTTGGACTCTTGTTAACACATCAGATTAAGTATCAATGGCCTTGCTTACATTTCTCAATGGTGATTCAGTGTTTACTGTAAACCTATGTAGCAATTAGATCTAAATTTAGTTTCGTAATAAATAAACAAATGTTATTATTGTTATTTTTCCCTTGTGAAATTCTTGTCCCCTGTCTTGCCAAGAGTCAGTTAAACTAAAAACTACACACTGTGCTTCATTTTTTCCCTCAATATATGTTTTTATTTCAATTAGAAACATAAATGCTTCACATGTCAATCCCAGTTCCCTCTCCCACCCCTTCTCCCTTGTCCCTCTACCAGCCCTCCCAGCCCCCCACCCAATCCCCAAATCATTCTCCAGGGAGGGTGAGGCCCTCCTTAGGGGGGATCTCCAAAGTCTGTCATTTCATCCAGGGCAGGACCTAGGCCCTTCCCCATGTGTCCAGGCTGAGAGAGCATCCCTCTATTTGGAATGGGCTCCCAAAGATCATTCATACACCATGGTAAACACTGATCTACTACCCAAGGCCCCCGAGATTTCTGTGGCCTCCTCCCTGGCACTACATTCATGGAGTCTGGATTAGTCCCCTGTTGGCCTCTCAGCCATCAATCTGGGATTAAAGAGCTCCCGCTTATCCTGTCAGCTGTCTTTGTGGGTTTCACCATCATGGCCTTTACCCCTTTGCTCATCACTCCTCCATCTCTGTCACTAGGTTCTAGGAGTTCAGTTCAGTGTTTAGCTGTGGGTATCTGTCTCTGCTTCCATCAGTCCCTGGATGAAGGTTCTAGGATGGCATATAGGGTAGTCATCAACCCTACCATCAAGGATGGACTATTAATGTAGTCTTTCTACTATTGCTTAGTTTGCCAGTTGGTGTTATCTTGTAGATCTCTGGAGATCTCACTAGTGTCAGCTCTCTCCTCAATGTGCTTCATTTGTTAAACATTGTCTATCTCACATGGTCACTTGGTGACTCAGATTTCTGAAACCTAAGTACTTTGGTG
Organism: Mesocricetus auratus; assembly: GCF_017639785.1. NCBI lineage: Eukaryota > Metazoa > Chordata > Mammalia > Rodentia > Cricetidae > Mesocricetus > Mesocricetus auratus. The sequence goes on along the minus strand of NW_024429189.1, from coordinate 95,635,205 downwards.
ACACAGTGAAAATAGTGTTTATATTTTTACATATAGTATGACTGAATAGTAGCAACTTGCACTCTGCTTATAAACTTTCTGGAAAATAATTCTTTTTCATTTTTTTTAACTTTTGAGAGAGTGTCCCTATGTAGTGTGATTGGCATATACTGTATAATCCAGGCTGGCCTGAAACTCTCAGAGACCCATCTGTCTTGGGCTCCCCAGTGCTGAGAATAAAGGCATATACCACATGCCTGACCTGGAAATAATCATTTTAAACATATGTAGAAATAATATGGGTTTTTCATTATTTTAAGGGGTGTGTGACAATTTCTGAGCTCCTGTCACAGTTGTAAGTGTCCAGTCATTGACTATCTGAGTAGATTTCTAGTGAAGATTTGTCTAGAATTACGCTGTTACATCTCCACGGAGAATCATAATCCATATATCCCATAAAGCTAATGACAGATACACAGTGGACATTTTGCTTAAAGGACACAAAGTAGCAAATAGTGGAGTGAGTGAATCCACAACAAAACCACTTGCAACAACCCAGAGTGAGTTAATAGTAATATCTGAGCATTGATAGAGTGAAATCCTGTATTGGTTGCTTTGCTGCAACTTAAAGAAGAAAGGGTTTATTTCAGGTGTGTTTTTAGAGGAATTGCCTAAACGACAAAATTGGGGAGGCATGCCAGCAGGCAGCCTGAGCAGGAACCTGAGAACTCCCGTCTTTAACAACAAACTGAGATCAAACTGAGGTGGGATGAGACTCAAAGCCAGCCTCCCCGGATGCACTTCCTCTAGCAAGGCTGCCCCTCCCCTAACAGGGCCACCAATGAGGGAGTAGGATTGCAAATACCTGAGCCTACAGGAGACACCTCATTCAAACCACCACAAACCCATGCACAGAGCATTAAAAACTCAGACTTGGGCCTGGAGAAACGGCTTCTAGTTTGATGCTGTAGAAATACTGTGTGACCTTGGTGGAAGTCTGCGTCAGGAACGGAAGTATCAACAGCATTTGACTTGCCTGGTGAGAGCTATGATATGATTGATCTTGTAAAGACATCCTGAAGCTTCCAAATGCTTCCACATTTTCTCCCTACTCTCCCTTTCTTGCATGTGCATTGTGTGGAGTATGCATGCATAAATATACATTTGCAAGCCAGCTTGTTCCAGAAAGGCCCTGTCTCTGTCTCCTAAGCCCTTTGACTACTGGTAGACTTCCAGACCCCACCAACATTTGTGTGGGTCCTGGGATCTGAACTTGGGCTCTTATGCTTGAACAGCAAGCACTATACCCAGGGAACCACCTCCTCAGCCCCTGGTTTTTACATTCCCTATGTACTCAGAAGTCTAGATCAGCAAGAGATGTCTTCTGAGAGTAATGAATTCTTTTGGTAGCTCCATGCTCTCCTGTCCATTATCAGCTGCAAGACAGCATCCTTTAGGTTAAGAAGGATGCTAATCTAGACTGTTCTTCATCCTTTATAGCGATCATCCTCACAGGCAGGTTCATCCCCAAAGGGAAGGGACTGGTGTATAATGCCAAGGATCTAAACTTGCATCCAAGCACTCTGCAGAAGGTTCATTTAATCTTCATGGGAAGTCTGGAGTATGTTTTACCTATTTAATGATGACTGCCAACTCTTGGCATGTTTAAAATGAAGAGCTATTTCAAATGCTTGTGAGAGTGTGTGGGAACTAAATTCTCTCATTGCTGATTAGAACACAGTATGTTGCAACTACTTTAGAAAATATTCTCTAAAAGTTAAATGCATCCCTGTTGTTATTAGGTGTGGTGATATATCAGGTGTGATATCACAACTGGGCATTTATCCAAGGGAAATGGAATCTTGTGTCTGAATATACACGACAGTGTTCTTTCTTTTTAGGTTTGTGTCCCCAGGGATTGAACTTAGAATCTGGCACCTCTGGACAAATGCTGCATTACCGAGTTAGATCACCAACCTTTTTATTTCAAGTTTTAAAACAAGTTCTTTGTAAGTTGTCCAGGCTGGCCCACACATGCCGTGAACTTGTAATCCTCCTGCTCTGCCTCCCAAATAGCTGGGAATATAGCTGTGTGCCATCATGCCCAGCATGGCGATTTTATCTTATTTCTAATAGCTAAGATAAAGTGGCCTCAGATTTCTTACCTGAAACTCCGGAGGCCAGCAGATGCTGGGGCATTGTATACAGGCTGTTGGGAAGAAAAACCTGAGACCCAGAATTCTCTACCCAGATGTCTGTCATTAATCTGTTTAGCCTAACCACATGACATTTGTGAAGGTTGAGAAATATATTGAGGCAACAACTCTAATTCACAAACTAAAACACCTTAAGAAAGTATGAAGAGAAATTTTAACTTTTTAAAAATAATTTATAATGTATAGTGTTCTGCCTGCATATATAACTGCAGGCCAGAAGAGGGCACCAGATCCTTCTGTAGATGGTTGTGAACCACTATGTGATTGTTGGGAATTGAACTCAGGGACCTCTGAACTCAGGACCTGTGGAAGATCAGAAATGGCTCTTAACCTCTGAGCCATTTCTCCAGCCCGATTTTTTTTTTAAACACAGCATTCTGTTCTGGGGAGAAGCCCATAAGCACAGTCGTCAAGGTTCACTTTAATGCCTCTGTACCTTCTGTGTACCCTTGTCTTCCGGGATTCTTTGGTTCTAATGCTATAACATTGCAAGTACACTGTGTCTTTTCAGGCTGGCGGGAGACTCTGAGGAGTGGCTTAGGGAGGAAATGCAGCCAGTGGTTGAGTCTTTGACGCTGTCTGGGAAGAACATCCTGATGGTAACCCAGAAGCTCCCCCTGCAGCCGGAGTGCCAGCGCCACTGGGAAGAGCTAGTGGCCACCTCTCAACAGATCCTGGTGGGCACTACCAAGGTGAGGCTCCCTCAGAGTTGGCTGGCTGATTGGACATTGCTGGAGAATACACATGGTCATGCAGTTCCCACAGCTCCTTCCTCAGTGTCTCTTAATTTGAAACCTACCCAAGTGCTTGCCAAGATCCCAGACAGAATTCATTATCGATTTAATCAGGGCTTAATTGAAGTTGTAATAGGAGCAGGTACAAGCCCTTGGTTTCCAAATACTCTCAGATTTTCACCCTGACACACATTCCTTGCTAAATACAACTTAAATTTATTTTGGAGATTTTATTTCCTTGTGTTTTATGTGTATGAGTATTTGCCTCCTTGTGTGTCTATGTACTACATCTGTAAAATGCCCGAGGGAGGCAGATGGGGGCAGAGGAGGGCAGAGGATACCCTAGCGTTGGAGTTACAGACAAGTGTGCCCCCTTGTGGATGCTGGGAACCAAACCCAGGTCCTCCGGTAGAGCAGCCAGAGCTCTTAACTATGGAGCTATCTCTCCAGCTCCTGTGCACAACTTTTAGATCGGGATATTGCTCCTGGTTCAAATACATATCCCCGAAACATTTTGCTGTTGTTCGTTGTGTGGTTTGCTGACAGGTATTTGCACAGGCCTCATCGGAGAGTAACTGCAATGGGGTAGGGAGAGTGAGAGGCAGAACCAGAGGGGTTAGGGCGCCTGCTGGTGGTGGAAAGGCTTTTGGCTCGGATACCAGCCTCGGGATTAGGGATTGGATGGAGCTGGGGGGCAGGGGGAGGAGACAGGCTAGAAAAGCTGTCTCAGAGAAGCCCTCTAGCCCATCATTGTCATCTAAATAACAACACATCTTTGAACAGTTCAGGGTAGACCCCACAGTGAATATGGAGAGAAGGCAACTGCTTCAGAGCTCTGCTTTACAAAGAAATGCACACACCACAAACTCCCAAACTGGCCTGTGCATTCTCAGGTCCAGTCACCTAGATGATGCCTGTAGTTGGTTACAGTCAGATACTGACAATATAAGGTCTCCTAGGCTTAAGCTACATGACTCCAAGAATGTTCAGTCATCTTCAAGTTTCTTTCCTGTGACCGCCCCAGCAGGTCCTGCTCCTTGAAGACGCAGCAAGGGCGAGGAAGACCGTGGCAGCAGCTGGTTGGTGTCTGACGTGCCTGGAGGCTTTGGAGGCGGCGGAGGACGCCACTTCCCTGCGCACCTCGATCGCTGACCTGGCGGCTGCGCTGCTGCAACTGGGCAGCCTGACCATGCGCTGGGCCCCGGATGAATGCCTGGGTCGAGTTCGCCACCAGCTAGGGTGCTACATCCCAGCGCTGCTCGCGGCCGCCCGCGGCCACCTCCGGCACCCATGCGACCCGCAGGTGGTGGTCTCACGGCGCTGCATCTTTGCTTTGACCAGACAGAGCCTCAGAGAGCTCCTGGCTGTGCTGCAGCCCGGAGTCTCAGGGCCGGGTGTTCGCTCTCAGAATGGCGCACTGGCGCGTTGTCTGCAGAAGCTGCGACAGGTTCTGGAGGAGCCCGGGCCAAGCCACCTGCGTGATGGGCTGCTCGACACGCCACTGGCCGCCGTGGTGTGGCATTGCCTGCGCCTAGCCGCCTGCTCCGCGCCACGGGAGAGGATGCACCTAGTGTCCCATTGCCGCCAGCTGCTGCAGTTCCGAGTGCACCGGCCTCCCCAGACCAGCCCAGGGACAGAATGCATAGCTCTGAGGGCTGCGACAGACGCACTCTGCCGGGAAGTCCGCGCTGGATTACTGCGCCAGATTCTGGATACGTTCACAGATACCCAAAGTCCTCTAGAGAGGCTGGTCCAGGCCACCTTGGAGACTTCCACCCTCAGGCCCGGGTGCAATAGGGAAGCCTTGGCTGAGACTCTCCGGCTTCCGCTTGATGCTTTCCACAACCAAGCCAAGCAAATGATTCGAGTGGCACACTTGGTCTGGGTCTTCTGCCCCCAACAGCAAAATGGCAGAGACATGGAGGCTGCTGTGGCAGGTCTTTGGGGACTTGTGGTCAAAGCAAAGGAACTCTTTTCACAGTGTCCCCAAACACATGGCCTGGATTGGAGTCCTGCCACCCTGCAGGCTCTGCTTGAGGCCTGGGCCAGGGAATCCCAACACCTCTTGGCATGCTTTGATGTGGTTCTCGATATTCCCGAATTCTTGAATTTGTCCATCCAGGAAATGACTAACCACTTGGACTTGTACACAAGGGATCTAAGGAGTGGAGCTTCCAGAGAGTTCTCTGGATCTGTGGCATTCTTACGTGGAAGAGCCACACACATAGTGCAGGTGATGAGCAGGTATGTGGGTCAAGACCCAGATCCCATTTTCCGAAACGGAATGAGAGTCGTGGTTCAGCAGCTGGCGCGGTCTTCCTTGACGCTGGCTGCAGCCACTGAAGGCAGCACAGCTGGGGACAGCACTCAGGACACGGGTTCCTTCTTAACCATGGCAAAACATCTCATCTATTCAGCTCAGCAAGTCCACGAGGGCCTGAATGGGGCCAACCACCCAGACATCCTCAGTCCACTTCGATTCCAAGTCCAAAGGTTTGACATTGCCAAGGAATGGCCTTATTTTACTCTCCCCAGCCTCCAGCATCACACAGCTCCCGTAATGAAACACCAGCAGGTACCTGGCTTAGGGGCAAGTGGCACAAATACCTCTTTCCTACCAGTAGAACAACTTTCCTACAAAGTGGTCCCTGACACCTGCAAACAGGGGTGGGGCTCTCCATTCCTTGCTGCCAGCAAAGTCATCACTGCTATGGAGGACCGGGATCACCAAGTAGTGACCTCACCACACACCAACATACTAGAGCAGGAGTCTACTGTGAATACAGCCCAAGAAATCCAGGCTGGGGAAGAAGCCCTGCGACCAGGGAGGATGACAAGACTGCAGGAATTCTCAACAGTGGTGCCTTTGATTACTGACCTAGCCAGGGAGGAAGTCCATAGCACAAACACTAGAAGTGGCAGGCTCCTAGGAATGGCTTTTCAGCAATCTGGGAGGACCAGGGAAGCCAGGCAGGCTCTGGTAGCCAGGGCCGGTGACTGGTACCCTCTGTGCCAACAACTATTTTGTCATAGCCTAATGGTGGAGTTACCAGGGAGCATGGCAACGTTTGTGGAACTTCGGCAGAATTTGGCCTCAATGGTTCAAGTAGCAGCCAAAAGTGGCCCTGTGAATTCAAAAGAGAAGAGCCCTGACCCAATGGAGAACCCAGGAATGCTTTTAGAGCTGCAAGGCTTGTTGGAAAAAACAGAGATCCATGCTAAACAGCTGTTGGACCACGCTCTGTCCTCTGATGGTCTCCAAGCCCCCAAGTCGAGGGAAGAGAATATTAACAATGAATGCCTTCTATGGGCAGTGGCTGTCCAGGACCTGATGCAGTGTATGGACAGACTCAGTAGGAGACAAGGGCTGTTCCTACTTCCCCTGCAACAGGCAGTGAAGAACCAGCAGGGATTGCAGGAAGGCGTAGATCAGGCAGCAGATGTTTCTCAGAGGTTACAAGAGGCTGCCAAGCTGTCTAGTGTTCTGTGTGGGGATGAGCAGGTAAAGGGTGAGGTCTCATTTTTGGGTGGGGAAGTTCAGATACTCACAGCCGCCTTGCTGGAGGTGGCACACATCTTGGTCTCCACCCACAAGCCTTGTCCCAGCCTCTCCACACGCTTTGAGCTTCTCTGCTTGGAACTCAGCCTTCGAGTCAAGGCCCTGACTGACTACCTGAGCAGCATCAACACTGTCTATGAGGACATGTTCCAAGATGTTGTCGACAAGAGCTCCCCGACAAGGATGCTGTCTGTTATCCAAGCTGTGCAGGGAATCATAGCAGGAGGTCAACAGTCTGGACCCTTCCAGGAAAAACTTCTTGTGTCTCTAGAGAACATTCTCATGCTCACTAAGGAGGTGGCCAAGAGGGTCCGCATACTCCAAGAACACCCAGAGCAGCAGGGGTTGCATATGTTGAACTGGCTTCGGTGGGAATGGGCGGCCAAGGTCCACCATGCAGTGACTCAGCTCCAGGCCTTGAAAGGTAGTCACACTGAGGCCTGGAGACTCCTGGTTCAATGCTTGAAACCCAGGGAGGAGCCAGCAAAGGCCCTAGGAGAGGATCCTGACCAGCTGCAGCCTCACTGTAAAGAGGGTGCAACAGGAACCACTGCGGGGGCCAGTGTGGATTCTCAGGGTGCTGTTCCCAAAGGCACCCCCCGGAGCTCAATGGGGACCTGTGCTGATGAGCAAGCCACCACCAGGACCATCACAGTAGACATGAGCATGGTAGGCTGCTTGGCATCTTTCATCTACCTCACCTGGACCTGTTTCCTAGTAACTAAAGACTCTTGCACATTCCAGAGACTGGATGCCCACACCACATGTATAATTCACACAAGGCAGACAGCATGGGCAGCCTCTAGAAGCCTAAGCTTGGGTTTGATTCCCTAGCCTGCAGCTACCTCTGCCATGCCCTTAGCAAAATCACAAAGCGGTCTCAGCATTTAGACTCCAGCATTCTAGTCCTATAGAGGGCTAGTGAATGAATCCCTACAAACACACTTCCCTTCCGTTAGCATCTGGTATGTATCCTAGAACTGAAGCACCTGTGCTTTTCATTGGCTTTTGTGAAGCTTTTCCTTATCACTTTAACTGAACTTTTCTGTGACTGCCAGTACTCAGGCTGCTTCAGCCACTCTGACCTCCTAGGATGTCACCTCCCTGCTCTGAAGTGACAACAATATGACTAGAATCATTGTAGTAGAGAGGAAATGGGTTTATTAGAAAGATGCTAGGTCTGTTAAATACTTCTCTTGCATATCTGCTTCCTTTTAGAGCAAGACAGAACACTTAGGCATTAAGGATCTGAAAGACTGTGTGTATTTCTACTGAACAGAGCCAAAGTCAGTAGGAAATAGAATACAGCTTGGCAGGACTCTGGTGGTCTCCCTCAGATACATGTCATCCAGTGTTTGTAGCTCTAGGGGCGGATGGATCTGGGCAAGTGGAGTCTGAAAATGAGGCCGACTAAAGTCTCATTCCATAGTCAACTTCACTTAGAGCCTCAGACAATTTATACTCTGAGGGTTAAGAAAGGTCACATGAGTAAAGTTCCCGTCAGTCAAGCTGTATGCAATCATGAGGAGAAGCTGCACGAGGCGAAATTCATTTTTCCATAGAAGCATATAAACGATAACAAGTTGTAATGAATAATCTGAAGTAAACTCACTCCTATCTACTATACCTGGGAGGAGCACAACAACTGCACTTCCCCTAAAAAAAGTCTGTGGTTTTGAAGAAACTGAGGTCACAAGACTCTTGCTTTCTTGGATTCTCTCCCGAGCACTCAGAATGTCCCTTGCATGATTGCACTCTTGGACCATGTTCTGACAACCCAGGATTTGATAGATGAGTCACCTCATACATCCCTTGGCAACCTTATGGGTGGCTGATCAGAATCTCCCAAACTCCCTAGGGATTTTCCCAAGATAAAACTGACTACACCACAGCACGCTTTTATCCCTGCCCTTATTAGCGTCACTTCTTTTCTCATCAAAATGTCACTTCCGAGAAAGGGGACCCTGTGACCAAAGTAATGGGGAGAATAACAGACACCATTCCCCAATGCTCTAGTCTGCCTGCTCATCTCTCAGTTTTATAAATCCAAGTGGCTTTCAGACTCTCTCCCCCTTCTCGGGCTCTCTGTAGTAGTCAGCACCACCTGACGCCACCCACTCACTGACTTGCCTTCTGTTTCTGTCAGTGCAGCAGAAGTATTTCCCATAGCTGCAAGGCAGGGTGGCGGGGCAGGGTGACACTGGACACCCAAATCAGAAGGCTCTGAGAACAAGACCACAGCACACTCTCTAAGCTCCATCCCCACTCTTGTCTGTGAAAGGACACCCGTGGGAAGTGCTTTACTCCAGGTCTGGAGTCTCACGCACAATCCTTGGCCCACGTTGAAAAGCTAGGAGTCATTTCTAGATTTGGACACTTAAAGTATCTGGTAGGTGTTAAAAAGGCCATTTCCTGGGCTGGAGAGATGGCTCAGAGGTTAAGAGCACTGACTGCTCTTCCAGGGGTCCTGAGTTCAATTCCCAGCAACCACATGGTGGCTCCCAACCATCTACAATTCAATCCGGTGCCCTCTTCTGGCCTACAGGCAGAACACTGTATATGTGATAAATAAATAAATCTTTTTAAAAAAGGCCATTTCCTACGGTTCCTCACCATAACAATTGGGGTTTTTATTGCTGTGATAAAACATCATGGCCAAGTCAACTTCAAAAAGCAGGCGTTTAATTTGTCTGATGGCTTCAGTGTTAAGGTCCATGATGGGGGAGTGAAGACACCTTGGCAAGAAGCGGGGAGAGTTCACGTCTTGATCTGCAAGTAGGAGGCAGAGAGCACACTGTCTTGAAACCTAGTGACACACCTCCCACAGCAAGGCCATACCTCCTCACCCTTCCCCCAAAGTCCCACTAACTGGGGCCATTCTCCTTCACACCGCCACGCTCACTCTGAGCTCTAGACCATTATGTCCATCCCCCATGGTCTTCAGTCTCTGCTGCTGAATTCTTGATCAGTGAGTTCTTCATAATTTCCTTCTTTTCACCTACTCTTGCCTTCCCAACTCCCAACCGGTCTGCCAGTGGTCCTCTTTAGAAGAGGCCTCTGCCCTCCACTCCCAGCACATAGGGACATCCTGATCTTGATCTAGTCAGGCCATTGATGAAGCAGATGACATCATACATTTTCAGAAGGTGAGGATGCTTTAACTGAAAAAGTCGAGACAGAAACACCAACAAAGACAGGCGATTTATCAGTACTCACTAGCTGAGTGTCCCAGCCCACTCCACAGGGCTACTACAGATGAGGTGGTTTGTAAAGAAGAGTAATTTAATTGGCTCACAGTTCTGGAAGTTGAGGCATATCTGGTGAAGTGAGGCAAAGAGATAACCAAGGATGCCCTCAACAGTTCGTTACTGGGGTCACTCCCAGTGCATGACAATTTATCTTGATTTGGGGGTCAGAAAGAACATAGGAAAGGTTCCCCTAAAGATCCACCAGAAAAACCACATAGCCTCCTGTCAGGTCCAACAGACTTTTCAGATGTCAGGGCTGCTGTTTCCACAGGAGGAAGTTATTCACAGCAAAACTGTGAAGCCTTTGGTATAGAAGGATGGGTGTGAGTGTATACAAGTTGAAACATTCAAAGAATCTTGAATTTCCTTTTTTCAAAAAAAACTATGTTATTTATTCTTTGACAATTTACACATGTAAATAATGGATCTTTCTCATTCCCATTCCCAACCATTATCCTATTTGCCCCCAGGTCCCCTGTCCGTGTCCCACTTCGTGTCTTCTCCCCTTCTCCCCCTTCTTTTGAGACAAGGTCCCACTGTGCAATCTAGCTAGACTGGAACTCTAAGTAGCCCAGGTTAGCTTTAATCTGCCTATCTTGGCTCCTAAGGCTGAGATTAAAGGTGTACACACCACTATATCCTGATTTCTATTTTTATTTTGTGTGTGTGTATTTTGTCTGTGTGTATTTCTGTGCACCACCTACATTCAGTGCCCTGGGGCCAGAGAGGGTCATCAGATCTCCTGGAACTGAAATTACAAATGGTTGTAGGCTACCAAAGGGGTGCTAGGATTTGAACCTAGGTCACCTTGAAGAATAGCCAGTGCTCTTAACTGCTGAGTCATCTCTCCAGCCCCTTCTTCTAACAAAAACAAACAATAAACAAACAAACAACAACAAAAGTGGGCTGTCAGCAGCTTAATGCTATCTCTAAGTCCCCTGCAAAAGGCTACATGTTCTTTCTTCTCCCTTGTAAAGCCTGAGCACTCATAGAAAGGAAATAAACTAGGTTGAGATTTGAGGATGCCATGCTTCAGTCTCTGGATAAATGGAGCACAAACTCATAGGAGATCATTGTGTTTCTCCTTGCTGTTTACTTACAGTACATTTGGAAGGTTGCCAAGGGCTTTGAAGACTCAGGAAATCTGCCTGATTCTCTTGTGCCTTCTTTAAAAATGATTTAGAAGCAATTAAGGGATGAGGTGAGGGCTCAGTTGATAAAGCACTTACTGCCTGTGGTGGTCTGAGAGAAAATGGCCCTCAAAGGGAGTGGCACTCTTAGGAGGTGTGGCTTTGTTGGAGTAGGTGTGACCTTGTTGGGGGAAGTATGTCACTATGGAGGCAGGCTTTGAGGTCTCCTATATGCTCAAGCCACACCCAGTGTCTCAGTCTACTTCCTGTGACTTTCACAAAATGTAGAAACCTCAGCTACCTCTCCAGCACCATGTCTCCCAGCATGCCACAATTCTCCCAGCCACCATGCTCCCCCATCATGATGATCCTGGACTGAACCTCTGAAACTGTAAGCTGCCACCTCAAATGTTTTCCTTTATAAGAGTTGCCCTGGTCATGGTGTCTCTTCATAGCAATAGAAACCCTAACTGAAATACTGAACAAGCATGAGGACTTAAACTGTATTCTCTGATTTAAAACCTGTGTGTGCAGATGTGCTACACACTTGTAATCCCAGCATGGAGGAGGCAGAGATGGGCAAATCCCTAGTCAGCTAGCATAGCCTGACCAGGGAGCTCCAGCCCAATGGCAGATGCCATTCAAAAAACGAAGTAGACAGCTCCTGAGGAACACTGGCCTCCACATGTGCACGCAAACACACACACACACACACACACACACACACACACACACACACACTTAACATCCTCACTGAAGTTTAGAGGCCTGAATGTCAGGAACTGTGTTGGTTTAAATGTCTAACCAGGTGTCTCCTTTCACACCAGAGTGGCAGCCCCTCTCTGCCTCCTGCTCAGATGGACCAGACTGTTCCAGAGGACAGCCGTACAGACAGTGGGAACAGAATCACCCAGATCACACAAGAGATGGCCAAGGAGGTGCTCCTGATGGCTCAGAGCTTGAGGAAGAGAGGGCGAGTCCTGGTACTTGGTCTTCAGTGGTCATGGTGATGGGTGATTGGGCACCACGTGGGGAAGTGGTGCCTTGGCCTCCCTAGACAGTGCTGGAAGGAAAGGTCCCACTGAAGATCCAACCAGCACCAAGTCTCTGTAAAATTCACTTCACTTCTCTCCTCTCCTCTTTCTGGCTTGGCTACTGAGGTTTTATCAATTATATCAGGGATGACAATTTTGTCAAATCTGCAATGTAGTAAAAAAATCCCCCAGAACAATGAGTCAAAAGTGTTATTTATGCCTTTTGAACTTTTAAATTTCACTTTTCCTCTGTGTGTGTATAACACAGGGAGGGATATGCCATGGCATGTGTTTGGAGGTCAGAGGACACCTTTGTGACATCAGTTCCTTCTGGCTTTGTGGCTTTCAAGCTCGGAGTAAAAAGCTTTCATAGCAAGGGCCCTTTCCCCGAAGCCACCTCAGCAGCCCATTATCTGCATCTTTTAAAGTGGACTCTTGGGACCCTGTCTTAATACCCATCAGGCCTTTAACTCAGGACCCTTCTACATCAGTTTCTCAAGTGTCGGGATTACAGGTCCAGGGATTACTGCCAGTGTGGGCCTACTGGGTACAGATGGCTCTAAAATGCAAGACTGAGCCACAGGGGACCTGACTTTCCTATCCTGGGGCAAGACAGAGGGTCCAGGAGAAAAGGGAAGGACATCCCCTGGCGACATGACTACAAGGATAAACCCAGAGCCTTCACCACACCAAGACTCAAACCTTTCATTATTGGGTCCCTCCTTCCAGCTCCCCCAGCCAATCAACATCTGATTGAACCAGTGACCCCCAAGGTCACCAAAATAGGTGTGGCTTTCCGGAATGTATTTCCAAATGAGGTGTTTTGATTTAAATAGAACTCAGGTGTCTGCGGTGGTGTGTGGCTCAGCACCCCGGGATGTGCAAACCCTGCACCCCTTGGGTTTCTGGTTTTTTGTTTTGTTGTTGTTTTTTGTTTTTTGTTTTTCGAGGCAGGGTTTCTCTGTATTGTTTTGGAGACTGTCCTGGAACTCTCTCAGTAGACCAGGCTGGCTAGAAACTCACAGAGATCTACCTGCCTCTGCCACCCGAGTGCTGGGATTAAAGGTGTGCGCCACCAATGCCCGGCTCCCCTGGTGTTTCTGAAAAGATGCACATTTGAAAGGAAAATCCAGGGACCATTTTAAGAGTGGGTCTGCTTCTGGTAGGAAGTGGCTACGCACAATTCACCCAAGTTCCCCAATCACACATCCTGATAGAAATGCCAATTGTAATCAGACATTTCCTGTCCCAATTGCCTGGTCCCAAATAACTGACTCAGAGGCTGAATATGAATTATAAATGCCTGGCCAATAATTTAGGCTTATTCCCATATTCCTTATTTACACTCTGCCACATGGAGGTACCTTTATTAGCATGGCACATTCATCTCCTGCTCCCTATGCATCTGCCTGGCAATTCTCTGACTCTGCCCTTCTCCTTCCTGTCATCCTACTCTGGTAGCCCCGCCAATACTTCCTGCCTGGCTACTGACCAATCAGCATTTTATTAAACCAATTCAAGTGACAAATCTCTACAGTGTACAAGAGAATTATTCCACAACAGCCAATCATTTTTTTTAAAGAATCGAAGTATTATGCTCTTGAGTGAAATAGAAAAAAAAAGACAGAAAATATCTAGTTAGGACTGGGGTTATTTGGTAGAGCTCATCTGGTAGAGCCCTTACCTAGTATGCACAAGGCCTAGATTTAACCCCAAGTGCCACATAAGCCAGCACACTGGTACATGCTTGTTACCCCAGCACTCTCAAGCTGGAGATAGGACAATCAGGAGTTCAAAGCCATCCTCAGTTATGTAATGTTTGCGGTCAGCCTGGGTTCATGAGCCTAGGAAGCTAGGTTTTCTGGCCTTCTGCAACCCCCACAGAAGGAAGAAGATTGTACCTTGTTTGGACAGGCTCTTTCTAACTCAAGAGAGTTGGCTCATGAGATGGTGGCTTAAGCTAAAATATACTCATTTCTAGGGGCAGAAATAAGTTGAGTCAAGAAAGCTTGGGGCAAGCATTATAATTTGTCTCTGATGCTGCAGGGGAAACCTGTGAAGGCAGCGTTTGCCTAAATCTAACATTTCCTTCTCTGATATAGACCAAAGATCAGCTCATTGCCTCTGCCAGAAAAATCTCAGCTTCCGGAAAGGATGTCGCAAGACTCATTCAAATCATTGCTAAGAACTGCATAGATCAGAGATGCTCCCAGGAGCTTCTGTGTATGGTGGAGCAGATTCAAACCCTGAGCAGCCAGCTCAGCATCATCTCCAGGTAGGAAGCAATCTTCGGGAGAATGGATAAGCTTTTGTGAGACGCAGTGGGGACGCATATGTTTACACCAGCCCCTACGGTTACACTGGCCCCTCTCCCATTCAGAACACAGACTCTTACTCCTTGGCATTGCTGGGCTCACAACACTTCAGGTGTAGTTAGCCTTTGACATAAGTGACTGACACCCTTTCTGAAGGAGACGAGGCTTCACAGCATAAGCCTGGAGCCAGGCTGATTCTCAGCAGGGGCAGGGATGTGTGGTGCCAATACCCACTTTAATGTAAACTCACTTCCTCAGTAAGGGATGCTAGACCCTAGCACCAAGAAGTCTGTTAGCAAGGGACTCATGCAGTATCTAGATTCTTACATTACATTCTCATGATGCGAGTAAAAATAACACTACTCAAACTGGAGTGTTTTTTTAAATTCTTTTTTTAATTCTTTAACTTTTTACACATGTTACTCCCAACTCTCTCTCCCTCCTCTCCTCCCCTGCTCCCTCCAATCCCCAACTAGAGTGATTTTATATTTATTTGTTTACTCATTTATTTAGTGTAAACATATCCACATGCATGCCAGGGAACACATGCGAAGTCAAGAGAACAACTTGTAGGATGGCTCAGTGGTGAAGAGAACTAGCTGCTCTTCCAGAGGACCAAGGTTTGATTCCCATATAGTGGCCCAGAACTGTAACTCCAGTTCCTGGTGATTGGCGCCTTCTTCTGACATTCATGGACACCAGGCACACACGTGTATACATGCAGGCACAACACTCATAATATGAAAATAAATCTTTAAAAAATAATAATAAAACTTGGCAACTGTTCTCCAGGAAATACCATCTCAGATGCATGACCATCTCAAGATTAGCTGCCAATATATTTCTTTCCATTTAAGATATAGACATAAAAATGACCACCACAAACAAATCAGTTTCATAATCAAAATGTGACCCCCTAGACACCAGAGGCATGGTGCCAAGCAGGGAGGGCTACACAAAAAACTTATCAGTGTCAACTCACAAAAGGAGCTAGGGGGAAACGGAAAAGCACTCACTGTGGTTCTCGTGGGAATGAATGGGTATGGCCGAGTAAGCAGGCTAAGCAGTGGAGGACTGACCATTCTGAGTCTGGAAGGAGTGTTTGCAGGTAAGTCATTTGCTCTTTCTGGCGATTGGTGATCCCTAGAAAAGGCAGACCCTCCAACACTAGACCCAATCTGCATACAGTTCTGTACAGAATTGATTCTTTCAGTCCAATGACAGCTGGCATCTGCTCTGTGACCTCTATCCAGTTATTTCCATTAACAACAAACTTTTTTTTGTCTTCATTATAGATGCTATGTGGCTCACACATTCTTGGCATTACAATACATTTTTCCATTTAAAAATGCAAAATTAAGCCCCTAGTATCATCTTTCCCCGGGACTGTGGTGACAACTCGGTTGGTAAAATGCTTGCCTGGCAGGAGCATGAGGAGAACCTGAGTTTGATTCCCATCTTAGAGCTGAGTGTGGTAGTGTATAGGTCTAACCCCAGGGCTGAGGGGGTGAAGATGGGATTCTCCAGGCCTTGCTGCTATAGCCACACCTGTAAGTTCCAGGCTCAGCAAGAGACTGTCTCAAAAAGAGGGGGGGTGGGGTGACAATTGAGGAAAACACTTTACATTGCTCTCTCTCTCTCTCTCTCTCTCTCTCTCTCTCACACACACACACACACACACACACACACACACACACACACACACACCCTTTCTCTGAGTATTCCCACCAAAGTATCTCAGCTTCCTATATGAGGCTTCCATTGTAAACGCTGCTGTTCATTGGCAATTGCCTCCTTTCCTGGGATAAAGACGTCTTTCTTCCCCAACGCCCCCAGTGTAAAGGCCTCCCTGGAAAGAAGCAAGTCCTCTGAAGAGCTCCTTGTTGACAATGCACAGCGGCTCCTCCAGGCCATCTCCAAGACTGTGCGGGTTGCGGAAGCCACCTGTCTTCGGGTGAGTGCCACAGGGCCTGACAAAAGTGGTCACAAGGACACCTTCTCTTAGCTATTCATCTCTCTAAACCACTGACCTCACTTCCTGTGCATTTGATGTGCATGATTTCCATTACCTGGCTTTAATCTTATCATGTCTTTAGCCATAAATCTGCAGATGAACCGGCTGTAGCATTCTGCACACCTTCTGCTATGTTTTCTTCTGTTTCCAGGATTTCCTTTTGTTTGTCTAGTTAGCTGAATAAAGTTTTTGTTTTTGAGATAACATCATAGATAGCCCAGTATGTAGCTCAGTCTGACCTTTAAAAGTCAGGATCATTTTGCCCTGGCCTCCTGAGTGCTGAGGTTGTAAGTGTATACTACTATGCCTAGATCTCTTTTTTCTCTTTTGTAGGATTTATGTATTCACCTGTGCATTTTTGCCCACACTTCAATTAAATATATTAATCATAGGTTGGGAGTGGTTTGTTTGCATGTCTCATAACTTTCCACTGGAAACTTGACATTACATGTAGAACTGTAAACACTAAGTAAATATCATTTCACATATATTCATGTCTTCCAGATACCTAGTATGGGAGGTGAGGCAGTATTGTCAGGCATTGATTTGAACTGGGGTTTTATTGTTGCAATTGCTGTGAGGGTATCAGGCTTGCTAGCCTTAATTTGTGTTTTGTTTAGTGATTCATGTCTATGTGACAGGGGTTGCTTCCTTCCCCAAAGCCTGCATCTCAGAGAGGTGTTCTTAGTCCCCTATCCCAACCTGAGCCTTTCTCAGGAGTATCAGGCGATGTCTTAGACAGAGAACTCACTATACATGGCCCTTTCCTGTGGCTGGGCACTGTATCACACTAATCCAATTTGGACATTAACAACTGTTCCTTTTATTTTCAGTCCTGGAGGTCAAAGCATACCCTGAAGACACTCTAATACTAAGCCACATCCATAGACCTTTAAAACTTTCCCCAAACCTTATATTCAATTACATGTCTGCCCCGTCTCCCTCCAGGAAGAGTCTTATGCAAGCCATTCCTATCCCATCTCTCCTCAGACATGTCTGTTTTCCAATACGTATGAGGCTGGAGAACTTCAAACTCAGTTCTCCAATAGAGTCCAGAAAAGCACAGTCTGTGTATTGACTGACTGTCTCATTGGGGTGAAAGCAATACTTTTCTGGCTTCCCATATCTTAAACAACAGCTTTAAATAGACACTGTTGGCATGCCTAAAAGAACACCTCCCCTGGGTGTGATGTAGGACAGTGGAGGCAGAGGCAGGAGGATCTGAAGTTCATGATTATCTTTAGATACACAGCAAGCTGGAGGCCAGCCTGTCTCAAAGCAAATAAAAGTCAAAGCAAAAATAGATTAAATAAACAAGTATGAGTTTGCTTAGGGCCTTTCTGTGTGTGGCCTGCCTCTGTCCTCGTCACTTCTTCCCAGGCCCGGCTGCTTCCCTTTCAGACCTGACTTAAATCCTACCTCCTCTGAAGGGATGAAACACCTCCACTGTACGGAAGCCTCCTGACTCCTGATGTGGCTATGCCCCTATAAACTTACCACAAGTTGAGAATAGAGTTAAGTCATTAGTGCACTTAAGACCAGACATGGTAACTCACACCTGTAACCCAGCACTCAGGAGGCTGAGGCAAGGAGATTGGAGGCTAGACTGAGATACACAGTGATGAGACCCTGTCTAAAAAAGGGAAAATGGCCGGGTGGTGGTGGCACACGCCTTTAATCCCAGCACTTGGGAGACAGAGGCAGGCAGATCTCTGTGAGTTTGAGGCCAGCCTGGTCTACAGAGCGAGTTCTAGGACAGCCTCCAAAAACAATACAGAGAAACTCTGTCTCGAGAAACCAAAAAAAGAAAAAAAAAAAAAAGATGAGCTCTTCAAAAACTGATGCTAATCAAACTGGATATCTATATGTAAAAGAACCTAAATAGTGACGACAGTTTCTTTCCCACCTGGTCCTACAGCTGATTAGCCCCAAATAAGCACACAGAGACATATTAATTATGAACTCGATTAGCCCCAAATAAGGACACAGAGACATACTAATTATAAACGGTTTGGATGGTGGCTCAGGCTTCTTATTGGCTAACTATCTCTTAATTATTAACCCATTTCTATTACTCTATGTATTGCCATGAGGCAGTGGCTTACCTGTAATCTGACATGTTACTCCTTCAGCAGCATGCCAGCCAAACATTTATAATTAGTGTAAGCCTCCCATGTGGTAATATGGGAAGCAGCTATGGAATGGGGCAGGACAGAAACTCACCTCCAACTACAGAAAAAAAAGATGGAAAAAGATAAACAAACAAAAATAAAAGATACATTAATAATTTAACCTAATTCTTAAAAATGACTTATTTTTCATTTGATGTGCATGAATACATTGCCTGCATGTGTGTCTGTATACCACATGTGTGCAGTGCCCGCAGAGGCCAGAAGGGGGGGACAGATACTCCTGGATTGGAGCTACAGCCGGCGTGTGTAATTGAACCCAGGCCCTCTAGAAGAGCAGCCAGTGCTCTTAACTGCTGAGCCATGTCTTCAAGCCCTCACACCTAATGGTGATACATTAAGATGTAGTCATATTTCAAAGCTGAAAGATTGTAAATTGGTAATCATAAGTCAGGGACCATCTGTAATGTAGACTAAATCATATCCAATTTTCTCTGTTTTAGTTCTTTGTGTGTAAGATGCAAACAGAGGAAGGATTTGGGTGGGGAGGGAAAATACTTTTTAATGTGTGTGGGTATTTGGCCTGCATATATGTCTGTGTACACGTGCGTGCTTGGTGCCTGAAGAGAAACTGCTTGTGAGCTGCCGCGTGGGTGCTGGGAACTGGACCTGGGTCCTCAGGAAGAGCAGCCAGTGCTCTTATCTGCTGAGAGAGAATACAGCAATGGGCTTATGTTCTCAGGACATCTCACTGGGATCGATATAAAGCCCTTTGTCTGCCTTTCATCACCTTTTAGGGTGGGCTGTTCCTACTCCCTTCACACATGACACTTTGCTGCTGTAACATGAGAGCTGTGACCCCAGAAAGGCAGCCCTAACCCTCTAGAAGGAACCCCCAAGAGTAAGCTCCAAACTGGTGACCCTGGAAACATACGGCAGCACCCCCAGAATTGAGCTTGATTACCCTTTCGCTCCTGCAGGGTCTGAGATGGCCTTCCTCGGATCCAGAGGAGCTGGAGGTTGCTACCCTCTGCACACAGTGGAAGAGGAAACTACTCCAACACCGACTTCAAGAAGCCTCAAACGAAGACTGTGATGAGCTGGGCTTACGAAAAACAAGCACGAGGAACCTCCCAGCGTTGGCAGCCCTGGTTCAAGAAGCATAATAAAAGCTGAGGCATATTCTCCAAGTCACCCTGTGTTGACGAGTAATTTGGCGTCTTAGCGTGCCTCTTGGGCTGAGTCTGAGACACAGGTCTGTGTGGCCTGGGCTTGTGCTTTGCAGAGCTTCCCTGATTCCTGGTTAAGAACATGGGGCACTGATGGAAATTTAACAGGGAATGCTCCTGTCTGTATGTGACACACACAGAGGGGTTTTATAAAGAGCATCACAGACAGAAGTTAAATGTACTTTGAAGAGAATCATGCCCTTTTTTGTTTCTTGTTTGTCCCATCCATTCTTTCACTCTGTTCTGCTCATTCTGTTTTTTAAATCATTTTAGTAATTCACGCATCATAGCATTCATACATTTAAAATATATCCTTGTTTTTAATGCTCACAGATTTATGCAAACATCGACACAGTCAGTTTAGAATAGTCATCCCTGAGAGAATCCTTTCAGTGATCTCCTTTTGCCCTAGCTTAGTAGCTGTTAATTACTTTCTGTATTTTATTTTATAGATTTTCCTAGACTGGATGTTTCCTATAAATACAATAGTATAAGTGTTTTCTTGTGACTGGCTTACATTGTTTAGCATGGCTTTTGAAAGACCATTTATGGGGAGAGGGGAAGAAAATGTATAGCTCAATAAAAAAAGAAAAGGGAAAAAGAGAGTAGATTTGTATTGGTACTTCATTTCTTCCTACCAAATATTTCCATTGTATGAACACGCCACACTTACCTATTCACCAATTACTGGACACTTGAGTTCTTTCCAATTTCAACTATTCTGAGTAAAACTGTTATTGAGCTTATTGGCTGTTGTGGACAATACTTCTGCATTCTCTTTTTCTGTCAAATATATAATTATGTCACATCTTTCAGTTCCTATATAGTTAATTTGTACTCTAATCCCCTCACCCATTATTATGGCTAGTGGTTCGTTAATTTTATTAAACTTCTCAAACACATTTTAGTTTTATAGATTTTCTTGTATTGTTTTTATTTCCTACCTCACTTGTAGCTATTTAAGGCAGGATAAACCTTGTTACTTCATTACAACCAGAGCAGAGGGGTGGCTTCATGTCACATGAATGTAGAACTAAGGCTAAACAAAACAGGAGGGAAGTCATCAACTACCACAAGCACCTGTAGAACCTATGTGCTTCGATACTGATCACCTGGCAAGATTTGCTCACTGGTGTAATAGTGACATGAATGTTCTTCGAGTAACCAATTATTTCCTGACTGGATTTGAGGACTGTTTTACAGGATGGAATATGTCTAGTACTGTAGACCTGTTCAAAACTTTTATGTCTATGTGGGTCATGGGCCCTTTAAGTAATATATTACTGATATTTTGCCAACTTGTAGCTAAACTGCCTTATAAACATGTGTTTACACCCATAGACTAGTGCAGTTCCTAGCCTTGGTCAGAGAAACCTATTTTGGCTGTGGACAATGGTTAAAGCGGGGACTCATACTAGCTGAAGTGTTGGAACTAAATGGCTGGTTAGTGCTGGCCCTAAGGGAGACATCGTGTCACCTTTTCTGAGGCCCAAGGAACATCAAACAAGATGGTGAAGAAGGACTAAGGAAACCAGGCACGGGGAAAGAGTGGTGGGGTACTGCATATGTTCTGAATGTGACATAGCCATTACACCAACTCAGCCAGATCAGCTGACCGGTGAGCTCCAGGGATCTTCCTGCCTCTTCCTCCCTGGTGCTAGGATTATAGGTGTGCCTTAATGCCTCCTTTTACACATGGGTGCTGCGGATCTGAACTCAGATTCCCATGCCTGTACAGTGTTGAGCCAATTTCCCAGTCCTTCGGTTGTTTCTGAGCAAATGAATTTGCATCTTGTAGATGCATCGTGTGATACTCAGTTAAAGCCTGAGCGACACTGCTCATGCACAAGAGAGGCACCAGGACGAGACTATGCTGTCTCTCAATGAAGTAGTGTCTCATGATTAGATTAATTGCTCAATAATTAAATCCAGTAATCCTGTAGGCTCTCATACAGTAATGAGCACTTGACCACTGAACAGACTAGGACAGAAAACAGAAACCATCTTATGATATTCCCTGACCTTGAAGGGTTGCTGAGCATTTCCTGCTGCAATGAGATCCTGATTTGACCCTAATGAGCTCCTGAAGTTCATTTTCCAGCAACCTGTCAGAGTCACATACTCTAGGCATAGTCAACCTACAGACTGTGCACTGTGCACATCCCAGGGTAGATATGAATGGAGCCCAAACAGATCACCAAGTCTGGATACCTTGCCTCCTGCAGCAGAGTCCTTGGGCATAGGGGCCACCAGATGCCTTGGCTTATGTAAGCACTGAAGCCCTATGGAAGCCTGAACCTTGGATCACGCTGAGCCCCTTTCTTAGTGAGGTGGCTGGGGCATCATGTGTAGTGTAAGCAATGTAAAAATGTTTTAAATTTTGGCAAATTGGTATACAAATGAGTACTTCTTGACTGTCATTTTTATATTCAAGGAACTGTACTGCTTCTTAAAAAAACCATTCTCCTATTTTAATTTTCCTCCTAAGCACCTGGAGGAAAAACTGTAAAATGGAGGTAGTCGACAGCTTCTTACCTGAAATAAATGAGTGACCACATTCTCTTTTGTGTTGACTTAAAAAGCATGAAAGATGTCAAAGTGCATCACTGACAACTCCAAGACATGATGACAATGGAGGTCTAGGGAAAAATTGTTATTGTCTAAAAATTCAGCCTCTACATGTTTGTTACTTTATAATAAATTATTATGGATAAAACCTCTGACAAGATACTGTCTTAGTGTTTTTATTGCTGTGAAGAGACACCATGACCATGGTAGCTTTTGTAAAGGAAAATATTTAATTGATGGAGATTGCTTACAGCTTCAGGGGTTCAGTCCATTTTTCATAATGATGGGGAACATGGCAGTATGCAGGCAAATATGGTACTGGAGATAGCTGAGAATCCTACATCTTGCAGACAACAGGAAACTGACTGACACACTGGGCAGTATCTTTAGAGTAAACCTCAAAGCCCACCCCCAAGGTGACACATTTCCTCCAACAAGGCCATACATGCCCACCCCACAAAGCCCCACCTCCTAATAGTGCCACTCCCTATGAGATTATGGGGGCCATTGCATTCAAGCTACCACACTAAAAAATGCAAATCTTACTACTCCTTCCAACCTTAATATCCTCATGAAGATACTTAAATCCATAGTGAATGGCTGGGGAGAGTAGCTCAGTGGCAGTTTTTGCCTGGCATGCACTGAAAGGAAAGAAAAGTTGTTTGTATAAAATCAACAGAGAGAAGTATGGGGGACTGACCACTTGAGAGCTAATACTTTTAATGCATTAATGCTGTATTTTCATTCTTTCTTACACATTTTTACATTTATAACACGAACAACTCGTGACTAAACAGTGTGGCCACATGCCCACCTGAACCAGGATCTCTGTTGTTTCTAAGAACCAATGGCTTTTATACTGAATTGATGTCCTGTTGGGGGTAAGTCCTGTGCATTTGTCAATAAAGCACTGCTGGCCAATAGGGAATCAAGATAGGTGGGACTAGGAGTCCAGAAGGACTCTGGGAAGGAGAAACACAGAGAGTCGAGATGTAACGCCATGGGGTAGGAAGCCCGGAAACTTCTAAGAGACATACTTAGATTAACAATTATGGGGTAATTACTTAAGTCAGAGCTAGCCAGTAAGAAACAAGCAAGGCCAACAGCTTCATAATTAATAAAGCCTCCTGTGTGTTTATTTGGGACTGATGCGGCTCTAGAACCAGGCTGGCAGGAAGGCTTCTCTCAAAGAAAAAGGCTTCCCTTAACAATGTCCACTTCATTCTCACATGCTATTTCAGCAGACATACAATATGGCCCAGTAGCAAAGCAATTGATGGCTCCCATCCTGCATACTTTGGGCAGGTCAGATCCTTATGAAAACCTACAAATCAGTACACCACTATGGCAGAGAAGTTCTCTACTTCTTACATGCCAACATTTAAAGACTTGCTAACCTGGTGGGTTAATATTCTTTGAAACAACTTCTCAGGTAATTCTCTTATGATTTCAGTGCACATCTAAAGTGTCATAAAATTGGTAAACCATGGGGGGGCGGGAGAGGAGGGCAGGGAGAGGGAGCTAGGATTGACATGTGAAGCAAACTTGTTTCTAATTTTAATTACATTAAAAGAAAGAGAGAGAGAAAGAAAGAAAGAAAGAAAGAAAGAAAGAAAGAAAGAAAGAAAGAAAGAAAGAAAGATAGAAAGGGAAAAAAGTTGGTAAACCACACAGGTCACTCCTGCTTGTTCTAGAACAACCCTGAATAGCTTAATAATCAGATAGAAATGCAGGGATTGTATCTGTGATATACAGAAAGCAATTCTGTATTTACAAAGACACAATAAAATAATTCCCTCTCTACCTCAAAATTATGAACATTTGAATTACTTATATATCTCAGATAAGAAACCAGGCATTGAGATTAAGCTCAGAAATCAATTCGGAACAAGAGAATGTGCATTCCTTTGTCCTTACACTTTGAGACCTTCAACAGTTCTGTCCTTCTAGCCTGTAACTATCATTCAGTTTAAACAAGACTCAACTACTCAACTGTTCTCCACTCTTAAACAGGGCTAGCAGGAGCACTAAGGTCTGAATACTATGTCAAGTTAAAAGACAAAGAACAAAACAACAACAACAACAAAACAAAGCTACATCATTGTATAATGTGTTTTTTTTTCACTACAGCCCAGTTCTGGGGTTTCAAGTACAGGGTGGGAAACATGGAGGTTCCATACAGAAATGGGGTTAAGTGGCTAAGAGTGAAATAAATTCAACATTTGGTTTGTTTTCAAAGTTCAGAATAAAGTCCTAGCCATGATACAGGAAAAACAGTTGAAAAATCTAAATTCTTATGATTTTCTGTGATTCCAGCTTTATGGCCCAATTCATACTCTACTCAACCAAAGTAAATAAAAAGGTAGGAACTGAGACACAGCATAGAGGTTCAAGTCATCACAACAGATGAGCCTATGCAGTCTTTTCAGACACAAATTGTTTATATCTGTAAAT
This sequence comes from Mesocricetus auratus, assembly GCF_017639785.1. Classification (NCBI taxonomy): domain Eukaryota; kingdom Metazoa; phylum Chordata; class Mammalia; order Rodentia; family Cricetidae; genus Mesocricetus; species Mesocricetus auratus. Next base: position 95,610,596 of record NW_024429189.1, on the reverse strand, counting down.
GTGAAGTTTCTAAGAATAGGACATAATTTATTCTCACTGATAGTAGACACCAAATTCCATGAATTCTAAAAATACCAACTATTTTAGCTACTTTTCTGTTGCTGTGCTGAAATCCCATGACCAAGATAACATAAGAAGGGGTTTATTTTGGCTTGTGGTTCCAGAAGTGTAAGAGTCTATCATGGCAGGGGTGCACTGGAACATATGGGTATGGTTGCAGAAACCAGAATTTGAAATTGAGAGCTCACATCTTCAAAGACAAGCATAAATGGGCAAACTGGAAGTAGCTGAATCTGTTTTACTCTCAAAGCTGACCACTAGAGACATACTTCCTCCAACAAGGCCACATGGCCTATACCTCCCCCAAACAGTGGCTCCAACTAGGTCCAAGTATTTAAATATCTAAGGCTATGGGAAAGTTCACTTTAAATCCCTATACAATCCACTTTTAAAGAAGCTCTTACTGGGAGAAGTAGTTATTTGTTATACTTTTTTGTGAGAAAATAGAAAGGGGCATTAAACCATTCTATGTTAACAGGTTCTGAACAATAAATATACCCTAAGTGACTATCTCAATCCCAAAGAATTCTGTAAGTTAAAAGAACTATTTTAAACATAAAATATAAACTGTGTCAAACTTGAAACTAAGACCAAAATTGATTATAAAATAGTCTTAGGGCACTAGCTAATATAATAGACATCCAAAAATGAGTGTGATTATTTGAATAGTAACAGCCCCATAGGCGCATATATTTAAATGCTTAGTCATCAGGGAGTGGCACTATTTGAGAAGGATTAGGAGGTGTGGCCTTGTTGAAGGAAGTGTGTCACTGGGTGTGGGCTTTGAGGTTTCAAAAGCCTGTGCCAGGCCCACTTTCTCTCTCTTGGTCTGCAGATCAGGATGTCTCTCTCTGGTATTGTTCCATCGCCTAAGCACTGCCATGCTCCCAGTAAACTTCCCACCATGCTGATAATGGACAAACCCTCTAAAACTAGAAACAAGCCCCCAATTAAATGTTGTATTTTGTAAGAGTGACCTTGGCCATGGTGTCTCTTCACACCAATGGAACAATGACTGAGAAAATGAAATGAGTAAACAAATATTCCATCATTGGACTTAATAATTTTTATTTTGGTTTTACGAGACAGGGTTTCTCTGTATTGTTTTGGAGGCTGTGGGTCCAGCCCGGCCTCGAACTCACAGAGATCCTCCTGCCTCTGCCTCCCGAGTGCTGGGATTAAAGGCATGCGCCACCACTGCCCGGGCTTGGACTTAATAATTTTTAAATCCTACTTTTAAGTTACTCATCTAACTTCCCTTTCAGTAATTTAAAAAACTGAGCTTTCATTAAGAATTTCATGTTTAGCTGGGCAGTGGTGGTGCACGCCTTTAATCCCAGCACTTGGGAGGCAGAGGCAGGAGGATCTCTGTGAGTTCGAGGCTGGGCTGGACCGACATCCTCCAAAACAATACAGAGAAATCCTGTCTCATAAAACAAAACAAAAAAAAAAAATAAAAAGTCATGTTTAACAAGTCAAATTATCTTTCTTGTAAAGTTAAAATTATTACTAATTCAACAATAAGGATAAATGCGTGAGTGGAACTAAAGAGTTGTTACAATTTTTGATTAACTAAAATTGAGGTATTTTATTTGCTTTTTAAAGAGGAAATTGTACTACTTTGGGATACATTTTTTGTCAGTTTTGTCTATTTTATTCACTTTTCAATTAACAGTAAAGTTCATTTGAATAGCAAGTCAGAAAATAGTTTCTATGGTGGCTTTAAACAGTATCTTTAATGCTACCCATGTTATACAGAGCCATTTTATGCAACAAATAGAAACAAAAACATTTGTTGTGAACTGTGAAAATTGCTTCTGTGGGAGCTCTCTTTAACTAAGAACTGGAGTCATTACTTCCTTTGTCTCACAAAAAATTCTCCTTTTCAAGCAATTTATTGGCATCTTACCAACAAACACTGCCATAAACCAGCAGTTCAAGAGATCATGCCAGTGTTTAACACTGTGAGTTATGAGTTATATCATAAAACACAGGTGCCATTGCCTATACATGTCAATGAATATACAAGAATGAATACAAGTTACTTTTCATAAAATACAATTTCTAATTAATTTGGAGTTCAAAGCCATGGAGACATGAAATAATTAAAACACAGGTGATCTCTGTTATAAAACTAGTCATGTGAGATCTAAAAGATTGTTTATTGGTACCATATACAGTGGAATATACCTACCATCTCAGTGGGAGTTTTTGCTATGCAAGAAAATATATAGAATCTAGACATTTAAAACATTATAAGCTTAGTAATTACTACAGTCTCACTTTGAAAATTCTGTTAAAAATTGCCATAGTCATGAGTACAATTATTGCAGTTACATCATTTGAAAGTGATAAAAATTATGCTGCTAAAGACAAAACACTGAAATACATAAATATCACAATGTGACAGAGCAATAAAATCATAACTATTTAATATGAAAAAATCAAATTTTAAAAGTTCTGTTAGAGAACCTGGAAATTTTTTTACTGTAGCAAAACATTGTATTTATATTCCTTCAGCTTTTATGATACAGAGTTCAATAAAATACTTTTAAAAGATACAACATTCAAGTGCTTCATGTACACAAACATGTTGCCAATGCTAATAAAGTGATGCCCTTAAACATGAGCTGAATTAATTATGTTTTAAAATGTTTTCACCTTGCATTTTACTTAGCAGTTGGCATTACAAACTAATTAGTTTTGTGCTGGCAGAGAGGATCCTAGTTAAAATACTGATTCTCAAAATTAATGTGTATCCATATTTCTAGAAACTAAACAACTATACAAAAGTGGTAACTGTTAACCTAAACATTGATTACGAAAGACAGCTGGCATATATACATATATACACTCGGGCTGAGTGTTGAGTTCATGATGGTTCACTTACAATAAAAGTACTTTTACTAATGCTCACATGATATGTATTTCTAGACTACAGTCTCTTGAAGTTATAAAAATATTATATAAAATACCACAGACTTTAGAGGATGTAAGTTCATGTGGTTCTGATACTAGCAGCTGAAAAATGTTTATAATTTAAAAAATAAATAAACTATAGAGGTAAACCAGTTACAAAACAACAACTATGATAGCATGAGAACAGCTTAATTATACAACAGCTAACAAAATGGTGACGCGGTTGGATCAAATGTCTTAAAAACCTCCTTCAGAGATTTGTCATCTGTTTCTCTACTTGGATCATCTCCTGGGGTCGGGCTTGCCTGTTCTGGCTCTCTTGCCTGCCTTGGATCACTGTATGGAGGTCTAATTAAGCCTGTTAAGGCCTGAATAGGAAGACTGTGCACAGCGGGGACCTGAACCTTATCAGCACTCCTCAGAGTATCTGCCTGCACGTCGACTGGCCCCTCACCAGGGATGTCCATGTCTGCAGGAGTTTTCTGTAGGATCACTTCTCCAGGGGAAGGCTCATTTTTATCACTACTCTTTGAACCACTTTTTTCCTGGTTCTCTGCATTTTCTTCTGAAGAAATGGTAGCTAGCTCTGATAAAGACAACGAGCCCTTCTCCCTAGGATCATACAAACTAATGCTACTAAGAACTGGACTTGAAGTTCCCAGTGGGAGGCCAGCTGAAGAGAGTTTGGGGGCATATGGAGGAAGAGCCACAGGACCAGCATTGATAGATGATGCTGTTGAGGACTGTGACAAAGCAGGGCTTGATCTTGCTAGGTTTGGGGCACTCTTTGATACATGTGAGTCCTTTATAGCCACTTGATGTGACTCTGTGTTGGGCAGTCTGTGAAGCCTAGGATCAAAACTCTTTTGCAGCCTAGGGTCTCCTAATTTACCCCCTGAACTATGTAAGTCTCCACAAGTTTCTAAGTAGCCTTCTCTCTGTGTTAGATTCATTTTGGCTGCTGATTTTGGATCAAGGGACAGGGCACTTTGATGATCACTTTTTGTATTCCATAACCTACTGAGCCTCTGGTCAGCTATAAGTGGAGGCAGAGGCAAATTGATTGAAGATACTGGATCAGGTTTAGGTAAAGGAACTGGAAGTAAGTCCTCTGGAGCCCACACGATGTGTTTTGCAAAGTTAGGTTTGGTTAACATAATGTCCATTTTAATGTGACTGAATTGTCTTAATTGTGACCTTGGATCCTGGAGTATGACTCCAGGTGAAGAATCCAAAGGGATTAAGAAGGCTTTCTCTCTCAGTTCTCTTTCTGTATCTTCATCGTCTTCATCTCTTCTTTTGGGTTTACGATTCCCACCAGCATTTGCATGATGTAAATCAAACTTTGCTCCACTAGCAGAAGCGCCTCCAGGAGCACTTCCATTCCCTCTTAATTTCCTGGGATCCCACGCAAGTCTAAGGTCCACTGGGACAGACTCATGAGGCTTCCTAATGTCTTGCCTTGGGACAGTCCGAAGCCTTGGGTCAAGCACCTGACTCCCTTTCCTCTTTTCTTTAGCAAGTCTTGGATCAGTAGGAATGCAGAGCTCTAAGGGAGGGTGCTGCTGACTTCTTAGAGTGCCTGTTTGCTTCTGTAATGTTCTCAGTATTGACTTGACACCACTTCCTTCCTCCTCTTCACCACTGGAGTACCAGTTAACTGTATCATCTAAGTAGAGCAGAAGCTTGTGGTTAAAAATTCAGTGTTCATATGTGACCATAATTAAGACTAAAAGCAGTACTATTTCCGAACTTAGCATAGTTACTTTAAGAGATCCCCACCTACCTAGCTAAATGGACTATAATACCTGAACAATAATACCAATTTCTATACTCCTAGTAACAATCATTTAGACAATTTCAAGTGTGTTCTCAATGTTCAGTGTGAAAAACAGAAGAGTTGGTCCTCCACCAACTGGTTTTAGGTACATGCACAGTAAGGCAAATTGTGACTTAGGAAGACTACTCTATCTGCTGTTGTGGGGATTTGGTTGTTTGGCCTAATCTAAAGAAGAAAGGGGGATATGATATAGGAATAATGGGGAAAGGGATAGTTTATTATGACAAAAAGAAAAAGGGTAGATTATTGAATCTACTTTTATCTAAAAGACCACTGTTAATCTCAAAATACTTTACATTGGTATGGATTTTGGTTTATTGATACAAATTTAAAGTCAATTTTGTTATGCTGTATGCTTGTATATTTTTACTCTTGTTTAAGGTATTATGTCTATGCAGTTCATTTAAAAATGTAACATAGCGCTGAGTATTGGTGGCACATGCCTTTAATCCCAACACTAGGGAGACAGAGGCAGGCAGATTTCTATGAGTTCGAGACCAGCCTTTACACTCACAAAAATTGGATAGTTGATACAGTATTTTCATTAATTTTGCCAAATACAGATAGACTAAATATTGTAACTATAATTCCTGCTTGATAACTGTTTTGTTACATATTAAGTTAAAATCTTCCTTTTTGATCAGATAGAAAGGGGAAATGATGTGGGAAGTCTTTCTGTACACTGTCAATATGTGTTGCTCACATTGGTTGACAAATATGCTGTGGCCTATGACAAGGCAGGATAGAGCCAGGCAGGAAATCCAAACAGAGATACAAGAGAAGAAGGGTGGAGTGTGAGAGATGTCATCTAGTCACCAAGGAGCAACATGCCAGAGCACCACCAGTAAGTCACAGGCCACAGACAATACACAGACTAATAGAAATGGGTTAATTTAAATGTAAGAGTTGAATAGTAATAAGCCTGAGCCATCGGTCAAACATTTATAATTAATATTATGTTTCTGAGTGATTATTTACAAATGGCTGTGGGGCTTGGAGGGACAGAAAACTCTCCAGAAAGAATCATCATCTTTTTATGCTTGTGTATAAATATAACCTCTGCAACTGTTATTTAAAGCCTGTTATTGAAGCCAGAAACAGTTCTAAGATGAGGGCTACAAGGTAAACTGGAAGGGGATGGTACAGAGGAACTAATTTTCACATCTTAACCTATTTCAAAACATAAGAAGCTATTAAACCTTCTTCCTTGCTTGATGCTCTATGAGACTGGGTACCAGCTGGTTCTTCATCTTCTTGGTATCTCTGAGTCAATTGGATGAAAAGAGCTCTTTGCACTGCAGGAGGGAGCCCTGAAGTAGGCAGAGGGTAGTGACCTGTCATATTGCTGCTGATGTCAGGCCCGCTCCCAAGGTTAGGTGAGTCATGAGCAATGGGAGGCTGCTGCTGTGCAAATTCTTCATGCCACATCTCATCTACAGAAGAGACACGCTGTGAGCTCAAACTCCACCAAAGTGTAAGAGACTGAATCTCTCCTAATCTCTACACTGGATTCCCAAGTTGCTGTATAATTAAATATTTTTAAAAAATTTAAATTCTATTGTTTTAAATTTTGTGTTTTTAAATATTATCAAAAAATTTAGTGCATCAAAAGTTAAAAGTTTTGTTTCTGAAAGACCCCAATACACCCCCTTGAGACTCAGAAGGCTACCACCCTAGTGGAATTCCCCAAGGCTACCACCCTAGTGGAAAAATCCCCCAAGGTCCCTAAAGCTGGGAAAAAGGCCAGGTTGAAAAACATCTGGTCTACAGTGCTTACACATAAAACTGCCAGGGTTCTTCAAAACAAAAGTTAATCTTAGGTCCAGATGTCCGGCTTTTTGCTATGCTTTGCAAAATATCCCTATTGCATGCCAAAATTACGTATATAAAAGGAAAACTGTCCTAAAGCCCAGCACACTCAGTTTGCTAAGGCTACTGAGGTAACCACAGGCCTGTGTAATCAATAAACCTCTTGCGGTTTGCATCCAAGTGTCTGGTTATTGAGCTCGGGACGTCACGGGGTATTCAGCCTGATAACCTCAGGTCTTTCAAGTTCTATAGTTTTGAGAAATTGAAAACATTTCAAGGTTTCCATTTCATCAATTTTACTTAACTTAAAAATGCATGTTTTTAATGGAAAGCAAGTCTAAATATTTTAAATTAGAAATTTTTGTTTCCAACTTACCAGCACAGTTATCAGGTAGCTGAGAATTATGTGCAGCATGCTGTGAGTAATAATCATCATAAAACTCAGCTGGAATTTGCAAGGACTCAGAGTCCGTGGTAAGCTGCATCTCTCCAGGCATTTGCTGGTACAACGAAGCTGAAGAGCAGTGGTTCTCTCTAGGGACTTTCATCACGTGTCCTGGAAAGCTTGGGGAATGATAAGTTCCACCCATAGCTGGTAATGAGTCCAGATGAACAAGCCCTCCAGCTTGACTATGAGGGCCCACAATTTCAGGTGGACCAGGTGGCAAAGGTGGGCTCTCTTGCATTGGTGGACCAGGAGGTCCCATACGTGGGTGATGTCCAGGGGAGCCTGGGTGCCTCACCGGACTCTCACATCCTTGAGGCACATTAGGTCCTGGACCTGGACTTGACTCAGAATTGTACAAATGCTGTGGACAGGGACTGCTTTCCTGAAACTGTTGTCCTGGTGGTGAGGCACTGTTGTAAAATGCTGGTGGTCTATAAATGAAAACAAAACAAAATGTAAACAAAAAACAGTATTTCTCAGTTCAAAGCAAACAGAGAAACAAAAATGTTATACTCCTAAATAGATACTAGCTAACAATGATTTTTTTATTTTTTGTTTTTTTGAGACAGGGTTTCTCTGTATTGTTTTGGAGGCTGTTCTGTCCTGGAACTTGCTCTGTAGACCAGATCCACCTGCCTCTGCCTCCTAGGTGCTGGAATTAAAGGCATGCACCACCACCACGTGGCAAGAATGATCTTTTATGTTCAAATAGAATCCTGTGTATTTAAGAGATTACTTATTTCCATATCATTGACAGATTAAAAATGTGTCTCTTGCTTTCATTTTATATATGGTTTTCTTAATTACTGCTCACTACCAGCTGTTTGGAAAATACAGAAAACTGCAAAGATAAATAAAAGTCACTGTGAAACCCAGCACTAGGAAACTCTTCTGTTTTTCTGGATATACACAGATTTGTCTACATTCAAATTAAAATCCTACTATCTAAACATATGCTCTGATCATGATTTTTTCAATGCAAGCTTACTATGCTGACTGCACAGAAAAGATTTCATTTTTAAGGCCGACCTTATTTAATCATTTCTAATAGTTTGGTCAGTTCATTTTTTTTTTTAGTTTTACTGAAACTGCTCAGTGAGAGTCTCCCATTATACTTCTAATTTTGATGTGTTTATATCTTTTTTTTTACTTCATTGATTATGTTATACCACATTGGCAAGATGGTGGGTATTCCTATATTTTTTAAATTTGAGGTCAAGTCTCACTATATGGCCCACAGCAACCTCCTATCCTAGTTTACTTTCTATTGCTGTGATATACACTATGACCAAAAGCAACCCAGGGAAGAAAGGGTTTACTTCCTCTTACAGTTCAGTCCATCGTGAAGGGAAGCTAGGGCAGGAACTCAAGGCAGGAACTGAAACAGACCATAAGGAACACTGCTACTACTGGTTTGCCCCATAGCTTCCTCAGCCTGCTTCCATTCTACAACCCAGATCCATCTGCCCAAAAGTGGTATCACCCTCAGTGGGCTTTATCCTCCCACATAATCAAGAGAATGTCCCTCCAGTCTTGCCTATGAGCCAGTGTGATGAAAACATCTCTGTGGTTTCCTGTTCCAGATGACTCCAGCTGTGTCAAGGTGACCAAAAACAGCATAACTCCCAAGTTCTAACATTAAAAGCACATTTACCACCATGTCTGGTTTTCTTCAGAACTGTAACTGCAATACTCTTACCGGCTCACATAAGTTGTGATGTTTACTCTAGTTCCTTGTCCCTTGTGTGCTGAGATAATGCTGCCTCCCTGGGCATTTAGGATTGAAGAATAATAAATGGCAGGACCTCTATAGAGGATGGGAACAGGGCTATAATGGCCATGCTAGAAAATGAAAATTGGATGCGGCCTATCCAGAGTCTTTCCTCTAATACCCTAAGGAAATGCTTTAAGAAAAAACCCAGTGTACAGGAGACACAGTATCAGTCATTTGAAAATCCAATAACCAGGATGGATGTCAAATCCATCCTGGAGTGCCACTCAGGGTTACTATACAACAAAGCTTGTACAAAAATTCTACAGAGAAAAATCACTAGGGGCAGGAAAGAAGGGTAATAACAAAGAGACAGGGGAAGCAGCAGGTCCAAGCCAGTCAGATAACTGCTCTCTGCCCACGTTTAACCATGTGAGTGACCTGGAATGCTCCTTAGTGTCTGAATGTTGAACTTCAGGGGGAATGTTGCCATATTGATGGGTTTAACTTACTTCTTCCCAATTTTATGTGCTAAATCCACAGTAGGTTTTACTACTATTTCAAAAAGAGATGGAATTTTCTTCAAATCATCAGAAAGATCTGTCTCAAAATCATCTTCATGATCAGAAAAGGGAACATGCTCTGACGGGGTTGGTAGAAGCCCGACTCCTGGGGGTGGTTTAGGGAGAGGAGTTATGCCACGCTTTCTAAGTTCCTCTAATTCTCTTTCATCTTCATGTATAAGTTCTTCATCGGCATTCAACACCTGGACAAAAAGGTTAGTACTTCAGAAAAATCGGTCTTCCTCACATTTAACACTAAAGACCTCTCAGTAAGCTACTTTTGTTAAACGAATGAATGAAGATTAATATTAAAGTTTAACTGGATCAGAGACGAGTAACTATTTTCAATATGCAGAATGAGGTTCAGAGTGGTTTAAAATAGTCAAACATAGAAGGTAATTTAGTCTGGAACCCTCTTTAGTTTTGGTATACATCACAGACAGACAGACAGGCAGACAGACAGACAGACAGACAGACAGACACACACACCTCTCATAAGAATGCACTTGGAAGCCTAGCTACTTTAACGGCATGTACTATACATACCCATCCCTCTCCAAATAATGTACCTAGCTACCCCAGAACCCCCGGGATCCCCACCTGCTTGGCTACACATACCCTCATCTCTGAACATTAGTACATATTTACCCACTCCCAGTAACAATTAAATTTAGACATCTTTTATTCAAGTGTATTCTCAATGTTTAGTATGAAAAATAGAAGGGCTGATACTGCACCAACTGGTTTTAGGTACATGTATAGTTAAGGCAAACTATGTCTTTCAAGTAAACTATAGGAATAACTGTCTATTTACCATCTTATTTTTGCGTATGCATAATTAAGTGTGTATATGAATAAAATCAGATGTATTATGGGAAGAGACATGATCAATAAAAAATTATTATATGATCTGAAGTACATCGAAATAGAGAACTAGGGGCTGGAGCAATTTGGCCCTGTGGTTAAGACCACTGGTTGCTGTTCCAAAGAATCCAGATTCAGTTCCCTGCATCCACAGGGCAACTCACAACTGTCTGTCTGTAACTCCAGTTTCAGGGGATCTGACACAATTTTCTAGCCTCCAATGACACCAGGCACACCTACTGTGCACATACATGCATGTATGCAAAACATTCATACAATAAGAAGATAAAAATAATTTAAAAAAACATAGAACCACTTGTGGGCCACTGTCAATCCTGACAAACACTCTCTCCAATACATCTTTGCTCCAAAGAAAGTTAGCATGCTACTCTGGCAACTTTGTATAAGCCCTTATTTTCTTTTTCTCTTATTCATTTATTGTTCTTCTCATGTATTTCATGTATTATAACCCAACTGCAGTTTCCCCTCCCTTTCTCCTCTGCCCCTCTTCTCCCCCAGATCCACTTCTCCTCTGTTTTCCTTCAGAAAAGAGCAGCCTAGCAGGAATATTAACCAAACATGACATACCATAAGACTAGAGCCTTTATTTTCAATCTTAGGTAAAAGGCCAAGAATCTAGAAAAATCTTGTAGTATTGCTCAAAGCAAATTATTTCTTTTAGTATCAGAATAAGGCTTGCATTAAAATATTCTCAAATTTCTAGACCAGTAATTGTATTTTCCCACAAACATACTGATATAACAAAACCTACAGCAGTTCTTCAATTTCTTAGCAACTTTATAAAATACTCTTTATATGATTTAAGTAAAATCTGAGGAAAGATCAAATAATCAATGGTGTAAAAGCACTACTCACTTTGTCCAAAAGTTTCTTTGTCTCTTTAGTCAGAACATCATGGGAAAACTTACAGTTGTCTCCTTGATAGCACTTTGCTCCACTATGATAGAACTTGCAAGGAAATTCACGTAAACAAAAATATTAAGGAACAGACCAAATAAAATCAAGGATAATTGTGTGTGTGTGTGTGTGTGTTGATCTATGCATGCATATGTGCACACACATGTGCCTATATATGTGGAGGACAGAGGTCAACATTGAGTGTTGTGAGGCAGTGTGTCAAACCAGGAGCTCACCATTAACTACACTGGCTGGCCAGTGACCTTCAGGGTTTGTCTGTCCCACCCATTCCCCAGCACTACAAACACACACCACTGCACCCGACTTTTACATAGATGCTGGAGATCTGAACTTGGCTCCTCATGCTGGAACAGCTAGCATTTTACCAAGCCATCATCCTAGGCCCGAAGTCTAGTCTATTTCATTTGGAAAAGTAACTGTTACAAAGATGATTCACTCCAGATATCTGTTGTATAACATTGTACCTACAATCAACACTTACATATTATACCTTCTTAAAAATTGTTAAGAGAATCTATCTCATATTGAAAGTTTTCTTACCACAAGAAAAAAAATGCTGAATCAATACAACTTTGCTAGTATTTGCTGTACTGAAGAACCTGTAATCACATCTAATAATGTATTATAGATCAATGTTTTAATAATGTAGGAATATTTTAAAAATTTAAACTCTTATTTTACGACTACAAATGTACTTCCATTTTTAATTTTATTAGTTATTTGAAGAGCCTATTCAGAAAGTTTAAATAACATTCACCCCTCAACTCCCCTCAGATATATTCCCTTCTCTATCCACCCAACTTTGTGCCCCCCAAACAAAAGCATCGTCTAGTTTGTGCTGTCCATATATTTTTGGGAGTGTGACCTCCTTCAGGAGCACAGTACACTGTGAAGATGTGTCTATGCCAAGGTGTCTTCTTATTGGTTTAATAAAAAGCTAAATGGCCATTAGCTAGTCAGGAAGTATAGGTGGGACAGCCAGACATAGAGGACATGGTCAAGAAAAAAAGGTGAATGTGCCATGAGATGCAGAGCAAGCAGTATGGGTACTATGGAGATAAGGTAATATAGCCACGAGGCAGAAAGAAAATTAGGAGAAATGGGTTAGTTTACGTTATAAGAACTAGCTAGAAACAAGCCTAAGCTATCAGTCAATCTTTTATAATAAGTTAAGTGTTATGAATTGGGAACTGAAAGGAGAGACAGAAAATCTGCCTAAAGTTCTGCCCTTTCTTACAAATTACCTGAGCTTTGGGTGGGTTAGTTCCACCATGCCGGTCTCTTATTCTTTGTACCTGGACTGGTTGTGGGTCTCTATGTTAACCACCATCTAATGCAAATAAAAGCTTCTCTGATGAGGGTTAAGAGATGTATTAACACAAATGTACTTTAAAAAGAAAAACATTTACAATAGTTAATAGAAAAGTTGTGTTTTAATATACAGGTACCATTCCTTTCTAATAACTAAATGTTATAGAAAACAAAAAACTGTTAAGAAAAAATTTTTATCTTGAAGGAAATAAAGGTATTTGGATATGTCATGTTAAAAATAAAATTCCTAACAAAGCTACAGACGAGTTTTACTTGAATTTTTAGAGTCAATTTCTAAATAAAATACAAAATCTAGATATATAGTATAATGTACTATTTGGGTGACATTCGTTTGAGTAATACCTGTGTGGCTTTAGAGCCTCCTGACATGTTGGGCACTGTGGCACACAGTTTTCATTCCAATCCTTGGGAGGAGGAGGTAGGTGGGTCTTTGTGAGTTCAAGGTTGGCATGATCAACATCCTCTTGGGTTCCAGGGCAACACAATGTCTCAAAAAAGACAACAACAAAACCCAAAACAAAAGCAGAATGACAAACTCCAGGAAGAAAATTCATATGACTAATTCTGGCTAGTGCAAGGAAAAAAACTGATAAAATTCAAAATCCTTTTTTAATTAATAAAAATCTTAGTAAAATATACTTACTTTGATTAAAAAAACTATGTTAAGACAAATATTATGTCTGCTCCAATCATTATTATTTAACATCACTGCAAAGGTATACTGAGTATAATTAAAATTATAAAAGTCATGGTGGCATACATTTGCAGTCACATAAGGCCAAGAGAATTCAAGGCCATGTTGGGCAATGCAGTGACTGTAAAACCAATTATGGGCTACACAGTGAGAAACCTTCTCAAAAACAGAAAATGAACAAGCAAAAAACCCCAGAACCACAAAGTATAACAAAACATAGCAAAAGTGAATTAAATAAAATATCATTTATTTACAAGTGAAATGAGACCCCAAGAGCAGAGTAGAAACTTTTAAAAACAGAATTTAGTATCTAGTTTCTAAAGATTGCTATCAAATTTGAAACAGTATGCTTGTATTTTCTTGACTAACACGTTATATTTTAACAAAGAAATGAGATATATTTGTCAGATTAAATATCAAATATACTCTTGGGGGGGCATTGAGACAGGATTTCTCTGTGTAGTCCTGGCTGTCCTGGAACTTACTCTATAGACCAGATTGGTCTCAAGCTCACGGAGATCAGCCTCCCTCTGCCTCCAGAGTGCTGGGATTAAAGGTATGTGTCACTGCTGCTACCACCACCACCACCACCAGCAGCAGCAGCAGCAGCAGCAGCTCAAATACATTCTTGTGGAGGACAATCAACACAACAGATAAAGGTGTGCCACTGTGACCTTCCCATCAAAAAAATTCTAGTGTGTCTCTATCTTCTTATAGCCTTGCAAGTAACAAATGGTTTTTGTATATCTGATGGCTGTTATCTTGATATGGCTTTAATTATATTCCTCTTACTATGAGCAAGCGCATTCTTCCATTTGACTTTGTGCCATTTATGTTTCTCTTTCTGTGAATTATCTTTCTCGCCTGCTCCCAATCTTCTCAATTTTTAGGAAACTCTTACAGAATTTACAGAACTCATATATTTATTTATATATGCTATATAAATAAATAATTTCCCATGTTTTAATGTGTTTACTTAGCTTGTAGATTTTTGTTGTAAGAATTTAAATGCTCCCAGTCAAATTTTTAGTTTTTTTTCCCCTTACTGATTCTGGTTCTGAGCCACAATAAGGTTTCTCATTCTAGGTTATAAAGAAGGGTATTCCTTTATTCCTGAGCACTTTGTTTGCCTGTTTGAAGTACAGAGGCTGACAAGACTGGGTTTCTATAATGTGTAATTTTAAGTATAAAACCACGCTAGATTTCTAGATTGTATTTATGACTTTTTAAAAACCACAATGATGAGATATCAGTGTGTTGGTTAATACACAATTTCTATAAAGGATATTATGCATATAAATGCAGTTCTCTCCTTTGGTACAATAGCCCTGTAAATAGTATTTGCAGATCTCCTTTTTCTTTTCCAGTTCTGCATCATGATCAAATTTACAGTGATCTCCCTGTTTAAACAAAAGAAAGCAGAAAGAAAGAATTCAGTTCTATTCTCTGCATGTGTCCATGGTGAATTCTAATCAGCATCTTTAGAGGTAGACACTGAGCTACTAATGATGCAGGTAATCCTATATCTGTCACAAATGTTAACACATCTGCCAAATGAAATCTGTTTTCTATCCATGTTGGCTGTTTCCGAATAGAATTAAATGAGTCTGCATATATAGTAATTTCATACAAGGTACATTTTACAAATCTGGCATTATTAGAATTATATGAGCAATGAAAGAAAATAACCCCTCCCTAAAGGACTAAATTCTAAAGATTACTTTGAATGTTAGAACGATCTATCATACCCTCTATGAAAATATTTACCTTAATACACCTTCCTTCCAGGAAGTATTTACAGATCTGTTTTCCTTTGTGTTCCACTGTATGCTGGTTAATAAACTCCTGAGTCATAACTTTCCACTTTTTCCCCGGTTTACTGTACTGCAAGAAAACATTCATGTGAATGTAAGATATGAAATATAAATACGTATTAAGGCATACTTACATGGATCTGGAAAGCAGTATGAATTGGTCTTAATAGCAATCAAGATTTAGACACTCTGATTCTATCCACTTAACTGGAGAGAAATGCTTCTGGCAGTCTTGTTCATTGCTACTACTGGCTGCAAGGGAGCCTTTTAAAGATATATTTTAAAAATAAAATTATAAAAGCTTGAAAATTTATAATAATCTTCAGGCTGGGTAAAGGTGCTATAAAATACAGACTCTTGTGTATTGCTGACAGATACATTATAAGTAACTTTAAAATTTCCACCCCGATGCCAAGGCTGCAAACTCAGCATCTCAGAACCAGGTCCAGGTCAAAACCAAGCATTTTCAAGCTACAGCCATGTAGGTTTTAGAAGTCCTCTCTGGGGCCTGTGAGACAGCCTGCAGGTGGAGGCTTTTGCACCAAACCCTATGGAATCCACAAGGTGGAAGAAGAGAACCAGCAGGTTTGTCTTTTGATCTCCATGTGTGCTGTCCCTAAATATTCACACATGAGCATAAAATACATAAAACGTAATGGGAACATTTAAAAGTGTACCCTTGCCTCCATCTAACTGAATCAAAGCTAGAATCATGACAGAAAACAGAAGCTGGATAACTCCAAGTCAGAGTCGCTGAAATGTGCATGTTCAGAACTCAGCTCAATTTAACATGTACTTGTTGAATAACTGTTACACAACAGGTATTTAAGTTCATCTTTCTGACCATTTATACTCCCTTTGCCCCTTTCCATTGCTTTCAGCTCTGATAAATAAAGTCACCAGCATCTTCCTTCTTGGCCCACTGAGCTGTATTACCCTGCTACTGCTCTCTGCACTGGGGAGAATGGCCTCTAGGACAGGGGAGCACAATGAAGGAGGAATAGGGATATGTTTCTGCTTAGTTTTATTTTGAGGCTTTTCACATACACTCATTTTATTTCTAGGTCTCTTAAATGTGTACCTATATACTAATACCATGACTAACTTAAAAAATTCTTTTGGGAGGATTTTTATATTCACTGTATCTTAGCTGAAAATTTTTCATTTTATTCATATAGTAGCATTACAATCACAATGAATTATTTGCAACCAAACGATTTAAAAATGAAAAAAGGTCTTCCCCTCCTTACACATAAGTTCCCAGTACCTCTTGAAAGTCATCCATTCCTGAAAAGACATTAGGCCCTTTAGTGACTCTTGCCCCATGGTGTTCTTTTCTTTTGATTTTCTTCGGCAAAACACGTCCATGACTAGTACTAAAACTTTTAACCCGATATTCAGTACCTAAAAAAGTTTAAATGTACTTCAAATATCACAGAAAAGCAGTGTAACTAACATCAATTAGCTTACAAGTAACAATGTATTTTTAGCAGTCTACAGTGAGTCATCCTTCTTTCCCCTAAGAGCCAGTGAGAAAGTTAACCAACCATCTCTACCTTTTGAATACTGCTTCCTGCTCAGAAGATGGAGGTGTTAGCTACACAAGACGCAAAGCTTAAGAGTATCCATATCGAGAGAAGTCATTCTTGTCTCTCCTCTCCCAGTCTTGGAATAAGATAGTTAACAATTTATTATTTTCACTTGTCTTTGTTTTGAGGCAGGGTCTCATCCTGTAGTGCAGGCTGGCTTAGAACTTCCAGTGATCTTCCCATCTCAGTTTCTCAAGTACTGGGATTACAATCATGAGCCACCACATCTGGTTCACAACTCATTCTTTTAATTTTGTTTTGAGACTAGGTCTCTATATAGTTCTGGCTGATCTAGATATCATATATATTCTCCTGCCTCTGCCTCTCTGGTGCTGGGATTAAAGGCATGCACAACCACACCCCTTTTAAATAGTTTTATTATTGAAAAGGAACTAAGAAACTTGTTATTGTAAACCTATACGGTTCTCATATTCTAAGACAAACTAGCTTTAAACTCACCTGGTGGGCTTCCTTTAGTTCTCTGCTTTTTCCCTGATTCCTTAGAAAACGATGACCCTGAGGATTCCTGAGATTGTCTATAATATTTCAGCTGACTGGAAAAGTCTTCTTCTCCCTCATGGTTGTAATTACCAAAGTTGTCGTCACTGTAGTTACCAAAGTTGTCATCACTGTAGAAACTAGATTCAGCATATTCTTTACTGCTGAATTTTTTGCTATGTTGACTCTTCTTTGATGTCATGTAACTTCCTGATATATGTCCATGCTAGGTAAAAATGGACAATCATTATCAGAAATGTTCACATAACGATAGCAACTGATATCAACACATAGTATCTTTTCTCCAGGAAGCTGGGAGAACAAAGGATAGAAGACAGTTATTAGTTCTGACATTAGTATTTCCTTATGACCATATGTAACACTAAATTCAGTACACTAAATGCCACTTATAATTAAACACTGTACTTTTATTCTTTAGCTTTTATTTTCCATGTTCTGTGTCTCAATAGTTATAGGCATGCAGATATTTTTAAGTCCATGGCATTGTATGTAAATTCCTTTTCCAAAGAAAAAGGTGTAAGCCCCTCAAGTCTTCAATTGTCAGCCTCCACCCACAGAACCAGCCCCTCCAGACACAGGCGGCCAAGCTCTGTCCTCTTTACACAAAGTAAAAAGTCTGAGTTCAATTCTGGGACTTGAAATCCCACCAATCCCTGAAGTCAAAAGCCTATCAATCCTTGAGCTTGTCCCAAGATCAAGATGTGAAATCCTACCAATCCCCATCCTGTAAATCACTGCCCTGGAAAGCTCCACTCCCAAGAAACCCTACATAAAGCCTGCCTCCAGCTCAGTTCTTGACTGCTTCTCACCCAAGCAGAAGCAGCCATTCTTATGTGTCATTCCCAACAAATCTCTTGGGTGAGGTTTGTTGTGTGGTGTGACTTTGTGGTATTCCTTGGCTCCAGACTGCCAGAGTGTTTTATCGTAATGTTATATACATTTAAAAACATTAATATTACCTTTCTAGTTGAAAAAATTAAGATATACAGATTGAAACAGAGCTGTCACACTTGTGTTGGGGAATCTCTTCCCCTCACAGCTGTAAGACTTACAGAAGGTCTTTCTAAAAATAAAGCTTGGGGATAATATAGAACATATGCATATATCAAACACTGAGAGATTAAACAGAATAGGAGTGGACTTTGGGTGACTAGGGACAGAATGGGTGGATCAGGTGGGGATGGGAAGGGGAGATAGAGTTGAGGGAGGGATTGCAGGAAGAAACAGCTAGAATTGAGAGACATTTGAGGGATGATATGGAAACCTAGTGAAGTGGAAAATTCCTAAAATTTATGAAGATGATCCTAATGAGAAATACTAATAATGAGGGAAACAGAGTCCCAACTGCCATCTCTTGTCACAAACCAGGCTTCCAATACTGGGACTGGGTTGCATTCAATTGAGTTTTGGGCAAAAAGGGTTCAATGAAAATCACCAAACAACCCAGGCTGTTTCTAAGACAACAGGTTGCTCTCTGCAAACTAACAACAGGGCCCCTGTTGGGGAATATTATTTCAAGGTATGTGACTTTTATTTATGCTGCATTTGTTTAACTCTGTGAAGCTCTGATTCTTTGCCTATCTAAAACATTTGGTGATCCCAATAAAGAGCTAAACTGCCAATAATGAGGTAGGAGCAAGGATATGTAGGGCTGGCAGGAAGAGAGTAAAATAGGAGAAAAGAGGAGGAGAGAATAAAGAGAGGAGACTATCAGGAGTCAGCCACCCAGACATCCATGAAGTAAGAAGAAAAATAAGATACACACAAGTAAGAAAGATAAATACCCAGAGGGAGCCTTCCAGACCCAACTACCAGCTCTCCCCACACCTGCACACTCAGCCTCAGGTGAGCTAGGGTCCACCTGGGAACCCCTTCCCCACCTATCACCCACTCCCTCAATCTTCCGGGGGCCACTCCTGGCATCCAGAGCACCTGCCCACCCAGGAAAGACCCAAACCCATCCCCGGCTCTCCCCACACCTAAGCCCTGGGTCCAGGTGAGCTTGGGTCCTCCTGGGGAACCCTTCCCTGCCTATCACCTGCTCTCTCCATCCTCCGGGCGATCCTGGCATCAAGAGGATCCACCCATACAGGAAAGACTTGAGTCCTTCCAGACCCTACCCTGGGCTCTCCCCATATCTGCACGGCCAGCTTCAGAGAGATCAGTGGAGACAGAGAGACCCACTTGCACCCACTCAAAGAAGGGATGGGAAGACAACAGTATAAGAATACACTCAACAATAGAAAGACCAATATGACACCACCAGAATCTAGAGACTCCACAACAGCAAGACCTGAAAAGCACAACATAGATGAAGCAGAAGAGACAGACCTTAAAAATTATTTTATGAAGATGATAGAGACCCTCAAAGAGGAAACGAGGAAATCCCTTAAAGAAATAGAAGAAAAAAATAAACCAAAAAATTGAAGAAATAAACAAATCTCTTAAAGAATCTAAAGAGAGTCAAGAAAAAACAACCAAACAAGTGAAGGAAACAACCCAAGCAGTTCAAGCCTTGAAAACTGAAATAGAATCAATAAAGAAAACAAAGAATGAAGGGATGCTGGAAATAGAAAAGCTGAGTAAATGATAAGGAACTACAGATACAAGTATCACCAATAGAATACAAGAGATGGAAGAGAGAATCTCAGGTGTTGAAGACTCATTAGAGGATATTACAGTCATCAACCAAAGAAAATCTCAAATCCAACAAATCCCTAACACAAACTATCCAGGAAATATGGGACACCGTGAAAAAGTGAAACCTGAGAATAATAGGTATAGAAGAAGGCAAAGAAATACAGCTCAAAGGTACAAAAAACATATTCAACAAAATCATAGAAGAAAATTTCCCTAACCTAAAGAAGGATATACCTATGAAAATACAAGAATCTTACAGAACACCAAATAGGCTGGACCAGAAAAAGAAGTAACATCACCACATAATAATCAAAACATCAAACCTACAGAATAAAGAGAAAATATTAAGAGCAGCTAAAGAAAAAGGCCAAGTAACATATAAAGGCAGACCTATTTGAACTACACCCGACTTCTCAATGGAAACTATGAAAGCCAGATGATCCTGGTCAGATATCCTACAAACGCTAAGGGAACAAGGATGCCAGCCCAGACTACTGTACCCAGAAAAGCTTGCAATTACCATAAATGGAGAAATCAAGACATTCCACGGCAAAACCAAATTTAAACAATACATATCCACAAACCCAGCCCTACAGAAAGTACTGGAAGGAAAACTTCAACCTAACAAAGAAAGCTACACTCACAAAGACATAGGCAATAGATAATCCCACTTTACCAAATACCAAAAGAAAAAGGGAGGAAAACCCATACACAATAACACCACCACTAATAAATACAAAGCAAACAAGAATCAACAATCAGTTGTCATTAATATCCCTCAATGTCAACGGTTTCAACTTGCCTATAAAAAGACACAGACTAACAGAATGGATATGAAGACAGAACCCATCCTTCCGCTGCATACAAGAAACACACCTCAACATCAAAGACAGATGTTACCTCAGAGTAAAGGGTTGGGAAAAGATTTTTCAATCAAACGGACCCAAGAAACAAGCTGGTGTAGCAATCCTAGTATCTAACAAATTAGACTTCAAATTAAAATCAATCAAAAGAGATTAAGAAGGACATTTTATATTTGTCACAGGAAAAGTCCATCAAGATGAAGTCTCAATTCTGAACATCTATGCCCCAGATACAAAGGTACCCACATTTGTGAAAGAAACCTTACTAAATCTCAAATCCCACATAAAATCTCACACACTAGTAGTATGAGACTTCAACACTCCCCTCTCACCTAGACAGGACCAGACAGAAACTTAACAAAGAAGCAAAGGAACTAATAGAAGTTATGACCCAATTGAGATTAACAGACATCTATAGAACATTCTACCCAAATAAAAAAGAATATACCTTGTTCTCAGCACCACATGGAACCTTCTCTAAAATCGACCACATAATCAGAAACATAGCAAACCTCTACAGATTCAAAAAAATCGAAATAACCCCCTGTATCTTATCAGACCACCATGCTTTAAAATTAGAATTCAACAATAACACAAATCTCATAAACCCTACAAACTCATGGAAATTGAACAATGCACAATTAATTGCACCATCACTGGGTCAAGGAAGAAATAATAAAAAAAAGAAATCAAAGACTTCCTGGAATTCAATGAGAATGAAGACACAACTTACCCAAACTTATGGGACACTTTGAAAGCAGTGCTACGAGGAAAGTTCATAGCACTAAGTGCCCACATGAAGAAACTTGAGAATAGTCACAATGGAGAAATAATAGCACAACTGAAAGCTCTAGAACAAAAAGAAGCAAACTCACCCAGCAGGAGTAGATGCCAGGAAATAATCAAATTGAGGGCTAAAATAAACGAAGTAGAAACCAGGAAAGCATTGCAAAGAATCAATGAAAAAAAGAGTTGGTTCTTTGAGAAAATCAACAAGATAGACAAACTAACCAAAAGGCAGAGAGAGAGCATGATAATTAACAAAATCAGAAATGAAAAGGGGACATAACAACGGACACTGAGAAAATCCAGAGAATCATAGGGCATACTTTGAAAACCTGTACTCCACAAAATTAGAAAATTTAAAGGAAATTGACAATTTTCTGGATAGATATCACTTGCCAAAATTAAATCAAGAGCAGATAAGCAATCTTAACAGACCTATAACCCCTAATGAAACAGAAGCAGTCATCAAAAGCCTCCCAACCAAAACAAAAAAACAAAAACAAACAAACAAAAAACCCAGGCCCAGAAGAGATGGGTTCAGTGCAGAATTCTACCAGAAATTCAAAGAGTTAATTCCAATACTCCTCAAAGTGTTCCTAACAATAGAAGCAGGATGTTCGCTGCCAAACTCTTTTTATGAGACTACAATTATCTTGGTACCCAAGCCACACAAAGACACAACTAAGAAAGAGAACTACAGACCAATTTCCCTCATGAACATTGATGCAACAATACTTAATAAAACACTAGCAATTGAATCCAAGGACACATCAGAAAAATCATCCACCATGATCAAGTAGACTTCATCACAGCGATGTAGGGATGGTTCAACATATAAAAATCTATCAATGTAATGCACCATATAAACAAACGGCAAAGGAAAAATCACATGATCATCTCACTAGATGCTGAAAAAGCCTTTGACAAAATCCAACACCCCTTCATGATAAAGGTCCTAGAGAGATCAGGGATAACAGAAACATACCTGAACATAATAAAAGCAATTTATAGTAAACCAACAGCCAACATCAAACTAAATGGAGAGAAACTCAACACAATTCCTCTAAAATCAGGAACAAGACAAAGCTGTCCACTCTCTTCATATCTCTTCAATATTGTACTTGAAGTTCTAGTTAGAGCAATAAGACAACAAAAGAAGATCAAGGGGATAAATTGGAAAGGAAGAAGTCAAACTTTCACTATTTGCAGATGGTATGATAGTTTAAATAAGTGACCCAAAAAACTCTACCAGGGAACTCCTACAGCTGATAAACACCTTCAGCAAAGTGGCAGGATACAAGGTTAACTAAAAAAAATCAGTAGCCCTATTATATACAGACAATAAATGGGCTGAGAAAGAAATCAGAGAAACATCACCCTTTACAATATCCCCAAACAACATTAAATATCTGGGGGTAACGCTAACCAAACAAGTGAAAGACCTGTATATCAATAACTTTGAGTCTCTAAAGAAAGAAATAAAAAAAGATACCAGAAAATGGAAAGATCTCCCATGCTCTTGGATAGATAGGATCAACATAGTAAAAATGGCAATGTTACCAAAAGCAATCTACAGATTCAATGCAATCCCTATCAAAATACCAGCACAAATTTTCACAGACCTGGAAAGGACAATCCTCAACTTTATATGGAAAAACAGAAGACCCAAGATAGCCAAAACAACCCTGTACAATAAAGGAACTTCCGGAGGCATCACCATCCCTGACTTCAAGCTCTACTATGGAGCTATAGTCCTGAAAACAGCTTGGTTTTGGCACAAAAACAGACAGGTAGACCAATGGAATCTAATCAAAGACCCTGATATCAACCCACACACCTTTGAAAACCTGATCTT
The DNA here is from genome assembly GCF_017639785.1 of Mesocricetus auratus. Taxonomy (NCBI): domain Eukaryota; kingdom Metazoa; phylum Chordata; class Mammalia; order Rodentia; family Cricetidae; genus Mesocricetus; species Mesocricetus auratus. Next base: position 95,587,351 of record NW_024429189.1, on the reverse strand, counting down.
TGACAAAGAAGCTAAAACTATACAATGGAAAAAAAGAAAGCATCTTCAGCAAATGGTGCTGGAGTAACTGGATGCTGGCATGTAAAAGACAGCAGATAGATCCATATCTATCACCATGAACAAAACTTAAGTCCAAATGGATCAAAGACCTCAACATCAATCCAGCCAAACTGAACTTCTTGAAAGAGAAGGTGGGAGGTACCCTTGAATGAATTGGTACAGGAGACTGCTTCCTGAACATAACACCAGTAGCACAGACACTAAGATTAACAATTAATAAATGGGACCTGCTGAAGCTGAGAAGCTTCTGCAAGGGAAAGGACACAGTCAACAAGACAAAACAACAGCCCACAGAATGGGAAAAGATATTCACCAACCCCACATCTGACAGAGGGCTGATCTCCAAAATTTATAAAGAACTCAAGAAGCAAGTCTCCAAAACACCAAAGGATCCAATTAAAAAGTGGGTTACAGAACAAGATAGCTAATTCTCAATAGAGGAGTCTAAAATGGCTGACAGACTCTTGAGAAAGTGTTCAACATCCTTAGCCATCAGGGAAATGCAAATCAAAACAACTCTGAGATACCATCTTACTCACGTCAGAATGGCTAAAATCAAAACCACTAATGACAATTTATGCTGGAGAGGATGTGGAGAAAGGGGAATACTCCTCCACTGCTGGTGGGAATGCCAACTTGTGCAACCACTGTGGACATCGGTATGGAGATTCCTCAGGAAAATGGAAATCAGCTACCACAAGCTCCAACAATTCCACTCTTATGCATATACCCAAATGATGTACACTCATACAATAAGGACATCTGCCCAACTATGTTCATAGCAGCATTATTTGTTGTAATAGCCAGAACCTGGAAGCAACCTAGATGCCCCTCAACTGAAGAGTGGATAGAGAAAATATGATACATTTACACAATGGAGTACTATTCAGCAGAAAAAAACAATGGAATCTTGAAATCTGCAGGCAAATGGATGACACTAGAAGAAGCCATCCTGAGTGAGGTAACCCAGTCACAAAAAGACAAACATGGTATGTACTCAATCATATATGGATTTTAGACATGGAACAGGGCATTCCCAGCCTACAATCAGAGTCTGTGAAGCAGGGAGGATCCTAAGAGAGATATGCATGGGAACCCAGAGAAGGGTTATGGAATGAGATCTCCTAATTGGATTATGAGCTGGGGTGGGGCGCAGAAAGAGATGGGAGAAAGAGAGGGGAAAAAGAGGAGGGGAGAGGAGGACATGAGGAGGGACAGGAAGGTTGAGCTAGGGTAAGAAAAGAGGAGAGAAGGATGAGAGATACCATAATAGAGGGAGCCATTATAAGCTGGAGGAGAGATCTGGCACTAGTGAGATCTTCATAGATATACAAGAATGACACCAACAGACATTAAGGCAACCTTAAATGCCCTCCCATGATGAGACTGATGACTACTTTATATGCTATCCTAGAACCCTCATCCAGTGGCTGACAGAAGCAGAGGCGACACCCACAGCTAAAAACAGAACTGAACCCCTGGAACCCAGTTACTAAGAGGAGTAATGATCAAAGGAATCAAGATCAGGCTGGAGAAACCCACAGAGGCAGCTGACCTAAACAAGTGGGAATGCATGGACCCCAGACTGATGACTGAGAGGCCAGCATGGGACTGATCCACACCGCCCCCTCCTGAACTTGGGTGTCAGAGAACAGGCCTCTGCAATCTATGGGACATTGGAGAGTAGATCTGTAGTTATTCCTGGCACACAAATAGACTCTGGGAGTCCATTCCACATGGAGGGATGCTCTCTCAGCCTGGACACATGGTAGAGGACCTAGGCCCTGCCTGGGATGATATGAAAATCCCTCATGGAAGTCCTTACCCTTCCTGGGGTGTGGAGGAGGAGTGGAGCAAGGTGAAGGGTTGGGAGGATAGGGGGTCGGGGGAGGAGGGAAGGGAGAGGGAACTGAGAGTAACATGTGTAAAAGGTAAATAAAAATGGAGAAAAAAAATACCCAGAGGGAAAATGTAGATGGGATAGTTATAGTTAAGAAAAGTTGACAAGAAACAAGCCAAGCTAAGGCCAGTCACTCACAACTAATTATAAGCCTCCTTGAATGACTTACTTGGGATCTGGGTGGTGATCCCCCAAAAGTCAAAAAGAGTAAAAAACATTTAATGCTACAGGCCCCATTGCCAGGACAACACACCCATAATTCTTTGCACATGGAGATGTCAATCTGGTACCAACATTGAGCCTTCACCTCTATGTTCTAGTGTCTTTGGTGCAGGAAGGTACTCTACCAAAAGCAAGCATATACACCAACATAGCCACAAAACCTTTGATCTGTCATGTGTCAAGATACGCTAGAACAACAGTGTTACTGAATTGGTGGGAACAGTCAACGAATGTCTGATTTGACTTAAGGCCTACATCCAACAATGCTTGGGTGACCAAGAACCAGAAACTAGATAGCCCAGAGACCCAGGGTAAAACCAAACACTACTGGCATAAAAAACAAAACAAAACAAAAAACCCACAAACTAAAAACCAAACAAACAAAAAACATATCAATTAGATGACTCCTAATGATATGCCTTATTCAGTCATCATCAGAGAAACTTCCTTCTACAGTGTACAGGAACAGATGCAGAGACTCACAGACAGACATTACATGGAGAGAGAGAGTCCTTGGAATACAAAGCTCTAAATGGGATGCCTTCATCAAATCCCTCCCATCAGAGATCAGGGAACCCCCATGGAAGAGCCAGAGGTGGTGGCTGGAGAGATGGCTCAGTGGTTAAGAGCACTGGCTGCTTTTCCAGAGGACCTGGTTCAATCTCAGCACCTACATCGAAGCTTCACAACTGTCTGTAACTCCAGTTCCAGGAGATCTAACACCCTCATACAGATATACATGCAGGTAAAATATCAACACACATAAATATACAGAGGGATATCCTTGAGAACACCAGGAAAATAAGACCCTCTGAATCAACTGAGCAAGGCTCATATGAACTCACAGAGACCGAAGCAACAAGCACAGGGCCTGCACCAGGTCCTCTAAGTATATAATACAACTTTCAGTTTAGTGTTCCTATAGGACTCCTGAGTGTGTGAAAAAGTGGTCTCTGAAGCCTGGCCTCATATTGAGGCTCCTTTCCTTTTGTTGGGTTGCTTTGAGCAGACTCAATGTTATGGTTTCTGTTTTAGTGTATTTTATTTTGTCATGTTTGGTTGTTATCTTCTAGGAGCCTGTTCTTTTCTAATGAGAGCTAGAAAGGGAGTTATCTAGAAGGTAGGAGAGGTAGAAAGAAACTGGGAGGGGTAGACGAAATGGAAAGGGTGATCAGGATATACTGTATGAGAAAAGAATCTACTTTCTTTTTTGTTTTGTTTTATTTGAGACAGGGTTTCTCTGTGTAACAGTCCTGGCTGTCCTGGAACTCACTTTATAGACCAGGCTGGCCTTGAATTCACAGAGATTCACCTGTCTCTGCTTCCCTCTCCTGAATACTGGGATTAAATGCATGTGCCACCATACCCTGCCCAAGAATCCATTTTCAATAAAAGGAAAAATGGAAAAAAATAAAAAACATGTAAAAATTTTGTAAAAAAAAAAGTCAAAGACATACACAATCTTAGAGTAAAAGGATTAAAAAGGTTTTCTAAGAAAATAGAAATAATAAGTACATAGGTAGCACTGTTCTAATATCTGATCAAATAGACTTCACACAAAAATAAGAGAGAAAGAAGACCATTTCTTATCGATTAAGGGACAACCCATCAAAAGGATATTATAATTCTAAAGGCATACACAACAAACACAGATGAACCTAATTTTATAAAAAAAGTTACTAGATGTAAAGTTGTAACATTAACCTCAACACAGTAAATGTGGTGACTTCAATATCCTACTCTCACCAGTAGACAGGTCATTGTGACAAGAAAAAGAGAAACATTTGAGTTAAATTACATCATTAATCAAATGGACCTAAAAGACAATATGCAGAAGGCCTAGGTGGGTCCCATGCAGGCTCCCTTGGTTCGGACTCTTTGAGTTCCCATGAGCCAGGCTAATGAATAAACCATATCTTAACAAATAGAGGGAAATTGAAATAATTCCTGTACTCTACTTGAACACAATAGAATAAAACTAGAAATCAACAAGAGAAACTATAGAACATACACAAACTCATAAATATTGAACACCACAATCCTGAATGATGAATGAGTCATCCAATACCTCAAGACAGAAAATTTAAAATTCCTAAAACTGAACTAAATTATAACATAACAAAGTAAAATGTATGTGTCCAAGTTTTGTTTCCTGTTACTGTGATTAAAAACACCCTGACAAAAGCAATTTAGGGGTTATTTTAGCTCACAGTATGAGTTTCAGGGAGTTGGTCATATCACCTCCACAATGAGGACCAGAGAGCACATGAATGAATGGATGCATGCATGCATGCATGCATGCTTTTAGTGCTCAGCTTGCTCTTTCCTTTTCATTGCAAGGTCCTGTCCATGAAATGATGCTGCCCACACTTAAGGTGAGTCTTCCCAACCTCAGTTCACCGTAACTAAGAAAATTCCCTAGAGGCTAACCTAATCCATATAAACACTCACTAAGGTTCTCTAGATGGTGTCAGGTTGGGTGTGGAGGCACATATCTTTAAACCTCTGCAGTCAGAGGCAGGCAGGTCTTAAATTATTTCCGCTAAAATTAGGAACAAGACAAAAAGTTCAGTCTCTCCAGTCCTATTCAGTATAATACATGAAGTCTTAGCTATAGCAATAAGAAAAAAAGAAAATAAACGATACAGATAGTAAAGAAAGTAAAAGTATCATCATTGGAAGGTGATAGGAGTCTATACTTTAAAGACCCTGAAAACTCCATCAGCAAACTCCCAGATCTGATAAACATTTTCAGAAAATAGCACAGCAAGTTAAAAAAATTAACACAAAAAAACCAGCAGCCACCCTAAAAAAATATCAAACATGCTGAAGATGGAACCAGAGAAACAATCCCATTCATAATTGTTTTCTTAGAAGCCAAAATTTGGAATAATCTAGCTAAGCAAGTAAAAAGTACTATTGTAGGATATTTGTGCAATATGTGAAGATGTATTGTGTGACTGGTATAATAAAAAAATTAACAGCCGATAGCTAGGCAGGAGAGTATATGTCAGACTTCCAGGCAGAGAGAACTCTGGGAAGAATGAAGGTGGAATCGTCAGCTAGATGAAGAGGAACCAGGATGAGAGGAAGTACGGAAGGAGATGAAGTAATGAGCCTTGTGGAAGAATATAGATTAAAAATATGGGTTAATTTAAGTTATAAGAACTAGTTTGGAACAAGCCTAAGCTAAGGCCGAGCTTTCATAATTAATAAGAAGTCTCTGGCCATTATTTGTAAGCTGACAGTCTGAAAAGAAAAATCCTACTACAGTACCCCCCAACGAAAACTTAAATGCTGGATAAAGAAACTGAAGAAGACACTAGAAGATGTGAATACCTCCCATGTTCATGGATTAGAAGGCCTAATATGAAAAGGCTATCTTATCAAAAGCAATCTACAAATTTAAGACAGTCCCCATCAAAATGCCTATACCTAATTCTTTACAAAAACTGAAAAAAAATCTTAAAATTCATATAGAAACACAAAAGACTCGGGATAGTCAAAGCAATACTAAGCTATAACAATAATGATGATGTTGGTGATGATGATGAAAAACAATGACTACTTACCCAAAGGAGTCTGAACCAGTATATCATAGAGATACTCCCACATCCATAAACTGCAGTTAGGCACATTAGCTAAGTTATGAAACAAACCTAGGTGGCCATTAACAGAGGGATGGATAGAATGTTTTTTTAGGCATAAAGAACAAAGTTTTGCCATTTGTAGGGAAATGTATGTAACTGGATATTATCATATTAAGCTAATTAAGCCAATTTCAAAAAGACAAATGCTGTGTTTTCTTTGTGTCTTAGACTTTATAAAGGCACATATAATAATGTGAATACATGCCATGTTAGGGAACAATGTGGATTAATCAGGGAGGTTGAGGAAGAGGAAGGTGGGAGTATGGAGGGGAATATGTTAAGAATATAATATACACTTGTGCAAAAATATCCTTATAAGTGTATATTCAGGCCGGGCGTTGGTGGCGCACGCCTTTAATCCCAGCACTCGGGAGGCAGAGGCAGGCGGATCTCTGTGAGTTCGAGACCAGCCTGGACTACCAAGCTAGTTCCAGGACAGCCTCCAAAGCCACAAAGAAACCCTGTCTCGAAAAACCAAAAAAAAAAATAAAAAAATAAAAAAAATAAGTGTATATTCAATAAAATTGCAAAATCTTTGTGAAAAATCATTTATCTCTGAGGTCTATTACCAATAGAGAAGCTTTCTCTAATAGTGAAGTAATACTGAATGAAAAAAATTGCTTATTAAGAAATTGCTTACAATAAACATTAATTTCATTACATTCTTACTAAAACATGAAAGACAAATATATTAGTCCTAGAAGTTTGCTTAATGATAGTATTCATTTAAATATTTCACAAGTACTTTATAATTAGTTCTATCATATCTTCTGTCAACTTTTTAATAAAAAAAGAAAAATTCCACATAATTTTGACTTGAAGACCACGAAAAAGCAAAGACCATACCTTGTTCTTAGTTTATTGCACTTTAAATGTGGTGTGATAGGAATTATTTTTTCTTTTTTTGAGGCAGTCACTCTGACTATCCTAAAAGCTCTCTCTGTAGACCAGGCTAGCCTTGGACTCACAGAGATTCACCTGCCTCTGTCTCCCTAGTGCTGGGATTAAAGGCGTGTGCCACCATCACCCAGCCATGTGATATTAATTCTAATATTTCACAACTAAATATAAATTTGTAACTATTGTTTAAATTTTTTAAAGAAGGTGACTTAATTAAACATTTACTGATAGTCATTTAACAGTACCAACTATAAAGAGGGCACCAGGGACTGGGACACTAGCTCATCTGGCAAAGGGCTTGCCTTGCAAACATGGATAACAGAGTTCAGTCCCCCAAAACTCATGCAAAATGTTGGCAGTACAATACCAGTGCTGGAAAGATGGAAACAAGTAGAGTCTCAGGAATCATTGGCTAGCTAGCCTAGCCTATTTGACAATAGGACAATGAAAGACATTTTCTCAAAAACCAACGTGAGTTGGGACTGGAAAGATGACTCAGTGGTTAAAACTGCATACTGCCCTTCCAGAGGACTTGAGCCTGATTCCTAAAACTCATGTTAAGCAGCTCAAAACCACCAGGAACTCCAGAGATCTAACATTTCTAGCCTCCATGGACACCTGATACGTGCACACACTGTCCCCACTCCATATATACATCATTAAAAACAAATCTTCAAACAAACAAAAAGCAAAGCGATAGTAACTGAGAATAACAGTCAAGGTTGTCTTATGGCTTCCACATGTATACACACAAGTGCAAATTCATCTGCAACACTTATACATTTGTGTACACACGCAAAAGAATATGGGGTTCAAGAGATGACTCAGAGGATAACATACTGGCTGCTTTTCCAAAGGATCAGTGTTTGATCTCTAGCATTTTGTAATACTCCAGTCTCAGGGATCCACTGCCCTCTTCTGGCCCTTGGGGGCACTGCATGCACACAAAATAAAATAAAATTAAAAAAAAAAAAGGACAACAGAGATAAACCATATACTCAAACAGACTAATTAGGTTTCTAAACTCACAAGAGATTAGCATTATCAAATTAGGACAAAGAATAAAGTTCTTGTAAAAAAGAATATTGCTTTCCTAGTAGAACATTAATTAATACTTATATAAGGACTTTGTTTATACAGCACATATTTAAGAAAGAAGTATAGTGTTGCCTTATGACTGTTTTCTTTTCTAGTGCTGAGGATGGAACCCAGAGCATGCTATGCAAGTGTTCTACCACTCTTTCATTTTTAAAACATTCCACATGATTTTTGCATTTAAAGAAGCCAATGTTACATAAATTCACAATTCATTATGACCTTGGTGCACTACAGGTTGGAGTGTATCTCTCCAAAATTCCTGTGCAGAAGTCCTAACCCCAGTAGCTCAGAATGTGACTGCATCTGCAGACAGGGCCTAAAAATAACCTCTAATATAATTTGGCTGGTGTTCTTTCTTTGTGTAGTCCTGGCTGTCCAGGAACTCACTCTGTAAACCAGGCTGGCCTTGAATACAGAGATCTGCCTACCTCTGCCCCACAAGTGCCTGGATTTTTTTTTCTTGAGATGGGGGTTTCTCTGTGTAACTTTGTAGATCAGGCTGGCCTCAAACTCACAGAGATCTGCCTGTCTGCCTCCAGAGTGCTGGGACTAAAGGTGTGTGCCACCACCACCCAGCTTTGACTGCCGTTCTTATAGAGAGGAATAATCTGTGCATTCAGAGCCACCAGGGTCACTAGATAAAGCAGCATTGCCATGTGAAGGCAAAGCTGTAAGAAGGCATCCATTTATAAACCAGAGGGGGGTGCTAACCAGACACTTCCATATAGCTGCCAATGGAAACAAACTCTGCTAGCATCTTGAACAGGAACTTCTAGACTTAAGACTCAGGAAAAAAATGTCTAATATGTGATCCAGACAAACACCAGTGCCAGTAAATTTGATAATATAATACATTCTTTATCTCAAAGACTTGGGAATTTGTAGTATGTATCTAACAAATATATGCTAGCATGACAAACAGATTTTCAGTATTTCCAAAATATGTGCAAATTCAACTTGTATTTTACACCTTTAAAAGGTAATACAAGCCGGGCGTTGGTGGCGCACGCCTTTAATCCCAGCACTCGGGAGGCAGAGGCAGGCGGATCTCTGTGAGTTCGAGGCCAGCTTGGTCTACAGAGTGAGTTCCAGGACAGCCTCCAAAACAATACAGAGAAACCCCTCTCGAAAAACCAAAAAAAAAAAAAAAAAAAAAAAAAAGGTGATACAAAAAATATGACTGCTACTTGAACACCCATTTTCTACTCCCCACAGTCAACGAAAATAGAAAAGAACAAGCACGGGCAAGGATGCAGAGAAGATGCCTTGAGCATTTCTAATCGGATGTATAACAGTAAAATCTGTTAAAACAGACTGGTGGTTATTCCTCAGAAATTTAAAAGGAACCACCAATAAATTTCACTATTAGGCATATGCTCCAAGGAAATGAATGAAAGGCTCTGAAGACAATTTTTTACTCATTTTTATAAGCTGGATTACTCACAACAAGCAAAAAGTGCAAAAAACCCAAGGGTCCCTCAACAGATGATTGGATAAACAAAAATGTAGCAATACAACAATGGAGTATTAATCAGTGTTAAAAAGAATGAACTTTTAATATACACTGAACATGAATGAATCTTGAAACATGCTGAGTAATATAAGCCATATCCAAAAGGACAAAGCATGATACCAGGGTTCTAGAAGAGGCAAATTCATGGACAGAAAGTGAGGGCAGTAGATAGAGGAATGAGGAGTAGGGCTGCTTCCTAGGGACAGGAATTTTATTCCAAATGAGTAAGAAGTTCTAGACAAGAATGGCAGTGATGGCTAAATACTGCAGATATATTTAAATGCTACTCAATCATACTCTGAAATGCAGTTACATGGTATATTTTATGTTATACATGGTTTGTCATAATAAAAAAAGACAATACCTGAGAAAATGGAATGTCATAATCCCTGTAGAAACTACTTCTTTTCTTATAGGAACTTTCCATACGTCCGACATCTGAATCCAGGCTGTAGTCAGAACTATCATCACCAGATGGAGAGTTATGCTGAAAGGAACAAAGACTTATGTTACATTCACAAGAAGGAAATTAGTTCATAACCACATAAGCTTGTTTCAGTCAGTGGTGGCAAACAGGAGGTTCTACTATTCCTTAGACTCCTGAGTGCATTGAGAAATTCTTGCTCTAGGTTGGAGAGATAAGTCAGCCATTAAAGGCTAGGCTCAAAACCAAAAGGATAAAGTCTTGCTCTAAAGGCCACCACCACTTACAGGCTGAAGTTTTTTCCCCTTTTGTTCACATATATGGACATGTATTTCTCATCAACTCCATACCAAGATCTTAAAACAAATCACTTGGCTCTAAAATGGTCTGACATTTACACATTTATGCCTCTCAGCCTCAGCCTCCAGAGCTGGGATTACAGGTATATACCACCATGCTCAGTTTAAGCTAATATTTAAGGAAATAAAATTGGCTCCTCATCACCAAAAGGCTCCAGAACATGAGTAGGCTATTTGTTTACTTAATTTGGTCTAAAGTTGCTTTGGAGTTATTTATTGGCATGAAAACACTAAAACTACTTCAAATTACCTACCTGAAATGAATCCAGCCCACAAAATTGAACAAAAGTAAAATGAAAACACCAAGTGGTTGATAATAGTTGGCAAATAATGAGAGAAAGCTTATTTACATTGTAATGCAATTTCAAATATAAAAACCAACAAGTATTTTTGGTTTTGTTTTTTGAGACAAGGCCTCACTAACCCTGGCAAACCTGACACTCTCTGTGTAGACCAAACTAGCCTCAAACTCACAGATTTCCACCTGCCTCTGTGGCCCTAGTACAAACCTATTTTGCTTCTAAATGTTTGGAGTTTGGTTTTCTCTTTTAATCTTGATTTCATTGATTTGACAGATGAACAATCTTTTTACAATTATGCTGCCAAATACTTCAAATACACAGCTATTTTTGGTTAGGGTTTGAAATACACACTTGTCCAGTAGGAGATAAGTTTGATCAGTAATTACTTGATTGTTTGGTGATATTTTGATCACATTCTGATGCTCCCAAGACTGTCCATAAAAATTTGCTTTGAATCAGAGGGCATATCTAGCTACTAGCTGACCAAAATTAATTAACCATAAAGGTTTTGAAGGACTGAGGACATATATAGAGATAGGAAGTAATAGGCCAGGGATTAGAGAGGTTCTCATGCCTTTTTTGGATGGAAGAACAAGACAGACAGACAGACAGAGATAGCTCTTTGTTCTTTTCTTCACCACTTACTTGATCATTCAGGTACTTACACTCATATCTGACTCCTGAATTTCATTTATAAAGAATAACTAGATAAACACTTAAACTGATGGAAGAAATATATTAGCTTATTACTGCTACGCTCTATTTTTATAGTCACTAACTGTTCCTGCTTCATGACAGTTGTTTCTTTGAAGAATATAAAAATAATATATTCATTTTGAATTGTAACTTTTATGTGTGTAGGGTGTGGTTAAGACATGATCTTTGTATGTAGTCCTTGTCAAACACAGAAGTCTTGCATTTGTCATGGGGGGAGGGGAGCAGAAGGATCAGGAGTTCAAGATCATCTTCAGCTATAGAATGAATTCAAGGTCAGTCTGGCTTACATGAGATACTGTCTCAAACAAGCCAGCAAGCAAGCAAACAACAACAAAAAGGAATGAAAAGTTGATGCTAGCTTAACTAACCTTATGTTTCTCATGTTTTCTCCTTTTGGATTTTTTCTTTTCTCTTTCTTTCTTGTGTTTTTTTCTTGATTTTCTGTAGGCTTTCTCATCTTTCTGCTTTTCATTCTCTTTTGCCTCCTGATCTTGTGTTTCTTCAAATCCTGCATCATCTATTTCACCATCTTCTAATTCCCCATCTTCTCTGTAGAAAATAATGAAAAATTTACACTTCAAATGTCAATTCTAAGACAAATTAAGAAATATTTTGAGAAGAAAAAAGATGCATGTGCCACAAAAAATTACATTCATACAGATAAGAGACTGGAAATTTTTCTCAACAAGGAACCAAGTAAATACTTTTTTGAGAGTATCTTTGGTTTCTGTTACAAATTCTTCTCTTAAAAATATTAAAATGGGCCCAGCAGTGGTGGCGCATGCCTTTAATCCCAGTACTCGGGAGGCAGAAGCAGGAGGATCTCTGTGAGTTGTAGGCCAGCCTGGTCTACAGAATGAATTCCAGGACATCCAAGGCTACACAGAGAAACCATCTCAACAAAACAAAGCAAAACAAAAAACAAAAAAAAATCAGAAATTAAAATGTAACCATTATTCTCAGCAACTAAAGTTTGTCAATTTCTAATTTAGATTCAGATCACTGGTTCTCTCAAAATGAATGAATATAATGTTATCACAAACTATTACAATTACCAGTACTTGAACTACTGTGAAGAAAAACTAAATTATTTAAGGAAATACTATAATTACAAGACAGACTTTGTTTTTCTAGATTGGGTCTCTCTCTGTGTAGCTCTGGCTGTCCTGGAACTTGCTCTGTAGACCAGGCTGGACTTGAACTCACGGAGATCCACTTATCTCTGACTCCAAGTGCTGGGATTAAAGGCTTGAGCTACCACCACCCAGCATGAAAAACTTTAATTTGTGGCCTGTAGTTAGCTTTAAAATAAAGGCAAGCTAATTGGACCGTGATGGCACAAGCCTTTAATTTCAACAATTGAGAGGCAGAGGCAAGCAGATCTTTGTGAGTTCCAGGCCACCCTGGTCAACAAGAGCTAGCTCCAGGACAGCCAGGGCTACACATAGAAACCCTGTCTTGAAAAATAAATCAAACAATCAATCAGTAAGGCAATCTATAGCATTTTTTACCATCAGAGTAAACTTCAGTAAGTATATATACTATATGAATAGATTTAATAAAGTCCAAGCCACGAAAGATTTACAAATTCCTCAACTTTCATTTATAAAATATGTAAAATTAAGCATCTAATTCCACTTTCCAGTGACTAGCATCTTTGCTATTATCAAAGCTACATACTAGAAACTAACTTTTAATGCTGTCACATTTTTAGTTATAGAATCCAAAGTTTTAATTCTATTTTAAAATTCAAACCAAATGATAAACACCAATTTATGATGTGGGTATCTTTTTTTAAAAAAATATTTGTTATGTACAGTGTTCTGTTTGCATTATCAGAACCAGATTGCTTATAGATGGTTGTGAGCCACCTTGTGGTTGCTGGGAATTGAACTCAGGACCTCTGGAAGAGTAGTCAGTGCTCTTAACCTCTGAGCCATCTCTCCAATTTGATGTGGGCATCTTAAAAGTAAGCTGGAATTACTAGGAATGTTCAATGTATGAAATATAAATTGTTCCTGTCATTCTCCTGTTAAAAATCTTCAATAATAATACAATAACTCAAAGTTGCCTCAAGTATATCTACTTTGAGAGAGGAAGTGGTCTCAAGAGAACTGTGATGGTAGTTAGTTAATGAACTGGTTTGTGCAGGTAAAGATTCTACTCTTCTTTATGTATTCAAAGTCTTTAATAACAGTCTACAGTAGCTCCCTTCTGGCCTGCGACTGATATCAGATCTCCTTGGTATTTATTATTCAAGGGCTCTTAATAATTGAACCCCCACTTGGCCAGCTAATTTTAGTATCTCAAGTCTTCAAGACTTAAAACATCATCTACAATTTCTCATTAACCTACTCACCTCAAATAACAACTCCCGCTTCTGTCACATAGCTAATTTCACTATATTTAGAATACAAATTAGATGCCATTTCCTCCAAAATGCCTCCTCTTACTCTAGTTTAGAGGAGATACTCCAAGTACTGCCCTGTTTGTCCTATTATTGCACTCTTAACATTGTTTTCTGATCATTTGTTTATTTCTTGGTGAGTGAAGGAGTTTGGCTGTCTTTCATATATGTATCTTTAGTATCTAGCATAGTACCTACCATTATTGAATCACTGAATATGTAATACCCATACAGAACAAATATAGGATACCATCCTAAATGGTCATTGTTATTTTCCCCCAGCTGTTGTAAAATTGAAATAGTGTTTAATCCCAGCACTCGGGAGGCAGAGGCAGGCGGATCTCTGTGAGTTCGAGGCTGGGCTGGACCGATAGCCTCCAAAACAATACAGAGAAACCCTGTCTCGAAAAACCAAAAAAAAAAAAAAAATTGAAATAGTGTAGTGACTGAATGAGAATGCCGCCCCAAAGTCTCATATATTGGAATGCTTGTTGGACAGTTGGTAGAATAGTTTGAGAAAGATTAAAGGTTCATGCCATTCCCACTGACTCCCCTATCTCTCCCTCCTTTTTTACCCCCCATCCTTTCCCTCCTCTCTCCCTCTGTCATTCTACCATACACCCCACCATAATAGCCATGGACTCACCACCTCAAACTGTAAGCAAGCCCCAATTAAATGCTTTCTTTTTCCTTGGTCTACTCACAGCAATAGAAAAGTAACAAAGACAGTGGTGTATTTCCAGTTACATGGACTTAAAATTTTCTGTGAGACAGGCTTTGCATTCTGCTATCTTAATGATAATGATGATAATAATGTATTTATTATTATTGTTGTTGCTGCTGTTGTGTGTACTTGATGCATGGGCAAGAACATTATGCTGCAGCATGCATGTGGAGATCAGAGTGATGGAGTATGTTCTTTTGTATGTTGTGAATATGTTTCTCTTATTAGTTGATGAATAAAGCTGTTTCTGCCAATGGACAGGCAGGATGTAGTCAGGCAGGAAGTACAGGTGGGGCTCCCAGACTAGGAGAATTCTGGGATGGTAGGGCTCCTGGCCATTCTCTGGTAAGCCAAGACCACATGGAGATACATAGATTAATAGAAATGGTTTAATAGTTTAGAGAGAGCTAGCCAATAAGAAGTCTGAGCCAATGGGCAAAGTTTATAATTTAAAAAGAAAAAAGACTAATAAAAAACTTCATGTAAAGATGGAAAAAAACATAGAGTATGGAGTCTGAATACTGTATGTTGTTGTGTTGTCTTTGAATTGTTTGACTGCTGAGGAAGGAGCAGCAGCTGCTAAAAGATATTTGATTATAAATGCTGCTGGATTAATCCAACCTATATATTTTCAAAACTTAAGTCTAAGGACATGTTACTTTGGAAAAGAGGTTCTGCTTTTGTTTCCACAGAAGATGAAAAGCTGTGGATTCCTTCCAGACTAATATGGTTTGATTAAAGACCCCCTGAAGCAGTGACCCAACATCCAAAACATCTGAGACAAATGCAGCCTCACAGACCACTACAGCCAGGATTTGGCCATGGTTCTGGGTTTTCTCAGGATCTCCTTGGGATTGCTAGCACCCCCAAACAGCAGGAAGCAGTTTAGAAAGAACACTATGCCCACATTTCCAAATATTGTTTGCTTGTTGTCATTTAAACAGGGTTGGTTATAAATGGTTAATGTGTATTTCTACTCTTGTTTAGGTATTGTGTCTATATAGCTCTTTTAAAATATATAATTAAATGCAGATTACAGACAGTCACCTATAGTAGTCAAAACGTGTTAGTTAAGTTTTCTAGATATACAGAGATATATTTCAAATGGATAGGTATTCCTCAAAACCTTTCAAAGACCTACAGAATATGGCATTTAAAGTGGTTTATTAGGGTTTTTCATGACATTGAGACACAACTGCTCTTGGAAACACCAATTACGTCAGAGACAAAGTGGGACATCCAAAAAAACTTGTTATGGAGATTGCCTTCAACATGGCAGAAATAGCCATTTGGACAAGTAACTGCTCTTGCCTGCACTGCTTGACAGCACGCTGTCCAAACTGGACAAGCGGGTTACAAAGAAAAGTAACTGCTGAACTTGCCATGGGACAGGATGGTCCTTCAAGGCTCCTGCTTCATCAAAACATCTGCCAGACATTCTGGGACTACAGGCTGAAGAGGGCTGCCCCAATGTTACAGAGGTGACTCTCCAGGCATCAAGATGTCTCTGTCAATTCTAGAGTTCGTATATTATCTTTCTGGAGTCTTTGATGGAGATGAAGACAGATAATTATGGTTATGGTTTTCCTTAATTATGATAAAAGATACATTACATATAAAACTTTAGACTCACAAAGATAGGACAGATGATAGAATATTTTCTTTAAATTTTGCCAGACTCACAAAGATAGGACAGATGATAGAATATTTTCTTTAAATTTTGCCACATGTAAATGAACTAAATATTGTAACTATAATTCTTACTTGATAACTGTTTTTGCTATACATAATTTTACTAGGTTAAAGTTAAAATCTTCCTTTTTATTTAGACAGAAAAGAGATGATGGGGGATAGTCTTCTGTATGTTGTAAATATGTTTCTCTTATTGGTTGATGAGTAAAGCTGTTTCAGCCAAATGGACCAGCAGGATGTAGCTAGGCAGGAAGTATAGGTGGAGCTCCCAGACTAGGAATTCTGGGAAGAGGAACACAGAGATGGAGTTTCGAGGGAGATGCCATGTAGCTACCTGCAAGGTTAGATGCCTGGACATCCTCCGGTAGGTCAAGACCCTATGGAGATACACAGATTAATAGAAAGGGTTTAATAGTTTAGAGAGAGCTAGCCAATAAGAAGCCTGAGCCAACAGCTAAACAGTTTATAAATAATATTAGCTTCTGTGTGCTTATTTGAGATTAAACAGCTGCAGAACTGGGCAGGACAAAAACTTCCATATATATCAGAGGACCTCTTTGTAGAGTCAGTTCTGTCTTTCTACTTTTGAGTGGGTTCTAGAAACAAGCTTATGTTGTAGTCTTCACAGCAACCACCTTCACCTGCTGAGAGCTATCTCACTGGCACCATTCTGTTCAAATTAATTTTTTTGCATTTGAAAACCACTATAGAATTCTTCAATCCAACAAATTTAGTAACTAGAAGGCAAGTACAAAAATGTTTTAATAACTTTAGTCATAAAAAATAAAAACTGTACAAAAGCCTGGCAAATAGCTGTCCAGTCTTTAGGAGTGTATCTCTTAGGTAAATCCACAAGGACAAAAAATAGGGGTTGCCAGGCGGATTAGAGGGGAAAATAAAGAGGAATTATCAATGGGCCTCAAGTTTCTCTGTGGGATGATGAAAATGATCTGAAATTACACAGCAGTACTGATTATACAGCCCTGAATACATTTAAAATTCAATCTATATACTTAAGATGTTGAACTGTATCTCAATAAAGTTGTCTTTAAAAGACTAAAGTATTTTGTTGTTCTGGTTTACCATACACCTTTCCTGGATAAGTGTAGCTACCACCCCTCATCAAAGAAACTTCTCTTAAAGCAGATGGAGGTCATCACAAAAAATCTACATCTGGACATAATGCAGAGGTCATAGGGTTGAACCCTAGGCCAACAGGGAATATCCTGGAAGAGCAGATGGAAAGGGGATGGAATGATCCTAAGAACAAGACGTCTTAATGTGAAAAGGTCTCTTCTAGAAATGGCTTCGTAAACATTTGTGCATACGTACATACGTGTGTATGTGTGTGTGTGTGTGTGTGTTTTGTAGGAAAATCTTTTTGTACATTGTGTCTCTCCTTAAAGTGGCTTCTGACTGGTTTAATAACGAGGTGAATGACTAAAAGCTAGACAGGAGAGAAAAGGCAGAGAGAGAGGAGCACTGGGAAGAAGAGAAGTGGGAGATGCCAGGGAGATGTGGAGCAAATCAGATATACAGAATGGGAGGGAGGTAAAAGCCATTTGGCAGAATGTGGATTGATAGCAACAGGTTAATTTAAATTATAAGAGCTAGTGGGACAAGCCTAATCTAAGTGTGTATCATTATCTGTGAATTGGCAGCCCAAATGAAAGTCTGACTACATATACTTTTATGTTTATGTAATGATAATCAAAGAAAAAGAGGCTAACAATTTGAGAGTGGAGGCATAAAAGGAGTTGAGGGAGAGTACCTGGGAGGAGCTGGAGAGAGGAAATGGGAGGAGGAACGTGATGGAATTCTATTTTAATTAAGACTGCATTAGACCCAAAACATGTTTTCTTTAGATTTAATTGTTTAAGATCTGGGAACGTATCTGTAACAGAGAACTTTCCCAGAATGTGCAAAGTTCTGGCTTTGATTCCCAATGCCACCAATGTGGGATGTTTAAATATCTAAATTGTAAACAAGTGGAAAGAATCATAATAAACTGTTATGTAAATTAAAGACTCAGATGTCCCTATGTTTTCATTCTGAAGGTAACTGTTTAGGAACTGGATACAGTGATGCAGGCCAATAATCCTGACACTTGGGCAGCTAAGGCAATTTAATCACATATTTAAAGCCAGTCTGGGTTATACATCTGTATTTAAAAAAAAAAAGTTCTGGTCAGGCAGTGGTGGTGCATGTCTCTAATCCCAGCACTTGGAAGGCAGAAGCAGGTGGATCTCTTGAGTTTGAAGTCAGCCTGGTCTACAGAAGTAGTTCCAGGATAACCAAAACTACACAAAGAAACTCTGCCTCAAAAAACCAGATTATGCCTCATGTGGTGATATATTGTTTATGATTTATTAAATCTACTGGAGATCAAAATATCAAAGCAGCCATACTAGTTAGCTATAGAAGCTAGATGGTGGTGGCACACACCTTTAATCCCAGGACTCAGGATTAAGAAGTAGACAGATCTCTGTTAGTTCAAGGCCACACTGACTACATGAAATTGAACCAGTCTTAAAAGAAACAACCCACACAAAGCTGATCTCAACACTAGGGATCACAAACCTTTAATCAGAGCACTAGGGTGGTGGAGACAGGAGGATATGGCTGAGCAGAGAAAAGAATAAAAGAAGGAGAAGACAGGATTGCCAGCCATTTCATCTGGGTAGAGCTAAGATCTACTGGCTTGGTTGCTTTGCTTCTCTGATCTTCAGCTTGAAGCTTGAACCCCAATCTCAGTCTTTTATTTATTGTGTTACCGTCTCAAGCCTCAATAATTCTGCCTTCTTCTATTATGCCATTTTTTACTACTAGGATAAAGTTGCCTGAATCCTTTAGCCTTGACTCCAGATGGGTTTCTGTCTTTATGATGACTGGTTAAGGGCTCCTTCATTACAAGATCAGACAAACAAATACCTCAATAAAAAAAACTAGCTAAGCACTCCTAACAGACATTACCAGTATTACAAATACACACATTTGCTGATATAAATACCACAAAACAGACATTCTTTAAATGTACTAAGTGACTGCCAGGATTTCTTCACAGTGCACATGCAGAGATGGAGGCTGGATCCTCCCCCCAAACAATGTGAATCTTCCCAGTACTTGAAACTTCTACTTAACCAACATATTCCTTTCACACTTTGTATTAATTCATGTTGTCATTTCTCCCTACCCTGAATGACAAGGTAGGACACTGTACTGGTGTCTTTGACCTTCCATGTCTTCACAGGTTACTTAAGAAAGGCTGAACTACAGGCAGCCAGAACCTCGACAGAATGCCCTATGATTCCCTAAAATATGGAAAGACAGGCAGTGCTAGATGATGCCAGAGAGCTAGTTCTCACTCACCTCCTGATTTTGAGGGAGGTTTCTGCGAGGCAGTTTCTTATCTGCCTTCCAAGGTCTAATTAGGTCTAGTGGCTCACTTTCCCTACACTTAAGAGTGTAGCTTCAAGTTAAAGAAAAACTGCTAGCACAGTATTCAAATAGTTCCTCAGCTACAAAATGCCAGTCCTTACCCTCAGTGCTGTTTACCATCAGGTTCCTTCTGTTTCAGTGCTATCCTGAGGACAAGGGGGGGGGAGGCCATGAGCAGAAGAAACTGAGCTGTTTTCTGTGTAATAAACTGACTCTACTAACGGAATCTATCAACAGGCTTGGCAGATTCTAAGGGCTTTTCTCAGCTTACTCTCGCCTTTTATCCCAACAAACTCTCAATTAAGCTGTAAGTAGCTCCCTGAATTACACACCTAGACCAGTTATTTCCATTAAGCAAAACCACTGCCTGGCCATCCTGAGGCCATGCTACCTGACATTATATTATCCTAGATTTGAACCTTAGAAATTTATAGCCTGGATAGTTCACCTTTTAAGTTATTTTTTAAAAGATGTATTTATTTCTTTACTTATTTGAGAGACAACTTCACTATATAGCCTTGGCTGGATGGACACTCTGTAGAATAGGCTGGCATTAAACTCACAGAGATAGATATGCCTACCTCTGACTCCCAAATGCTTAAAGGTGTGTGCTACCATGCCTAGTTTTTTTTAATTATATGTATCTGTATGGGGATAAATGCATATTGTAAGTGCAGGTGGTGGGAGTCTAGAGAGGATATCAGGCCCAACTTGTGCCCTCTACAAGAGCAGTATATACTCTGAACTGCTGAGCCATCTCTCCAGCTCTTATTTTCTTAAAAACAAACAACAAAAAAGCAGAAATAAAAAACCAACCTTGTGTATGTGTATGTGTGCTAGTGCTAGGTTAGAAGGTACTTTTCAGGAGTGGGTCTGTTCCCTCCTTCCACCACATGGTTGCAAGTATCAAATTTCTTCTTTATAAATGACCAGAGGTAAAATCTGATGAACACTACCACCTCTCCATCTCTGTCCTTTATCCAATATATTCTTTTGTCTGTCTATTTTTATTTTATTTTGGTTTTTGAAGACAGTTTCCTTGTGTAACTTTGGAGCCTGTTCTGGAACTAGTTCTAGTAGACCAGGCTGGTCTCAACTCACAGAGATCTCCCTGCCTCTGCCTCCCAAATGCTGGGATTAAAGGCATGAGCCACCACCGCCTGGCTTCTTTTGCATTTTCAAAGCCATTTAGTTTGCAGGATCTCCTTTCACTATCTTTCTTATTTGTTTTTGCTTTTCTTGTTGTTGTTTTTTGAGACAGAGTTTCTCTGTGTAGCTCTGGCTGTCCTGGAATTCACAGAGATCCACCTGTCTGTGCCTCCTGAGTACTGAGATTAAAGGCATGTGCCACAAACACCTGGCTTAAAAAAAAAATTATATATGAGTACTCTATTTGTAAGTCACCATGTGGTTGCTGGGAACTGGAAGAGCGGCGAGTGCTAGTAACCACTGAGTGATATCACCAGCCCCCTTTTACACTTTTAAAACTATGCCTATGTTTTTTAATTTAAATGTTTTATTTGAGATTTAATTTTATTAAATGTGTATAGGTATTTTGCCTGCATGTTATATGTGCACATGTAGGGTCTGGTGCCCAGAGAGAGAAGAGAGAAGAGGGTGTTTGACCCTGTAGAACTAAAGTTACAGACAATTATGAGCTGTTATATGGGTGTTGCCATCTCTATAGTCCCTTGTGGCAATTTTTATTTACTTATTTATTTTATTTTACTGTTTATTTTACTCCTCAAGCTAATCTTGTTAAAGCCTAAACCAATCCAAATAAAGATTATTTTAAGAGTGGAACTTAGTACAAATACATGAACTATATAATGTATTTTCATTAATCCTTACATTCTCCATAGTCCTATGACAACCTTTGAAAATTTCACTTAACTCTATGCAAAAGTATTTCTTTCTTTCTTTCTTTTTTTTGGTTTTACGAGACAGGGTTTCTCTGTATTGTTTTGGAGGCTGTTGGTCCAGCGCAGCCTCGAACTCACAGAGATCCTCCTGCCTCTGCCTCCCGGGTGCTGGGATTAAAGGCGTGCACCACCACTGCCCGTCCGTCGCAAAAGTATTTCTATAGCATAGATAACAGAATTCCTTTCTTGTGTTACAAATAACAACTTTTACTTGCTCAGTCAGTAACATACTTACTCAACACCTAGCTTGCACAGTAATTGTTAAATAAAACCACTATAGAGCAATTCAGTAATTGTTCTCCACCTGTGGGTCCCCACCCCTTTGGGGATTGTATATCAGATATCCTGTGCATCAGATATTTACATTACAATCCCTAACAGTAGCAAACTCACAGTTATAAAGTATCAACAAAATAATTTTATGGCTGGGATCACCACAACATAAGGAACTGTATTAAAGGATCACAACTATTAGGAAGGCTGAGAACCACTGAATTAGACCATTTTAAATATTTCCTTCTCAATTCAGAAGACCATGTCTTTCTAGAAGTATCTGGAAGGGCATTTATCTTTTTGGATGGGATCGTGTAACTTGAAAAACTTTATTAACTAAAACTTTATTGACTAAAAATGAAAACAGAAACTGTGTGGCCCTAGAAACACAACAAACCAATATGAAATAACTACTCTAATACTTACAGAAAACAGTGCAGCCTTAGGGCTCTTGCTGCCAACAAGGGGGAAATCTGCAATGCAGCTAGTGCTTTCTGCTGTGCAGATTAACAACGCAGGGAAGGTTACCGGTCAATAACCAAACTAAAGAAGAGACAACATGCCTTTCAAAAGCAGAGAGAACTCTGACACCTAACTGGACTCAAGATGGGAAATCTTTTGGTTATCCATCTAAATGCCTTCTAGTGTCTACATGATAGTCGTGGTTATTTTTTAGTATTTATTTTAATTCTGTGTGTGTGTGTGTGTGTGTTTAACTGTGTAAAAGCATGTGGGGGGTGCCTGTGGAGATCAGAAGAAGGTGACAGACCCCAGCTGAGATCCAATCTCTAGTCCTTGCAAGAGCAGCAAGTACTCTTAACTGCTGAGTCATCTCTCCAAGCCCCACTCATGGTTATTTTTGTCTTATAGTTTGGCTCTCCTGAGTCACTCACATATGCTACTGCAAGCTGTTATTTCATTTGTGAAACAAAAACTTGTTTTGCAGAAGAGATGGCTCATCAGTTAAAAGCACTGACTGCTCTTCCCGAGGAATGTGGTTCAATCCCAGCACTCACAGGGCAGCTTACAACCATCTGTAATTCTAGTTCCAAGGTGATCAGGCACCTTCTTTTGGGCTGAGAATACTGCACACACATGGTGCACAGATACACATGCCAACAAACACATAGAAAATGAAAATGGTAAGTAACACTCAGAAAGTTGTTTTGTAATAGAAGGAAACAAAGGGGCTGCTGCTCCCCAGCCAGGGTTCTAAAAGCAAGACTTGTAAGTTGGAATTCCTTCAAAGTAGGTCCTAATTCATAAGACAGAAGGTATGTAACGTTCTCTTCTTTAGGTATGTAACTGAGGATCAAGGGGGTTGAAACTATTCAAACCAAGTTCTAATGTATATACTTCAGCTCTCCTTGTTAAGTCAATCCTGTGATTTTTCAAAATAAACCAAAAGGGGCAATTTCATAATCCCTAAGTGAACCAATTTGAACTTTAATACCTAGACTCCTTTTTGGTATGAAATAAATCTTATTTTTTTCTCTCTATTTCTAACTTCAATGTGGAAACACTGAATTTGTTTTATTACCAATCAGATTTCTTACCTTTTATTAAAGTTCTAGTGACATTTGTATTACTGCCAGAAATGTATTTATAAAATCTTATTGGGAAACTATAAAATATGCAAATAAATTATTTAAAATTCCAAAGTTTAAGATAAGGCTAACCATGCTTACTTTATACTAGGCTAAGGGGCAAGGTTAATTATCTGGGCCTGGTAGTATAGACCTGTTACATGGGAAGCTGAGGCAGTTCTGCAAATTCAGTGCCTGCCAGAACTAAAGTTAATTCAAGAATGACTTGGTCCAGATAGCAAAACCCTGCCTTAAAAAAATTCCTGTTGTTTTTTTAAAAGACATGGTTTCTCTGTGTAACTTCCCTGCCTGTTCCTGAACTGACTTTGTAGACCAGGATGGCCTCAAACTCACAAAGATTTGCCTGCCTCTGCTTCTTGAATGCTGGGATTAAAAGGGTGTACCATGCCTGGCCAAATTTTTTTAATTACGTCAAAGTTTCCTTTTTAGAGCGATTTTTAAAGGATTTGCTATTATTTTTGAGAGAGTGTGTGTGCATATCTGTGCACAAGTGTAGGTTCCCAAAGAACCTAGAGGTGTCAGATTCCCTAGAGCTGGAATTACAGGTTGTTGTGAGCTGCCATGAAGTACTGGGAATCAATTTTGGGTCTTCTGGAAGAGCAACCAATGTTCTTAGCTTCTGAATTGTCTGTCTAGTCCAGTGGTTCTCAACCTGTGTCACAGCCCCTTTGTGGGTAGAATGATCCTTTCACAGAGGTCAACTAAGACCATCAGAAAACACAGGTATATATTACATTACACTTCATAAGTAGAAAATTTATGTTATGAAGTAGCAACAAAAATAATTTTACAGTTTGGGGTCACCACAATATGAGGAACCATATTAAAGGGTCACAGCATTGGGAAGATTGAGAATCACTGCTCTCACCCATTTTAGAACTTTTTTCTTAAATGGCTGTAGACATAGCTCAGCTGTAGAACACTTGCCTAGCATTACAGGTTCAATCACCAGAATGACAGGAGATAAACTTACAAGTATATAAGAAAAAAGCTAAGTTTTAGCAACAAATTCAACCCTGAGCTTCAGAAAACAAGATTAAGTATAAGATAGCAAAACTTCCAAGGACAAAAGAGAAATAAAAATTATAAGGATCCACTTCTTTTTCTGAGAATAAAATCAAAGAGAAATTTCTCCTCTGAGTTCTGACAAATATTACCTGAAATAATGGACAATACTCAATACAATGGACACTATTTTCAAGGCTATTCATAAAACAAATATGACAGATTATAGTTTACAGCATATTACAATTTGAACAAGAACAAGCTGCCAAAATTCAATTAAGAAAAAGCAATTACATTGGGAAACAAAGTAAAACTGTCTAAGTACACACCTGTCTAATGTTCTGATTTACTCCCGGGATTAAATTCATATCTGGAGTAGCAATTCAGCAGAAAATAAGATGCATTTCCCCCCCTCTGGAAGGTGTAGGTGTGTGTGTGCATGTGTGTGTGTGTGTGTGTTGCATGCACATGTGAACGTGGATAGCAAAGCCTGGCATCATGTGTCTTCCTCCATGACTTTCTTCCTTAAATACTGAGGCAAGGTCTGACCTGAATCCAGCTTGACAGATTCAGCTAGCCAAAAGCTCTGAGGGTCCCATCCCTGCCTCTCAAGGGCAGGTAATACATGTAGGTGGCTAGGCCCACTGAGAATTTTCTTGGATGCTGGGGATCCCTCATATGGTTCTCATACTTACATGGCAAGCACTTTATCCAGCCTCATGAAGTTTTTAACGTAGTGATGGGTGAGCCAGGCAATTGTTTTCAAGTATGCCATGATCCAGACAGCCCAAGAGGAAGAAGACCAAGGAGGCATAGAAAACCCTGCTTACCCTGGGCTGGCCCTCTGCTATGGGACACATAGCAGAAGTCTGGGTGCACCCAGCACCAGTTACTAGAGAGTGAAAGACATTTCCATCTTAGCTGACTCCTACTTATCTGTCTGTAGCAGAGACAAGTTATGGGCAAGATATATAACATTTATATTATAGAAGTGTGAAGTCAGGCAATTTTTTAAAATAAACAAACAAACAAAGCTACCCAAGGATATGGAGGTAAACAATGTTGAGAGTGTGGTCTCATACAGTGACACCATCTGTCAGCTCAGTCTGGATGACACTGTAGGAAGTTGTGACTAGTTAGCCTGAGAGATGGGCATAGTAAGAGATCTCTGCAGACAGAACAAATAAAATTTCTGTGTAGAGAGCAACACATTTGGAACTAAAGTTATTTTAGTGTCACTGGGTCACATATATCCATTCTTCAAGTGTTTGAATATTTTAGTGTTTGTCAGGAAATGGGGTTCTCCAAGGCAGAATACTTGGGCTGACAATAAAGGACTGAGTTAAACCTATGGAATTTTCTTTTTATTTATTTTGATTTGTTGTGATTTATGATATATATATATGAATAGAAAATAATTAGACCATATATATTTTCACAAGAAGAAAATAAGAGAAGTTATAAATCCAAGAAGCAATGATTCTAACAAATTGCCCTTATTTTCCTTCTGAGAATAATAATGAAAAGTTATCTGGACAGATAAAGCAGCAATGAAGCTGGGATGCAGCAGATTCAGAGTCTGTTCCTGAGGGTATTTCTGTTTTATTGTATACAACCTCAGCAGCAGTCTGTCTGAATGTCTATCTTCCCAGAGTCTCCTCAAAGCAATAAAACAGAAGATGGAGTGTTCATCAGGATTATAAGTATGTTTACAAAGATCCAAAGTAACTAAAAGAAATAAACATAACTTCAGTAAAACAGGAAGAGAAGGTACCTTTATTCAGAGTTCTTTCAATGTGTCCAAAAATTGGCTTCAGGATAACAAAGTATTTGTTAATGCCAAATTCTCTAACCCATTTCATTTTCCAAGAAAGTAGAGGGAAATATTGTTGTGCCTTTTTTCTAGGAAATTTTATTTTTATTCTAAGAAGTTTTATTTTTATTTACTTTGGGATTTTCTGTTTGTTCATGTCAAGGTGGATTATAGAAGGACATGTGTCACATGACTGTGAAGGCCAGAGGACAACCTCAAGTGTTATTCCTCAGGCACCATCTACCTTTTCTTTTGGAGACAGGTTGTCACTGGTCTAGAACTCACCAAGTAGGCAGGCTGGCTAGCAAGCCATCCCTATCTGTGCTTCCCTATCACTAGGATTACAAACATGCTATTATGTCCATTATGTGCCCAGCCCCCGTCTTTTATGTTTTATGTTTTTTATTACTGTGTTTGTTTGTTAAAGCACATGTAACCTTAGCTGGCCTGGATTTTGCTATGTTGCTCAGACTACCCTCAGAGGGACAGTAATCGTCTTGCCTCAGCTGGGATTACAGTTTTGTGCCATCATACCTAGTAAGTCTTTAAATATATACCTAAGATCTTTTTTTTTTTTTTTTGGTTTTTCGAGACAAGGTTTCTCTGTGGCTTTGGAGGCTGTCCTGGAACTCGCTCTGTAGACCAGGCTGGCCTCGAACTCACAGAGATCCGCCTGCCTCTGCCTCCCGAGTGCTGGGATTAAAGGCGTGCGCCACCAACGCCCGGCCCTAAGCTTATATCTTTAACATCACAAAAGAATATAGTTACACTCCTCACATCTTTTTTGAAATAAGCAGAAACAGGGTGGTATATGCATAAATCAACAATTTTAATTACCTTGATAAGTTCTTTTGAGACTTAATAGTTCTGTTATTGTTGTTTTAAGACAGGGTTTCTCTGTGCAATAACTCTCGCTGTCCTGGAACTAGCTCTGTAGAACAGGCTGACCTCAAACTCAGAGATCTGTCTGCCTCTGCCTCCCAAGTGCTGGGATCAGACATAAGCCGCCACCACCCAGCAAGACTTCATAGTTGTATGTATGTATGTATGTGTGCATACACATATATAATATCTTTAGAATATATATTTGCATTTCTATATTTAACTAGATAACCAATTAAATTAGATTTAATTTATTTTCATTCTTTATTTTATCCTTCTCATTTAGACTCACTGCTACAAACTGAAAGATACAGAAAATATTCATCAAATAATATCCCCCATTTTCACGTAGCAATTCTCCAGAAATCTTTTTTGAATGGCTCTATCAACGAACCACCTGTCATCTAGTAACACATCCAAAGAGCATTAGTTCTGTAAGTACCCAAAACTCCAACCCACCATTTGATATTAGGCTATTTGTAAATTTGAGGTGATGAGACTATAGGATTAGAAGGTGTGATAGGAATACTTTTTTTATTTGTTAATTGAAATGTTCTACTTTATACTTCAGTCTAAGTTTTCAACTAAAATGTATTTTTTTCCAATTCTGCTTTGGTCAAGTCATTTCTGATATTCCTAGATGTCACGTGATCAAAAATTGCCTGATCATTTTACCACTTTAAAGATTTATTTATTATATATACAGT
Source organism: Mesocricetus auratus (assembly GCF_017639785.1). NCBI lineage: Eukaryota > Metazoa > Chordata > Mammalia > Rodentia > Cricetidae > Mesocricetus > Mesocricetus auratus. Next base: position 95,559,736 of record NW_024429189.1, on the reverse strand, counting down.
GTTCTGTCTACATGTTTGCCTACATGCCAGAAGAGGGCATCAGATCTCATTATAGATGGCTGTGAGTATGGTTGCTGGGACTTGAACTCTGGACCTCTCCGAAGAGCAGTCAATGCTCTTAACCTCTGAGCCATCTCTCTAGCCCCCATTTTACCATTTTAACTAATCAGTATAGTAAGGTAAATCTATGTATACACATGACATTTAGATTGCTGTAAATATCTGTATATTCCAAATTAAGTTTGTTTTGTTTTTGTTTGTTTTTCTGAGACAGGGTTTCTCTGTATTGTTTTGGAGGTTATCCTGGAACTTGGTTCTGTAGACCAGGCTGGCCTCGAATTCACGGAGATCCACCTGCCTCTGCCTCCCTAGTGCTGGGATTAAAGGTGTGAGCCATCAATGTTTTAGGTACAAGTTGGAATGAAAAATTTTATTGAAATTTTACCTATTAGATGAAGTATAAATGTACATTAATGAATGTGGAAAAGGTAATACTTATGTAAGCTATTTTGTGTAAAAAGAAACTAACTACTATATGATGACTTTTCCACTTCAACATTTCATAAGGAAAACTTCTAAAGGTATAAGAAACAAGTTCTTTCAACTGTCTGGTGTCCTACTCAAGTGAAAGTAATCCTAGTATGAATTAAAGCAACAAATGAACTAATCTAGCAATACGCAGTGCTGAAAAAAATATCATTACTGTACTCTAATGACTTACTTTTAAATGAGACCACTAAAACTTGTAACAAGGACTTCAAGTATAACAGTTGTTCCTACTTTTTCACATATGCTGGAGGTTTGTTTATATAATGATGATGACATTGGTTTTGGCTCCTGCTTTGGTTGGCTATTGTTTTTCACGCTTGGCCATTTGACATTCAGAAAAAAGAGGCATTTGCTACAACATATGCACAACCAAACCATGAAGGTGTTTCTTATGACAATAGATTATTCATTTGTACTTTATTTGCTTATGAAAAATAAAAATTTAAGATAGAAGTATATATTTCAAGGATATAGCAATGAAGTCACAACCTAGAACTCAATGCCCCACGGAAGTGCAAGTGTCCCAAGACATTTCTCAACTGCCTGTAGACATTAAAAACTTAAGCAAGAGGAGAATTAGGTTTTTTTGTGCATCAGCTAATTCCCCTAAGAAATAAAATTGTATATGCAATAGCAGAATTTCTATTTTCTATAGCTAAAAATGCAGCTTTGTTAGCTGACTTTCTTTAAAATGCAATATGAAGATATTAAACCCAAGTAACTGGAAGTTTTGATATTTTTAAGATTTAGAAGAAGGCATATTTTAGGATTCAGACAAAGGTATGACAAAGGATGAATTTATAAATAACTAAAACAGAATTATCCATAATTTAGTAATTTCTATACATGATACAAGAGTAATCATAATTCTAAAGCTATGGAAAAGGTAGTGACACTGACACTACCACAGAGAGGTAGTCCTTCTCACTCAGCCATACAGAATCTGCTCGTAAACTAGGAAATGGAGTGAAATATGAATTAACTGTAACACATGTAAAATTTTGAGGATCATAGGAATTCCAAATATAGGTTGTTTTATCAACTCTGTGGGGAGAAAAAGCTTTGCTCTAGTTTTATGTTATACTTTTAATGTTAATTAACTTAAGACTTTAAAAGCTACTTGGGACTGGCATTAGTCATTTATTTTCCACTCAAACATATGCATATGATGAATGAAAGATTAAACATTAAAACAGTATCAGTATTTCAAGTATTAATGTTATGCCAGAAAATAAAAAATAAGACACATATAAAATCAGTTATAGTAGAAAAGCCTGCTTTGCTAAGAGCAAACCTGTTAAAACTGTCTTTGTTAAAGTAATATAATTATTATAATCTTTGGTTGGTATGTGTTCACACCAGTCAAGTAACAGTTCCCAGAACCCAACCATCACACAATGGACCTATGTGTACTAGTGTGTGTGTGTGTGTGTGTGTGTGTGTGTGTGTGTGTTTAGAATAAGAATGTTCTAAATGAATTAAAAAGAAATGAAGAAAACAACCATAAAACCAAAAGATTAAACCATACCAGATTAAGAAGGACCAATTAGAAAAAAAAAGAGAACTAAATTTAATATACTAATATGCAACACAAAGAACTGTTCTTAACAGAAAGAGGGGCTGTCAACAATAGAAGCAATGAAAGAGAAATGCAATGGCAAATATGGGCAGTGTCCAGGAGAAAAGATAGCATTTAAGAGATACAAGTGTATACTTCACAGGTACACTATGGAGATGTGAATATCACTTCATTAGAGTTTAATGCCACTAAACCCAGTCATTTACAACTAACCCTTTTGTCCTAATATCATGCCCTTGTTCATTATGCTCTTGTTCACTGGGCAACTCCATAGTTTTCTACAAAACATTCTATATGGAGAACACAGTCTCTGATATAAACACCTAGTCCTTCATTTCACAGGAATAAACTGATATTCTCATGTATATTCATTCTCTTGATTATGGGGATAAAAGGGTAGGTTCTGTAGTTAGATTACTTGGAATTTACTTAGGGCCTTTGGGAACCTTTAAAAGGGAAGGCCAATAATAAGGCCTTCTACCTGAATTGTTGTAAGGATTAAATACTCATATGAAGCAATTAAGATACTAGCTTTCACACAGAAAGTGATCAGTGTTACTAGTTTTGAGCATGAGTTGGCAAGTCTGACTCTAAATAGTTCCTAGGTGAGTCCACTTCTGAACCTGAAAAACTGATAATTCGGGGTCACTCTGGAAGATGACTCTGGAAAAAAAAAATCACAAAGCAGTGTCCTGACAGCCCTGGCATGAAGGTTTGATCTGATGAATTCAAGGTCAGCCATCCCTGTGAAATAGGCATTCCATCTGTCTAAGAGGAAACCTTGGTTTAATAACAACGGATTACAAACTCCAGTTGTCAGCCCACACCTAATATTCCAACACTAGGAAGGCAGAGGCAGGCTGATCTCTATGAGTTTGAGGCCATAGTGAGTTCCAGGTCATATAGTGAAACCGTCTTAAAATAAATAAATAAAATTTAAAAAGCAGAAAATAAACTCGTTGTAAGGAAAGATACTAACTGTATCACCTACATGAATGAAGCACACCTTGGGTGTGAGTCCGCAGATGCAGAAGTGACAACGGACTTATAGGGTACAAAATACTAAGTCAAATCTTAAATGCATTCAAACAAGCCTATTTTGAAACATGCCGGGCTTAACTTTGTAGTAGACAGCATACCTAGCAATGTGAAAGGCTGTTGGTTCAATCTCCAATACAGAAGGAAAAAAAAACATCTAATCAGACAATAGGTGTGTGTAAACTTTCAGACTGTAGGGCATCAGTTTACAGCACCTTTGAATTCAGTACTAAATGTTCTAATTTAGAATAATGTGTTCAAAGAACTTTGTGTGTGTGTGTGTGTGTGTGTGTGTGTGTGTGTGTGTGTGTGTGTGTGTGTGTGTGTGTGTTTGAGACAGGGTTTCTCTGTGGCTTTGGAGGCTGTCCTGGAACTAGCTCTTGTAGACCAGGATGGTCTCAAACTCACAGAGATGCGCCTGACTCTGCCTCCTGAGTACTAGGATTAAAGGCGAGCACCACCACCGCCCAAAGAATTTTTCTTTTAAACGTTTTTCCTTCAGTGCTTTGATCTTCACATTCTTGAAAGGTTTTTCTTCCTTTAGTTTTTAAAAGTGTGTTCTTTTCTCCATGACCTATTACAACACATATCTCAGTTGATCTCAATAATTTCAACTATCATCTCAGACACCTCTAATTCTACCAAGAATTAACTAAGAAATAACGCATGAATCTTGCTTTGTGTCTGCGTCATTACTAATGATCAAGTCTTCACTGAGCAATTACTAGATGGCTATCCTAGCTCTGCTTCATTCTTTCTCACACTCGACTCTGAAACACAGCTATCACTGCCTAGTATCTAGATTGCTGCAGGAATTGCTTTTCCTCTCTTCCAGTGCTTTCCATATCACTCTAGAGTAAAAGTAAGGTCCTTCTAATTAGCTTGAGGGCTCTAGACAGCACCCAAGCATCCTCTAATTCTACTTCTACCACTGTCTCCCTTGCTCACTGCCCTCTGGCATGCCACTCCACTTCCTTGTTTTCCTTTAATCCTAACCCAAGCTCATTTCTGAGTCCTGACCATTTCTATCTTCCATTTCCCCCCTGGGATGTTATTTTCCTAAATATCTTCCGTCTGGACTGCTTTCCTATTTCACAATTCTAACAAATACTACTCTTTTAATAAGTAGTTACCTAATAGCCCTACTGAAAACAGAAGCATTCTACAGAACTCACCGCACTTTTTGCTTTATCTAAGTTTTGTAATGCTTTATTGCTATATACTCCATGTCTAGAACAATAATATTAAATATTACATGATTAACCAAAATGACTCAATAGCTGGGTGTTGGTGGCGCATGTCTTTAATCCCAGAACTCGGGAGGCAGAGGCAGGCAGATCTCTGTGAGTTCGAGACCAGCCTGGTCTACAGAGCGAGTTCCAGGACAGCCTCCAAAGCCACAGAGAAACCCTGTCTCGAAAAACAAAACAAACAAACAAAATGACTCAATAGCCTCCTAACTCTCCTGTAGCTGTAGCTTGTTTTTTTTTTTTTTTCCTAGCCCTGAGGTAGCATACCAACAATATGCAACTGATTATTGTCCTATTTAAAAATGTTGATGTGATTTCCCATACCAATTTCAGGATGGGTTGGTCCCAAGTTTATTCCTCACTTTTCAAAATAATTCTACAGTGTCTATATGTTAATACCTTAATCATGTCTGAGCCTATTGTTTCACTTCATTTCTTTGTGCTTTCTACACATACACCTCAGTCTGTACTTGGTCTAACTCTGGAGTACTCTTGGCCAAGTTTTCAATCCCCTGGGAGACTATCAGAAGTTGTTAAACCACTACTACACTTCTAACTAGCTGGAGTTTTGTTGTTATTGCTTTAGGTGAAGGAAAGTAGAAGGGGAGGGAAACAAAAGATGAAACTGTTCATATACAACAAAGAATAACCTCCAACTCAAGGAAAATATCCATACCTCCTATGAAGTAAAAATACTTAATAAACAAATAAATGAATAAACTTTAGGGATCACAAGGTCTTATACTAGGTTCATGTTAAAATCATCCTTTCCTCCAGTGAAGGTTCTGAGTGACATTTTACCATTAGCATATTTCAAAAAACTCTGCAATAGCTATTAGGGTTCTGTTTATCCTTTTCTATTCTGCTGTAGATGTGCCTGAGGCAGAACTGGCATTTAACCTTCAGCATTTGCTTGTGGGTTGCAAGAGTGTAGCTCAATGGGATAGCTCTTACCTAGCATGTATGAGGCCATAGGTCTGATACCCAGCATAATACAAAGTTGTTTTACTTGGGTTAATATCCAGCAGAAGGTTAAAGTTAGGAGGGTGAAGCTGTGCCTGAAAGAAGTGAATTAGAGAACTGAGTGATAGAGGGACATGCCTTTCCTTAACTTCCTCAATTCTTTCCTCTGTATCTCTAATTTATATTTAGAACTAGGCTCCCAGCTTAACGCACAAGAACACTAACATTCTACACATCAGCAAGTTTTTAAGTATTATATTAACAAATCCTTATAAAATTATACTTTTTGCTCCAGGCATGAAAATATTAAAGGAAAGTACACCAATTGGATAGTTTTGTTTGTTTCAGGGAATTGTCTGTTGTTTTGAGACAGGGATACACTACACAGCTCAGATTGGTAATAAATTCGTGCTGGAATTACAGGTGTGCACCAACAATACCTGACTCCCAAATGGACATCCTCAAAAGGTTATTTTTAAAAAATATATATATATATGTATTTCAAAATACAGCAAATGTACAAAAAGCACTCACCATATAAAACATGTACAAGAAAACAATTTTAAAGCAGAAAATTACACATTTTATGAATTTCACTTACATTTAGAATTTCCTTCTCCTGAAAACTATATCCTAGTTTATATAAAGTCAAAGCAGTTATGAGATTTCACTATTTTTCCTGAATGTATATTTTAGTTTTCAAAAGTGATAGAAAATAATCTTTATGAAAATACCTAGTTCTATGCCAAATTTTACATATTCTCCACATAATTCATATAAACTTGTATTATAAGAGTTATAATATAGAAGTAGAGAATATTTGAGGAATCCATAGATGATTTTTCTCCCAAGTTTCTTTAGGATCAACTAGAAACCTATAGAAATACAGATAACCACAAATCTACCTAGAGATTTCTATACAAGTTGTTCTGGGCATGGGCAGTACACAAATCTTTATTTTGTATCAAACCAAGTCTGATTAGATAAGACTGAGACACATTTACTTAGTGGTTTGTAATTACATTGGGTGTTTCTAAAACTTAAACTTGGGCCCAGGTCATATCAGTGGAAACACCGTGCACTGAGAACTCTCCAAAGCAACTGAAAAAACAAAAACTGCTTTGGTAAGGTTTAAAAATTTCTGAGAGGATTCTGTTACCGAGTTCATAAAGTTAAATAAATGGTAGCAGTGCTGGAGCAAGGGCCCTTTCTTTAGATCCCGTTTTGTTGGTTTTCTTCCTTCTTTAGCCCAGGCTGGTCTCAAATGCCAGGACTCCGTGGCGTCCAGAGTGTCAGAATTACTAGTATAACCCACCACATACCAATAGTGCAGTTTCTTGATGTAGTGCTTTTCACATAAGTGCATTTTTTTAAAGTACTTGTTTCATAGCACCACAACACTGAGCTAACTGGAAATACTTCTGGGGTGCTAATTTGAAACACAACTATTGCTACTAATCATTCATTCCTACTTTAAGCTCTTATTCTGACGCTTCATTTTTAACTTCTAAGTCAGTATTTTAAAACTTCAAATTCCACTTATTAAAAACACAGGGTCCGGCTGTTTAGGGCAATCTGACATGAACACACCATCCCTGTCTCCTACTGAGTGTTGAGATTACAGGTGTGCACTCCCACATGGGGCCCCAAATTCTTTAAAAAGTCTGACAGCAACCAGACATGGTAGTGCACACCTTTAAACCAGCTCTCTGGAGGGCAATCAGGTTTACATATCAAGTTCCAGGCCAGCAAACGCTAGTGAGGCCGTGTCTAAAAAAAAAGAAAGAAAAAGAAAACCCTGAGGTCATCATTCTTTAGTAGAGAATTATTTTGATTTCTAAATTTGGTGATGTGCTTTTTTCGTTATGTAAAATATGTAATTCTACATATTCAAGTGATTCTGTCCATTAACAAATGAGAACAAATTCCCTTACATATAAATGAATTTTAAGTCCATTAACAAAACCCTGCCATTGGCTTATCAGTAGACTTTTCAACATTATTAGTTAATTCTAGAACTTCCTTTTTACTTTTTTTTTTTTTTTTTACAAAGGTAATATTGGGCTATGGATATGGCTGAGTGTTTGCCTATGGTCTATTTGCTAGCACCAAAGCCATAAGTATTAATTTAAAAAACTATTAAAAGTGTGTCGAGTACAAGCTTCAGCACTTACTTCTAAGGGTCTATTTTATTATCTAAAAATTGCTACATGATTGATTGATGTCTTTCTGGATTATTTTTATTACATTATTCAAGTTGTTAATTTTTTAAAAATCCCTTTGCATTTTTTGTTTTGCTTCTGGATTTAGTAAAGTGTGTACTTTATCAAAAGCAGATCATATTACTCAGCAATTCTTACTAGAACACATGTATACTTCTGACATCTATACACAAAGCAATGTGAGCATGTAGATTTTCAAGTTAATATTCCAAGAATCAGATGCATAAGATTTTGCACCAGGAATTTTAATAAAAGTCCTCCTCTGCCCCATTTAAAAATGGTTTGGCTATGAATGCAAATCTGATGTCTAACCAAAATTCAGGTATGCTATAGTCTGTAAATGTCACCAAATCATTGAATGGCACCAAGCACGTGCCTCTCGGAGCACAGCAAAATTTATAAAAATTGAAAATCAGAATCTCAGCTAAATGATCAAATGGTATCTAGCACCTAGGAAATCAAGTTAAGCTAAAATCTGTAGTCTGTGTTAACATATTCAATTTGAAAACTGCCATTTCACATTCCTGGGGGTATAGGGCTGCGGCAGACACATGGCCTAGGGGTGGGGGTTGGGAAGGGAAGAGGCCCTTTTTTTTTTTTTTTCTTTCCTTTCCCTCCTAAAAACTAAACATGTTTATTTTCAGAGGTGGACTCGGGTAGGAGGCAAACATCCAAAAGGCCTACTACTGAGCCTTCGGGGCCGGTCCCAGCGGGGCTGCCGACGCCGGCTACTGGCCCGGCGAGCAGACGCCACGGCCGCCCGCGCGGCGCCGACGACTGAGCCGGGCCGGGGGCGGGGGGCTCGCACGTGCCCGGCGGGGGCGGGGCGGCGAGCGGCGACCCCGGCTCCGGGAGGCGGGCGCGGCCGGGTCGGCCTCCCCCGCGGCCGGCAGCCAGCTGCGGTGGACGAAGGTGCGCGTCACGGAACCGATGGAGCCACACAGAGACGTCTAAGTCATGCAGGAGGCGCCCGGCCCCGGCCCGCTCCCGCCGCCCCGACCCCTCCTCTCATCCGACAGAAAGACAGACAAGAAGGGTTCCCGACCTGTCGTGCCCTGCATGTTCAGAGTCTGTCATGTTTGGTCAAGAACGGGGCGGGGCTGGAGGGCAGGTCTGGAGGCCGGCGGCGGCGGGGCGCGGGGAGGACCCCTGCGCCGCCTGCGGGCACCTGTTCCCGGCCGCCGCCGACAGGTGACGAAGTGGTAAAAACTCACGGTTACTAGTGAGCGACACAGACACAGTCTATTAACAACCACGCCAGAGAGATGGGGCTCTAACTGCAAAGACTGGGCAACGGCCCCGCGCTGCCGGCGCTGCCGCTCTAGTCTGTATTCGCCGCCGGAGGCTGAGGCGTGGGAGCCGGCGGGTGGCGCGCAGCGAAGCGGGGATTTGGACAGTGGCCGTAACGGTGATTTCTCCTCACCAACATGGCGGCACCCGAGACAGGCGGCTCGGAAAATGGCGCCGGCCGCAACACCTTGCCCGGGACTAAAGGGCAAGTGAGATTCCTCCGCCAGCCGCCGCCCTCTCCCTGCCCGCCGGGGCTGATTGCCTTGGCCATTGGAGGAAACTACCCGTCAATCACCTCCAGGGGTGGGCTTTTGATACCCTAGCCGCAGCAGCGGAGGCGGCAATCTGATGGCTGGGAAGGGAGGCTAGAGATGCGGTCGGGTGGCGCTTGGAGTCACTTCGGGAGGGGCGGGCTACCCCTCAGTGCTTGCTGTGTCCACCATGTCTTCTGTGCCGGTTTCTCGGTGTCCCTGCGATATTCACCGTCCACGGGCTTGCGCTTCGGGGTTCCGGACGCATCACACAACCCTCTGCACCTATGCCACCGTTAGCTGCATGAGATAAAAAGGAACTGCCAGTTATCTTTGTGAAAAAGAAAACCTTTGTTGATGAAATCATCCTAGGCCCTCAGAATTGTTGCTGTTATCTATCCCCGTAATTAGTGCGCATTGGAGCAATAAGGAAGATTAGTTGGCATGCAACTTTTCTGATAGTATTAAATTCAATCATTACTTTACAGAATTAAACATAGCCGTTGAGTCCATTAAAATATGATCTTACGTCGATATTATGAAATAAAACAAGAACATGACAGTGCAATTTTGAAATGAGTTGTGTATACTTAGTTCTGAAGGACTGTTATGTTTTATTAAAATGAGCTTAAATGGGCTTGTAGTTGATACTTTTTTTTTTTTTTTTTTTTTGGTTTTTCGAGATAGGGTTTCTCTGTAGCTTTGGAGGCTGTCTTAGAACTCACTTTGTAGACCAGGCTGGCCTCGAACTCACAGAGATCCACCTGCCTCTGCCTCCCGAGTGCTGGGATTAAAGGCATGAGCCACCAACGCCCGGCGTAGTTGATACTTTTATATCTTTTTTCCTCTGCTTTTTGTCATGTTCCCATTACCCTGAGCTGGTCTTTTCTCCTTGGCTGGTGAGTAGCCTCCTTGGAGCACAAGTATTGTTGCTTGTGGATCATTTCTGTTTAGTCATAGAACAAAAGATTGTTTATCTTCTACCCAGACTAAGAAATCATCCTTCTTTCTAGACACGTTTTATTTGACCTCATTGTGTTTGGAATGACTTGAGTCATTCCATTGCAGCAGCGGGAGTCTTTCCTTTTTACCTGTTGATTCATAGACCCGATGAGCCCTGCGTGGAAAAACGGTAGTCTTAACTTGAAGCTGTGGAAAACTGTTATAGCTTTTAACAGACACCTTCCTGCTTTGGGAGTTAACCTCGAACCAGTGCCTTTGGACTAGGGATCATTCTCCTTCAGCTCCTCTCCCTCCATATTTGTCACAGGGAAATTTTTGCTTGCTAAGCTAATAAGTCGGTATTTGTTTGTTTAGACCTGTAAATTGATAAGTTTCATTAATTCTAGCAACGTTTTGGGCTTTCCAGAAAGCTCTTCCCCCTTCCTCGTGGTCTTTTTCTTCTCAGCATGTGATTTGTGATGTCAGGAGCAAGTACTACTGACATCTAGTGGTAGAAACAGCTTACTCTCCTTCAATCCAGCTGTAGTCCAAAGCAAAGAATTGTCAAACCCCAAAGGATAGTTGTGCTGAGGGATGGAGATGACTCTAAAATCTGCAGCTATGAGAAGGAAAGCAAACTGTTTCCTGGGGCACTACGAGGGGCCATGCAGAGCATCAACTCCCATTTGTACCCTAGATTCCCCGAACGGCGAGAAATGCAGCAGCCTTTGTTGATGATTACATACACCCTCAAGACAGTATACCTAGCAAATGCTGGAACAAAGTCTTCAAGAGGTCGTTGCACCCTCTCATCATGCCAGATACTTCCTTTTCTCTCTCGTTTTGTAAAATGTCATAAAGCTTGCCCTTCCATCCATTTTGAACCACACAATGCAGTGCTATTAGTTACATTCAGTTTATTGTGCACCATTCACTATTACCTGTCTCTAGACCTCAAACAGAAACTAATCACTCTTCAGCATTTGGTACCCCCATTTTGCTATAAATTAGAATTCTATAAATACTCTATAAATTAGAATATTCTAGATATTTGTCCTCATGAGTTTTGTTTATTTCATTTAGCATACTGGTTTATTTGTGTGTGTGTGAAGGTTTGAGACAGAGTCTCATGTAGCTGAGGCTGGCCTCAAACTTTCTATGTGGCCAAGACTGACCTTCAATACTCTCTCATTTTTTAGATATATTTATTTTATGCGTATGGATTCTTGCTTGAATGCACACCCAGTGCTCTCAGAAGTCAGAAAAAGGCATTGGGTCCCTTGGAACTCAGAGTACAGAAGCTTGTAAGCCACCATGTAGGTGCTGGGAATTGAACCTAGGTTCTCTGGGAGAGCACCCAGTGCTTTTCAACTGAGCCATTTGGGATCAATCTACTGAATACATGTGTAAACTTTTCGAATCTTTATTTGCTAATACTAATACCTGATGCTTTTCATGTGAATTTTATGCCTCCTCTGTTTGATTTCCTTTGTATCTGCTTATTTTTCCTTCTATTATGGGCATTCAATTTTTTAAGGTTTTTTGAGACAAGGTCTCTCTACATAGCTTTGGATGTCCTGAAACTCACTAAGACCAGGAAGGGCATTTCATTTCTTTCTTTCTTTCTTTCTTTCTTTCTTTCTTTCTTTCTTTCTTTCTTTCTTTTTGTTTTTGTTTTGTTTTTTGAGACAGGGTTTCTCTGTATTGTTTTGGAGGCTGTCCTGGAACTCGCTCTATAGATCAGGCTGGTCTGGAACTTACAGAGATCCACCTGCCTCTGCCTCCCGAGTGCTGGGATTAAAGGCGTGCGCCACCACCGCCCGGCTAATAATACACCTTCTTTAAAAAGAATTCATAAAGATTTTTTTAATGCCACTAGATTGCTACACTAGAGGCACGCAAAACCGCAAGGCCAGCATAGAGAACTGCGCATGTGCAGTGCAGGCACTGAGCGTGCCCTAGTGAGGACCGTGCATGCGTAGTGCGGGCGCAAGCTAGTGCCCCGGGATTGCGCGGAGTCGCGTCCAAGTGGCGCGTGCGCGGGGCGGAGCCTGCGGCCCTTGGCGCGACTCTAGGTTCTCCTTCGGCTCTGGTGGTTGCTCAGTAGCTGCTCGGCGTGGAAGGGGACGGTCCCTGTTTGAGTTATGGATTTTGAAAATCTTTTCTCAAAACCCCCCAATCCGGCCCTCGGTAAAAAACCTGTCGCCGACTCTGAGGAAAGGTGATCCACATGTTTTCGTCCTTTGCAGGGCACCGCCCGGGCTCCGCCCCCTCGCTCCTGGAAGCCGGGAGCCTGGGCTAGCGCGTGGGCGGAGGCCGGAGCGGAGAGGTCGCGAGGGGAAGTGGGATGGAAGTCAGAGTAGGGACCGGGGGCGAGGACAGTGACCGGGCGGCGGGAGGAGGCTCCGGCCTCTGCGAATCTGCCCCCAGGGGCCGGCTGCTCCCCTTGCACGTGCGCTTAACCTGTTTCCTGTCAAGTTTGAAGGATACAGAAACACTGCCCTGCCAGTGATCCTGAACCAAAAAGCCCAGAATAAAGCAGCAAGCACCATTTCGGCTTAGTATTTCCGGTAAATTGGAGAAGTATGTTGTTGTTAATCAATCTCGTACCTAGTGCAGAGTGTAGAATTTCTGTACAGGAACCCATTCACTTTTAAGTCTTCCGAGTTGAAAGCGCCCCCGCACCCCATCTTCTCTCCTAAACCCTTGTCTTCTATGTTCCTGCCTTGCCTCCTTACGAGTACATTTCTAGTGCTGGGTCAGAGCTGGTGGCACACCTTCAATCCCAGCACTTGAGAGGCCGAAGCAGGCAGATTTTGGGAGTCTGAGACCAGTCTGGTCTACATAGCAAGTTGCAAGCCAGCCTGGGCTGCTACCTAGTGAAACCCTATCTCAAGGGGAAAGAGAGTGTGTGTTCACTTCTCTGTCTCTGCCTTAGTGGGAACTATTACCCTCATTGTGCTACCCTCTAGGGCTTGACCGTGTGCTTCGTGTGAAATTTAGTCCCCACTTCAGCTTTAAGGAGAAAGTGATGCTTTTGTTTTACAGATGAGAATATTGAGGCATAGAGAGCGTAAGCCACCTGTCAAGATTGTGCAGTGGGGGTAGCAGATCTAAGATTAAGGTGCTCCGGTAGTGTGACTTCAGTACATATGCTTTCATGACCCAGCTTCGAAAGCACAATGTAGATTAAGACCTGTAGATACTGTGAAGAAATGGACAGAGATTACTTGCAGGCGGTAACATTTAAGAACAACAGAAATGAATTGATAATTTTAACTTGAGTGAGAACTGAGCAAGATTTTAAAAATAGCTAATTGTTTGAAAATATATTAGGCAAAATACCTGTTTACTAAAATTTGACTGAGAAGCCGGGAAGTGGTGGCGCACGCCTTTAATCCCAGCACTCGGGAGGCAGAGGATCTCTGTGAGTTCGAGGCTGGGCTGGACCAACAGCCTCGAAAACAACACAGAGAAACCCTGTCTCGTAAAACCCAAAAAAATAAAAAAATTTTTTGACTGAGATATGTAAGAGACACTGGGATTTGCCAAAAAATAGTTGAAGAATGGCATGGAAGTAAAGTATCTATTCATATGCTGCTTTTTACTTTGGCTTTAGGTCTTTTTCAAGATTTTAGATTTCTGTATTTTCCCTCAGTTTATCTTTTGATTTTTGCCTGTAGATTTTTTCAGTGCACTGACACATTTTTTGCTTTAATTTATGTGTATGAATTTTTTACCTGCATCTGTCTCTAAACCACATGTATGCCTTGCCCTTGGAGGCCAGAAGCGAGCAATGGACTTCATGAAGCAGGTGCTACTGATGTTTGTTAATCATCCTGTAGGTCCTGTAGGTCCTCAGGAAGAGCAGCCAGCGCTCTTAACTACTGAGCCATCTCTCCAACCTGATGAGAGTGTGTGTACAATCTTGCAAGTGAGTTCATCTTCAGGTTTCTGACTTTTTGCTCACAATGGGAATACTCATTCGTTTAAAACGATTTTTATTGAGTTCCTGCTACATAAGACACATTATTCTAGGTCATGATGATAGAACAATAAGTGGAATGCTGAAAAATACTAATGCTCATGAATTGTATATTGTTGAGGTGAATGATGGATACATGGTATTTCAAATGATAATGAAAGCCATGGGGTAAATGAAAACTGAATGAGGAGTTAAGTACTTGTGGAATAATGAGGATAGTGTAGATAGTATATAAAAAAGATAGTTAAGGAAAAGCCTTAACCGAAGTTACCAGTTTGGTTGTTAAGGGCAGAAATTTGGAGACTAGGATGTTGGAATCAGCTATATGCAGATGATATTAGAAGCCAGAAGACTGAAAGACATCACCAAGAATGAAAGTATAGAGAAAGAAAGGTTAGGACTGGCTTTGTTAACAGTTGGAAAGATGAGGAACCATCCGAGGAGATAAAGAAGTAGCAACTGGGCATGGTTTCACACCTTTGATCCCAGTACTAGGGAGGTAGAAGCAGATGGATTGGGCCAGTCTGGTCTACGTAGTGACATTGGTAGTTCCAATGCAATTTGCCCCCATAAGCTCATAGGGAGTAGCACTATTAGGAGATGTGGCCTTGTTGGAGGAAGTGTGTCACTGTGGGGGTGGGCTTTGAAGTCTCCCTTGCTCAAACTACACCCAGTGACAGTTCACTTTCTGTTGCCTTCGGATCAAGATGTAGAACTCTCAGCTCCTTCTTCAACACCATGTCTGCCTGCATGCTGCCATATACCGACATGATAATAATGGACTAAACTTCTGAAACTGTAAGCCACCAATTAAATGTTTTCCTTTATAAGAGTTGCTGTGGTCATGGTGTCTCTTCACAGCAATAGAAATCCTAACTGAGACAGACCCTATTTTTTAAAAAAAAGTAGCAGCAATAGGGGGGAAAAAGCAGGGACAGCTCAGTACCACTGGAGCTGGCTTACTAGCTAGCTCATGGGTGGGTCAAGAATTAGGACTGAGAATCATGGTCCCTAATGGAGCAGTGAAGTGGAGAGGGCAGTGTAGAATGACAGGGTGTGTTTAAGACACACTTATCCAGTTTCTGATGCTTTCCATCCCTTCATCTTGGGTTCATTTTTCTGTTAGAACAGTGGTTCTCAACCTTCCTATATCCCTTTAATACAGATGCTCATGTTGTGGTGACCCCCAACCATAAAATTATTTTTGTTGCTATTTTATAACTGTAATTTTGCAACTGTTACGAACCATAATATAAATAACTGATATGCAGGATATCTTAAGGGGTTGTTACACACACACACACACGCACGCATGCACGCACGCGCGCGCGCGCGCACACACACACACACACACACACACACACACACACACACACACAGCCTGGCTGAGAACCAACGTGCTAGAGTATGCTCAGTAATTGCCTCACAATATCTATGCATGGTCAGTTTCTCATGCATGAGTCTGAAAAGTGTTTCATCTTCACGTTTGGGTGTTTGTCTCCTAACTTCCAAAGACCTCCTCGTTTTACTTGGCATACCCTTCTCTTTTACATTCCTTTTTGATAATTCTTCCATAATTCTGTTTAGAAAACCCCAAATCTAACATAAGAACAAAGTGTTCTTTATATGTGTGCCTGTATTATTTCTGTATTATTAGAAAGCTCTCAGGAGGTAGGGACAACTTGTCTTTTTCATTGTTGTACCTCATGATATGAGGCCATAGCCTGACATGTGGTGAACACTTAGGATGTACTGAATGACTGGAATGATGAGTGAACGGAGATAAATGTATGTATATGCATGTATATGTAATTTTTAAGCATTAAGATTATGTAATAAGTTTCAGTTTTATAGGTTGTTTATAAATATTAACATCATCATTGCATTGTTGTTGTTCTGAAACAGAGTCTCACTATGTAGCCCTGACTAGCGTAGACTACACTTGTTGTGTAGACCATTCTGACCTCAAACAGATCCACCCTTGCCTCCTGAGTGCTGGGATTAAAGGACTGCTCCACTATACCTGGCCTACATTGTTGTTTTTATTAATGTTGTTGTTTTGAATAGACTTTGAATTTGCAGTTTATCTTAAGACAAACCCAAGCAATGAGTTTTAATGCTCTGCAATAAACACTTTTGTGTTGTTTTTTTTTTTCACTGCAGAACTGATGATGAAATAGCTGGTGCTGAAGTTGAAGAAAGGCAGACAGAGAAAGTAAAACGGAAAGCCAAGCGGGACTGTGTACAAATTCCCAAGAAAGTAAGGACAGACAGCTTTGGATGGATGTGAGAACATGAGGGATTCTGCTTGTCTCATTATATCCAGCATTTAGGGCCCAGTTACTTTGGTCAAGTAAACTCAGAATCATCTTTCAGTAACTTTCTTACCTTGTGGCTTGAACCCCCCCACCATCAGATGGAGAATGTGCCAGTGTTGTAACAAGATTGATTTCCCATTTCTTTTTTATTTTTATTTTTTAAACTTTTTTATTTATTTATGTATCTTTTTAGGTATCACTGCTCTGTCTGCATGTATCCCTGCAGGCCATAAGAGGGTATTAGATCTCATTACAGATGATTGTGAGCCACTATGTGGTTTGCTGGGTTTGAACTCAGGACCTCTGGAAGAGCAGTCAGTGCTCTTAACCTCTGAGCCATCTCTCCAGCCCGACTTACAGTTCTTTATGAGTAGTTTTTGGTTGTCATTCTTGTGTGTTATGTGTCACAGATACCTGCTCATTTTAGTTTTTTTTTGTTTGTTTGTTTTTGTTTTTTGAGACAGGGTTTCTCTGTGGCTTTGGAGACTGTCCTGGAACTTGCTCAGTAGACCAGGCTGGCCTCAAACTTACACAGATCCACCTGCCTCTGCCTCCCAGGTGCTGAGATTAAAGGCGTGTGCCACCAATGCCCGGCTCATTTTAGTTTTTTTCTTCCATCCAGTGATAAGTGGTTTTAAGAATATGGTCTTTGTGTATTGATGAACATATTTTCTTATATTACCTTCTAAAGCTTTGTTTTACCTTTCACATTGAAATTTGTAATCATGATGGGGTGCAGGCAACCATTTCTTTATTTTGTTATTATCATACCTAATTGTTCCAGGACCATTCATTTATCAGTAAAGTGCTGTCTTGTCCCTGTGGTTTTTACATTGTCACTTTTGTTAAAATCAAGTGTGTATGTTCAGTCTTCTCAACTATCAACTATCTGTTCTTGTCCTCTGAGTTCCTTTCCCAGTAGAGTTAATTATTGCAGTTTTATAATAATTTGGTGTTGTATAAGCAAGTCCTGGCACCTTTTTTTTTTTTTTTTTTTTTTTTTTTTGGTTGGTTTTTCAAAACAGGGTTCTCTGTGTAGTCCTTGTTATTCTGGAACTCACTCTGTAGACTGGGCTGGCCTCAAATTTGGGGATCTGCCTGTCTCTGCCTCTCAAGTGCTGGGACTGAAGGTGTGCACCAAATCACAGCTGACTTGGCTATTTCTGAGACATAGGCCTATCTATGTAAATTTAAAATCAGTTTGTTGGGTACCACAGAAAGTCTTGGTAGGATTTTCATTGGGAATAGGTGAAATTTATAGATTATTTAGAGGGGAATTGGAATATTTAGGATAGTATACAGTCTTTGTCTTGAATTTTTCTAAGCATTTTCTAAGCTCATTGAGTATGAGCGTTGGCAGAAGCTTATGTGTGTGTGGAAGTATGTAAATATGTGTGCGTGTACACATGTGAATACATTTGTAGGCCAGTGGTTGATTCAGGGATCTGTCTGTCTCTATTTACTAGTGCTGTCTCCTAGTGTTACATATGAGGCCACCAGACCAGCTTTTACATGGGTGCTAGAGATCTGAACTTGAGTTCTTGTGCCTGCATAGCAGGAAGTTTACTGACTGAACCATCTCCCTAGTCCTCCTTGTGGTGTTTGTTTGCTTGTTTGTTTGTTTGTAACGTGCATGTGTGCATGCATGCATTTGTGCAGTATGCTCTTCAAGGTTAGAAGCATCGGATTCCTCTAGAGCTGGAGTTACAGGTGTAAGCTGCTGGACATGGTGCTAGGAACCAAACTTGGGTCCTCTGGAAGAGCCCTATGTGTTCCTAACCACTGAGCTGTTTCTCTAGCCCTTTTTTTTTGTTTTGTTTTGTTTTTGTTTTTGTTTTTACAAGACAGGGTTTCTCTGTATTGTTTTGGAGGCTGCCGGTCCAGCCCGGCCTCGAACTCACAGCGATCCGCCTGCCTCTGCCTCCCGAGTGCTGGGATTAAAGGCGTGTGCCACCACCGCCCGGCTTCTCTAGCCCATTTTTAATTCTGCAAAATTTCAGGTGTTTAAAAAAAGAGT
Organism: Mesocricetus auratus; assembly: GCF_017639785.1. Taxonomy (NCBI): domain Eukaryota; kingdom Metazoa; phylum Chordata; class Mammalia; order Rodentia; family Cricetidae; genus Mesocricetus; species Mesocricetus auratus. The sequence goes on along the minus strand of NW_024429189.1, from coordinate 95,541,332 downwards.
GTAGAGAATGCTATATGAAACCCATGTACCCATCATACGAATGCAATGATAGTCAGTTAATGGCCGGTATTGAGTCTTGCTTTGAATCTTAAGTTGTAAAAATTTCAGTTTTTTCAGTGTGGTATTTTAATTGTATTCTGATGTTCCTGAGACTTACAATAAAGTTTGTTTTGATCAGAGGGTGAAGCTAACTACTAGCTGACCAAAATTAACCACATAGGTTTTGGAGGACTGAGGACAGATAGACACAGGAAGTAGTAGGACAAAGCTCAGAGAGGTTCTTGGCCCTTTGGGATGGAGGAATGAGAGAGATAGGATGTCACCGGTCACTGCACTGCTACTTCTCTGATCACTCAGATTCTTATCCCTCCATCTGATTCCGGAGTTTTTATTGATAAAGAATAATTAAGTAAACACATTATCTTTTCATCTTTACGTAGTTTAAGCACCTTGGGAACGCTACAGCATCACCAAAGAGTTTGCCACGTGTAAAATCAAGGAGTAAGGACTATGACCCATACAGTGATGGTGAGACCTGCAATCAGGAATCAGAAAATAATTTTGACAAAGAGCTTCAGCAATACATACAAGCCAAAGAAATGGCAAATGCTGCTCAACAGTCAGAACTTCCTGAAGAATCTGTGAAAAAAGAGGGAGCAGAAGGCACCCAGCAGAGTAAGCCATAAACTGTTTTATCACTTAGAGTTTGTATGCAGAAGTTGTCCTGGCTGTCTGTATTTGGACAAGTGATTTTTCACCTGCACTTTTATCTTATGGTGAGAAGGTGACTTTTGTTGCTATTTATGCTAGATATGAACTTGTTTGATGTGAGACATAACCTGAGACTTGGTTGCTTGATATGTAAGCTCTCAGTCTGTAGGAGACACTGGCACCTGCTAGTGGGTTACCAAAGGCTGTGTCTATCTCAAAAGTCTGAATCACTGGCTTCTACATGCATGAAGGTTGGGCTGTACCTGCTTATATGGCCCTTGTTTAAAGAATTGACTGGCTGGATGATTGTGTATGTGTGTATTTATATATTTTTAAGTCTTGGGGATTGATCACCCAGGACTCGTGTATTTTTTTTTTTTTTTTTTTTTGGTTTTTACGAGACAGGGTTTCTCTGTATTGTTTCGGAGGCTATCGGTCCAGCCCGGCCTCGAACTCACAGAGATCCGCCTGCCTCTGCCTCCCGAGTGCTGGGATTAAAGGCGTGCGCCACCACCGCCCGGCAGGACTCATGTGTATTAAGGAAACATTCTACCATACAACCATATCCCCAGCATAGAAATATATTTCTTTTTAAAATCTCTTTACATTTTTAATTGAAACGTATTACTTTAAATTACTAAAACAGAATTTAGACATAGATATGAGGACACATAACAATTTGTAAATGATTTTTTTTTTTTTTTTGAGACAGGGTTTCTCTGTGTAGCTCTGGCTCCCGGCTGTCCTGGAACTTGCTCTGTAAGACCAGGCTAGCCTCAAACCCAGAGATCCGCCTGCCTCTGCCTCCCAAGTACTGGGATTAAAGACATGCCACAACTGCCTAGCATAAATGAAATTCTTAATGCTTTACATTTACTGTGATTTCCTCCAAGTGTTTTCTTCTATTCGGGATACAGCTATAGGTAAATTTAGTGTATATAGAATGTTTTCTCTTTTGGCACACGTGAGTGAGTGTGTGTGTGTGTGTGTGTGTGCATGTGTGATACATTTTGCGATGAGGTCTCATGTAGCCCAGGTAGAGTCTGAAACTTGCTATGTAATTGAAGATAGCCTTGAAGTTGCCATTCTCCAACCCCAGTTTCCTCAGGTGAGGCTTACAGTTATTTAGCTGGCTGTATATTGCTGTGATAAAACACCAAGACAGCACCTTGTGGAGGAAAGGGTTTCATGTTATACTTCCAGGTAACAAATAGTCCATTACAGAAAGCAGCAAGGACATAGAGGTGGGAAATGAGGCAGAGACCAGGGAGGGCTGCTGTTCACTGGCTTGCTCCCATGACTTGTTCAAACTGCTTTCTTACCATCCAGGTCCATCTGTCCAGCCACATTTAGCTGGCTCTCACATCAATTATTAATTAGGAACATGCCCTGCGCCATCTGATGGAGTCATCAGTTGAGATGTCCCTTCCCAGATAATTCTAGTTTGTGTCAAATTGACAAAAAACTAGTGAGCACACAAGTATGTGCTGCCATCCTCAGCTCTGTGACACATTTTCAAAGGAAAATCTATAATATATGAGATCGTTTTAAACCGCTGTAGTTTTTTTCAACAGATGTTGTGGCAGTTCTAATTAGATCAGTCAATTGCTGATGTCTTCAAAATGTTCTGACCTGTGGTGTGCAAGATTGATTTAATTAATTATCTTGCTTTTCCCTCCCATCCAGCACTTCTTTTCAAAACAATGCATGTGAAATTAGGATGTTAGAATTCTCTGTTTGCTTCTTAACAGCAAAGCTTCTAGAGAGTCAGGTCACCATCCTGCCAATCTTCCTTCACTGAGGTGCAGGTTCCCTGAATTATCATAAGGCATATTTCTGAAGGTTGAACTGATCTCATACCTCTATGATATTTTAAAAAATGAACTTGTTTGTTTTTAGTTGCCAAACAGAACAATAAGAAATCTAAAGCCGGTCACAAGAAAGTTAAACAGAAGAAGATGAAGCGAAAGTGGCCTGGGACTGGAAACCAAGGGCCGAATGTTTCCCTGAAGAAGAGTGGCTCCCAAGAAAAGGTACAAGAGTTGTGCGTGTAGGAGCGGCCTGCATGCTTCCTGCCTGTTACCTTTCTCTTCAGTTTCAACAAGTGCTCAGTGATGTGGAGAGGCAGAGCATCCCACTAACGAGGGTTATGTTGACTCGATGGTCTTTCTTCTTTTTTTTTTTTTTTTTGGTTTTTCGAGACAGGGTTTCTCTGTGGCTTTGGAGGCTGTCCTGGAACTAGCTCTTATAGATCAGGCTGATCTCGAACTCACAGAGATCCGCCTGCCTCTGCCTCCCGAGTGCTGGGATTAAAGGCGTGCGCCACCAACGCCTGGCGATGGTCTTTCTTCTTAACTACTGCTTCCTTCCCTCTCAGCATGGGCTGCCAGCACCCATCTCTAGCCTCAAGGATTTCCCTGTTGGTCCAGAGTACAGGTGTGCCATCCCTTTGGCCTCTGTGTATTGGACCATCACTAACTGTGGAAGACTGGGGCAGAAGGGAAGAGCCTCGGAGGCAGTTGAAAGGCCACGTTGTCCTGCACAGTTGATATACCGCAGCCCCTCAGGCTTTGGGTAGATTCCTTCTGGAAATTAAAACAGCTATTTCTGAGCACTGATCTTACCAGATCTCCCAGTTGTGCTCCCGGTTCTTTGACTGTGCTTTGTAAATGTTCTTCTTTGATGTGCATTTGTACTCAGCATAGGATAATAAGTGACTGCTCTTCCGAAGACCTTGAAACTAAATGGCAGGCTTTTTACTCAGCTATGTCGCAGGGTTAAGAGTTTGGAGAGGTTAAAATACTAGAAATACCACGTATTACCTAAACATGGTTGTGGATGCTTGTTGTCCCAACTGCTTAGGAGTGGCAGCAGGAGTTCAAGACCATCCTGGGTACCAGACAGTGAGAATCCATATCATAAAAAGGGAGGAGGAATACCAAATGTTAAAGATTGAAATAAACTTATATAAGAGCTGTCTCTTTTTCCATATTTTGCAAATGGGGAATCTAAACTCAGTTCAAATCACTGCTTATTCCACACAGGGCCAAGTCAAGGCTGCTTTGCTCCTCTCCTCTTCTGTGTCTTAACATTGGCTCTGATGATTCTTCACCCAGAACTGACAGCCCTTCTACATGAAGAGCAAATTTTAAACAAATGCTAGACTCTCATAGCATAATTTGATTTGAGCTGAGATACACATACGACTTTTATGGCCTTAATAAATCAGTAACTTGATATTCTTGTAAAATAGGCCACTTAGGAGATGGGTTAGTTCTTTAATTGTATATACCATATTTCTAAAACTGTATTTATTACTTAGGCATACAGAAGCAATACAGTCTGTCACAAGTTAATACATTAAAAATAGTTTTTGTTTCTAAAGTGTTAAAACAGATTTTAAGGTTCTCATTTCTTTTTAAATATTAAGCTGGAAAACTATCATTGGAACTAGAGCCTTTTCGCTGCTTCTTGTTTGTCATGAGCCCTAGCTTTGTCTCCATAACCCTGAAGCTTTCTGTTGTAGACTTCTTTTTATTACAGATAATAAACTTTCCTTTTTTGGTGTTTTATTCATTTTTATAAAGTAAGGACAAAGCACAATAGATATTCAAATTTTACAAGCACTAGTACTCAGTGGTTGAATGCTGTTGAAACTGATGAGCACTTATTTTATGAACTGATAGATTACAGTCCAACTTGAAAGCTCTTTTAGGGGAGACACTGTTTTGAGCCAGGATCTTATAGCCCTGCTTCATCCTTGGAATGCTGAGATGACACATTGTGTCAGCATGCCCAGCTAAAAGATGCACATTCTAATGTATTAAAAGTAGCTTAAAGCAGTTTTGTAAAACAGAATGAAATATTTAATTTTTCTCCTTTTTTTTTTTTTTTTGGTTTATTAAAGACTGATGGACCTGAAGAGAAGCAGCCACGTGTAAGGATGAGTCAAGGCTTCATCAATCAGCACACAGTGGAACGTAAGGGGAAGCAAGTTTGTAAATATTTCCTTGAAAGGAAATGTATTAAGGTATGAGAGTGTGTAAACAAGAACATACTACACTGTGTTTGTAGCATAAGTCTACGAGACCTGCTGTCTCTGTTTGAGCCTTTACAAACATAACCTCTAAAGTTTTAAAAATTAGTGATGTGCCACTTTGGGTTTTTAAAGGTAATTTACTAAAGATGTAAGAATTTTTAAAAGTTCAGTGTGTTGTCATGTGCTTAGGCACTACCTTGTTAGGGTTCTGCCTGGACTCGCTTGCTAATTTAATTCAGTAGAAGTTAAGTTGCAAAGGTCTGACTGTGATTCGTAACTTGTACTTAATTTTACACCCAGGGAGACCAGTGTAAGTTTGATCATGATGCGGAGATAGAGAAGAAGAAGGAAATGTGTAAGTATTATGTACAAGGGTACTGCACCAAAGGCGAGAACTGCCTGTACTTGCATAATATCCTTTACCACAAGATTCCCTTCATTCTTCTTGTAACATGAACATTTAAGTAAAGCACAGCTGTTGCTATAACAAAGTGTTCTAAGCCCAAGTTGATATCAAAGTGTTTGCAGTGTATATACTTTTACATAGGAAAGAAAGGATTCTTCACAAAACCTCCTAAATGTAAGTCCATTCAGTTCAGCCTGGCTGGTGGAAGGTTCATGAGACAGACAGGTCAGGCCCAGGAAGATGTCAGTTTCTGTTGTGATCATGTATAATTGAGTCTGTAGTCATATACCATAAAAGTCTCAGTTTTTTGTTTTTTGTTTTTTTCCGAGACAGGCTTTCTCTGTATTGTTTTGGAAGCTATCCTGAAACTTGCTCTGTAGACCAGGCTGGCCTCAAACTCACAGAGTTCCGCCTGCCTCTGCCTCCTGAGTGTTGGGATTAAAGGCATGTACCACCAACGCCCAGCTGAAGTCTCAGATTCTAACTTGATGTTTTCTGGATAATAATGTTATATAAATTAGTTCTACTTTAACAAACATAATTCATTTTTTAAAATCCAGATTTGTAGAACATACTGACTGTTGTCATTGACTTTAATTTACCCCATCCTCAAAGAACATTTTAAAATAACCACAATTCTCAAGGTAATTAAGACACATTTCTTTCATCTGTGAATGAAACTTACCTGTGGCCCACTATGAGAATATATATGAGGGAGAAAAAAATTGTCTTTCTGAAATGAGAACTTTTATTATCTAATATTTTAAATAGGAAACTCAGTGATTTTACTGGTAGAAAAGATTTTAGAGCCGGGCGTTGGTGGCGCACGCCTTTAATCCCAGCACTCGGGAGGCAGAGGCAGGCAGATCTCTGTGAGTTCGAGGCTAGGCTGGACCGACAGCCTCCAAAATAATACAGAGAAACCTGTCTCATAAAAAACCAAAAAAAAAAAAAAGATTTTAGAGGAAAAATAGTTATTAAATTAATATGGAATTATTTCAGTTGAATTGAAATTGTTATTTCCCTTAACACTGTATTACATGAATACCCTTGCAAGTTTTATCACACAGGAGCAAAATGTTATCAGGGCGATCACTGTAATTTTTCTCATGCCCCGCTGACTGCAGAAACACAGGAACTGCTGGCTAGAGTAAGTACTGTGTTATCTTATTTGGACCAAGATGACATTTAAAGAGAGAGAGCTTCGTGGGCTAGTATATGATAATCTAAGTTTACTTAGGTCTAGAAAACTATTTTTATCTTATTGTCACTGAAAGGAAGATTAATATTCATTGATAGTATGAATTAGAATGTTCTTAAATTCAATATTATTCTAGATTTACAATTTTTATGATTTACTATGTGTGTGCGCGCAGATTTCTGGCAGTCAGAAAAAAACAGAGTTGGTTCTTCATCATGTGGGTCCCTAGGATCAGACTCAGGCTGTTTCACTTGGCAGCAGCCACTTTTACTCTCTGAGCCGTCGCTTTGCTCTAGTTAGCAACTTATCAAGATAAGCAAAGAAAATAGAGGCATAGTGTAGTCCTCTTGATACAAGCTCAGAAGGAAATCCAGAGTCATTGTTGACAAACATTTTAGCTACATCAACAACTAGTCAGGTAGTTGGTCTTCCGATATTCTTAGTCTCTGAGAAAATGTTATTGTGAAGTTACGGTCATTAACATTCTTTTCCCATAGATTAGGTGAGGTTCGTGTCTCCAAAATTAAATTTAAATAAATGTGGAAATTAAAAAATAATCCTAAAACTGCCTGTGGCAAAGGTGCCCTGAGAATAGGCCAGTATGAGAAAGGGAGGTACTTACTAGCAGACACTTTTATGTCTAAAATAGAGAAGGTGTCTGTGGAACTAGAAATCACACCAAATACTTATGTGAAATAGTCTTTTATTTCTTGTTGTAGTACCACATATTAGTAGATAGGACAGTGTAAATAGTAGGTATTAATGAATTTTTTTAAAAAATCACATTTTCTTTTTTGTTTAGGTTTTGGATACTGAAAAGAAGTCATGTAAATAGACTAAAAAGGTAAAAGTGACTCTGCTAATATTCTTTCTTATTCTCTGAATCATCTCTTGACATTGATATAACAGCATTAATAGAGGTTTTTCTGTCTTTTTCAATGAAAGCATCTTTTCCTTCTTTCTTCAATAAAAATACGTACATGCCTGCTTCTCTGTCTGGGTTTGCCTGCCATGTGTTTTTAAAAATTCTCCTCTTGAGTTCTGTTTGTCTGTCTGTCTGATAACATTTTATCCTATGACTGTGTTATGACTAGGTATCATTAATGGAACTTTAGACTATTTTCAGTTTTTAAAATGCACATTGTTACTATAACTCTTTATAAATATCTCTTGCTATAATTTGCAGCAGTTACTCAGGGTCTATACCAAGTAGAATTAATGGATTGGTTTAAGGTAACACAATTTTTCTAAAGTGTTTTGTGACAATTTGCACTCCTGTAAGTCATAGAATTTCTGTCCCACGCTTGTTAATACTTTGTATTTTAATCTTTCCCTAACTTAGTAGATGTAAAAACGGTGTCCCGTAGCTTATTTGCATGAAATACAGCATCTTCAGCCTACTGGCCAAAGGGTTCTGTTTGCGTTGCTTTTATGTGTTCTTCATACTTTGTGAAGAGTGTCGGGTCGTTTCCCATTTTGTAAGCTGTCTTTCCTTTTATCTTTTGTTTTTGTTTTGGTTTTCCAAGACATGGTTTCTCTGTTTAACAGCCTCGGCTGTCCAGGAGCTAGCTCAGTAGACCAAACTGGCCTCTAACATACAGAGCTCTGCCTGTCTCTGGCTCCCTAGTACTGGAATTAAAGGCATGTGCCACAATGCCAGGCTTTTTTTGAGGTAGGGTCTCGCCATGTGTTATTTTCCAATGTTTTAGTTATTCAAGAGCTTTTAGATATTTTAGATTCAGATTCTATATATGATTTTTTGTTTTTGTTTTTAGAGACAGGATTTCTTTCTGTAGCCTCCCAGGTACTAGGATTAAAGGTGTGCACCACCACCACTCCACCTATATATGAATTTTTAAGAAATTTATTTCAATGGGCAGTGGTGACTCGCATCTTTAATCCCAGCACTAGGGATTAAACTCACTCTGTGAGTTCAAGGACAGCCTGGTCTACAGAGCAGTTCTAGGACAACTGGGGCTACAAAGAGAAACCCTGTTTCAAAAAAAAGAAAGAAAGAAAGAAAAGAAATTTCTTTCTTACTTTTTGTTTTTTTTTTTCAAGTATATAGTTATAACTTGATTGCATTGAACATGAGTATTGTTTTAGGTAATAGTAACAATTTAACAGTATTATCTTCATATTTGTGAGCCTTTTGTTGTTTTTAGTGTGCATGAGTTTTTTGCTTGAATGTATGTCTGTGACCTGCACAGAGGTCAGAAGAGTATGTTGCTTCCTCTGAAACTGGAGTTACATGTAGTGAGCTGCTGTGTGAGAGGTGGGAATCAAACCTGGGTCCTCTGTCAAGAACAAGTGTTCTTCACCATTGAGCCAACCCTCCAGACTCCATATTGTGAAATTTTTGATGTAACCATAAATGTGGGTTTTTTTTGTTTGTTTGTTTGTTTTTCAAGACAGGGTTTCTCTATGGCTTTGGAGATTGTCCTGGAACTAGCTCTTGTAGACCAGGCTGGTCTCTAACTCACAGAGATCCGCCTGCCTCTGCCTCCCGAGTGCTGGGATTAAAGGCATGTACCACCACCACCTGGCCATAAATGTGTTCTTACATCTCCATTCAACTCTATTATTGTTAATATAGTTTTGTTTTGTTTTTTGTTGTTGTTGTTGAGATGGTATCTTTCTATGTAGTCCTGGCTGTCCTAGAGCTCAATGTGTACACCAGGTTAGTCTTGAACTTACAGCTTCGCCTGCCTCTGCCTCCTAAGTGTTGTATTAGAGGCTCAGTATAGCTTTTTTTAAAATGTGATTTTGTTTTTTCTTTTTCCATGTTTTCTGGATTTTGGTTCAGTTCTTGCCTTAGATTTTGCATTTAAATTCAGGGTGTTCCTTCCATTTTCCCCAAGAATATCCTAACTCATTTTGGATTTTATGCTTTCTTCTGCTGCATGGATAGTTTTGGGGGGGGAGGTGATTAAGTTGGTAATTTTTACAAGCTGATGTGTTTATTCTCTTCTGCAGCTTGTATAAAGGACACGTCTATTCCTGGTCAAGACTTTTGAAGACTGGCAACTTGGAATAGTTGGAAGGTTCCTCAGTTCACGCACCTTCCTGTGTGGTTGTGATCACGTGCAGCTCCCAGATCTAGCACTCAAGTGAAGGGTGGCTCTGCACTGGGGCGCTCCAGCTCCTGGGACGCGAGAGGAGCACGTGCATGCTGACTGCTGATGAATGCGGTGCTGTGCTAGGTTGCAGAAGTCTCTTCCAGTCGAGATTTCCGTACAGTTTTATACAAAGAGGCAGAGAGGGGCTAAATGAGGATGGGAGAAGTATAGGAAGGGTGGCGATAGAGACGTGCCAGGGGACAGTGGGGTGATAAAATAAGTTACACCTCTACATGTCATTAAATGCTTTGCACAACATTTCGAACAATAATTCAAAGTTCCATTTTATGGTTTAGCATAGAATGCGGTTTTGTGATCTTTTTAAAAACAATTTTCTGCTGGATATCTGTTTTTAATTATTCCTGTTATAAATAAAGTGGGATAATATCTCTTGCTATGGTGTTTTCATACTTGATGTTCTTAACCTTTTTTTTGTTTGTTTTTCTTTTGTTTTTGTTTTTACGAGACAGGGTTTCTCTGTATTGTTTTGGAGGCTATCGGTCCAGCCCAGCCTCGAACTCACAGAGATCCGCCTGCCTCTGCCTCCCGAGTGCTGGGATTAAAGGCATGCGTCACCACCGCCCGGTGATGCTCTTAACCTTGTTGTTAAAATATAAGAGTATTTACCGCCAGGCGTTGGTGGCGCACCCTTTAATCCCAACACTCGGGAGGCAGAGGCAGGAGGATCTCTGTGAGTTCAAGGCCAGCCTGGTCTACAGAGCGAGTTCCAGGATAGCTTCCAAAACAATACAGAGAAACCCTGTCTCAAAAAACCAAAAAAAAAAAAAAAGAGTATTTACCTTGGGCCAGTGAGTGCTCTGCGGGTAAATGTGCTTGCTGTGCAAGTCTGATAACCAGTTTGACCCTCAGATTCCTCCGTGTGTATGTTATGGCACATATGTGCCTGTATTCATATTTGTCATTCGCACGACGCGTGCATGTGCATACGTACATGCAGCATGCGTGTGTGTGTGTGTGTAACACAACATACAACATTTTCCAAGTATAGATATAATTCTAAATATATTTTATACAGTGGAATACATGCTATTAGACAAATACCCTAAGACTTACTGTTTAGGACCCCTCTGACATAGAGTTCATCATTCTATCAACTCTACTTAGATACCTGTTGAAAATACCAGCTAAGATTATTTTGGCTGTAATGGGAGACTACCAAATCAAGAAATTGCTCTTGCTACAAGAATCAGATAAGCTTAAGAAGGGAGGATACTGGAATAGATCCCTAGAAGCTCAGGACATTGTCTGAGAGTTAGCCTTTCCTCAATGACCTGTTGCCACCTGCTGTGTTGACTGGTCTCCTCCCCAGCTGTGGCTAAAGAGCAGGACAGGACAGTGCACTAGAAGCTGCTAGATAAAAATTACAGAGGAGGCTTCGAGGTAGTGGTGCACACATTTAATCCCCAAACTCAGGAGGCAGAGGCGGGGGATCTCTGAATTCGAGGTCAGCCTGGTGTACAAAGTTCCAGGACAGCCAGAGCTGTTACACAGAGAAACAGCACTTTGAAAGGGTCTGTTACAAACCGTTTGGTAATAAGTTGTGGGAAGGAGTAAGGTCGCCGCACACAGGCTAGATTCCTTTTATCTTCTCTGAAGACTTTGTTTGTTTGTTTGTTTTTTGTTTTTTTGTTTGTTTGTTTGTTTTACGAGACAGGGTTTCTCTGTATTGTTTTGGAGGCTGTCGGTCCAGCCCGGTCTCGAACTCCCTCTGCCTCTGCCTCCCGAGTGCTGGGATTAAAGGCGTGCTATGAAGACTGTTTTTAACTTTAAGGAATTGAAAATGATCTGTGTAGTTTATTTAAGACTGAGAAGAACTTGTAGAAGTTTGTAACCATCTCACTTTTCAATGAAGTGTTTTAGAGGCAAGCATACCTGTCGATGAAATCTGTTAGTTTCTTTTCAGCCCTGTACATGCACACCAGACTGTCTTGCCAAATTACAGTGTGTCTTCTGTTAGCCATGGTTCCTGAGTAGGTTTCCTAATGCACAATTTCAGCCATGCCTTGGCTGTGTAACACCACCCTGAATGAAGCTACACCTGTCTGCCTAGTTTTTAGTGTTCTATAAAGAGTTTGACCATCACAGCCATAGTCATGTAAAAACTGATTCATCATTAAGAATTATAGTCTAGCCAGGCAGAGTAAATTTGAGACCAGTCCTGGTCTGCAGTCCAGGACAGCCAGAAATCCTGTCTCCAAAAACAAAAAACAAACAAACAAACAAAAATTGTAATCTAAGGCTAGAGAGATGGTTCAGTAGTTAAAAATTTGAATCCTAACACCCACATGGTGACTCAGCCATCTGGAACTCCATTTCCAAGGTATCCAATGCCCCCTTCTGGCCTCTATGGGTAGGTACTAGACAAATGGTGCACTGATAACACATGCAGGAAAACAGACAATTTTTTGGGGGGGGGGATGACTATATTTTTTAAATTGCAGTCTTAAAATGTGTGTTTATCTTCATTGGTCAATTTGATATAATAAAGCCCGAGGCTATGTGCTTTTATCACAGTGTTGGGGGCTGTGGTGGTTTGAATGAAAATGGCCCCCGAATACTCATGGGAGTAGCATTATTGGAGGTAGGTGTGGCCTCGTAGGAAGTGTGTCACGGGAAGTTTCAGAAGATCAAGCCAGACCTCACAGCTTGTTCTTCTGGCGGACTGTCAATCCAGATGTAGAACTCTAAGCTACTTCTCCAGCACCATGTCTGCCTGTGTGGGGCCATATCCCACCATGATGATGATAGACTAAACTCCAGACTAAAAGCCAGCCCCAGTTAAATGTTTTCTGTTATAAAAGTTGTCATGGGGGGCTGGAGAGATGGCTCAGAGGTTAAGAGCACTGACTGCTCTTCCAGGGGTCCTGAGTTCAATTCCCAGCAACCACATGGTGGCTCACAACCATCTATAATTCGATCTGGTGCCCTCTTCTGTCATGTAGGCAGAACACTGCATGTGATAAATAAATAAATCTTAAAAAAAGAAAAAAAGTTCTCATGGTCTCAGTGTCTCTTCACAGTAACAAAAACCTTAACTAAGACAGTGGCTGAAAGCCCATTTGCTTGGCCTCTGATGAGAGTGTTGTCATCACGTCTCCCCTTTACCCCAGTCTCCCAACTATGACTCAACATGGCAGAAAAGCATAAAGGAAATAGTGTATAGGAAAAATGTATAGAGTAGCCAAGTGTGTAAGGAGACCTTGCTTATTTTATGTGTGTATGTACCTGAGTGAATATATGTATACCATGTGCATGCAGGAGCCCATGGAGGTCAGAAAGCGGTATCTGGAACCGAAGTTACAGTTGTCTGTGTATCACCACCTCCTAGCTTCTGGCTGCTGGGATTAAAGGTGTGTGCCTGGCTTCTATGGCTTGTGGCTGACTTTTCTTTCCGAATCCTCGGGCATGCTTTAATAAGTCATAAATAATATCTCACCACACTGCTGAGCCACTGCTCCAGCTCCAGCACTACTTTTTAAGTGCTGACTACTCAAGAGTAGCAGTATGTCCCTCTCGTCCAGTCTAAGCACTTGGGAAGCACAGACAAGCTGGTCCCTGTGGGTGCCAGGCCAGCTAGGGTCTATGTAGTGAAACTCACAACAACCCACCCCGACCCCCAGAGCCAGGCTCTTTTGGTATGGTTACCAGCTACTTCTATCCAGGTGTACAGTGAGAAATGAAATTTCTTTGAAGCAAAACAGAATGTGGTAAGAAGTCTGCTATTTGGTAAAGAAGGGGTTTCAAACTCCTTTAAGGTTTTAGATAAGGCAACTGTAATGACTACAGAGAAGTTGTGCACTTTGTATTGAGACAACAGAAAAGGTGGCTTAAGGTAGAGACTTCCCATTGATGGCTCCAAAATGTAAGAATGCAGGTGCATTTGAAATACCGTCAATTAAAAAGAGCATAGGCCCTAAAGACTGCTGTAGTCATGGTCCAAGATGGCCAGACTGTGGCTACCTGTGGAGCTGGTGGTAGGTAGGACTTGGTATCCATACGACAACTTTATAGGTAGCCTGAGAACAAGTGTTAAGGAGCTATGGAGGTGAGCACCTCCATAGAAAAGCCTGTGAGGCCAGTGAATGTGAGGCAGGGTCAGATTCCCAGCAAAGAATCCTTGCTAGGGGAATGTGCCTTGGTGTGGAGATACCGAGATGTCAGAAATCCTAGCATCATGGGGCACATGCTGAGGAAAACTGCAGGCTCTACGTGGAGCTGGCCTGGAAGAAGCCACATTGCAGCCACCGATGTAAGAGGTGGAGCTGCCAAAGCCCGCTGGTGCCCAGGTGATGCCACTGCGTTTCGGATGCCAGGTGTGGAACTTTGGGTTTCAGCATTTCCCCTTCTGTGTTGTAGTTTTGTTTTATCCTACTCTTTCCTTGTGCCCAATTCCTCCCTTTTGGGATGGGAATTTTGTTCTTTGCCTTTTGTGGGGGGAGGTTTTGAGACAGGGTTTCTCTGTAGCGTTGGAGCCTGTTCTGGAACTCACTCAGTAGACCAGACCAGGCTGGACTTGAACTCACAGAGATTCACCTGCCTCTGTTTCCCGAGTGCTGGGATTAAAGGCACACACCACCACCACCTCCTGGCTGTTCTTTGCCATTTTATATTGGAAATCTGTGACTTACCTTTTTGGTTTTCTGGAGCTTGTGGCTAAGTGGCTACCTTGAATCTCAATAGAGACTTTGGACTTCAATTTGGAACTAAAGCATTTTTATGTTTTCAGATGGCCATGAGTTTTGGCAGGACCAAGGCCAAATGCTATGTTTGGGATCTGGAATGTTCCCCACAGGCTCAGAGTGCCCAGTTCCCAGCTTGTGCTGTTTAGAGGGTTGTGGAACCTGACAGAAGTAGATCACTAGGTCTGGCCTCTAAATGTTATACTGTCCTGGCCTCTGGTTTCTGCCTGCATCGCTACTTCTTATCTGCTCCCGTATGAATGAGCCTCTTTGTCATGCACTCCTATCGTTGTGGACGGAACTGCTTACTGACATGCCTTCCTTACTATAATGGACACAACTGAAGTTGTGAGCCAAAAAAAAAAAAAAAAACACCCTTCCTCCCTTAAATTGTTTCAGTAGGATGTTTTGTTATACCAATGAGAAAAATAATTAATGTATTTGTCAATTTCTCTAAAAGCACTGAGCACAATTCATAAATAAATGTGGTGGTTAATGCCTTTTGAGATCAAGAGGCTGAAGCAGGAGCATAACAAGTTCAAGACCAGCCTGGCCTATATCTGAGTCTTGCCTGGATTTGGGTTGCATAGGAAGGAAGGAAGAGAGAACAGAAGAGCTTGGGGTGGGCTGTGGCTGTCCCTCAGGGGCTAAACACTTGTCTGGTATTCACAAAGCTACTGAAGTCATTAGATTTGTACTTTAAAAGATTCCATCAGGTGTCCCGTGTGCACGTGTGGAGGCGCGGCAGCGGCGCGTCTTCCCGTGTCTCCCCGGAGCTTCGGGGCCCGGCTTGGCTTTCGTGGCCAACTTGGCCCCTCGGTTCCCTTCCCTCAGCCGAGAGGCCGGCGGGTGGGGTTAAGTGGCCTGAGCTCAGGGCACAGAGAGCTCCAGGAGTCGAGGGCGACTACGATCTTAGCAGGCGGGGAAAATGAAAGGTAGCTGTATCGAGCTGGGGGATGTGACACCACACAATATTAAACAGTTGAAGAGACTGAACCAGGTCATCTTTCCAGTCAGCTATGATAAATTCTACAAGGATGTGCTAGAGGTTGGCGAGCTAGCAAAACTTGCATGTTTCAATGATATAGCTGTAGGTGCAGTGTGCTGCCAAGTGGATCATTCACAGAAATCAAAAGAGACTACATCATGACACTAGGATGCCTTGCACCTTACCGAAGACTAGGAATAGGAACTGAAATGCTAAATCATGTCCTAAACCTCTGTGAGAAAGATGGCACTTTTGATAACATCTATCTGCATGTCCAGATCAGCAATGAGTCAGCGATGGACTTCTACAGGAAGTTTGGCTTTGAGATTATTGAGACGAAGAAGAACTACTATAAGAGGAGAGAGCCTGCAGATGCTCATGCGCTTCAGAGAAACCTCAAAGTCCCATCTGGTCAGAGCGCAGAGAAACAAAAGACAGACAACTGAACAAATTACAAAAGAACTTTCTTGCCCTTGCTTGTCACCAAATAAAAGAAAGACCCATTAATTCCCCTCCCCCTTTCTTCAGCTTTTCTCCCTTGATATTCTCCTTTCTTTCCTTTTAAAGTTTGTAATACTTTCAAGGACTCTTAAAAATGATCATGTTTGGATTGTTTCAGTTCTCTTATTTTTGTGAGGTGGTTGGGTTGAAAGAAAGAGAAAATAGGTCTGTATAGTTTCACAGTTAAGATGTCCCCTCAAATTGGGTATCAGATGATTTCAATTTTTTTTTGGCATTCTGCTTTCACATTGAAAAGCAGAGCCTACAATATTGTTTATTTCAAAAGAAGCCGCAGCAATATCTTGTTCTCTAATTCATAGACAAGCTTAGTGTATTTGTGGTACTTTGAGTTTTAAAGACTATCTGTGGGATGCTAATCTAATTCATAGACAAGCTTAGTGTGTTTGTGGTACTTTGAGTTTTAAAGACTATCTGTGGGATGCTAATCCCTGACATTGCCTTCACTCTACCCTTAGTCCTTTGAGTACTCTCAGGAGATGAACATTGTTATTCTTGTGAGAAAATACTAAACTTATTTGGGGTTTTAAAGCAGTTTTTCTCTATATTTGCTGATTGCTGGGGGCCGTTTGTGTAGTTAGTATTAGACTTTGGTCAAAGTATAGTGGGTTGCTTGTTAACAGGTGTTTTTGTTTTTGTTTTTGTTTGGTTTGGTTTTGGGTTCTTTTTTTTTTTTTTTTTTTTGGTTTGGGTTTTTTTCCTTCCTGCTGTTAATCTTGGTGCTAGAGGCATTAACTTGTAGAGTATGAGCTGGTGAAATTAACTGTTTTAATATCCCAGAGAGAGATATGGCCTTTAACTGACCTAAAGAAGATTGTTATAATTGATTTTTTCTTTTGTTTTTCAGTAAGCCCAATAATAGTGTAAGCTTAAATGGAGTTATGTTTTATAAGCCAATACCCCTAAATAAACCTGAAGCAAGTGTTTTCTCTTGGACCTACAAAATTACATAAAAAACTTAGATGGACTTGTAACGCATTAAGTGTTATTAATGTCAACTAATGCAAATTGTTAGAACTGTGGCCATTGAGCGTTTGATAATATATGAAAGAATTTCTAGACAGTATTTTTGAAAATAACATTGTTATGCTATTGCTTATCTGGTGGAGAACATCCCAGATTTTCTTACACTCTTGTGCCTACAATGTTGAGTTTAAAGATTTGGAATAAGAGGAATTGGCAAATTTCTTCTATTCTTGGAACAATAGAAGTATGAAGTGTTAATACAAATATTATTGTGACCTCCAGTTGACAGGTTTGGTTAAGGCCAGATCATTTTCAGGCACATTGGTAGTGGCTCTGATGGGCTGAGAACTGTACTGTGTAGACATGTGAGATACTCATATTTTCCTCACATAGCCTCATCTCAAAATACATGGCATTACTTAGATTGTCAGTAGTCATCAGAGGCTTGAGAAATGTTCTTACTAGACTTTAAAACAGAACAGAGTATGTTTTCTCTCATTTGACTTTAAAAGGAAGTTTGATACATCCTCTTAGGAAAATTGTGTTATGAAGGTCTTATTTCCAAATAGGTTAAAAAATGCTTACGCATACTTTATATCTATCAAGTTTTTTGCTTTTTTGTTTTGTTTTGTTTTGAGAATGTGAAAATACATTAAGTAGGCTTCAGTAGTCTTGAGTGCCAAGAAAATACAGAGAAGGGGTGTGGTTGGTGGATGGATGGATGGATGGATGAATAGGGTAGTGAAATTGTAGAAATACCATGCTTGTTTCTTGGGTATCAGTTTTCTAGACAGTCCAAATCTAAGCTCAGAAGAAAATTTTCGTGTTAAGCACCTTTATTCCATGGATAATCTTCAGCTTACTCTTGCCAAGAGAAGAGGACATAAACGATAGAGCGTAATTAGTTTGAAGAAATCAGCCATTTTGTAAACTTCCAGATAGCAAAATAGATTTTGATATATAAAAAGTTTTCTGAGATGACACTGCCTCTATTTCTATAACCATTTCACTTGGCTATTTGAGTAGTCCTATGAATGTATCCCTAAATGTGGTTATTGAAACCGAATAGCTGCCTCACAACAATTAAGTACATGTTATTTAAAGAGGAGGAACAAATAATAAAGTTTGAATTGAGTGTGTGGGCTCCCTAGTATTGTTTCCTTTTTCACAGTAGTTGGTGATTTAACCTAAATTTTAATTGTATGTAGTGGGTCAATTGTTCTGTGTCAAAGTTGCATTAAATAATTCTATCCACTTACATTAGGGGAAGATGTGAAAGAGGTAGAAACTGGGACTAGTCCATGTGCCTGTGAGTCAAGAAATACTAAAGCTAACACCCCATGTTTGTTTGTAGTTTTTGGTTTGAGTTTGTTTGTTTTTTCTTTGTTTTTAATATATGATAAAATAATAATCTTTGAGGTAAAACAGTAATTCTGTTAACTGGAAGATCTCCATTATTTTCAGGACAGATCATTTTTACTGTGGGGTAAATAGGTTAAAATTATTCTGTATGCTATTTAAATTTGGGTTCTAAAGTAAAGAATCTGTAGAGAAATCTATGCAATGTATAATTTGTCAAGATTAATTTTCATTTGGGGAAAGGAGTTCCTAAGTGTCTCCAAAGGAGGTCACTCATTAATTGAAAATCCTTCAAAAAGAGAACTATTGGGAAGCATGGTATGTGGTGGTGGAAAAGAAAAACTCCCTCAGTTTTTGGAGGGAATATCTTTAAGATACTTAAGTGTCTATGTTTCCTTGGTGCAGTTAAGAATTAACCGTGTCAATTTTAATGTTACTGTTACATCTGAAATAAACTTATGTGATGTTCTGGTAAAAAACAAAAACAAAAACAAAAAAACCCCACAAGATTCCATCAATGTCTGCATGTGCCTGTACTGTTGCTTGAAAACCTGAAGGGGCAACTTCAGTGCTACAGTCTCAATATTGTGGAGCTGTTGTTTTGCTCCAGATTGATTGGACTTCTCCCTGCTCCAATAGAAATCCCAATAGATTTCTTTATAGATGGAGACAAGCTTATTCTAAAATTTTATGAAAGGACAGTGGAAACAGAATAACCAAAACAACCTTAGAAACAATACGTTCGGGGCTGAGGGTATGGTGCAGAGGTAGAGTGCATGGATAGCATGCATGAAGGCCTGGACTTCATCCCCACTACTTCACATATTCACTAATACTGCACACACACACACTCACACACACACATCCCCACTACTTCACACATTCACTAATACTGCACACACACACACACATCCCCACTACTTCACACATTCACTAATACTGCACACACACTCACACTCACACACACACTCACGCACACACACTACTTCACACATTCACTAATACTGCACACACACTCACACACACACTCACGCACACACACTACTTCACACATTCACTAATACTGCACACACACTCACACACACACTCACACGCACACACACTACTTCACACATTCACTAATACTGCACACACACACTCACACACACACTCACACTCACACACACACACATTACTTCACACATTCACTAATACTGCGCATACACACACATCCCCACTACTTCACACATTCACTAATACTGCACACACACACACACACACACACACACAACTCAAATATAAGAACTAACTGTCAGTTACAGTAATCAGAACTGTTAGGCAGGAATAGGGATGCATGTATACTAGGGGGGCCTTAATTGTCAACTTGATACAGACAAGAATCATCAGCAAGGAAATCCTCAATTGAGGAATTACCTGAATAAGACTGGGGTGAGGACACAATTGAGGAAATTGTCATGACTGTTAATAATGCAGGAGGGCTCAGGCCACTGTGGGTGGCACCATCTCCAAGCAGATAATCCTGAGCTCTATAAGAAAGCTAGCCAGAGCCTTGATATTAATTATAAATGCTCAGCCAATAGCTTAGGCTTGTTACTAACTAGCTCTTAGATCTTCAGTTAGCCCATATTATTAATTCACAGACTGCCATGTGACTCATGGCTTATTACCTCATTTTCTACACATCCTGCTGCCTTTGCCACTGGCTGGTGACTCCACCCTTCTTCCCAGCATTCTTCCAGTTTGGGTTTCCCTGCCCAGCCATTGGCCAGTTGGTTCTTTATTAAACCAATGAGAGCACCACATCTTCACAGTGTACAAAAGGACTATTCCGCAGCATGTGCCTGGTGCCCACAGGGGCCAGATGAGTGCACCAGATTCCCTGGAACTGAAGTACAGACAGTTGTGAGCTGCCACGTGGGTGCTAGGAACTAAAGCTGGGTGCTCTGCAAGAGCAGTCAATGCTGTTCACCACTGAACCATCTATTCAGCCCCTTTATTATTATGTTTTGAATCGGCCTTTCCTTCATTCCCTCTCGTAACAGCAGCATAGGCAGTTAACAGTGTTAAACCATTGCTGCTGGTTGTTTGACCAAATAACCTGCCAGTAAATCTATTTGCGCAACGTTGTGTTTGTGTTTCAGTGTTGGGAATCCAGTCCGGGAATTGTGCATGTTAGGCAAGTGTTATATCCCCAGCCTCCATGGCTGTTCCCACAGAGTTTGTGCTTGACACTGGTTATATGAAGGCAGTCACTAAGTGTGCAGCTTTTCCAGTAAGCCATCAAACAGACCAAATCATGATGATTAGAGAGTGACGGAACCCTCAAAGAGTGTCTATCCACTCCAGCAACGCTTATTAGGTATTTGTCACAGCGGCAAAGTGAGGGATTTGGGGGACGAGAGGAAGGAGAGTAGAAGCATTTCACCCAGATTCATCTGTTTCTCTTGAATACATTCTCTTCAAATTTTTCTGAGCCATTAGTTCTTTCTCAGAATTCTGGAAAACTTTATTTTGATCATTTTACCAGTTCTTAAGCCTTTTATAAAGAGGTTTATAAACCCTCCTTATATTTATTGCCATTCCATAAACAGAAAGCTTCATTCATTTTTAAGTATTGTTTGTCCTTACCAGAAAATTCAGATGTGTGCAATGACATCTAATTTATAAATATATTTCTAAATATATTTCATATAAACAAGTATATATAAATAAGCAAATAGAATAAATAAATAGAAAAGGAAATAGTTGTGTGTGTGTATGTTTATTTATGTGTGTATTGCTGGATAAGGTTGATTATGTGCTTACTCCAGCACTTTTCATCCCAGAATCCCCCTTCCCTGCCAGGGTCTCATCTTCTGGGAGTGCAATTCTACACAGAAGGATGAGACAAGAAATAGTCACCAGACTGCGTGTGACTGTTGGCAGGAGGCTCCTGTCTCCTGTGTCTTTCAGACCTTTATGCTGTGCTCCAAGATCTTTAAACTTTGTTTAAGAATACTATTAGAATATTATTTATTTATTTATCTTTGTTTTATGTGCATTTTTTTGCCTGCATGTATGTCTGTGTGAGCATGCCAGATCCCCTGGAAGTAGAGTTACAGACAGTTGCGAGTGCCATGTGGGTTCTGGGAGTCGAACTCTGGTCCTCTGGAAGACCATCAGTGTTGTTAACCACTAAGTCATCTCTCTAGCCCCCTAAACTATCTTTTTAAGAGACTCCATAAATAGGAAAAGGTCTTATGATACCCATGAGTCTTAATAAATTCATGCCTTATATCCCAGGTACACCCTATGCAAAAATATTCTACATGTGTTCTTGGGATGTGTTACTTGGCAGGTAGATTTTTTTCCCTATAGTAATATACACTAGACTATAATCTTGGATGTCTTGAAGGAATCTCTGATTGCAGACCTGTGTCTGCAGACACACCAGCTCTTCCAGTCTTCCAGATTGCAAGCCAATTTAAACTTCCTCATGTGGCAGTACTCAGTTAGGTAAACCTAAAATCAACAGAAACGATTCTACTCCTAGCCAAATGTACATTCAAACAGTCATTGCAGTTCATGAAGAAGGAAAGCCTGGTCCCTGTGAATTCCTCATTGTCTCTGAGACTGAATGCCTGTCCTTATGCGGTTGTGAAGGGTTCTGTGTTCTTGAACATTGGAGAGATGATGTGAGCAACCCCTCAGGAAATAGAAACTTGCCCAACCTCTCTGGCCCCCACCAATTCTTGGCTTCAGGAGTTTCTGAGAGTTGTGCTCCTTAGGATGCTGCCCACAGCTCACTCTGAAGCAGGAAACAAGAAGATGAGGAAAAAAGCACCCCATTTAATATGATCTGCAGACCTTCTTCACGGGAGGCCAAGACCATAGAGTTCCCTGGAGCAATTGGAGAGACCTGGAAGATACTGTGGGGATGAGGCCTTGTTAAATTTTAGGAAGACTATTTTAGCTGTGGAGACCGGAGAGACATTTCAGTGATTAAGAATAGCACTGACTGATGTTCCAAAGGACCCAGGTTAGATTCCCAGCACCTACATCACAACTGACAACTATCTGTAACTCTAGTTCCATGGAATCCCATAGCACAGTCATACATGCAAGCAAAATACCTATACATATAAATGTAATAATGATGAAAACCATACTGTGGTGAGCTGCCATGCAGGAGCTGCATGAAAGCCCTATAAACAGGAGGCCTCTTCTGTCCTCCAGGAATTAAGGCTTGGTGTTTGCAGGCCTTGTTAATGGACCACACCTGCTGTCCCCGAGGCCTCACCCACCTATGCTGTGTTATAGAATAACGCAGTTGTCTGTAGAACAGGCAGAGCCACTCTTCACCCTCATAGGCCCTTGAGTTAAACTGCCCTGTTTGATCTTCTGGAATATGAAGGACAACCAAACTGTGTGCTCTGCTCTGCTCAAGGCTGTATTTCCTGCAGAATCAGGTCAGGAGAAAGTACTGGTTCAGTAGTCACTGAACCAATAAAATGTAAGATATTTTAAAAGGTTTTTCTTTTCACCATAAGAAAAAAATAGGTTTTTGTTTGTTTGTTTTTGTTTTTTCCAGACAGGGTTTCTCTGTATTGTTTTGGAGGCTGTTCTGGAACTCGCTCTGTAGACCAGGCTGGCCTCAAACTCACAGAGATCCATCTGCCTCTGCCTCCTGAGTGCTGGGATTAAAGGTGTGCACCACCAACGCCCGGCTTGTTTGTTTGTTTGTTTGTATTAATATGAAAGAATACAAAGAATTTTTTGTAATATTCAAATTTTGTCATGGCAAGGTCATTTCACCAAGTAGCACATACAGGAGTGATGTATGCTTCTACTCAGGCAATTCAGGAATCCACCAGAGGCATAAATGAAGGGTACCTGAGAGTGCAGTTTAGTGGTTCCCTATGCATGGGCCAGGCTCATCATAAGACAGTCACTAGGGCATGCAAGCTGCCTCCCATGACATTGCCCAGTTCCTGAGTGAGCTATGTTCTTTTCCAAGTTTGAGTGTCTTAATTTGTCCCAGCCACCAACTACCCAGCACACACTTTAAAGCTGCTCACTGTATGCTTGCGGACCTAGGGACCATCAGTCAGAGACCATCAGAAACCCACCGAGTGTCAACAAAAAAAGGTTGGTTTTGCTGCAAAAGAGATTGTGTATAGGGTGAACCTGAGGACATCTCAACAGGAGAAAGCTAAAGATAGTAACAGTGTATTTGAGATCTTCGGATGATCCTGGAAGGAAAAGGCCAGAGTTCATTAGTAGAAAGTTGCCAGAAGAGTCAGTGATGTTTGGTTGACCGTGGGCCAGCAGGGTTAGGAGCATGCGTGCTTATGGTTTGTGGTGCTCTTGCTCTGAGTGGGCCCAGTTCTGGAGTGTTGCAAAGCCCAGAACAGCATGTTTTGAAGAGCTGTGGTTTCTGTTAAATTTCTTTTTCTTTTTAATAAACCCTTGTGTTGAGGACTGACTTTCAGTAGGAGGGAGTTGCTCTGCTACGTAGGAAACCCTGACCCAGAAGCAGGTCGTCTACAAATGGTTTAGTGTCAGGTTCCTGTGTTCAACGGGACAGGCTAGAGGGAGGTCCCTTTCTGGGGGTGGGGGAGACCTGGCACTCGCGGGAGCGCAACAGACCGGGGACGGCTCTGCTTCAATTCTTCTTCCCAGCTGCCTCACTTCTGGTGACCAGTTTTTCTCTCTATCATGAGGAAAGTGTAGCAAATGAGATGAAGGGATTGAGTAACGACCTTCCCGCCTGGCGTTGTCCCCCACCAGCATGGTGTATGCAGAGGAGAGCCACCTGCCCATCAGAGAGTGAGGAGGTGCCTTCTG
Organism: Mesocricetus auratus; assembly: GCF_017639785.1. Classification (NCBI taxonomy): domain Eukaryota; kingdom Metazoa; phylum Chordata; class Mammalia; order Rodentia; family Cricetidae; genus Mesocricetus; species Mesocricetus auratus. The sequence goes on along the minus strand of NW_024429189.1, from coordinate 95,517,498 downwards.
GGCTGTGAGGAGGATTGCCCTGGGAAGAGTGTCTGTGGAATTCCCTCCCGGTTGCCGTTTGATTCTTTCTTAGTCCTGGCTGGCCTGGAATTTCCTATGTAAGTCAAGCTGGCCTCAAATGCACAGAGATCCACTTGCCTCCGCCTCCTCAGTGCTGGGATGAGAAGCGCGGGTCACCATGGCCTGGTATGATTCACCCCCACAGCCCTTCACTTGTTCTGTCATCCGAAGTTAACGAAAGCAGAGATTTCGGTGGGGAAATTAGGCTGATCCTTTCCCTGGTAGGCTCTAGAAAAGGCAGCTGCTGTGGCCTTCGTAAGGGGATCGCTAACCAGCTCAGACTGGATGAATTATAACAACGGAAATTTATTTCTCACCATTTGGGAGCCTGGGAAACGAAAGACCGTAGTATCCACAGATTCAGGGTCTGGTGAGGGCCCACTTGTGGGTTCCTGGGTGCTGCATTGTCACGCAGTGAGAGGGGCAAGCACATTCTCTGTGTCTCTTTTATGTGACACTAACCCCAGATGTGGAGGCGGCGCACTCCTGACCCAATCACCTCCTGCAGTCGGCTTCTCTTCACTGTGACAAGAAACCGCAGAAAAAATAAACGAAGAAGGATTAGCTTTGGCTCAGTTTCAGAGATTTTGATCTGTTGCTATTACGTGTGCGGAAAGGTGGGAACATCGCGGAGGAGCTAAAGGTAGGAACATCGTGGAGGAGCTACATGGTGCAGGAGAGCTGCCCCCCCATCCAGGAAACAGGGTGGAGCCTCAGAAAGGAAGCCTCTTCAGTTATACCAAGTTTCCGTCGCCTCCTAACAGCTCATTACAAACGTGTCAGTGGGCACGAGCGTTGGTGGCACACACCTGTAGTCCCAGTACTCGGGAGGCAGAGGCAGGTGGACCTCTGTGAGTTTTATGCCAGTCTGGGATACAGAGTGAGCTAGAGATCAGCCGGGGATACACAGGGAAACCTTATCTCAAAACAAGAACAAACAAACAAAACAAGACAAGACAACAACAAACCAACCTTCCAGTGGGTGTGATGGCTGATGTTGTCATCTTGACAGGATCTAGAATACTCTAGGAGACAGACCTCTGAACTTGTCTGTGGCAGTTTCTAGCCTGGGTTAAAAGGTAGGCGGCATCATTCCGTGGTCTCTGGTCCTGGACTTAGAATAAGGAGGAAGTGAGCTAGACACCAGCTTCCATCTTCGTCTGCTTCCTGACTGTAGACACACTATGATAAGCTGCCTCACACTTCTGCTGCCATTCCTTTCATGCCGTGATGCATGGCCCCTAAAAAGAAACTCATTTTAAAACAATTCTTTGGCAGGTCTGGCTCAGTGATTCAGGGTGTGTCCTGCTCTAGGTGAGGATCCAATCTCAGTTTCTGGCACCCACAGCAGGTGGTTCACAACTACCTGTAATATCAGTTCTAATGGAACTGATATCCTCTTCTGGGTACTGCACTCACACACACAAATAAAACCAATCTTAAAATTTCTCTTCTATATGTAAACATTTACAATTTTTTAATGTGGGAAGTTTTATTGGGGGAGGGGAGAGAGAGAGGACAAAGCAAGAGGGGGGGCAAAGACCTGCCTGCCTCTTCAGAGGGACAGTTGGAAAGAGAGCCATTTATAATTTATTAAAGATTAAATCAATTTTACATACAATAAGATGAACATGGGTTTTTATTTTTACGTAAAGAATTAGACATTGGGGCTGGAGAGAAGGCTCAGTCAGTAAAGTGTTTGCCAGGTGTAGTGGAATGCCGGGTGTAGGAGAACATAGGATCCCTGGGGCTTGTTGACCATCTAGCTGTATTGGTGAACCCCAAGTCCATGAAAGACCCTGTCTCAATAAAGAAAGTGGAGAGTATGGAGGAAGACACTCAATGTTAACCTTTGATATCCACACACATGTGCACATATGCTCACAAACATGAACATGTACATGCATATATATGACAAGAATTAAGTGTCAGGTGACTACTTGACAGAGAAGGCCATACATCATCTTTCACACTTTTCTATGTCGACTGATATTTTGAATCTATCATCATCCATATTGAAATTGCTACCTCACTTCACATAAATATGTAGTATGGTGATGCAATGCGGTAAAAATATCTTACATTCTAAGAGACTGGAACTTTCGCTAGACTTCACAGCTAGAGTTAATAGCACACTTTGAAGTCACTTAAGACTGCTGCCCTGTTTGTTTAACCTGCATTTAAGAGAACTATATAGCAGTCAACCTTACTCACCTTGAATTTCCCATATGACAAACATTTACAGTCTAAGCTAATGAATAGCTGCAATATTAAGCTATGTATTCTTCCATGCCCCTGATACAGAGTAATGCACTCATGTTCTGATACTCATCTGCTAGAAGCAGCAAAGCAGATGCTAAAAACAATTTAAAAAATGAATGCTGTGTTGAACACAACATTTGGATATTGCTTGGTAGACAATGATGCTTGTAATACTGTTTGTTGTTTAGGTTATTAGGAGCCAGCTGGAGTCAGTGACTTAATTCCTTATAAAACTCAGTTAAAGGTTTCTGTGAAGTGTCCCATTCCTTCTCCATGTGATGATGTCTATGCTGTTCAATAAATATGAAGTCCTTTATTGAGAACACACACCCATATACACAGACAGACTCTCACACAGCGCACACACACACACTCAGCACACACACACAAAGAGAGAGAGAGAGAGAGAGAGAGAGAGAGAGAGAGAGAGAGAGAGAGAAACGAACACAGTTACAGGGACAGATTGACATGACAGTCTTCCAGCAGGCACAGATTCAGATCCATACAGCAGGCAGTCAGAGGGCACAAGACACGGGAAGCAATAAGTAGAGAATTCAAATCTGGCTCTCTCTTTGTTAAGTGACACCAAGAGGAAGTGTTTTTATTTCTTTTCTTAATGTAATACCAGCACATTGTTAGTGACTCAGAGTTCAACTCTAAAGCACTTAATCCATGAGACATAATACAAAATAGCAGAAATATGCTTAAGGACATTTCAGAAATAACTGGAATTTCTTCTTACTAATCCCAAGACATAATTCCATGGTTATTTGTCTTATGAGACTCAAGTCAGCAACTCAAACAATAATTTTCAAAATTAAACATTCCAGGACAATACAAATCAAAGAAACAATAATTTAATATTTGTAAGCAGAGAAATGATAACAGAAAAACATTGTATATTAAAAGTGGTTTGTGTTACCATGCTTCCATTATGTTTCTAGAAGAGTAGAAATTTTAGTTTGTACAGCCAGAAACACTGTACTTGAGAATACAATGGCCTCATCTTAGGCCAGGTATTTCAGGCAGTGTTTGTGGGCACACAATGCCAAATGCACTAATTGTGTGTTCACAACCAAAGCTGCACTACAGTTACAGGCACACTCAGAGCTGCCAGCACCTCAGATTCATTGCACATTAGATTTTGAATTTGTTTTTGGTCATTGCATGTTCAGAAATTTTATTGTGCTGCATGTGCGTGCGTGCGTGCGTGTGTGTGTGTGTGCGCGTGCGTGTGTGTGTGTGTGCGCGTGCGTGTGTGTGTGCGTGCGTGCGTGCGTGTGTGTGTGTGTGTGTGTGTGTGTGTGTGTACATGCATGCTCTTGTAGCCATCGCCTTCAGCTAGCCATTTCCTGTGCAGTTGCAACCTATAGTTTGAGAAGCTGGGCTCTAGGCTAATCCAGGGTTGGGATTAAGAGTCAGATTCCTTCCCATTCCTGAATTCAATGAATCTCTTTATGAAATCTGCTGATTGAGCCCCTTGTTTCAATTTTGACTGCTGAAGTAAGCAGAATTATGTCATTATTAGATATAAAATTGGTCAATGTCCCTTTCAGAAAAAGAAAAAAGACCACAATGTTTGAGAACTGGTCTGCTAAATGTCCTGCTCTGTACTCTCTGCAAATGGTTGCCTCTCTGACTGAATTTAACAACAATTACACCCATAAAGTCACCATCTTGCTTCAAGTCTTGGCAAAGAGAAGGATGACTTAGTTGGAAGGGACACTGAGAAGAAATGCATGTAGTTAGCAGGGGGCAGTATCCAGTGTTCCCCACGATGGGGTTGACCCTCCCCCAGCAAGGGGAGCTGGTAGGCTCGGCTGATGTCTTGGATGTGTATGGGGCGGGGGTGGGGGGGGACCTGGGGCTAGTTCCTAGCACAGCCATCACATACAGACATACAGATTGGGTGGCTTATAGTCCTGAAGGCTGTAATCCTGAAAGGTGTCAGCAGGGACTCCTTTCCAGCAGGGACTTCCCACTGAGGACTCTAGGGAAGAGTTTTCTCTTGCCTCTTCCTGGCTTGTGGATGTTTCCAGCCATCCTCAGTACCTCATGGCTGTCACAGCATCTGACCACCATCTTTCTTCTCTCTTGTGTCTGTTTTCCCCTAAACACTAGTCACTGAATTAAGGGCCTGCCACCGTCTGGAATGACTTCATTTTAACTGGTTACATTTGCAGAAGCCTTGCTTCCAGTCAAGGTCCTATTGAGAGGTGGCAGGCTAGGACCAAACAGCATTATGTGGGATACACTCAGCACAGGCTTACTATGCCCTCCCGCAAGCGTTTGGGATAAAGCTAGGGACTGCTCTGAAGAACCTTCTCAAATTCATTCTAGCTCCAGCTTTACAATTTAAAGAAAAAAATTACAAATCAGGTGGAAGGAGTTGAACACATTCAGTATCTTCGTCCATGGTGTGATCTTATTGTCAGTGGTGGAAGGCATCTTAGTTCATTTCCCCCCTTTTTATCTGAATTGCAATGCTTGAGTAACAACACTACAACCTTAACCAACAGGGCCACTTTCACCCATACCTGTATGCATCTGCAGCCACAACTCACTGTCAGAACTGAGGCAGCTGAGCTGATGGAGCAACCTCCACTCCGAGTGGAGCCAGTGGCCATATGAAAGAGGAGGGCATTCCGGGGATTCCAGCATCTTCAAGTCACTGTGCCACTTCTTCACCCACTGCAAGGGCAGAAAGTCCAGCTTGCCACTAGGCTCAGAGGTGACCAAATTCACTGCTGCCAGCCTCGGATGCCAACCTTCCTTCTGAGCCCTGTCCATCATCTTGTCCATGGTATAGGCAGGTGCCGGGGCTGCTTCGAGATGCCTGCTCTGGTTGAGTTGGAATTCCAGTGGGTTCGGTGTGTAAGGATTGCTTTTGGCTTCCATGAGAACGTCATCTGAAACCACATCAATCCTATGTCATCTCACATAGCTGGGAGTCCAGAGGCAGGAAGATTCCAGGTCCAGTCCTGCTGGAAGCCCATCTCCATGTTTTTGGCTGTCCTCACCAGGACATTTCGTCCTTTCCCAGCTTCCTTTGTTGCCAAAAAGATGGCTTTCAGCAACAGTTGTGTTGAGATATTTCCTCTCATTGGCAGAAAGAAAAAGACCATTCAGAAAGAAAATTCCTTCGGAGCTGGTTAAGAGCTCAGGCTGCTCTTCCAGAGGACCCAAGCTCATGTGAACCCACATGGCGGCTCACAACTGTCTGTAACTCCAGTTCTGAGGAAACTGACTGCTATGACACACACATGGTGTACAGACATACATGCAGGCAGAACAGCCATATACACACCAAAATAATACAATTGTTTTATGAATATTTACTTTAAGATTATTTTCCTCACTCTGTCTGACTGTCCCAGTAGAGATGTAGCAGTTGTCTAGGAATTAATCCCATCCATTCACGGCTGCTCTAGCCTGTTTCTGCTGGTAATGACTCATAGTATTTGCCCTTGGCGTCTGGAGGGAGGGAGGAGGGTTATCTTCCATAGAGACACAGGCTGGAATAATAAACACATGTTAACTCCAGCTGCCATCACAAAGAACCATTGACCTGATGAGCTAAACAGTAGAGTTCAGGGCTGAAGAATAGCACTTATTGACCTTTTAGAGGCTTGGAATTCAGTTCCTAGCACCCACATCAGGCAGTCCATGACTGCCTGTCACTCCACTTCCAGAGGATCTAAGGACCTCTTCTGAATTTCACACACACACACACACACACACACACACACACACACACACACCCTTAAAAACAAAAACTAAATCTGTCTTGGTGAGGCAGAGGAAGGTGGATTTCTGTGGGTTTGAGGTCAACCTGCTCTGCATTCATGAGTTCTGGGCCAGCTAGGGCATACAGTGAGACCCTGTCTCATAAATAATAGGAGTAAAAGTAATAATAATAATAAGTAACCAGGAAGATATTCTTCTATAGCTCTGGAGTGTAGAAGTATGAAATCAAGGTATTGCCATAGGTGGTTTCTTGTGTGACCTCTGCTTGGCTTATGTCTGGCTGCCTACTCTCTAGAGCTGTATGTCATCTCCCCTGAGGGTGTGTTCGTGTCCTATCTCTTTCATGGACAGCAGATGTATTAGATTATGGCCCCCTCCAGTGACTTAAGACACAGTCTCTATTCTAGTGTAGTGAGGTTTAAGACTTCAGCGTATGGGTTGGTGGATGTGCAGGTAACACACAGATCAGCTCAGAAAAAGGAAGATGGCGTGAGCCAAATACTTCTTTACAGAATGTAGAAAAGGAAAACGAATACCAGATGGACAGCCAACAGGATGTGCCCAGAAAGATTTGTTTATGATAATTTCGAGTAGAGAAAAGTGCTTTGGGTTTGGTTGATTGGTTGAGTATTCTTGGAGATAAGGTCTCATTTTTTAGCCCAGGCTGACCTAAAACTCATTTTCTAATCCAAACTGACTTCGAACTTGTGGCAATCCTGTGTCAGCCTCCTAAATGCTGGGATGCATGCCCAGTTAAATTTCATCAGCTCACCCTTTCCCCGCCTAGTGTGGGGTTTAAACCCTGGGCTCTTGCATGTTAGACAGTACTCTGCTACTGAGCTACATCCTCCATGCTAAAAAGTTCTTACAAAGATAAAAGAGAATGAGGTGATCAAGAAAGCCTGGGAGGGTTGGCAGCACTGGCAAGGCTGGCTGGGAGGCTTCTCTGAGGAGATTTTGAGCCCCAGTCAAGTGGGGATCTGAGGGAAGAAGCAGCTAATACAAAGGCCTAGCAATAGAAAGGCGCTTGGCAGAGTCAGGGCACATAAACACCATCGTGAACAATGGAACCAATCTGGGGCCCAGGGGGACCAACAGGGGTAGGGTCACTTATCAATGCAAGAATTTAGGGGCTCACTCTAATATGCCTTGGCTTTGGAGAAAACACAACAATCCTGTTTGAAGATGGAGTGTGTGGAGCAATTCAGTGGCCAAATAACTTTGCACAGCTATGTGTGTCCCGCAGACAGAAAGACATAAAGAAAAGCTGTTTATTATACAAGTGCACCCATGGTGGCTATGAGTCCTGCCATATGGGAGAGCCCACTTTCCTCCAACAGGGTCTCTGAGAAGTTCCCTTGAGACAAGGAGCTAGATAGCTAAGACCTTAACTTTGGTTAGGAGAGGGTCAGACTCATCAGCTCAGACCCACTTGGCATCAATCGGACACTCCTGTTTGTGAGTCAGCCTCCATTCCCATGGCTCTGCTAATGCTGGCTTTGTTGGAAATCCTTGTATCACAAGGATGTGGCCTGTGTTTCTCATTAAATTTACTCTAAAGAGAACCATTTCAAGTGCCAGCTTCTCCATGAACTGTCTGTGACCCTTCCAGGAAACTTCCCTTCTGCTGGAAACTTGAGTCATGGTGTCAGAAGTCCAATTACTTGGAGGCCACCATGCTCTGAGAGGGCAAAATCACATGGAGGAACCAAGAGTAGGCATCACAATTGTTGGTCCATGCTTGACTTAACTGAGCCCAAGCCAATCACAAGAGTGACCAAATAACCATTAGGTAACCAGGGTCTCAGGCAAGGAGTCTCCCCAGCTCAGGAAGTCTTATGGCTGATGGACACCACACCCCCAGTGCCCTAACTCCAGGCTCCTTCAACTAGGTGATGACCTCATGTGGAGTCATACAACTAAAGGAAGGGGTTGCAAAATATTTGACAACAGTGAAAGGTTTCTGAGGTGGTAATGAACAAAAGTTAATTCAGAATCAAGCATGTAATGAATCAGATGTTTCTTGCAGGTTTCACTCATGTTGCATCATGCATCAGTGTAGCCTTGATTCAGAACACACAACAGGTATGCTTTGTGCTGCATACAGAGTCACACCACAAAACGCCATTGAATGCTGCCTGAAACACTATGGCACAAATCTGAGAGACCATTGCATGTTGTGAATTGTAGTTATTTTACAATATTTTCTGCCCTTTCAGAAACGTAATGCAAACAAAGTCTTTTAATATTTTCCTATTCTGATTTCTTAGCATAAAAATATCAACTTAGTATATCTTTGGATTGGATCGTGTTGGAATGCTTGATTTTTATCAGTTTTATCTTTCCCTTTTAATTTTTCATGTGTGCATGGTATATATTTGTCATTTTTGCATGTGTGTGGTCATAGATATGCGTGGGTGCCCATGCATGTACACATGTAGCGGTCTAAGACTGATGTTGGGAATCACCCTTGATTGATCTTCCACGTTACTCATTGAGGCAGGGACTTTCAATCAAACACATAGATTGCCAATAAGAGTAATTGTCCTACTTAGCTTTATTTGTCAACTCGACAGAGCCTAGAATCAATTAAAGGACTATCCACATCAAAGCCGGTGAGCATATCTGTGTGGGATTGTCTTGATTATTAACTGATGCAGGAGAGCTTAGCCTACTGTGGATGGCACCTGGTCAGGTAGCCATGGGCTATATAAGGGAGCTAGCTAAGCATGAGCTAAAACAAGCCAGCAATTCTTCCATGGTTTCTGCTTCAAGTTTCTGCTTGAGTTCCTGTCCTGACTTCTCGCAAAGACAGTCTGAGCTAGAAGTGAAAGACAAATAAATCCTTTCCTCTCCTCAATTGCTTTTGATCAGAGTGTTTTATCACAAGAATGAAACTAGAACACTAATTTTGCTAGCCAGCTTTCCTTTCCAAGCTTGGAAACATAGCTAGATCTCCATGCCCACCTGGCATTTATGTGGGTTTCTGGGGATCCAAATTCAGGTCGTCTTGCCTGGATGGCAAGTGTTTAACGGTTGAACTACCTCCTCAGCCCCAGAATTTTGCTTGGATTGCTAACTTGAATTTCATTTTTTAAAGTATTAAATAAAATCTGACTTGGGATTAGAATAGCATTGCTAATAATTGCTGAAGTGGCCCTAAATACACTTGTCTGACATTTTGTACTATATATTTTAGAAGGTGACATTCTCAGCGTTGATTCTTTAAAAATTTAAAAATTAACTCTGAAAAACATTGAAGATGCTTTATTTTCTGCAATATCAGGTATTTAGTACATCCATCTCATTAATATGCAAACTTGCTTTAGTTTTTAATAAATGGTAAATTATATGGACATCAAAGAGTTGCATTAAATATGTTTTTATGACTTATTAGTATATGTTTGGTTTGTATATCAATTTTATGAACCTATGTGTCCTAGTTAGCGTTACTATTGCTGTGATGAAACACCATTATCAAAAGTAAATTGGGGAGGAAAGGATTTCTTTGGCTTACACTTTCACATCATAGTCTACCATCGAAAGAAACCAGGACAGAAACTCAAGCAGGGCAGGAACCTAGAGGCAGAAGCTAATGCAGAGGCCATGGAAGAGTGCTGCTTACTGGCTTGGTCAGCCTGCTTTCTTACAGAATCCAGGACCACCAGCCCAGGGTGGCTCCACCCACAATGGGCTGGACCCTCCCCCATCAATCACTAATTAAGAAAATGCTTTACAGGCTCTCCTATAGACTGATCTTACGGAGGTATTTTCTTTTCTTTTCTTTGTGGAGTCCAGGGGATGTTGAGATAGCGTCTCTCTGCATAGCCTTGGCTGTCCTGGAACTTTTTCTGTAGACCAGCCTGACCTTGAACTCAGAGATCCACCTGCCTCCGCCTCCCAAGTGCAGGGATTAAAGGCGTGTGCCATCACAACCAACCTGAGACATTTTCTCAATTGAGGTTTTCTTCTCTCAGATGTCTATAGCTTGTGTCAAGCTGACATAAAACTAGGCAGCACACTGTATATCTGAGTTCATGTAAAAATTCCTCAAGTGTAAAGGGGATAAAAATGGAAAGGAGGGGGGATTAGAGAGATGGCTCAACAGTTCACATTTGCAGATCTTAGGGAGGAACCAAGTTCAGTTATCTGTACCTACATTGGTCAGCTCACAACTGCCTGTAACTCCAGCTCCAGATGATCCAATGTCCGTTTCTGGCATCTGAGGACACCTGTACTGTCACATATACAGCCCCACCCAGAAAATCACATACATAGAACAAAAAGAGTAAAAATAAATATTTTCATTTTTTTAAAAAATGGAAAATGTTTAAGAAGTCCCACTCTAACTGAACTCATGACCCATATACATGATAATATACTAAGATAGTAACTTAAAGCCACTGAGTTGGGGCTATTTTATGTAGCAGTGATAATAGATACTTAGAACACAAAATTAGGCTCTAACCCTCGTAATATGCATTTCCATTTTTCTTCTTTTCCTTTGTTGGCATCATTATTCTCGATATCCAGACCAGGGGCCTTTCCTTCATACATATGAACTCAATGTGATCACACAGGCTTGGGTTTACATCCTGATTTGTGCCCGCAAGCGATTCTGAGTCTTAATTCCAAACACCATGGATGAGTGATCCAGCTGTCACCACGAATGATCTGTGCCTGCAGCATGCAGGTTGCATGGGTGACATGCAGTGTTTATATATACATTATACATATATATATGTATACGTTATATGTATACATTTATTGTATATTCACAGCCCTTTTTTACTGTTTTAATTTTGCTTATTTATAAAAAGCTCTGTTAAGTTTATTGGAATAGTCAAGACTGTGGCAGATTTGGGTGAAAGCAATATTTTCTGACTCTTGTTTTGTTGTTATTATTGTTTTTGAGGCAGGATCTCATGCGTAGTTCAGGCTAGCCTAGCACTTACTAGTAATCCAGGCTGGCCTTGAACTTCTCCTGCCTCAGCCTCCCAGGACCTGAGATGAACGGTGTGAGCTGCCTCACCTGAATCGTTTTTTTACTCTTGCAGCCCCCGTCCCTCTTTGATCACGTGCTTCTCTTGTCTCCCCCTACATTGTAATTTCCTCTGCTAAACATAAGCTTTAGTTGCTGGGCGGTGGTGGCGCACGCCTTTAATCCCAGCACTCGGGAGGCATAGGCAGGCGGATCTCTGTGAGTTCGAGGCCAGGCTGGACCGACAGCCTCCAAAACAATACAGAGAAACCCTGTCTCGCAAAACCAAAAAAAAAAAAAAAAACCCATAAGCTTTAGTGGTTCGGGATCTAGTGGTCTCATCATCCATTGCACTTTCAGTAACCAGAGCAGGGACCATCCCTAGTGGATATGCAGGCTGTCTATGCAATTTTAGCTGATTGATGACACTTACAAACACTCCTATGAACAAGACCAGAGTCAGGAGGGTTCATCTTTCTAGCCCTGCAATGAGAGCTTGGCAAAGCTGGGACAGTGGCCGATGGAGAGAGATGCATTCCAGTCTGACCTCAGACTATAAACCAGTCAGGTTGACTGCGACCCTGGGATGGCATTTTGGGGTTTGGCGTATTTTCTTCTTTGCTTGCTACGGTTGGACATGTTACAATTTAAAAATAAAATGATTTTTTAAAAACTCATCCAAAATCCTACTTCACTTTCCATTGCTCAACAGCTCGTGATCTCCTGGCTGGCTGTTCCGTCTTCTGGTGGCTGTTGACTGCTCCTCAGAGGGCCAAGGCAGACCGTTGGGCTGGCTGTAGATCAGCCTGTACTGGGCCTTCCTTCATTTCCAAAGCAGGGTCTGCTCAGGGAGCAGACATGAGAACGCTGAGGCAGGGATCCGCCTTCATGAGAGACAGGGACCTTTGGGGGGTGGGAGGTTGTCTCTGTCTTATGGAGGAAATACTGACATCTAAGACATGAAGGCAAAAATATTAAAAGCTACACTTACTGACGTAACATCTTCAATGGCAGAGGATAGGAAATGGTCTAGCTTTTTTTTTTTTTTGAGACAGTGTTTCTCTGTATTGTTTTGGAGCTTGTCCTGGAACTCACTCTTTAGACCAGGCTGGCCTGGAACTCACAGAGATCTGCCTGCCTCTGCCTCCTGAGTGCTGAGATCAAAGGCGTGCACCACGGCCCGGCATTGAGGAACCATTGTTAAATTTCTATTTTTAATTATATTATTTACTGTCTATTTATTTAGTTATTTATTTGTGTGTGTGGGGTGTGTGTGGGGTGTGTGTGTGTGAGCGTACCACAGTCCAATGTGGGGTCAGAGGACAACTTGTGGGAGTTGATTCTCTTCTTCCACCACAGAGGTCGTGGGGATTGAAGTCACGCTGTCAGTATTGATAGCTAACACCTTTCCCAGGCCCCACAGGCCCTGCTGTTAAATTTGTGGATAATGTTGAGGTCATGCTTTAGAGAAATGTTTTAGAGACACAAGGTGAAATAGAGATGGAATGATATCATGTCTAGGGCCTCCTTCAAAGCTATCATGCGGAGGAGGAAGAGGAGGTGATTGGCAGGCGTTGATGGTGGAGCTGATGATAACACATGGGATTCCTTACGTTACTCTAGTTTGTGTATTTGCAGTACTTGGATCCATATTACCCAGAAAAATTGACAACTAGTCATACTGACTTAACAGACAGCAGCCTTAAAAAGATCCAGAAGCAGATTTCTGAAAGTAACAAGAGAGCATTGCTGCAGTTTGGATCAGAATGTCTCCCCAAAAGCCCATGTGTTTGGAAGCATCTTTGATAATGACAGATCTCAGTGGAGAAAAATACCACTTAACACAGGGCCTGTTTGACACCAGAGTTGCCATCATATCCTTCATATTACCATCTAGAAACACAAGGCTCTGGACGATGTTTTAAACATTATGACCCGGAAAAGCAGATCTTCAGGCCCTTGTCTTGTTAGAGACTGCAGCTGAAGCCATGGGAGGCTCAGTCTTGGTCTGACAAAAGAGGCCAGGGACACACTGTCCGAGGAGCTTCATAACACACTTATCACTAAATGAGGGACACCTAGTTCAGCTTCCTAGCTGCTGTCAGGACAAATACAAAGATTTAGATGGGAAATGGGAAGCTGGCAGGTTTTTTGTTTGTTTGTTTCTGTTTGATGCAGGGCTTTATGCAGTGCAGGCCTGCCTCAAACTGGTTATGTAGCCGACATATGTACAACCACAATGAGTTTAATGCAGTGTTAGAAAATGAACTTAGGTCTTCATGCATGGCAGACAATAACTCTTCCAAATGAGCTACACCTCTAGCCCTCTTCTTGTCTTGTTTTGTTTGAGACATAGTCTCACTATGTCATCCAGGCTGCCCTCAAACTCATGATCTCCTACCCTCTAGAGATATTTTTAAAATAAAATGTGTACAAAGCAATATTACCAGCAGATTGATGTGTATTCGGACACTGAAATTCCTCTCAACCAATCTAGTTTTAAATTTTAATTGGAGTATTTTTCCCTCATTCCACCCAGTTCTCTGTGCTAGAGAGAGATTTCCTGCTTCGTTCATCCGAAAGACACCACCTCTTGGTTCTTCAGCAGCAACAGCAGCAGCAGCAGCAGAAGAAGAAAGCCATGCAATGAAAGACAATTTGAGTATTCTAAACATTCCATGGCCAGATGCCATCCTTACCAGTCTCCCATGGGACCAGCCCATACTGAAACTAGCAGAGCAATCTTAAACATCACCTCTCTCACTCTCCTTCAACCTGAGCAGACGGGAACTATTCCTTCCAAGAAGGAACTCTCCAGCTCAGGGAGAAATCTGATGGCAGAGAAGAGAAGCAGACTCTATGTCCACAGCCAAGTGAAGAAACTCTGGCAGAATCCATGATTTAATGTTGACTCCTTGGTTTAGAAGAATCCACTTGGGGTGACCAGGCCCCTGATGGGAAGGCCCACAGGGGCATTAGACCATTAACAGAGCTAGAACACACTCAGAACAGGCTTGGCAACTCAATGCAGAACCGTCAGCCATTGTCTCAGGCATGCACCATGAGATCTCCCCCACCTCAGTTCATTCAAACTCACATATACTACAGTGAGGCTTAAAGCAGAAAAAAAAGTGATGGTGGTAAAGCATTTGTATTCTGGCTTCCTTTCTGTGCCAGCCCATGGAACAGAGCACAGCACATTGCTCTAGAAGCTTGGGTGAACAGGCAGAGTGGGTGGGAACATGACAGGAAAAACGACCATCACAGCTCTTGCCTTCAGTTGTGTCCTTGGGGAAGAGAAATCAGCCCAGATTCCAAACCTTAGTCTCCCGACTGCCATGGCATCCTTAGAAGGCATAGCGAGACACAAAGATGGTGATCTTAGACACGTGGTTGGCCTGGAAGGAGCGTTCCAGGTATTCGGACATGTCAACGTCTACCTCCAGAGTCCGAGGCCCCTCCAGGGTCTGTATCAGGATGAGCTCCCCTGTCTGCCGGTCTGAGCGCTGCATCACGAAGTGGCCACTGCTGTTCCCACCCACAATTCCAAAACGCAGGCTGTTGGGCCCAGGATGGCCAGGAACCGAGGCTGTGGCCATGCGGAAGAGCGTGATGGGCGTCTTCAGGTTGGAAGGTAGAGAGAGGTAATGGAAGGAGATGGTCTTGGGCAGGTGTCGACATTGCCTGCTATCCATGGGACAGGGGTTTCGCTCACACTGGCTGGAACAGGGGTAAAATGGAGACAGTTAGACTTGGGAAAACTCAAGAGAGGCTGCCCCACCCACCCTCCTGAAGAGGCCACACTCCCGTAGACTCCAGTATCTCTCTGGAAGAACAAAACGTCTGTGCTTCATGTGAGCTGGTAATTATAGGGGAAATGGAAGCTCAGAGAAGCTTCTCTGTCTTTCACATTTCCTGGGCACGATGACATTATATCCCTCCCCATGAACTGCATGCCCAGCCGTGGGCAGCCCTGGATCTACTCACAAGGGCGAGGTCTTCACATAGCTGACGTTGCCACTGCCCTCGGGGCACTCAGGACTGACACACTGGAAACCTCCTCCAGTGTTGATGCATGTGGTCCCTTGGGGGCACATGTGCTGTGGGCCCACACACTCATCCACATCTGTTTATCGGGAGACACAAGGAAGGCTGTGACTCTTCCTGCCTTTCCTATATCATACAGTCACTTGGAACCCAGTAGGTGATGAAATGGGAGACTCCACAAGGGGTGAATTTACCAGATATCCAACAAATACTCTGTGTCAGGGGCAGTACACATGCATGTGAATGTGCATGTGTGTGGAGACCAGAGGTTGACAATGTGGGTATTTTCCTCAATCGCTTCTTCGCATTGTTTTTTGAAACAGGGTCTCTCGCTGAACCGGGAGCTCACTGATTCTGCTAGGCTGGCTGGCTAGTGAGTGCCAGGGATCCATCCTCTTAGAGCAAGAACTTTGTCAGGTATTCTGTTTTCTCTCAACATCTGGAATCGGGGTCCGTCAGAAATACTCTAGGACTGTGGTAGTGAACCCCCTCCCTGGGATGCTGTCTTCTTTTCCTGGGGTGTGACAAGTGACAGGGGTTCCTGCCAACACCAAATGAGTGTTACCAGTCATCTGCCTCCTTCTCAAGTGCTTTTGAGTCTCCTTACTGCCCATGTTTGTCCTCACACTCAGACTCAAACATAAAGGAATGCCTGCCCCCTTAACCACATCCCATACTGAAACTGTGCCCTTTACAAACATGCAGTGAATTCACCCACCTGGAGGTAGTCCCTTCCCAAGCCCAAGTAATCCTATGTGGGCTCATTTGAGCGCTATGAGATGGATGATGGAGTGAATGGTGGATAATAGATGATGAACGGGTGGGTGGTGAATGGGTGGGTGGTGAATGGGTGGGCAGATGAACGGGTGGGTGGTGAATGGGTGGGCAGATGAACAGGTGAACGGGTGAATGGGTGGGCAGATGAGCAGGTGGTGAATGGGTGGGCAGATGAATGGGTGGGTGGATGAACAGGTGGGTGGTGAATGGGTGGGTGGATGAACAGGTGGGTGGTGAATGGGTGGGTGGTGAATGGGTGGGCAGATGAACGGGTTGGTGAACGGATGAATGGGTGGGCAGATGAACGGGTTGGTGAACGGATGAATGGGTGGGTGGATGAGTGGAAGTGTAGATGGGTGGATGTGAGAATGTCTATCTGGATCTCCTATTCTAGTCCCCAGCTGCCCACTCCTCTGAGAATTACACTGGAGTCTAACAAGATGTCAGCAGAGAGTCACTTCTCCCTTCATATTCCAAGTCAGCTTGTGACTTAGCCCCCTGTCCTTTGTCTGCCTTCTCCCCCAGTAGTTCAAAGCCATTTTCTAAAGTCTGCTGGGGTCCCTTTAGTGTTCTTAGTTCATGGAGGAGTCAGGCCTGGACTTCCTCCCAATGTGAGGCTGGAACAGCTGCATTCTCCCCAGAAGTCCCCTGCAACCCAAGTTCCAAGGCCTAGAATCAAGCTGAGCAAGAGGAGACTCTACTTTACCTAACTTATTCAGGGTTTGACTTACCTGTGGCCAACTATAGTTTGAAAATATTAAATAAAAATTTCTAGAAACAAGCAGTTCATTAATTTTAATAAGTTTTATTATAGTATATTATAGTCATTTATCTTGCCATTAGCTGTTGTTAATATTTGCTCTGCCTAATTTATAAGTTAAACTTCACATTAGGTATATACTATAGGACAGAAACATTGTACAGGTAGGGGTTGATACTATTCAATTGAATTTGGGTATTGACCCATGGATGGGGGAGGGGCTACTGTATTCTGATTGTGCTACTACGGAGAACTGATGTGTCTACGTCTTTATGGGAGGCGTGATATTGGTGTGCCTAGGCTCCACTAGGTTCGTCTGGTGTCCATGACGGTGAGAACAGCTTTCAGTCTCTCCTTTCTTCCCCCCACTCCCGCTTTACCTGCAGACATTCCTTGCTGATGATGGTGCTTATTTGCACCATGTCTGGAAACAGAAACCTCAACCCTTCGTCCAGGGGGTCACAATGGATGGGTGGCACTTAGGGAGAACCTGAGTCTGGTGTTTTGTGTTTACAGCCCACCCTCCAGGCTATTCTCTGTTCCTGGCAGACTGACTGGCCTGGCCTGTCTGCCTAGGCTCCCAGACCTTCGGGCCTCCAGGCCCTCTAGTTTTCGGGCCTTCTGGTGTTTAGTGGAGTTTGGTAAATGGACGCCTGAGCAGCTATGGTCTCTGTTTTTAGTCTAGGCTAAGTTCTGGTGGCAGATTCATGCTTCCAGCCACAATTGTCATCAGGCTCTTATGAACCCTGTCCCTCACTCTTGCCTGTCACTGGTGGCTCTGCCTCCTCCCTGTTGTCCTCAGCTAGCCACCACACATGGCCAGAGCTGTGGAGCCTGGCCACGCTGAGGTACAGCTCCTGTAGTCAGAGGATACTAATAGGTGAATACGCAGGGCCACAATGCCTCCAAGGTCCCTTCAGATTCCAGATGAGTGGACTCTGGCTGGCTCTTTGGTCTTTGGGTTCCAGTCTGGCTGACACAGTGCTGAATAAGAGGAAGTGACCTTACCTAGAAATGTCGCTCACATGGGGTCAGAAGAGGCTGGATGGCTAAACAGTTAGTTTGTGTAGAATATATAACCTGATCTTTGGGAGTTCTTTTTATTGATTTCTCTTCCAAGATTGACTGTGCACCCAGATCGGTGGCTCTCTTAGCCTAATCACCCTGAGTGGGGATGGGGATGAGAGCAGGGGTCACAGCAGCAGCAGGCGGCCAAGTGTAGAGGGTGACCTCTCGCCTCGTGGTCGCCTGCCTCTGTTATAGTCTCACTCACCCTCGCAGCTTTTCCCGTCAGCCATGATGCGGTATCCGCTGGGGCAGGTACAGCGGTAGGAGCCGGGGGTGTTCACGCAGGCATGCATGCAGAGCCAGGGGCGTCCTTCCTGCCCGTAGATCTTACACTCATTCACATCTGGGGACAAAAAGTGCTCTTGGTTCCAGGAGGCTATGCAGTCTCCATCAAGTAGACTCTGGCAGCTGTGACTAAATAGCTGGATAAAGTGGCAAGCTACCCTGCCGAAGAGCACCTGGGATGGCCCCAGGACCAAGAAGGCTGAAGGGAGGAGTGGAATGATGTGAGCCACACTAGCCGGGTTCCTCGGTCTAACTCAGGAAACTATACAAAGCCTAGCAAGTCAGGTACCCCACTTGGAGAAGCAGCTTCAGACACCCATCTTAGCCCTCGTCATCTTCAGCAAAGGACACATGGAGTAAGACAGCCTGTGTGGTGGGGCGGGCCTGTACTCTCAGCATTTGGGAGGCAGAAGCACGGAACTTCATCTGAGGCCAGTATATTGGGCTGTATATTGAGACGCCTCTTTAGGAGGGGGTGGGGAGTAATTTTATTTCTGATGCCGTGAAATGAACCTCTTAGCATTAACTGGCCAGACCTCAGGGTGGAACTGCTGTTTAGTTGTGGTTATCAAAAGTGGGCTCTAGAGTCAGCTAAACTGAGGAGGTGACTAGAGAATGCGTCTCAGTTTGTGTAACTCCCTTGTCACGCCCCCAGAGGCGGGGAAGAGGTTGCGGACACGTGGAGGCAAAGGGTTCCTCTTTGGCTCAGTAGTTCCAGGCTATCACCCTGGACTGCTTTCTTCCCCTCCCCCCATGCTACAGAAGATGGCCTTGGACTTCTGATTCTCCTGCCTCTGTATCCCAAGCATGTCACTTCACATTTAAGCGGTGATGAAATTGCAAGAAGGGCCTTGTGCACGCTATGCAAGCACTCTAGAGACTGAATGCAAATCCCTTGCAGTCCACCTGCTGTCTGTACGATCTCAGAGAAGGCCCTGGTGCACCCTCCTGCAGCCCAGCTGTGGGAAGGTAAAAAGGAGACCAAAATGGGTGAAAAGGAGAACCAAGATGGGTGCGCAGCCACTTCTTTCTTCAGAATCCCGCCCCGCCCTCCAAGTCTTCCGGTTAATTTCATTCATCCTGGCAGCCCTCACCTAAAGGCAAATCACAGGTATCTCTGAGACCACGCCCAGGAAGACACACTTCCCAACCCTGCACTCCGCCCCAGGGAGGCAGATGGCACCCTTTGTTCCTGGGCTCCCATTCTCGCGTCTCCTCTGCGGAGCCCGAGCCTACCCTGGCAGACGCTGTTGCCGCCCGCTGTGCTGCTCAGGTGGAATCCCGCCTCGCAACTGCAATGTTGTTCCCGCTCCATCTGCGCGCAACGCGGCGCGCGGCTGAAGGCGGGGTCGCCGACCACTCCGCCCTCGGGGACCGCTGCGAGAAGAAGACACGCTCAGCACCTGACCCTCCGGGAACCCCCACCCCGGCACTTGCAGTGCGCCCCAGAACGGGCAAGACCCTATCTCTCAGTGCGTACTCTACAGCAGGCAAGGAGTGACAAGCGGTTAACCTAAATTGAGAGACTGCGAGCCGGACAGGACCCGAGAGAGAGCGGAATATAATAGCGGACAGCCAGGCATACTGCAGTGTGAAGTTCGAGATTCATTCTGAGAATCTTGGACAATGTGAACAATGCAGTGGGCACTACAATTTAAAAATTTGAGCCTCCACTTTTTCTGTTCCGTGTGTGTGTGTGTGTGTGTGTGTGCATGTGTACACAATCTTGCAGTCTCGTCAATGTGTTCAGGGTAGTTGTTTTATTATTACAGTTTTTCCGTCTTTCGAAGAACAAAAAGTAGTTTTCTAACCACAATAAAAGTAAAGTAAACAGAATAAACAAAATCAAGGTCTCACTATGTAGTTCTGGCTGGCTTTGGAACTCAACTGTGTAGACCACACTGGCCTCTGCCTCCTGAGTGCTGGGATGGAAGGATACTTTAAAAAGATTTTATTTTATGTTAAAGTGTCTGTGTGTATATGTGTACAATCTGTGGTGCCCGATGCCCATGGAGGCCAGAAAAGCGTTTCTTGATCTGTCTGGAACTGGAGAGTGAAAGGTGGCTGTGGGGCACCATGTGCATGCTGGGAACCCCAGCTCCTAACCTCGTAAAGGGATTTTTGTTTGTTTTTGTTTTTCAGGACAGCGTTTCTCTGTGAAACAGTCCTGGAACTCACTTTGTAGACCAGTCTGGTCTTGAACTCACAAAGATCTGCCTGCCTTTGCCTCCCGAGTGCTGGGTTTAAAGGTATGGCCACTACCACCCCGCTAGAAAGTGGATTAAAAAAAAACAATTCTTGAAATTATTCTCAAGACACCTCTCAGTTTCAGAATGGTGTGAAACCCCTCACCATAGATTCCTTATCAGGAGGTTTTCTTGCCATGTGCTGTAACTCAGTAATTAGATGTCTGGTTATTCATATCTTAAAATTCCTTGGTCTGCTGATTTTGCAGGATGTGATATCGGAAGGAAAAGTAATTCTGTTAGAGGACGAAACACTAACCAGGCAAAGAGGATGAAATTCTAACCAGGCAAAGGTGTCCCAGGGTGTCTTCCCAGGCCGTCCCTAATCTAATGCTGTTAGTTTGGAGCCTGTCTCTCTAAAAGGAGGATCAAAACTCTGGCTATAAAAAACAGCTAAGCCCACCCCAGTGAATACTGTAGGGTACTAGCAGGATCAGACAGTGGATGGGAACCACAGAGTTCTTGACACATCGGCCTTTGGTGATGGTGACCAGCATCCATGCCAGCCCCCAGGGTAGCATCCCCAGCAAGTCTTCTGGCTACATACCAGGCTGGGTCTGATTCTGACAACGGTTCCCAGTTTTTCCTGGAGGGCAGATGCATCTGTACTGGTTGACTCCTTCCACACATGTTCCCCCATTGTGACAAGGCTGGCTGGAGCATTCACTGATGTCTAGGAAAGGATGTCAGCACAAGGTTATGTGGATTCTAGTGCCAAATCAAGCAAAAACTAACAATGGCTTTTCCCTTACATTGCAGGACCACTCCAGCTTCCTGTCTGGCTTGGTTCTGGTTTGTGATCCTCCTGCCTCAGCCTCCTGGGGACAGACATGTATCACTGCACCCTCCCCCAGCTTTCTACCCTCCTACCTTGTCCTTGCATTCTCTCTACCTGTGGGAGCTGCAAGGCAACTGGTGAGCTGAAGTGAAGGTCATTTCTTCTGCAGCATCTGCCTCACGCTGTGCCCACGTGGGGTTCTGTGTGCAGGATGTGGCAGAGCACCGCCCATGCTCGAGGGTGTAGTGTACACAGCTGTAGCCAGGGGTTGGCATCTGCTTGTGAGTGAGGCCCTTCTACTCTTCAACTCTTCTCCAAGGTAGATCCCAGGCCTTGAACTTCCTTTCTTTGTGGCCAAGGATGAAAATGAAGCTAAGGTCTTCCTGCTTCTGCATCCTGGGTGCTAGGATTAACAGGTGTCTGTCACTATGCCCATTTTATTCCATGCTGTGCAGGGAACCTAGGGCCTCATGCATGCTAGCCTTATTCTACTGACTGAGCCACATCTCCACCCCTGCATCATCTTCCAAACAGGAGATAAATTCCAAGAAATTAAAAAGGCGTTTCTGTGTGTCTCCCAGGAGGAAGAAGCAGGGGCTCATCCGGTGAGAACTGTCACCTCATTCTGGGTCAATTGGAAGGGACCTTGGCTTCTCTTAAAACTTGGGCTGTCCAAACACTGTTTATCCACAGGGAAGACATTATTTCCATTTCCCTGTAATCTCAGGCTGGTGACAACTGCCCCAGTCAGCCTGTTTTCAGATGATTCGTTTCCAGGAATGTGCCTGAGACCGCATCACACACAAATGTGCCCCCCACTCCCCATTAGTATTCCAAGGTCTCTCAAGGTCCAACCCTATCTTTGCTTACTGGCCCCTCTGAAAGTGGACAGATCAATAAACCATGAAGGTATGGGGAGGAAGCCAGAAAGCGTGAGTGTGTTTATATCCCTCAGCTTGGTGTCAACACACCCCCAGCCATTATCGGTCCTTGGGGAGACTCCAGTAGAAGACACCCAGCTGCCCTTGCGCCTGAACCCATCAGGAGGGGCTAGGTTGACGTCAGCTTGATAGAGACATGAATAGGTGTCCCAGCATATTCATTTCCTTACAGGCTCCAGACAGACGTTCTGCATTTCTTATCTTGATGAGCAGTCAGAGGTATTCAATGGCCTGATGCCCAGACTGGCAAATGCTATGTCCCAATTGAAGGACAGCTGTCATCACATGCAAGTGTGTCGCAGGCCGTGGCATTTAGGTATGGCTTTAGAACGGTGAGGAGGGCGATGGCAGTGATGGTAAGAAAGGCTAGCAAGTCAAGGCCTGGGCACAATCCTTCTCCATCTCCTGTTTCATGAATACTTATTCTTCAATGAAAGTGAATTGTCATGGGGGCTGGAGAGATGGCTCAGAGGTTAAGAGCACTGACTGCTCTTCCAGAGGTCCTGAGTTCAATTCCCAGCAACCACATGGTGGCTCACAACCATCTACAGTTCAATCTGGTGCCCTCTTCTGGTGTGTAGACAGAACACTGTATATGCAATAAATATAAATAAATCTTTAAAAAAAAAAAAGAAAGTGAATTGTCATATGTATACTCTAACTTATTCTCTTTTCAAAAATGCTTATGTCTGCAAGTATACATGTATGTGAGACAGGGTCTCAAGTAGCAGAGGCTGCCCTTGAACTTGATATGTATCTGAGGATGACCTTGATCTTTGATTTCCTGTCTTCTCATCTTGAGTTCTAGGATTATAGGCATGAACCATCATGCCTGATTTGTGTGGTGCTGGGCATTGAACTCAGAGCCTCATGCACATTAGGTAAGCATGCTACCATGTAAGCTACATTCTCATCCCCTCCCCCTGACTTTGTTTTTCTTTTTCATTCTAACTTTGTTCCTGGGTTCTGCATTTTATTTCAAATTTCCCATTATGCCAATGACTTTATTTCTAAGGTTTCCTCATTTTTAAAAAATTTATCTTTTCCATTTCATTATTCTAACTTATTTTTGGAGGGGGAGAACACATGAATGTCATGAGTGAAGAGGTTAGAGAAGAACTTCCAGGAGTCCATTCTTTCCATCTACCCTGTGGGCTCCAGGGATTGAATTCAGGTCATCAGGCTTGGAGGCAAGAGCCTTTCCCTACTGAGCCATCTCTCAAGCCTAGATTTTGTTTTTGTAGTCTTTATATTTTAGAAACTTCTATTGGCTTGTTTTGAAATGTTGGCTTATGCTTTACTTTGGTTTTAAGGATATGTCTTTCTGGCAATTCTTTGTTGTCCATGGAAACTTTGTTCTCTCTTTTTTAAAGTTTTTATTTTTGTATACCAGCTTGCATGGGATTTAACAGGAATCCTTCCCACCCTCCTCATACTTAGATGAAGTAAGTTTTCCTATGTACCTTTAGCACCTTCATGCCTCCAAAATTTCCTTTCCTGTTATTTTTCCATCATGACCAAAAGCAGAACCTCCTATCTCCTCAGCTCTGTCTTGATGGCATTCAATTTATTTTTAGATTTATTCTATTATCTTATGTGTTAGAATGCTTTGCCTGTGTGTGTGTGTGTGTGTGTGTGCGTGTGTGTTTGTGTGTGCATCCCATGCCTGCAGTTCCCAAGGAAGCCAAAAGAGGGCAAAAGATTCCCCAGATGACTGTAAACTGTCATGTATATTCTGGGGATCAAACTCAGAGCCTCTGCAAGAGTAGCAAGTGCTTATAACTACTGAGTCAACTCTCTAACCCTCTTAATGGCATTTTTATGTGAACAACCATATCTTATTTGCACTTGTTTTCTTTGTGTTCAACTTGGGTTCTCCCCAACATTTTGGCTGGAAACTTTTGGGGACTCTTGTTCAGATTCCCTCTGGAACTAAGGCTTTCTATTTCAAGTGTCCTGGCTGGAGGTGTAGCCTAGTTGGCAGACTGCTTGTCTAGCATGCATCAGGATCTGGGCTTGGTCCTCAGCATAAAACTGTAATCAGATGCATAGGATTAAAGAGAATCAAGGGAACTAAAGGTGAGATGGGAAAGTTTACATCCGACCAAGCTGACCTCTAACAGATTGCCTCCAAAATGTGTGAGCTCCGAGAGCTGACCCTGAATTTTTCTTGAAGAATCAACTGAAGAATCTCAGAAGGAGGACGCAAGCGACACTTCCCAATACATAAGAGATGGGACAACCAGTGAGAAATATGGAAGTGATCTGGGCTCCAATTCAAACACAGTGTTAAAAACACGTAAGACAATAGGGAGAATTGCATTTTAACTAGAAATTTTATGACGCTAAGGAGTTTATCTTGTGAAAATTACTGGAGTTTTTGGTTTGTATGATCTTCCTTCTGTACTTTTATGTGTTGAACTTTTTCTTTTTTAAAAAATGTTTTTTATTATATGTCTAGGATTGGTTTGCCTGCATGTATGTGTGAGCAACACATGTGCACAGTGGCTGGTTCCCCTGAAACTGGAATCACAGGTGGTTATGAGTGTGTGTGCTGGGAACTGAACCCAGGTCCTCTGTAGGAGCAGCTGGTGCTCTCAACCTCTGAGCCATCTCTCCCTCACTGAAGTGTCGCTTGGGTCCTCCTTCTGAGATTCTTCTGGGATTAAAGGTGTGTGCCACCACCACCTGGCTGAATATGTTTCTTAATGAAAAGGAAAAATGTTTAAACTAATTGGCATTTTTGAGACTATGAAAACAGGAAAAAGATCACCTAGTAAAGTATTGAGGCCCCTGTGGGGAAGTGCTTCATTCTGGTGGCAAATGACAAAGGGGTTTACTTCTCTCAAGCTTTTCCTTTGGTTGATCAAATGAATGCCTATGACTTCCCCATTCAGAAAGCCTCACACCCTAAAAAATATGCCCTGGGCTGGGTGCTAATGCTCAGCTGATGGAATGCTTGCCAACATGTATAAAGTTTTGCATTTAAATCTAGCACCACAAAAACTCAGTGTAATTGCAGCAGCACTCAGGAGTTAGATGCCAGAGAGTCAGAAGATCAAGGTCATCCTTGGCTACATACTGAGTTCAAGGCCAGCCTGGGTTACATGAGGCTCTGTCTCAAAAGGAGCAAGAACAACAGCAACAACAAAAATGCCCTTCACCGAGAGAAAGAAAAAGAAGCCTGGGAGCCAAATGGCTGCTTTCCACTGTGGGCTTCCAGGGCTCCTCTGCCCACTGTGTCTTTAATGGTGTCATTATGTGTCGTTTCCTTCTATGCCAAGTAGGGTTCATCACCCTCTTCCCAGTCAGTAGACTGCAGAGTGGGCACTGGCCAGTTATTAAAGCACTGCCAAGTGTTTCACTGGCACTGACATTTTATGTCTACAAGTGAAGGGCTGTAATTAAGATTTTGTCCCCCGTGGTCACAACACGCAGTGACAGAACTGCTGATGTAGAAATTGAACTGGGCACACTCAGCAGCTGCTGGTCACCAGATTGCTGAGCTCCAGCAGAATGGAACTGTCTTGGCAGGAGAGGAGGTGTTCTGAAGACATTTGGGATGGCCACTCCCACCCGTTGGCTCTCATAGTCTAAGACAAAGGACAGCAAGCATTGGAATTTTTCTAGGAATCTCATCCTGGGGGAAGGAAAGGGCTAAAGCATGGTGCTAGCCAGAGGAGGAGCTTGTCTCCCAGGAAGAGATCGCATACAGTTCTTTGTTGTTCGTGTGTGTGTGTGTGTGTGTGTGTGTGTGTTATACATGTGTACATGTTAATGTATGTGCATGGGGGCAGGGGTGGGTGTTGCATGCCAAAATGGGGACCGTGGGTCAACACTGTCTTTACTGCTGTCCATGTTTAGTTTATTTTATATGAATGTGTGTTTTGTCTCCATGTGCATCTCATGTGCCTGGTACCCACAGAAGCCAGAAGAGAGCACTAGATCCCCTAGAACTGGAGTTATAAACAGTTGTGAGTGAGCCGTCATGTGGGTGCTTGGAATTAAACCTAGATCTTCTAGAAGAGCAGCAAGTGCTCCTAAACAGTAAGTCATCTTTCCAGTGCCTCCATCTCAGTTTTTGAGAACTCAGAGCTCATCAGTTTGGCCAGACTACCTGGCCAACAGGCTCTGGTGACCTGCCTGTCCCTCTGCCTCCGATGCTGAGGTTACAGGCATACACCATCACACCCTGCTTTTATGTGGGTGCTGGGGCCTAAGCCCAGGCCTTTCTGTTTGTTTTCCACTACTACTTGTCTGTTTGATTGGCCTGTCGAGGATGGGTGGCCAAGTGTAGTTAAGGTTGCTGGGGCCGAGGCTTCTCTGACCCTAACAACTCCAGCAACATCAATCACATAATCAAGATTGTCACAGTTCCCTGAGAAGATCCAAAAGCAGCTATCTGGCATCGCTGTGAGCCTCTGGCTGAAGACAGCATCCGTGAGTGCCAATGCTGGCACAGCGAGCCAACTTGGGGGAGGCTGAGCCTAGCAGCTTGTTGATCCAGTTAATTGTAACATACAAATATTTTGTTCCATCAGTACAGGGTAAACGTCCAGGCCCAGTTTATACTTAGTGAGATGAAAAGTATCCAAGATTCCATTTTGAAAAACAAAGGAATCTAATCACTTTATTCTAACCAGCTCACAAGTCAAGCATCACATAGCTAGCTTAAGGCAGCCACTCAAACACTGCCCCAATCCCGAGTCTATCCATCTCAGTGAACTTCTACACAGTAAGGTTGGTCACTCTGAAACTGTAGAGCTTCTCTTGGGCTTTTTCACTATCAATTACTTTAATTAATTAATTAATTAATTAATTAAATGGTACTTCAATAACAAGAAATTTGAATTCACTTATCCACCATAAATATATGTCTATAGGACAGAACTGAAATCAGGGACTAAAAATGCCATAGGGTCTTTATGGCTCGTGTGTCTTTGACTCCATTCTGTGTGTCCTTCTTTATCACCTAATATTTTGGGGGAAATCTGGAAAATATTCATTTGTGTTATGTGTATGTATGTGCCTGAGTATGTGTCCATGGACCACGTGTGTGCAGCATCCATAGACGCCAGAAAAGGGTGTCAAATCCTGCAAATGTTCACTTATTTCAAGAACTTGGAATCCTCTAATTTACCTAGACAGGCTGGCCAGCGGGCTCTGGTAGCCCCCTGTACCTTCTTTCCCCATCAGTGGTTACTGGCACACAGCTCTGCACATGACTTTTATGTGGGTGCTGGGGATCCAAACTCAGGAGCTGGAGGGTGCTGAGAACAAATCCAGGTTCTCTGCAAGAGCAGTAAGTAAGAGCTCTTAACTGCTGGGCTTTCCCTCCAGCCTCCTGGAAAAAGTTAACATTTATTTTGTGTGTATGTGTTTGTGTGTGTGAATGTATGTGTACATACATGTGTATATGTATTGTGTGCATGTTTATGTGTGTGTGCATGTGTGTGGGGTGTGTGTGTATTCCTGCATGTTTATGTGGGTGTGTATGTATGTATGTATGTATGTATGTATGTATGTATGTATGTATGGGTGTGTGCATGCCCCAGTATGCTTGTAGAGGTCAGAGGACAGCTCTTTTAGGAGTTGGCTCTCTCTCCCTACTATGTAGGTCCTAGGGATTGAACTCAGGTCGCCTGCCAAGAGTGCTGACTCCCATCACAGATACACAGATACTCAGTCCAGGGACAAGGTGAGGAAAGAAGATCATGTCAGCCCTGTCATGGTGGCCAGGGTGGACTACAAACAGACAGGTGTCCAAGACAGGGCAAGAGACAGACAGATGTGAGGGAACACAAGCAGATCAGGCCACAGGTGACCAAGTGAATGGGACCTAAGGTGCTGAATAGACACAGAAAGAATCCACCAGGGGTCTACAACTCAGCCTAGAAGTTAAAACCACAGATGCCCAGAGCAATGAAAAGCAAATGCCTTATACCTAGGATGGCATTTTTATCATTCATGAGGTGTTTAATTGGATGGAATTCTTTCAGAGTCAGGGTGAATAGCAGGATCTGGCATTTCCCCAGGTGTGTTTGCATGGCTCATGATTTATTATCTGCATAGTTGCCAGGGAGGTCTGAGAGCTGGAACCTGTAATCAACCGTTGAGCCGCTATGCCTTCCAGGAGACAGGAAAGGGCTGCTGTGTGTCTCAGCTCCTCCTGTGGGTCCCCATTCCCCTTGGGAGTACTGTGTTTATGAGATCTCTCTGTTTTCAAGATTTCTAAGTATTCAGGGCTATCGATTGCAACAGAGTGGCAGAGCTCTTGTCTAGCATGGATGAGGCCCTATCTCAAATCAACACGCTCCCCGCACAATGCTCTTGCACTTGTTTAAGATTTATGCTACTTTTAATCCTAACTAAAATCATGGCCTTGCATCAAAAGGCCTTCCATAGATGCCTAAAAATAAATGACTGATAGCTATGAATTTGTTTTTAAACTGTGGTCTATAGGCTTTTGAAAAGCCAATAAATTACATGTGCCAAGCTTTGCTTTTCTCTATTGTCAAAACAGTTCTGTTCTTAAGCCCAGCATAGAACCTCAGCAAGGACTCTCTCCAAGCTGTCCACACCAGGTCTCAGGCTAGACCTAAGTGACAATCGAGGGATCTCCTCTTCCCCAGACTATACGAGGAGCCCCACAAGCAGACTGCTGCTTCAGGGCAGCTCAGCTGTCGCCCTTCTGGTTCTCCTCTTAGTCTTGGTAGACTCAAGCCCTGACATTGATATGATCAAATTGCTTTTGTTAGTGTTGTCTTGGTTTAGTTTAATTTTAGTTTTTGAAGCAGGGTCTCCTTCTGTAGCCTAGGCTAATCTCAGACTCTGTAGCCCAAGTTAATCTCAGACTCCGGGCAGCCCATTTGCCTCAACCTTTTAAGAGCTGTGATTATAGTTGGAGGCACTATACCCAGCTAAGAGCCAATCTTTTAAAAAAATTTTTGAGACATGATTTCTTTGTGTAGCCCTGGCTGTTCTGGAACTAGCTCTGTAGACCAGACTAGCCTCAAATTCAGAGATCTGCCTGTCTCTGTCTCTGAAATTCTGGGATTGAAGGTGTGTAGCCAGGCAGTGGCAACCAGCTGTGAGCATAACATTTGGAAGGTAGAAGGTAGAGGCAGGAATATCAAGACTCCAAGGCCATCCCTAGCTGTAGAGTGAGTTTAAGGCCTGCCTGGGCTATATAAGACCCTATCTAGAACAAACACACATGTCCAGTCACCAGAGTCCCGAACAGGGTGAGCTGTTGAGAAGTAGACAGTGGCTTTGTGTAAGTTCCTTACCCAATCTGCACCTCAGACTCTCTATAGGCAAACCAAGACCAGATGGCCGTGGGGACTCATGGGAATAACTCAGACCTGGCATAGGGGTGAAGAAGCAGGCGTGTTCCCGTTTCTCTGCTGAGGAATGACTGAAGAACCAAGGGGAGATGGCTGAATGGGTGAAATGTTTGCTACTTAAGTGTGAAAACCTGAGTTTGGACCTCCAGAATCTGCCCACAGACTTTGGTAGCAGGCTCCTGGAACCCTAGCACTCCTACCATGAGATGGGAAGCAGGGATAGGGTAATCCCTGCAAGTTTGCTGGCATACACAGTCATCCTGGCATACACAGAACTGAGGGCAAGGATTGACACCTAGTAGGGCTATCCTTGACCACTGTGGCATCATTCTCTCTCTCTCTCTCTCTCATCTCTCTCTCTCTCTCCTTTCTCTCTCTCCCCTCTCTCTCTCTCTCTCTCTCTCTCTCTCTCTCTCTCTCTCTCTCTCTCTCCCACACACACATGCACACACACACACACACACACACACACACGAGGAAAGAAGGGAGGGAATCAGATGTGTCTCCGGGACGATCCTTTTGACCAGCATATCCATGCTACGTGGTGTGAACAGAGAAGAATGGCCATACCTCTGCAGTGGGGCTTTTCTCCAGTCCAGGTGCCATTAGCAAGACACACCACACTGCTGGGACCAACCAGTCGGAACCCAGGGTTGCAGGTAAAATGGACTTCATGGTCCACTAAGTACTTGCTCCCAAACTTCCTGCCATCAGAAGGGGCGTCCAGAGCTGGGCAGGAAACTGTAAGAAAAAGAGAAGGGATTAGGAGCCCTCCCCTGGGCTGCAGCCATGGCGGTGTAGATGTCACTCACAAGAACCCCCACCTCTCCCTCTCCCTCTCCCTCTCTCTCCCCCTCTCTCTCTCCCTCTCTTCCTCTCCCTCCTTTCCTCCCTCTCTCTCTCTGCCCCCCTCCGTCTCTCTTTCTCTCTTGCTCTCTGTTGAATGACTGCTGGGCATGGTTCTGGACCTTCTAAATGCCACATCTCATGAAGCGTTCCCAATGTTCTTGGAGAGGAGGAGGGGAACACAGTTGACCTAGTGAAAGCTGAGAAAACCGATGCTGAGATACCGAGGGTTGTGTGTGCAGGGCCCCACAGTACAGCGCCGAGTATCAAATCGATGAGACCAACATTTACTGCCTCTGCTTTCTCTTGTCTCCAGCCTGCTGCGTGCCCCAGGTCTCCTGAGCAGGCTCAGCCTACCACCAGGCCAGCTCTTGCTCTTCAGGTCTCTATTCAATTGTCACCACTTCCCAGAGGATCTCTGGCTACCAGGCATCTCTGTCTCAGTCCACGTTGCCTTCCTCTTAGCATTTGTGACTACTGCATGTCTTCATGCTTGCTGTCAGTGTTCTCTGCCCGCGTGCAATCTGGCCTGTGTTCTTTCTGCTAGTCCCAGCCCCAGCCAAGTGCTTGGCACACAGAGTATGTTCTAGAAATGGGCCTTAAAGGAAACATGATTTATTGTTGAAAGCCTTCCTCTGGAAATGTTACTTCACACAACAAAGAAGCCCCTAAGGAAATAAAGTCACCAGGACCAATGGTGTTGGGTATCCCACAGTCTCCATCTCCTATCTGATTGACAGATATCACCAGGAAAACATGACTCAGGGTTAGAGCTCTGCCATCAGTGGAGGGAAATTGGGATGTCCCATTGTGCCCCAGACAAGTGGGACTTATCTTGGAAGCCCCTCTTCCCACCCCAGTTGGGTGGAATCACTGGAGAATGTACTTTCAGGCATGAAAAGCTAGAGCCATGCCTGCTCATGGAAAATGACACAGGCTGTAAGTGCAGCATTCTGGGCAGGTCAGGGTAGAAGTGTGCTGTGCAGAGGGGGAATGTGGGAAGTATCTGGGCCTTCCAGGCTGTGAACTTAAAAACAGTTTCAAAAACATACTGTTATACTTAAAGTAAAAACAAGAACAAAAACAAAATCAGAGTTGACTGTTCTCTCCAAGGAGGTGAAACGCACCTATACTTGCAGAGTGATGTTTATGACAATTCTGTGGGATTATAGGTTGCTACCTATGTAGCTATTAAGCCTAGAATAAAAAGTTTAAGAGGAAATGGTCTGGGTGTGGTGACAAACCATAGCTCTTGGGAGGCAGAGGTGGGAGGATTTTGAGTTCCAGGTCAGCCTGAACTATATATTGAGACTCCATCTTAAAAAAAAAAAGAAGAAACACAGGCCTGGAGCTGAAAACCATAATCCCAGCACTTGGAAGGCAGAAGCAGAAGGATCAGGAGTTTAAGATTATCCTGGTTACATGGCAAGTTTGAGGTCAACGTGAGCTACATAAGATAAAAACAAAACAAGGAGGCTGCAGAGGTGAGCCATTGGTTAAGAGGGCTTGCTGCTCTTGCAGAGAACCAGGGAGGGATCCAGTGCCCTTTTCCGGCCTCCACGGCACACACAAATAAATCATTTTATAAAACCTGGAAAAAGGTGTCTATCAAACATAGGGGACAGGAGTAACCTTAATGTGTACAACACACACACACACACACACACACACACACACACACACACACACACGGCTAACTGGCTGGAGAGAGCTCTCGGGTGCAGTTCTTGGCCCCAGCCTGATGATTTGGGACACACCTGGACGTACATCCGCGGCCACTTTGCTAACGGTGTTTTGCAGCGCAGCCAACCGGCTCTTCATGTTTCGAATGCCTTCAGCGAAGCGGGTCTCCTGGCCCTTCAGCAGCTGCTGCAACTGGCGGATGGTGGTCAGGAGTTGCTGTCTATTGAGACAACTCTGGGGAGAGAAGAGACTGTTGGAGCAGGCTTCATCTTGCCATTGTGCTCTGGGCTTCAGAAGTCTAAACCACGAACTTCAAGCTCCTCGGTGCCTTGTAAAACACCTTGGTGGAGCAGCCTCTCCAAGGCACCCCTCCCTGCTAGGTACTCTACCTCATCTGTTCTCAACCTATGGGTGGAGACCATCAGCAAATCAGATACATATGATTCATAACAGCAAAATTACAGCTATGAAGTAGCAAGGAAAATAATTTTATGGTTGTGGTCACTGCAACATGAGGAACTGTACTGAAGGGTCGCAGCATCAAGAAGGTTGAGAACCACTGCTCTATCTGAACAACAGCATCTGCTGGGTTAGGTTGCTAGATAGCAGCCCAAGTACACGTATCATACATAGCCCCACGACACCCCTTGACATAACAAAACAAGGGCAGAATTGGTGACTAAATGACTAGGTGCTTAAGCAACCATTTGAACCCAAAGTTCCTTATAATCACTAGCCTGTCACACCAAAAGACACACAAATTCCCCCCTACTCTAAGCTTAAGAGTGAATTCCAGGCTGGGTGAAACTTTCCTTTCTTTTTCCATTGGACACTTAGAAAAACAAGAGAACAGTGGAACACACAGAGCAGTCAGGGAGGCCTGGTGGTTCCTAGGCTTTTAAAAATATAATGAGGAAAATGAGGGAAAAATAGAATAAAGTGTTCAATACAGTCAATGTCCACTTTTGATGATTTTTAATAGCTTTTTTTTTTTAAAAAAAAAGAGAAATGGTATTGTACTTAATGTGGACAAACACTATTTGACTTAAAGCAGCTTAAACATCATACTGGATGTGTTTCCTTGCAGTCTCTATTACATTTGAGAATCAGGGCATTAGGGCCGGAGAGATGGCTCAGAGGTTAAAAGTGCTTCCTGCTCTTGCAGAGAACCCAAGTTTAGTTTCTAACACACACAGGAGCAGCTTGCAACTGCGTGTAAGCTCGTCTCTGATGCCCTCTTCTGGATTCTGCGGCCATCTGCGAGTACACGTTCACATACTGCTGCCCCCGAACCAAACACACACACCCTCACACACATATTCCCATAGTTGAAATAGAAGAACTCTTAAGAAGAAAAGAGCCGTGGGTGGGGGCAACAAAGGGAAGGGAGGACCTTAGCCTTGGCCAGTTGATTCTGGACTAAGGTCATTCTCATTCGTCTGGGAACTGTGTGTCTGACCTGGCTGGTATTACTTGCCGTGATGATGTATCTTCAGGGATATGAAGCACCGTTTATTTTGGGCTTTTTCACTGAGTATCAGTTGTGTGTATTGTAGTGTGTGTATGGTTCGTGTGTGTGTCCACGTGCATGCAAGTGGACAGACGCAGAAGCCAGAGGCTGATCTTCCTCGATTGCTCTCTCGCTGACCCCGGGCTCACTGGTTCCAGGAGACCAGCAAGCGTCAGGTTTCTTCTGCCTCTGCCTACTCAGCTTTGAGACGACAGGCTCACCAGCCTCCGCCATGGCTGCTGCGGATCTGAACACAAGGTCTCATCCATCTCCCCAGCCCCATCTATAAGTTTTATAACTAGAGGAAATACGTGCAAGCCGGTGGGGCGCTGGGCAGCTGAGGTATGTGCCTCCACAGCCTGGGCAGTATCCAGCCTCTCAGCGGGGCCGCTGAGGCCACAACGGGCCACTCTCCTGGAGAGACTGCCAGACCGCAGCACCTTGGAGTTTTCATCAAACACATGACTCATGGGCTAGATTCAATGGCTGCTTTTGACAAAATTGAGTTCCTTGGGGCCCCTGGAACTCGTTAACCCACAGGGGCTCCTTGGCCTCCACCGTAACCTGGACCCGATGAAGCATAGCCGGAAAGGTAGCTGCCGGAAAGAGAAGTTGCTTTTCCACTCCCCCCACTGACGGCCATCCTTCCACACAAGTCCCGGGCACCTGGGCGATGACCAGTTCTTACCTGCCTGGCACTGCACGGCCAACTCGCCCAGGCCTGAGCTTCCACACCTATCTCCTGTGCTAAAAAGAAAACGGATGTCTTTGCGGCTTGGGTCGAGTCCATGTGGGATGCGCTTCTGCCTATAAGACGTGCTTCCCTTCCTCAGAGGCTGCTTCGCAGCTGGCTGGGGCCCACGTGTGGAGAAGCAGCCTCTACTTGCGGTTATTATTATTAGGCTCATGTTAGCCCCCATGTCACACAGAGGCTGAAAGTCAAGTGATTTGACCCAAATCACGTAACCTGGGAGTGGTACAGTCCGGGCCCTGTGATTTCCAACCTGCCCCAAGGACTCATTTGTTCTCACATAACACTGTGTGGTGGGGTCTTTACGGGAATTAACAGCCCTAGAGTGAACTTTTAACTCTTGTGCAAGTTGGAGATTTGACAATGGGGACAGGAAGTAGTAGCACGGGGAGGATCCTCTGCTCACACAGATGTCAGTCAGGTCATGATATGTGGGAGGGGGCCCGCTGAGCCCGGG
Organism: Mesocricetus auratus; assembly: GCF_017639785.1. Taxonomy (NCBI): domain Eukaryota; kingdom Metazoa; phylum Chordata; class Mammalia; order Rodentia; family Cricetidae; genus Mesocricetus; species Mesocricetus auratus. The sequence goes on along the minus strand of NW_024429189.1, from coordinate 95,482,953 downwards.
TATGTGTAAGGGCTCGGTGCTGAAGGGAAGAGTTCTCAACGCCAAAGGGCAAACCCATGGGCACCTGGAGTGGGGCCCCAGGAGGAGAGCACACATGTGTCGGGGTAAAGGGCCTGTTATCCTGTGACCACCGGGTAGGCACATTTCTCTAGCCTCAGAGCTTCCCCTGGGGACAACTCCCTCCAACTGTCACTGGGCTGAGACCTTGCAGTGCCGACACACATGAAGAGGGAGCCAGCTGGAAGGCTGGGGATGACTCAATGTGGAAGTCGGGAAGGCTCTCTCTGACCCACCCCTGTCTGACCTGTCTCGGGTAATGCAAGGAAGATCTCGGGTGCTCTCGGCAAGCTGTCCTGCCAGATGAGAGGCACGGACCCAGGGAATGAGTGCCTTGCACAGGGTGTCTGAGGGTCCTTACTGCCACTAACCAGGCAAGTCTCTGATCCCAAAATGTTAGACCACACCCACCTGAGAATGGGGTAATGGGCCTGGGACCTCTGCTCAGCCAGAGCAAGAGATCAGAGGCATGAGTTTTGGGGACAAGTAGGTCATGGAGGAAGATAAAGGGCCCAAATGGTCCCTGCTTTCAGACTGAGACAGTACTCATCATTGTCACTAGTTCAGGGAAAGCATCCACCTTGAAAAGAAAACTGAAACACAAAAGTAATCCAAACAAAGAGACACCAATGTTAACTTCCTGCTCCGTGTTACTTTCTTAGTCGGACCAAACACATACGTCCACAGTATCATCTGGACAGGCCAGGTCACCGCACGGCTGTCTTGTGTTGGATACAAGGCTACTTGTCTTGTGTTGGATACAAGGCTACTTTTACATCCGTGGGCACAGCATGTCTACCTCTGGGTCTCAACTTGACTTCCATTCCTCTGTGTACTCTTTCGGTCTGTGGGGGCTCCTTTTCCCCACTCCTCTGTCCACTGTGCTCTCCCACCGGCTACCATCGCCCGCTAGAGCACAAGCTCCTGAGGCTTGGGGACAAACCATTTCCTATTTCTCAAACACAGCCTTTGTTGGGGTCACCTGAGGAACTGCAGAGAGTAAGAGGCAAGCCTGCTTGGCAGCTAAAGGCTGACAGGGCCAGTTCTTCTCATTAGAAGACTCAGTCCCTAGGCTTCCCACAGCCTTCTGCCACAGACCTCCCATCCTAGAGGGAAAATTCAACCCCAGTGAGGGGCACAGCAGGCTGCACCCCCGGGAAGGACAAAGGGACCCACTCTGTCTGGGCCCTCAGTCTCACAGGACCCTCAGCACCTTGTTTTTCTGTTTTTGAACTTTTGCTTGATGAGACTGGCCTCCATTGATGCGAGCATCTGTCCCTAGCTGTCAGGCTGGAAGGACAGGGCAGTGGTACAGCTCTAACCTAGCATGCTCAAGGTCATTGGTTCAATAACCACAGAAACAAAAGTGAAAATCAAAACACAGCAACAAACAAACAAACAAACAAACAAAAAACCCAGGATCCACACCAGTGCCACTGACAAGAACCTGTGGAAAAATAGTGTCTTAACTTTTTAATAACATTTAAGGTGGAACCAAGATGGTCAGGGAAATTCTTCCATTTCTGAGGGAATACAAAGATTGGAGTTTAACAGCCCTAGCTGTCCTGGAACTCACTCTGTAGATAAGGCTGACCATGAAATTACAAAGATCCCCGACTCTGCCTCTTGATTACTGGGATTAAAGGTGTGTGCCACCATGCCAGGGTTAGGGTTTCTCATTGTTGTTTCTCTGTTCTTGAAAGGGACAGAACTTCACTCAAACCCAGACTCAGAGCTGACAGATATGAAGCCTTCAGTGAGAAGCAGGGTCACCCCATCCGCTCTTCCCAGGCATAGATGGTTCTAGAACTTGATGCCAGTGCTGAGAGCTAAGCAGAGGAGCCAGGAGGGTCTAGAGAGTGATGAAAATGCTCTATCTGGGGCCTTGAGGGACTCTGTAGATAGAATGCTTGCCCAGCACTTAGGTAAAAGGCTGGGCATGGTGCACACATGTCTACCCCAGGGCTGTGGAAGTGGATGACAGGAGCGTCACCAGGGCGGACCTCAACCCTGCTCCAGGTTCACTGAGTCTGTCTCAAGAGAGGATGGTATAGAGCGATGGAGCAGGGTGCCTGATGTCCTCTTCTGGCTTTTAGGAGCAAGTGTACACACACAGACACAGACACAGACACAGACATACACACACACACAGACACAGACACACACACACACAGACACAGACATACACACACACAGACACACACACACACAGACACACACAGACACAGACATACACACACACAGACACACACACACACAGACACACACACAGACACAGACATACACACAGACACAGACACAGACACACACACACACAGACACAGACATACACACACACAGACACACACACACACAGACACACACACACACAGACACAGACACACACACACACAGACACAGACATACACACACACACAGACACAGACACACACACACACACAGACACAGACATACACACACACACATACAGACACACACACAGACACAAACACACACAGACACACACATACAGACACACACACACAGACACACACACAGACACATACACAGACACACACACAGACACACACACACAGACACAGACACACACACACAGACACAGACACAAACACACACAGACACACACAGACACAGACACACACACACACAGACACACACACACAGACACAGACACAGACAGACACACACACACATACAGACACACAGACACACACACAGACACACACACAGACACACACACAGACACACACACAGACACATACACAGACACACACACACAGACACACACACACAGACACAGACACAGACATACACACACAGACACAAACACACACAGACACACACATACAGACACACACACACAGACACACACACAGACACACACACAGACACACACAGACACAGACACACACACAGACACACACACACAGACACACACACACAGACACACACACACAGACACACACACAGACACACACACAGACACACACAGACACAGACACACACACAGACACACACACAGACACACACACACAGACACACACACAGACACACACACACAGACACAGACACAGACACACACACAGACACACACACAGACACACACAGACACAGACACACACACACACATACAGACACACACACAGACACATACACAGACACACACACAGACACACACACAGACACATACACAGACACACACACACAGACACACACACACACACTCCGTCTCCCTCGCCCTCCTCAGGGAAGTCTTTGTTCACCCTTTCACAGCTGTCTCTCTCACAGAATTTGCTCAAAGTCCCACAGAGCTTGCCATGTTTCTCTTTCTTTGAGAGTCAGCCAGGAGAGATGAGTCTGCAGGGACTTCATACCTAGACCCCACCAGTTGATTGGGGGGCACAGCTAAGGATTGTGAATGGCTCCAAGTTTATCTGCCCCCATGCCAGAATTTAGGAGGCCTTGCCCTTTCCACCTCATCCAGACTTCTTTGCTTTGGGCTCAATTTATAAACAAATTCAAGACCCAGAGTCAACTGTCAAGACTCCCACATGCAGGGTGTATGGGGTGGTCTTTGAGGCTTTTCTGTACCCAGTTGAGGGGTCTTCTTCATGGTGCTGATATGTATTAGTGTGGTCACAACTTCAACAGCTACTTTGCTGAGAGAGCCTCGGGCTCTCAGGCAGCTACCGATGACCCCTCAGACTGGGAAGGGCTGTCTGTCATGCTCCTTTCTCCTAAGCCATAGCTATGTGTCTCGTCAGCATATTCTTAACGGAAACACAGATGTTCTGGTGCTTTTAGGTCTCAGAGAGGACACAGCACACTTGCCAACCCAGGCCTGCTAAGCCAAGGCTGGGGGCTCTCACCGCTGAGTCATGGTGAAATTCCTACATTGATTTTTCTCTAGAGCCTTGCCTTTAGACCAGGTTGAGGGCTGTGACTCCTCCACTGAGCATGCGCATGTGAGATCTCTCTCTGTCTCACACACACACACACACACACACACACACACACACACACACACACACACGACAGGGGGTGGGTGGATGGAGGGAGAAACCAATAATTCATGCTAGAAGCTGCCCACAGCCCTTGCATTAGAGTTCCGGAGAAACAGTAGTAAGAGGAAACAAATATGACCCACATAGTTAATATACTAGGATATGTTTAATAACTAAGGTACAACATAGATATTTGACATGGATATCATATTTTTATTGTTAAGATTGATTTATTTCTAAAGTTGATATGTATAGATATTTTGCTGGTAGGTATGTTGTACACAAAAGCATGCAGTACCTATGGAGGCCAGAAGAGGGAGCTGGATTTCCTGGAACTGGAGTTACAGATGGTTGTAAACCACCATGTGGGTGTTAGGAACTGAACCCAGGTCTTCTGCAAGAGCAGAAAGTGTTTTTAACAGGGAGCCAACCCTCCAGCCCTTAATGTATATCGTGTGTGTGTGTGTGTGTGTGTGTGTGTGTGTGTGTGTGTGTGTGTTACCTGCATTCCACACACACTCATGAGGAAGGGAGAGAAAGGGGAAGAGAGTGTGAGATGGGGTGAGCTCATTGGCTCACGTAAGTATGGGGCAGAGTCTATGGTGCTGTCTGACCTCAAGTTCAAAGGCAGCCTGGAAGAACTCCACATTAAGGAGAGTAATCTCTTTTATTAAAGCCACTGATATAAATGTTAGCCACATTTAAATAACTCTTTCCCAGCAACATATAGGGAAGCCATGGCTAAGCTAAGCTGACATAAAGTTAATCATCAAAGACCTCCCTCTGGAGTCTCCCTTTGAGGGTCAGAGCCCAGGGCATTTTGTGGTTCTCTGTGTTTGTGGTGCCAGGGATGGAACCCACACACAGGAGGCAGGTGTCTACCACTGCAACACACACACACACATCCTGAGGTTTTAATTTGTACCCTGCTGGCTGTTAGTGATTTTATATTCATACCAAAACTGTCTTCTTTGCGTTCTCAGTCATGGAAACAGTAACAGTGGCTCTTCTTGTTTCTCTCTCTCTGTTCAGAAGCTGTGTGACGGCAGGAGCTGAGAGAACTCACCCTTGTCTCCCTGTCATGTGCCAAACGTGCAGCACACGTCTGCTCTTCTACACAGTTCCTCTTTACCATGCCCCACGAGACAGGAGCGTCTATTGTCATCACTATTCAGAGAAGGAAACTGAGTCTCAAGGGGCAGAAACCTGCATCAATTAACTAGCCAGGAAAAGGCTGAGCAGGACAGGACATGGGCCAATCACCGGGAGTCTATATCACCAGGGCCCTCCTGCCTTTTGGGACAGAGCCTGTCCTGATGACAAGCTCAGCTGTGGTTAGTGACGGGTACATTCTTTTCATGAAGTCAGGGACAGATGCTCTAGGGTGATACTAGCATGGTCATGTGACGCTATCATGTGAATGTATTTTTACACTACATTGTAAATGACTGTACTTCTCTACAACCAATCTTCCTCCCTCCCTCCCTGTCTGCCTGTTTTGTTCACCCCTAGCTCAGGTCTGGCTCCTCAAGTCTCATACCCAGTAGCTCCCTCTTAACACATATGTTCCTACAAATGGTGACTCCCTATGTATACATCTTACGTTTTGAAACTGGTGGCTTTGAGTGCTATCAAATCATGGGTGCTATTTTTCCTTAGTAAAAAATAAGTGCGGTTGTGCATAACTATAATCCCAGCAAGAGGCAGAGGCAGGAGGATTGCTTCTAGTTAGAGGTTTGCTTGGTTTACGTAATGAAGTCCAGGCCTGCAAGGGATTACGTAATGAGATTCTATATTTTATTTTATTTTATGTTTTTAGATGTCATGTTCTTACAAGTTCTAGGAGGTGACTGAGAAGGTAGAAGTTTCCGGAAGGGAATGTGAAAGGATATAGAAGTTTTATCCACTCAGAGTGTCGCCTTTGTCCCTAGAGCCCTGGGGCTGCACAGACTGCCTCTTTTCACTTACAAATCATAATCCCAGCATGCAGAAGTCTGAAGCAGGAGGGTTACAAGTTTGAGAGCAACATGGGCCATAAAACCCAGTCTCATAATTTAGAAATGTGTGCTAAGTGGTGACATAATGATCAGGTCTCTATGAATATTTATGCTACAGCAATGACATGCTCTGTGGGGCAAATGGCCAGCAGGCAAGTCAAGGCAACCATGTTTGGCAAAGACAGTGCCCAGATAGTGAAGGAAGTGATATCATAGATGTCTTAGCTTGGTCTTTCTCAGAATTAAAGCTGGGGTCAAATAGAGCAGCATGGGGGACGTCAGTTTCTTAAGGGCCTCCCTAGAAGTCATCCAGATGACTGCCTACATCTCCTCCTAGCTGCCCAGGACTCAGATCAACATTAACTTCCATTTCTAGTCATGGTAGCAAAGATGGCTCCTTCTTTCCATCAGGAAAGATGGGCACAGGTCTAGTTTCAGAATGTACAAGTGAGGGTACAAGAGGTGTGGTCCACCCCAGCCTCAGCCCACCCTCCAGATGCATGGGCGCTGTGGAAAGTATACTCTGGGGTCCAGTGCTGGATCATCTGTAAGAATGATCATGGCCCACACACATCATTTATGAGGGGACTCCAAAGCTCCTCAAGAAGAGGGGAATCTATTTCACACACGTAAACCCACATGGTAGTACACACAGTTGAGAATCATAGAAGGAACACACACACACACACACACACACACACACACACACGGGCTGCCTTTGGGACTGGCTTTGGCCAATGAGAGGCAGTGTAAGTCATGCACCAACTCACTTCTCACTTCCATGGCTGGTTCTCCAGGGGCCTTGTATTCTTCCACTCAGTCTTGGTCCCCCAAACTAAGAGAGAAGTTCCAGATAACGTCATGGAACAGACCCATGATATCCTAGATAAGATCCATAGACCACTCCACTAGCTGACTTACAGCTAGTCCTAGAGAATGAGCAAGCCTTGTCTGGAGGAATGGACTCAGAACCGAGTATCAGGGCAACCCACCTGAGCCCAACTCAGATCGCCACCCTGGTCTGCCCATACTAGGTTTCAAGTGCCCTGCTCAACTCAAGGTCCTTGTTTGCTTTGCTTCTACTGTGGAAGCTGCTGAAGGCACCAAATATTTGTTTCATGGCATAGCCCATTTGGATTTGGATGGCCCATAAGACCCTGTTGTTTTTAATTAATTTCTATATATTTAGTCTAAAACTTTATACTGAAGGGCTGACACTCTCCTAGTTCTGTGAGCACAGCAGACATAACTAATCAAGCACAATCTTCCTCATTAGAAGAGGACCGGTTTCACTCACCCAAGGGTACAGGAGTAGCTGTGCTCCTCTGCTGGTCCCCAAACCTGCTCTCAAGAATGAGCTATGTCTGCAGAACTGAACAGTCTGACCATCCCTGAAAGTAGCGGGCTAGGAATAATTTTCATACAGATAGATGGGCTCAAAATGTAAGGGAGCAAACCAAAGAAGAGGATCAGAGCCTCACAAAGTTCAGGAGAGCAGAGAGGCCCTGTCCTCAAGCACCTGGGTCAGCAGGCAGGGCCACAAGCCCTGAGAATGGAGATGCCCTGTCCTCAAGCACCTGGGTCAGCAGGCAGGGCCACAAGCCCTGAGAATGGAGAGGCCCTGTCCTCAAGTCCCTAGGTCATCAGGCAGGACCACAAGCGCTGAGAATGGAGAGGTCATGTCCTCAAGCACCTGGGTCAGCAGGCAGGGCCACAAGCCCTGAGAATGGAGAGGTCATGTCCTCAAGTCCCTAGGTCATCAGGCAGGACCACAAGCCCGGCAAACCGAAGTAGAGGGCTGGAATGCACAGGCCTCCAAAAAAGATGTCCTGGCTGAATGGCTAATAGGAAAAAGCAATACAAAGTAGTGATGGCAACGTCCTTGACAGACAGACTCAGCTGAGGGGAAACATGCCAGAACACTTGGAAAGTTAGACAACACAGGAAGTTAACCACAGTAGACCACCTGACTCTGTGGTGACCCATGGAACAAAGAACTCACCTGTGGTGACATTTGGTGACAAACAGGTGCCCACCTGTTTTAGACATATGGAGTATCCTCCAGGGTATTTATAGGGAGTGGAATTATGAATTCATTTTTTTCACCTTTTGAAGAGTCTTGCTGGGTAACCTAGGCTGGCTTCAAACTCGAGATCCCCCGGTTTCAACCTCCCAACTGCTGGGATTACAGCTGTGTGTGCCACCGTGCCCAGTTACTTATTTCCTGAGAGAAACACACTTCCCAAAGGGAACAGTTCCACTCCATGGAAGGGATTGAATTTGTAGGGATCGAATCTCCAGACCTCCAGGGTCTCTTCAGCAAATGCTATCACACATTTCAAAAGCTGGCACCAAGGCCAGGTGTGGTGGTGCATAGGCACTCTGGAGGCAGAGAGGAAAGATCTCTGAGTTCAAGGGCAGCCTGGTCTACAGAGCAAGCTCCAGGATAGCCAGGGCTACATAGAGGAACCCTATTTGAAATAAACAAACAAAAACTGATACCAATTCTACCTAGTTGCTTCAAGGGACTGTAAAAGGGGTATATGAACTGAGGAAGAAAAAAAAAGAAATGCGTTTCAAACTCAACACCCATTGTGACACTGAGGCAGAATGAAGAGAAATCACTGACCACACACACAGCAAACACACACCTAGAGTTAGCGCAACGCTCGATGCTGGGAAGCACAATGCTTTCCCGAGTCAGACTAAGATGTCCTCTCCCCTGTGAACTAGTACTTCAAGTTCTACACACAAATGCCAAACTACAACAACAATAATAATCTTTACAATAAACAAGCGGGGGGGGGGGGGTCAACACAAAAAGCTCATTGCATTGCTATGTACTAGAAACACACCATTTGAATTGTTTTCCATATGTATAGATGTGAGGTTTGTGTGTGCATGTGTGTGTTCTTGCATATATGTGGCACATGTGTGTGTGCATGTGGAGGTACATGGTTGACACTGGGTGTCTTCTTTAGTTGCTCTATGTTGGAGGCCGTGAGATTATACAGAAGTTGACAACTAGTATTTAGCAGGTCAACCTACCAGAAGAATAACTCTCTGATGGGGAGCCCCACTCGGCAAAGATCATGGGGGTCATTGACTAAAATTACTGGCTGTTTCTGTATGTGATTTTTCTCATGTGCATACATTCCTTCCCTAAAAACAGCTATGGGTATTTCCCCCACTGCTTGTGTGTTCATCTTTTATAAATATTCCATCTACTGGGCATATATATAGCCGTGGATAGTCAGGAAGATGATTTCTGCTTAAACTGTGCAATCTGATGAATAGACATAATACTAGAATATTTTTCATTACTCAGACTGACATAGGAAAGTAATAGTATTCTCAGTCACAAAGACAGCTAATTTTAAGCATCAGAACAAATTCAAAGCCAACTGGTTGCCCCTGGAGATGAATACACGAAGACAAATTCCCAGGTGTTTATTGCTGATTCAAAGGAAAGGCAGGAAGCAACTTTGGTAGGCATAAACCCCTGCAGATAGACTTTCTGCACTTACTCCTAGCCTCAAGGTTCAACCAACTAACTGCTTATTGCTTAAGTCCTGGATTTTAATGTCACTTTCTGGGAACCCTGACCACTTAGAGCTATGTGCACAGCCAAGCGTATTCACTGGCTGGTCCATGTGCCATCCTTAGCCTGACAGAAACTATGTGATCGGTACAGCTCTTAGTGTTTACTCAAGAAGTGCTGTGTGACCCTGAAAATGTGATTCATATTTTTCCAGAGGCTTTGCTGTAGTAGAAGAAGTATGAGAGATGGAGAGAGAAATGTTATGTAGCTGTATGAAAGGGGTGTAGCTGTGTGGAGATAAAGAGATTTTTAGAAAAGAAATTTTTAAAGATGAAGTTGTGAGGAGCCGCCCTCGCTATCGCTATTGCCGTTAGAAGATGGCGCTGACATCCACTGTCAGTTGGAGTTAACTGTCGCTGTCAGTTGGAGTTAACTGTCGCTGTCAGTTGGAGTTAACTGTCGCTGTCAGTTGGAGTTAACTGTCGCTGTCAGTTAGAGTTAACTGTCGCTGTCAGTTGGAGTTAACCGTTTAAACTGTGCCTCTCCCGTGACGTCATCTGGGGTGATGTGCAAACCACCAATCCCGGCTCTACACATCTCACTCGGAGCTCCTAGGCTTATATAAGGGGCTGGGTTTCTTAGCTTGGGGTCTCCCTCTAAGAAGCTGATCATCTATCTCTCAAGATGCATTAAAGCTTTACTGCAGAAGGATCCGAGTGTTCTGCGTCGTTCTTGCTGGCGAGACGGTAGCGCGGGACATCTGGTGCCGAAACCCGGGAACTCTTCAACATCGCCGGCGCCGCGGGAGACCCCTCGGAAGACGGGGCGGATTCAGAACTGCAGGGACGTAGGTTCAGAGAGGTATGCTTTATCCTGAACAACCCTTTTCTCGACTTTGGCCTTAGTTTGTCATCACCGTGGGACGGGTCAGTGGAGGCTTTGGTGCTAGTCCTGTTTGTCCTTCTCCTTCATCGTGGCTGGTGCTGACAGAACGGCGCTGTCCGTCTGGCGCTGTCCGTCTGGCGCTGTCCATCTGGCGCTGTCAGTCTGGCGCTGTCAGTCTGGTGCTGTCAGTCTGGTGCTGTCAGTCTGGTGCTGTCAGTCTGGTAACGGAGTTGAGCGCGTTTTTTAGATAAGCTGTCAGCGCGATGGGGTCGTCACAGTCAGTGGTTACAGCCTTACAGACTGTGCTAAAACAAAGAGATCTTAAAATTGCACCACGAACACTTCAAAATTTTGTGAAGGAGGTAGATAGAGTGGCACCATGGTATGCTTGTTCCGGGTCCCTCACTGTGGCCTCATGGAACAAGCTAGGTAAAGAACTAGACAGGAAGCATGCAGAAGGAGATCTCTGCTTAGGTACCAAAGCCATTTGGAAGCTAGTTAAAAACTGCTTGGAGGATGAGGCCTGTCACCCTGCTATAATAGAAAGTCAGGGAACCTTAGAGGAAGTTCAGGATAGCATGTCAGAAACTGAACGGAGTGAGAGAATGGGAGCTCGCAAAAGAAAAGACATGTCTAAGAAAAAAGGCCCTCCCCAGGAAGTTAAGAAAGGGGGAGAGAAAGAAGGGAGTTATCATTCACCCCTTAACAAATCTAAGAAAAAGAAAAAGCCAGAATCTAGTCTATACCCTGCAGTAGAGCTAGAAGCCTTGGAGCTAGATAATTCTGATTCTGACACTCTGGATTCTAGCGAAGAAGGTGGTCTAGAGGAGGAGGTGGCACGGTATGAGGAAAAAGATATCACCCTGATAGACACCGGCCACTGAAAACAAAAATGAATGTGAGGCCACCGCCTATAAATCCGGCGGGCTCACGCTCCTCAGCGCCTCCGCCATATGAGCTTCGGCTGAATACTGGTACTGACTCCTTTTTACCTTTAGAGGAACGGAGAAAAATACAAATGGCTTTTCCAGTATTCGAGAATGTGGAAGGCGGAAGAGTACATACCCCCGTAGATTACAATCAAATTAAAGAATTGGCCGAATCCGTTCGTAATTATGGGGTCAATGCTAACTTTACCACATTACAGGTGGAAAGGCTTGCTAATTTTGCCATGACTCCCACTGACTGGCAGACGACAGTGAAAGCAGTGCTTCCCAACATGGGACAATACATGGAATGGAAGGCGCTCTGGTATGATGCAGCCCAGGCACAAGCTAGAGTTAATGCCACGGCTGAAGATGAGAATCAGAGGCAGTGGACATTTGAAATGCTGACAGGTCAGGGTCAACATGCCCTTAATCAAACCAACTACATCTGGGGCGTCTATGGTCAGGTGTCGGCCGCCGCTATTAAAGCATGGAAGGCCCTCACAAAAAGGGGAGAGTCCAGTGGACACCTTACAAAGATTGTCCAAGGACCCCAAGAGCCATTTTCAGACTTTGTGGCCAGAATGACAGAGGCCGCCAGTCGCATCTTTGGTGATTCAGAACAAGCTATGCCCCTGATTGAGCAACTTGTCTATGAACAAGCAACCCAGGAATGTCGAGCGGCTATCGCCCTCGCAAAAGCAAAGGTTTACAAGATTGGCTCAGAGTGTGCAGGGAGCTGGGGGACCCCTAACCAATGCAGGACTAGCTGCCGCCATTTTACAAACGCACAGGTATAGAGATTTATCTAATCGAAAAGCTTGTTTTAATTGTGGGAGAATGGGGCACCTTAAGAAAGATTGTCAAGCCCCTGAAAGAACAAGAGAATCGAAGCTTTGCTATCGTTGTGGTAAAGGTTATCATAGGGCTAGCGAATGCAGGTCAGTCCGGGATGTAAAAGGGAGGCTTCTGCCCCCTATTGAAGAATCCAAGGTACCCCAATCAAAAAACGGGTCACGGGGCCCATGGTCCCAGGGCCCTCAGAAATATGGGAACCAATTTCAGAAAAGCAATCAAGAGGAAGTAGAGGTTTCCGAGGAACCTCCGGAATGGACTTGCGTGCCGCCTCCGACTTCTTACTCATGCCCCAAATGAATGTTCAACCGGTCCCAGTCCATTCCCCTGGACCTTTGCCCCCTGCCACCATTGGGCTTATTCTGGGCCGTGGCTCCTTAACTTTACAGGGACTCATTATATATCCTGGGATTGTTGACCCATATCATAAAGAGGAGATTCAAGTTCTCTGTTCTAGCCCTCGGGGTGTATTTTCTATAAAGCAGGGAGATAGAATTGCACAACTGGTGTTGCTGCCCTCCCTCGGGGATGGAGAAACCTACACTTTACAAAAAAGGGCTATGGGATCTTCTGGAAGTGATTCAGCCTATCTGGCTATACCCCTAAATGAGAGACCTACAATAAAATTGTTAATTAATGGAAAAGAATTTGAAGGGATAATGGATTCGGGAGCAGACAAAAGCATTATTTCACTCCATTGGTGGCCGAAGTCTTGGCCCACTGTTGTTTCATCTCATTCTCTACAAGGTCTTGGATACCAGTCCTCTCCTGCCATCAGTGCCTCAGCCTTAACCTGGCGGGATGCTGAAGGCAAACAGGGATGTTTTACCCCCTATGTGTTGCCACTCCCTGTAAATTTATGGGGACGAGATGTGTTACAAGCCATGGGCATGACCCTAACTAATGAATACTCCCCCAGGCATCAGCCATTATGGCAAAGATGGGGTATACAAATGGTAGAGGCTTGGGTAGGCAAGAACAAGGCAGAATAAAACCCATTACACAACACGGAAATCGGGGTAGAAAAGGACTGGGTTTTATTTAGGGGCCGTTGAGGCTTCACGACCCATACCATGGAAAACAGAGGAGCCGTTATGGGTCTCTCAATGGCCTCTATCCTCTGAAAAATTAGAGGCTGTCACAAGATTAGTGCAAGAACAGGAACGGCTGGGGCATCTAGAGCCTTCTACCTCCCCATGGAATACACCAATTTTTGTTATTAAGAAGAAATCTGGGAAGTGGAGATTACTCCACGACCTGCGGGCCATTAACAATCAGATGCATCTTTTTGGCCCTGTTCAAAGAGGCCTTCCTTTGCTTTCTGCACTTCCTCAAGATTGGAAGCTTATTATTATAGATATTAAGGATTGTTTCTTCTCTATTCCACTTTACCCACGGGATAGACCAAGGTTTGCCTTCACTATCCCTTCTCTTAATCATATGGAACCAGACAAGAGATTTCAGTGGAAGGTACTGCCGCAAGGCATGGCCAATAGCCCAACAATATGTCAGCTATATGTGCAGGAGGCTTTGGAGCCAATTAGGAAGCAATTTACATCTTTAATCGTTATCCATTATATGGACGATATTCTTATTTGTCACAAAGAGTTAGATGTTTTACAAAAGGCTTTTCCCATGCTGGTGGCTGAATTAAAACAGTGGGGATTAGAGATTGCCTCAGAAAAGGTTCAAATTGCAGATACAGGCCTCTTTTTGGGCTCAAAGATTACTCCCAAAAATATAGTTCCTCAGAAAATAGAAATTCGCAAAGACCACTTACAAACATTAAATGATTTTCAGAAACTTCTGGGAGATATAAATTGGTTGAGGCCCTTTTTAAAAATTCCATCTGCTGATCTAAAACCCCTCTTCGATCTCCTGGAGGGTGAGCCTCATATCTCCTCACCCAGAAAATTTACCCCTGCCGCCCACCGAGCCTTACAGATGGTGGAAGAGGCCTTACAGGAAGCACAATTACAACGAATTGAGGAGTCACTACCTTTTAATCTGTGTGTTTTTAAGACAGCTCAATTGCCAACTGCAGTCCTGTGGCAACATGGACCATTACTTTGGATTCATCCAAATGCTTCCCCTGCTAAGATTATTGACTGGTACCCTGATGCTGTTGCACAGCTCGCGCTTCGCGGAATAAAAGCAGCTGTTACACATTTTGGCAGGGATCCTGATTCCTTGATTGTGCCTTATACTGCTGCACAAGTTCAGACCTTGGCAGCCACATCTAGTGATTGGGCAGTTTTAGTTACTTCCTTTTCAGGACAAATTGATAATCATTTTCCAAAGCATCCAATTTTACAGTTTGCCCTAAACCAGGCTATAGTGTTTCCACAAGTGACAGCTAAAGACCCACTCCCAGATGGGACTGTGGTGTACACTGATGGATCAAAAACTGGTATGGGAGCTTATGTGGTCAAGGATAGGGTTATATCTAAACAATATAATGAAACTTCACCTCAAGTTGTAGAATGTCTGATAGTACTGGAGGTTCTTGAGGCTTTTCCAGGACCCCTCAATATTGTATCAGATTCCTCTTATGTGGTTAATGCAGTTAATCTCCTTGAGATAGCTGGAATAATAAGATCCTCCAGCAGAGTTGCTAACATCTTTCAGAAGATACAAGCTGCCTTGTTAAATAGGAGATTTCCTGTTTTCATTACCCATGTCCGAGCACATTCTGGACTCCCAGGTCCCATGTCCTTAGGGAATGACTTAGCGGACAAGGCTACAAAGCTGGTGGCCGCTGCCTTGTCTACCCATGCACAAGCAGCAAAAGAATTCCATAAGCGCTTTCATGTGACGGCTGAGACCTTGCGCCGTCGTTTTGCTCTATCCAGGAAAGAGGCTAGGGAAATTGTTACTCAATGCCAGAATTGCTGCGAATTCTTACCTACTCCCCACATGGGAATAAACCCACGTGGCATTAGACCATTGCAGATGTGGCAGATGGATGTTACTCATATTCCCTCTTTTGGAAGGCTTCAATATGTTCATGTTTCTGTTGACACCTGTTCTGGCGTAATGTTTGCCACACCCCTAACAGGGGAAAAGGCCTCATATGTGATTCAACATTGCCTTGAGGCCTGGAGTGCTTGGGGAAAACCCAGAATTTTAAAAACAGACAATGGACCAGCATATACCTCTCAAAAATTCCGACAGTTTTGTCGGCAAATGGATGTTACCCATCTAACTGGCCTACCTTATAACCCTCAAGGACAGGGCATTGTGGAACGTGCCCATCGTACACTCAAATCATATCTGATTAAACAAAAGGGGAGTATTGAGGATGTTCTACCCTCGGTACCAAGAGTTGCTGTATCCATGGCACTTTTTACCCTTAATTTCTTGAACTGTGATGCCCAAGGCCACACTGCGGCTGATCGCCACAGTTTAGAGCCTGATAGGCCAAAAGAAATGGTAAAATGGAAAGATGTCTTGACTGATCTCTGGAAAGGCCCGGATCCTATTCTTATAAGATCCAGGGGAGCTGTGTGTGTTTTTCCACAGGAGGAAGAAAACCCCCTGTGGATCCCTGAAAGACTCACTCGAAGAGCTCCTTCACAACTCCAGAATAAGAAGGATGGAGGCCAAGTGGGTGATGAAGACTCTCCTACTCGGGATGATGGTTCCTAGTATGATGGGAGAGTTACGGTGGGCCATCATGTCTACCTTCCCCCTACCGATGCCAGTGATGCAGAATGCCCAGGTGTTCCCTAGATTTTTCACAAATAATAGAGAGTTGGGGCTTGCCTTTTTGCCTTTAGATCCTCAGATACAGAGTTTTCAGGATGAGAGAACCTTGTCATTAGTAGGAAGCTTGTGCTTTACTGTGATTTCTTCATTAAAGGATAATTTTATTCATATGGATCCAGAAAGATCTAATGCTAATCCTTTTGAATTAATGGAAGCTGTACTGATCTTTCTCCTATGATAGTGAGAAGGGACAGATTACTTTTGATTGGAAAGGGGCATTAGGCAACAGTCTGAGTGAGGGACAGAGCTCTGGATCATCTGATTGGTCCTCCTCCAATGTTAAGTATACCCCTTTTAAGAGAACTAATTATTCAGCTGCCCTTTATTTGGGTTGTGAGTAATGATACCTTAGGTAAGAATCAGAAAGAAATAAATTGTTCTGCTTAGAATTGTTTTTATGCATTATGCTGGGATGCTATTAAGCACCCTTTTGCTTTGGTAATGCGCATGCCTCGATTTATTCCAGCTCCTGTTGAGGCGCCAAGTAATTTGAGTTTGTTTAGGGAAAAGCGAGATTTTTGGGATCTCTGCTATTATTGTGGGCCTGATAGCCACCGCCGCGGTTACTGCTTCGGTTACCGCCTCGGCCCTTGCACTTTCTGCCACTGTGCAGACAACTCAAACCATTAATGAACTATAGGCCACTGTGACCATGGTCCTAGATAAACAGGCCACTGCCAATTCTCAGATACAAGGAGGCCTGATGTTGGTAAACCAACAGATTAATTTGGTTCAGGAACAATTGGATATATTGTGGCAGATGGCCAAATTGGGATGTGAACAAAGTTGCCTGGCCTTTGTGTCACTTAGTACAATATGAGAATTTTACAAGAGCAGCTAACCTGTCAAAAGCTCTGTCTCAACATTTATTACAGAATTGGACTTTTGAGTTTGAGCAGACACTCCGTGAGTTGAGAATGGCGATCCTGCAAGTGAATTCGACGCATCTGGATCTTTCTCTGATGGAAGACCTCTCCCCTGGATTTCATCTGCATTTTCTTATTTTAAGGAATGGGTGGGGGTAGGATCATTTAGCCTAGTTCTCTGCTGTGGAATAGTGTTGATGCTTTGGATGGTGTG